>NW_026535812.1:3739642-4393571 GCF_028551555.1 Melozone crissalis
CATTATTTGTAACTACCCACCTGATTTTGTGCTGTTATTAGGACTTTTTTTATATAGGATTTAGGGATGATAATGGCCATTTAATTCTGGGGTTTGAGATGTGATAGGTCAGTCGCGTGGCAGGGGCTCTTTTTAGCATGAAAGGAGTAAGTGGACCTGGTTTTGATTAAGTGGGGGCTTAAAAATGTGGCCTGGAGAGCAGAGAAAGAATGGTTGTCACAGGTTTTTAAGGAACCTTCTGTGCCTTTCCCTTCCTTGATTGCCAAGGGATTCTCTGGGCACTTTTTCCACGGAGCAAGGGAGGATTTGCACCTGAAGGTGGAAAGAGGAGTGGGACCTTTTGGTTGTGAGACGGGGGATGTGTGCTAGTGTTGGTACAAATAATTGGATGGGTGTTAAGGTCATTGAAATGGGTCTGAATGTCTCTCCTAACTTTGGGCAGGAGGTTCCTCACCAGCCCCAGACAGTTTGGCTCCTGAGATAGACAATGGTTTGCACAAACCTCAGTTATTTCTGAAAGTAGCTCAGAGTTAGAACTCTGATACAGTTCAACTGCACCAATTACATCTAGCTATCATTTCAGTGTATTTTCATCACTCAGTTTCAATGGAAAATGACAGCAGAATGAAAAAATATAATGATGACAGAATGAGGAATGTGCATCATTTATTATCAAGGTCTGTGTTGTCCCAATTCCTGATTGGTTTCTGTTTCTCTAAGGGAATGGTTAATGTGTGATATTCTGATTTTTAATGATGACTAATATGGAGTTGAGGGTCTGGGGTAAAGCTGTTATTTAAACTGTTGTAATTTATTATGAATATATAAAATAAATAAAGTACTTGATTTGCACTGTATCATTAGAATTTGTGCCTAACCCTTTTAAATCTGATTAGTTATTTGATGAGAGTAGAATTCGATGTTTGCAGCAGAAATGCCAAGAGGTAAATTTGATGTCTCTATTTAAGAGAGAATCAGTTAATCCAATCTCCCAGAACTTATGCTAGTTCTGTGGGTTGTGAATCCTTTTCATTATTTGAATTTCCCCCTGCTCACTCTGAATGTTTTTCTGTCTAGAATCTGAAAGTTATGTAAACATTGTGTTTGTTTGTTTAATTAACTAATTATTTTTTTAGAAAAAATTCAAAATGGCCAATCACAATCAGTTATTGGAAAATATGCAGTTATGAATATGATGAAATACTGCTGTGGTACTGGGAACTTGTGCAGCTTTGGACTTTTTAATGCAAATAATGAAATTAAATTGAAATAAGTCTCACTGAGATTTGTTTTTAAAAGACCATTGAAAAACTCATGTAGAAGATGAATAGGTTTTATTTTTGTTTCTAAAATGCCAGCTCTACCCCAAGAAGCTGGCAGAGGTAAAGAACCATACAGGTACAGCATATGTGTCCTGCCAGGGAAGGAAGCCCCTGCCTTCCCCTGCACAGCCGGGCTTCTCCAAGGTTCCAGGGATGTTTGGTTCAGATTCTGAGGGAATCCCTGCCAGGCACTGGGATGTGGGGAAGATTGGCCAAGGTGCTCTTTGCACTGAGAATTGAATTTGGGCAAAGTTTAGGAGGTCCCTTGGATTATAGTGAGATTATAGTGAGAGACCTTCCTGGGCAGAGAAGCACAGGTGTGTCGCAGACATCTTTATGAAAAATCTTTTCCTTGGGATTTTTCCTCCTCAGAAGCTGGGAGGCCTCAGGAACAAAATGCAAACAATGGTTATCTGCTGCTGTGGAATGCAACAGGTGCATCTGTGATTGGTCTCATGTGGTTGTTCCTAATTAATGGCCAATCAGTCAGCTGGCTTGGAGACTCTGTCCCAGACACAAGCTTTATTATCATTCCTTTTCTATTCTTTGCCAGCCTTCTGATGAAATCCTTTCTTCTATTCTTTTAGTATAGTTTTAATGTAATTTATATCATAAAATAATAAATCAAGCCTTCTGAAACACAGAGTCAGATCCTCATCTCTTCCCTCATCCAAGAAGCCCTGTGAACAGTCACACAGGTGTCTGAAAATGCTTTAGTTGGCCTCAAGGACAGGGGCACAACTGAGTGAGTGCCTCGTGTCCCAGTGCAGCCTGTAAAGCACAAATCCTACAGTCCAACAATGTGTCCAGTCTAATTCCTGGCACTGC
This sequence comes from Melozone crissalis, assembly GCF_028551555.1. Classification (NCBI taxonomy): domain Eukaryota; kingdom Metazoa; phylum Chordata; class Aves; order Passeriformes; family Passerellidae; genus Melozone; species Melozone crissalis. The sequence continues at coordinate 3,741,793 of NW_026535812.1, forward strand.
TGGGTTATTCTGAAGGACCTTGTGCATCTGTATCCCCTTGTGTCCCAGCACCACAACCCCAGGGCTAATTCTGCACATCCCCACCTCCTCATAGACATGTGGATCAAATGCACTTTATAACAGGGGATCCATAATTTTCCCTCTGTCTATTCTAAAATTCAGGTCTATTAATTCTCAAATTCATGCTAATTCTAGAATGGTAACCATAATTCTAGATTAGAACAAAACCGAGGGTTGGAAGTTGGGATGTCATTTATACCTTTATTTGTTCCAAAGATGCTTCCTTATATTAATGTTTAGAACACCCCAAAATCTCATGCTCTCTGAATGTTACTAAATGTCACTGTTGATGCAGTTGATTAATTCAGCTTTATCGTGTTTTCCAAGAGTTCCTTGGCCTACTTAAAAACGTCCACTTGGAAAGTGCCCTTGAATCCAACAGACAGCATGTGATGTATGAGACAGAGTCCAGTCAAACAAACTTTCTGAGCACAAGTGGAGAGGATTTATGACTCCAGCTTCCTCCTGTAGGAGTGCATGATTGGTGGGTTTGGGCTGTTGTGGGTTATTTGTGTGGCAGTGAAAGGTGGAAGTCTACAGGAGATTCTGTATTCAGAGCCAGCTCTTTCACTGGGCACATCGGGAAGGTGAGCAGAGAGCTGAGGTTCCTCCACGTCTCACAATAAATAAATAATAAATGCCAAGTTGGCATTTTGGGTGCCTGGCTTGTTAGAGAGGGTCTGGGGAAAAAAGAAATCAAAATTTAAAACTGTCCCAGTAGAAGTTGCCCAGGAAATGTGGAGGAAAACAAATAATGTGGAAGAAATAGAGTAGCCAGAAAATTGTGATTTTAGATATATTGATTATTTGTTTGTTTGTTTATTTGGGCTGTAAGTAGGGAAATTGGAAAGGTTCATATGTTTTGTTCATAGGTTGATATAATACAGAGAGGCTTCAACTGTAAAATAAAAATTGAGGTTCAGTTTTATATGCCAGTTCCTCTCAAATTGGATATTTGTGTTCCAGTTTCTAGTTCAAGCCTATTTCTAATACATTTTGCTAGTAAAACACAGCGGTTCTGGTGGTTGAAGTGGTTACGTATCACATCACATTTTGGTTAATTCCTACCTAAAATAATTTATCCCTTTATCCACTCCCCCCCCCACCCAGAGTTAATTAGAGAATCATAATATTAAACCATTCTGGGCTGCTGAAACATTTGATTAATTTAGTGTGGTTGCAGCTCTGTAATGAAACCCCGCAAGCAGTGGAAAGAAGCTTTCCACAGCTCCATGAGCACAACTGTGAGTTATGGCTGTGCTAACACTCCAAGGAAATAAGTGCAGCACTCAGTCTCAGTGGAAGCTTTCCATCCGATTGGATTTCCAGTCACAGCTTCCTCCCCTTGTGCTGCAAGGCTGGGGCTCCTGGGAAGGTGCTGGGCTCTGTCTTGGAAAAGGGCAAATATTTACAGTGTCCAGACAGCTTTCTAGTCAGCCATAAAGATGGGTGACCACGGCACAGGGCTTGGAGAGAAGATTTAAGCGAAGGAGAAAATACAAATGAATCTGACTTACTCAGAGCAGAGTAAATGGTGAAATTTGCAGACAAAAAAGACAGCTTGGGAAAACATCATATTAAATTATGGGGAAGGTTTGTCTTGAAAAAACCCCAAGACACCATCTAGTTTATACTTTTTCACGAGGCAAGATAACTTCTACCAAGCTTTTCCCTGATAAATGTTCCTGTAATGTGTTCTCCAAAGGCCTTCAGTGCTAAAGCAATGCATCACAGCTCTCCACTGTCCTCACCACAGGAGTTTTCTTAGTGCCTTGCCCAAATCTTTCCTGCTGAATGCTGAGCCCATCACTTTTTCTTTTGCCCACAGAGGATAAACAATTTATTAACTCCTTCTCTTCCCCTCTGTGTTGTGTAGGTACAGATTTAGACTCGGAAGCGCAGAAATGTGAGTTTTGAAAGAACACACAATCCCATTTCAGTCCTTTCCTCAGGAATTTCAATAGAATTATGATTCTGTGACATCAGTTTGGGTCTTGGGTGGTTGTTCTTCTTGTCCTACAGGCAGTTTGTGGTGGGTGTGAACCTTCAGTGCAAGGCTCAGATGGTCCATTCCAACAGAGCCACTGCCAGGCTGGACGCAGGAATGACTTCTGGATCTTAAGGACGTTTTGTATTAGTTTGGGATGGAGCAGTGATAATGCTGTTTTCAATTTGTGATCTACCAAACTCTGGTATCCTTATCTGGAAAACTGGTGCTTCTTCCATTTTTCCTCCATTGTGTTTTGTGGGGATTTTTCTTGTATCTTTGTTGTTGTTGGGGGTTTTTTTTTGGTTTTGGAGGGGATTAATCCTCACTGCAGTGCTTTGCATTTATCCATACTGACTTGCACCTGTGTATTTCAGACCTTTTCTTCAATTCCTCACGATCTTTACCAGAGCACTAAGAGCTTTTTGTGTTATCACATTCAGTTTCTATTTAATCAATCAACAGCCATTTAAATTTTCTTCTCAAATTTTGTTTTGCTTGGTTATTTACATGGGAAAAAACAGAAGCAGTCTGCTAAAAATATACGTGCATGCACTTGCACATGCTGTTTCATTTCAAATACTGCCTTGTGTCTGGCAATATTTAGTATGAATGGGAATGTTCAGAAAAATATGTAGGAGCAGATGGAAAACCAGTTTGGAAGACTCTGAGGGGAAGAGTGAGCCAGTAGAGGCTTTGAGCCTGAAAATCTCCAACGAGGAGCAGCATGGAGGAAGAGTTGAGTTTCCTTGTGAAGGAAGCCAAGAGGCTTGGGGAGCTCACTCAGGGCTCACCCAGAGCTCACCTGTTCTTTGCAGGTGCCACAAGGCACAAAAGGAAGAGAACAATCAGAAACATCAGTTTTCTTGCTCTTGGCACAATGGAAGGATGGATCATTTCCATAAAATGTGTTCACCTTTATTACTGAGCTGCTGCTCTGGAGCTTCCTTTCTCTGCAAGGCATTTGAGGTTGTGAAAAATGCATGTATTTTATGATTGGCTTTTCGCAAATATTAAAATGAATATTTTATGTGTTGTGTTAGAAAGTAATGCTGTATTAATTCTCTTAAGTAGTGTGTTAAATATAGTTTTAGGTTATAACAAATGTTAAAATAGAAACTATGCTACATAGGATACTTTTTTTAAGAAAGGACTCACAGTGAGATAGCAGCCACAGGACACCTGAATCTTTCAGAGAAGAAGAATTTATTGCCCCATTATCAGAAGAAATGAACTTCTTCCTGCCTTGAAGACGCCATCAGGATTCAGAGGAAGAAGCTGATGATGACCAGACAGAATCCTGTGTTTGAATGGAATTTATGCATCATGTATGAGGTGTATGAATATTCAACAGGCTATTGTTTTTAAGGGTTAATCCTCTGTTAACGTGGGTCCTTTTTCGGGCTCGTGCTGCCCATAAAAAGGTACCCGGATATCCATAACTCTTTGTCTCTATTGTCTCATATCGTCCTAATTCAACTTGTCCAAATTATTATTACTCTAATTGTATTACTATTTTTATAACCATTTTATTACTATTAAACTTTTAAAATTTTAAGAACAAGTGATTGGTGTTTTTCACAAGGTGTTGTGGGAGGAGTGAGGGTTCTCTCTCTCAGTCTTCAGGAGCACTCAGTGCTGCCTTCACTGGCTCAGTTGTTGACATTTGTGAGGCAGAGGTGACAGCAGGGATGGTTCCTGAAGGACAATTCCCAGAGAGAATCCTCCCCAGTGCCATCCTGGGCCAGCACTGGTGGGGAGCTCCTGCTCTGCTCACATGCCATGCCTGGCATTTGGCAATTCTCGTTCCAAAATAGGAATGCCAAATAAAGTTGGATTCCAAAGCGCTTCAGCTCCCCTGAGGAAAGCAGTATTTACAAGGACAGAAATAGATTTAGCATCGTAGCAGCAGCCCTTTAATGCATGTTTTAAATACTAGGCACTCCTCTGGGGGAAGCAGTAGGGAGAGTTGTAGCTGTGTATAAATAAAAGGCCAAAGCTGTAAATAGCAGAGGTGGAAAATGAGGCCTTTTGGAGAGCTTGTGACTGGACCTTAAAAATTCCTCGAAAGTGTGATTTGAAAAACAGATTTTCCATTCTCCTTTTAATTTCAACAGCTTTAAGATGGAATGCCTAACTCAGATCAGGTTGCCAGTGGTAAAATTATGCTCTTTAATTATCTACTGTCGCTTCTAGATGACCTTGGGATTTATTGCTGTGGAATTACCAGTCCCTGGTGTTTCCATCTTTTACATTTTTGCAGCACCAGGAAATTTTTTCTCCTCCAGACAGATCCACCTGGCATGTCCCCTATGACCACAAATCAATTAAATGGTCTTGCCCAGAATTGCAAAATTTTACAGATTGAAATCCAGCAGTTGTCCTTTACTGTAGGCTGTGGAGAAAACTTTGTAAAGTGTGATAGAATAGGAAACAATATCCTTTTGGGGTTGGGCCAGGCAGCATGAGAAACTGAGAGCTGGAAAATCATCATGAGAATGAGGAAAATTGAGGACAAGAACCTGGGCATGGAGTGTGTGTGTCTATGGACAAGAGTGGTGTAAGAATTTCAACTGACCAGCTCTAGAAATCACTAAAAAGTCAAAAAAAAAGAGGAAAATATTTTAGGTAATTAAAAAAATTCTTCACTTCTGTTTGAAACTATTTTGAAACTTGAAAGTGTTTTCTATTATGTGATGCAAGGGAAAAGCTCCCAAACACTGAAGATGATGCTGCCATTCCTGTTTTAAGCAGAGAGCTCTTGCAATCTGTCAGTCTGAGGAAGAGCAAGGGCCAGAAGCTCAGAACCTGGGCCACAGGGAGTGTCTTCACCCAGAGATTCTGGATTTCCTTGGCAGCTTTCTCATTGTCTATAAATCTAAGGTTGAGCTGGTCATTCAGGGATCACAGCACAGCTTCTAATTCTGCAGGTTTGAATTTAGTCATGAACCCCAGAAGCCTTTTCTGATAAAATTTTCATGAAAATTTAGTAAGAATCCGTTTCAACAAAGTAATATTTCTTTATATAATCCCTAAACATTTTTATTAATCCAGTACTGAAACAGACCTTTTGTCCTTTGTGCTATCAGAAAGCTTCATCCTCTGATCCAAAGTATTTACGCAAAGATTTCCCAGAAGCCAGCAAACAGCAAGAGTCACCAAAAGAGAGATACCAGAATTTCTTGAAATTCATCAAATATCTGTGCTAGGGAATTTGTGTAAAATGACTTTAACGACTGTAGTTTTTTCAGAAATCAGGCTTTATAAAAAAATTCAGAAGCAACAGGGTAGTGCCCTTTTACACGGACTTGAAAGGAACTCGGTGGAACAAGAACAAGAAGTGTTTCTGATTCTTTTTTCTTCTTTCAATAACTGTAATTAAATTTCCACTGGTGTGGGCTCCCTCCTTCATTGCAGCAGTTGCTCCTGCTCTGATTTCCCAGGAATTGCCAGTGCAGGTTTTGGAAGGAGATGCCACCCAAGAGGGACTTGCCAGCATCAGGGACTGACATGGTGATCCCCCAAAGTTGCTGGAAGAGCAGGGAAGAGAAACTTCTCAAGTGACAAATACTAAAATGGGTGAAACAAATGCTTTCAGAGTGGGGCTGGATGGGAGTGTTCTTGTGGGGAGGAATCAAGTGACAGAAATACACAGATACACACACACACACACACACACACACACACATGTATATCTTTGGGTAGTGCTGGGAGCAGAGCCATGCAGGATTCTGACAATTCCAGCAGAAAATGTGCCTGGGAGCAGTAACCACAGCCGAGCTGCTCGTTCCCTGAAGGGGAATTTGCTAACTCTGGCAGCAGCAGCAGAGCTGAGCCTCTGCATCCTTTCATTCCTCTGCTCTCAGATCTGCCTGACCCTTGGGACTGTGCAAGGCTTGTGCTCTTGGTTTAGTTTTCCTCAAAATCCCCTTCTCCCTGACAGTTTCTGTAAGTTTCTGGTGGCATCCAGCAGGGATTGTTGTTTTGATGTGCTGATGGTGCTTTACAGAGAGCTTGGAATAATTCCTGCCTGTTAACTTCTGTGTACTCCCACTGCAATCAGCACTTTCTAACGGAGTCAGCTAATAAACCTGTAAAATTCCTTGCAGAACATTTTAGGACTGCTTCATCTGGACCTTCAGAAGGTTAAAAACTCCAGTTATAGTTTACAGTATGGGGAACAGCAACTGCCTGAAGTCTAGAAAGCCTGGTAGCCTGTGGAAATAATTAAAAGTAACATTTAAGGCATCTTTTTTAAGCAGAGATTGTGTATTGAGAGCACTCTCTAATACTGACAGGGACAGCTGGCACAAGCCAGCTAAAGCCTATCCTTCCCTTATTCCCAAGAATAAGAGATGAATTGTTCTTATTTAGACAAATGCAGCTGAGATGTCTGTTCATTTTATACAGAAACTTGTTTTGTCATTTAGATTAGGTTTTCCTTGGGTCTTTAGTAATTTTTCTGAACTTATCACGTGTGGCTATGAGTTCTGACAAATCCAGATCTAAAAAATTGCATTTACATTGTTGTTTAATGCTTGCAATATTAGGGCTTGCATGGACCACCAAGCTGACTCATAAACTTTATATAAAAAAAAAAAAAAAAAGAAGGAAGGGGTTGAAGGGTATTTTCAGCTCTTGGATTTTTTGGTTTTTTGTGGTTTGGTTTTGGGGTGTTGGTTTTTTTTGTGGGTTTTTGGTTGTTTGTATTTGTTTGTTTGGTTTGGTTTTTACGCTGGGATTACAGATTCTGGTTCAAGTTTTTAGTTTGGGTTTTATACTGGGATTACAGATTCTGGGATTACTGGTTCTAGTCCTGTTTGAATTCTGACATCGGAAATGAAAAAAACTGAACTCCTGAAATATTTCTGGTGTTACAGAATAATGAAAGCACAATTCACTACCAGTCTGGGGAGATCTGGCAATAGTGGGGTGTGGGAGTGTGGCATTTTTGTGTGACATTGGTGACATCAGGATTACTTTTGGCTACCTGGGCAGAAGCTTCCAGCTGCACTCTCACTGAATTTTCATGGTTACCCCTTGCTGCTCAAAACCAGCTTTGGAAGCCTGCCTCGTTTCTGGAAAACAACCCCAAATTTCTTACCAAAAAAAAAAAAAGCAAAAAAAAAAAAGAGTCAGATTTGAAACATTTGTGCTGCAAAGAAAGATAGATTTGTAGATAAAGAGGCCTACAAAGAGCCTGGCCCCAGGTCTGCCTGCAGAATGCTCCAGAAAATCCTTGAAAATCCTTGCCAGGACTTTTCCTCCCACTGCTGTGCAAAAGCCACCCCTGTGTAGGCACAGAGCATCTGAGGGTAGCCCACATATTTAATTAATAATTAATTAATTATAAGCACACAGCCCCAGCTCCTGAGCAGAACCTGGCTCACTGCAGAGCCTTTCTGTAGAGCCAGAAAACACAGGAGAAAGCTAAGCCATTTAAAAAACCAAATATTTGGCACCTCCACTCTCACTGCTGCTCCTCTGCAGCCATGCTGGCTTTTAGCTTCCTCTTTTTATTAAACTATTAAATTGGGAGTTTTTATTACTCCCAATTTAGCACTTCTAATAAAAAGTCACTGTTAAAAGCCTCTGTGGGTACTGAAACATGCAGCTGTGATTTCTCTTGATGAAAATAAAGACAAGCCCTGCTTTTAAGGCTCGCCTCTGTCAGGGGGTGGCTCCAAATCAGAGGGAGCTGGGTGGGATAGCAGCTGAGAAGGAATTACAGCAGCAGGAAGGGGTGAGGAGAAAGGAGAGAGGATGGCAGAAGAAGGGAAACATTAATTAGGTGTTCACAGGGCAGCTGCAGTATGAAAATACTTCAAAGTCTAGAAATAGTCCAAAGCCCCTCACTGCTTTAATACAGGACTTATTTAAACATGACATCAGTGTTCAGCAGCAGGGCATGGAACCTCACTGGAGAGGTTGATTTTGCCATTCATGGAAAGTTCTGTCCTGTGCAGTGTCTGTTCCAGAAAAATTGTGGCAGCAGAGTGAGGGAGCACACCACTACAAATCCTTGAGACTCTGATTGCCTGTAAAGGGCAGCTGGACACCTGTGTCACAGACATCTTGTATGGAAAATCCTTTCCTTAGAATTTTTCCTCCTGAGAAGCTGGGAGGCTTCAGGAACAAAATGTAAACATTGATTATCTGCTGCTGTGGAATGCAACAGGTGCATCTGTGATTGGTCTCATGTGGTTGTTTCTAATTAATGGCCAATCACAGTCAGCTGGCTTGGACAAAGAGTCCGAGCCACAAACTTTTGTTATCATTCCTTCTTTTTCTATTCTAAGGTAGCCTTCTGATGAAATCCTTTCTTCTATTCTTTTAGTATAGTTTTAATGTAATATATATCATAAAATAATAAATCAAGCCTTCTGAAACACGGAGTCAGATCCTTGTCTCTTCCCTCTTCCTGGGATTCCTGTGAGCACAGTCACACACCTTGACCTGGGGATTCAAATGAACAATAAAAGAAATTTTAGTACAAAGAAAATTCTTTTCTGTCTAGCTTCTTAAACTGACATCATTATCTTTTACTGAAGAAAAAAAAAGAAAGGAAGAAATATTTTAGAAGTGCAAGAATATACTTTTAAACTGTGTTTCTGCTGGAAATAAATCTTTTCATTAAGAAAAAGCATTGTGATGAAAACTCTGATATATAATGATTTAAAGTTTTCTATCTTAGGGTAAAGATTTTTATGGTCCTTAATGGAGGAAGATAGAACATTTTGAATTACTGAAGTTGAATTCAAAGTTTCCTGACTGGACTGCAGGAGTCAGTTCTGGGATGAGAGGAATCTGGAAGGCATGAACGGCGTCTCCTGCAGAGCCTTGGAAATCTCTAGGAGTGCTGCTCTTCTCTGCTTTTCCCCCAGCTGAGGAAATGAGACCACTTCCCCAGAGGGAGCTTGTGTGGCTCCTCACTCAGTTTGTGTTCTGCTCCAAAGCAGGTCCTACAACTGCAGACCTCTGAACTACAAAGGACAAGAGCATAAACCTGCCCCCTCTTTCATGATGTGTTTGATGAGCAGAGCCGGAGCAGCTGCACAGCTGCTCAGAGGTCTCAGCGTTTACAAAGCACTGCTGAAGGCTCAGGGGGGAAATTGTCTTTCATTGAAGAGAGAGTTCCCTTTGATTCCTGCTGGAGCTGTGTTTCAGGTTTAGGATCTGGTGGTGCACTCAGTTATGTCAGAAAAGAGGTCAGCCCATCCAGACCCATCTTCAGAAACATTCTTCAGGTTGCACCTTTCAGCAACGTGACCAGGTTAAATTTAGCTCCACTGATTTTGTTGAAATTTCCTTGAATATAACTGTGCTGGAATTGTGTGATAAACTGTGGGTGTTGCTGGGTGTCTTGGTTTGGACAGACAGGTGTCTGCTAAGGAAGGCAGGAACCTCCCCTAAAATGGAAAATGTAAACCCCTTCCCTCCGAATTATAATAAATTTGAAATTAAGGGGTTCTCAGGCAAAGATACGAGGATAGCAATAACAGTTCTTTACTAGGAAAGTTAAAACTACAAATGCAATAGTACAAAAAAATCACAACCCTGCCAGAGTCAGATCATGCCCTGCCCCCTGTGTGCCAGGGCGGTGTCCCAGCCCCATGCCATGGGGGCTCAGCCCTCCTGCAGTGCCAGCTGTGGCTCTGCTGCAGCAGGGATCCTGCACAAGGGGGGAGTTTTCCTCTGCAGCTCCAGGGCTGCTGCAGATGGGCCTGGGCTCCCTCTGGCCATGCAGGGCAGCAGAAAGCTGCTCCTCTGGCAATGCAGGGGGCAAAGGCTGCTGTGCTGTGCCAGGCCCAGATTGGATCCAGGTAGGAATGCTTGGCTCCTCCCCTGGGCGGGGCATCTCCCCATGGGATGCTGGGATTGGATCAGCCCTGCAGGGACACTCAGTGGCCATGGGCAGCAGAGATCTCCTGGAGGGAGGGTTGGCTGGGGGAGAGATAAAGAAAAAACTGCCCCATGAACAGCAGAGAACTGCCCCAGCTCTGACAGATGGGGATAGAATACACACCCTTAACTACATATTGCAATTTAAGACACTGGGTCTGAACCGCCTTTGGTGCTGTCTGTCCCTCCTCAGCTCTCCCATCTCCTCATCATATTCACTCACTCATTTACTGTGAGTGAGGCAGTGATTTTTAACCTGCTGAAAGTGTCTCTGAAGCCAAAGCCAAGGTGTGTTTGGGTGGCAGGATGCCCCTTAGGACAGCACATTTTAAGGGATGGCAGTGCTCAGTTTTTGGCAGTAGTGCCCATTTGGGGCAGCTCAGGAATGGCTTCCCTGCTCTTGGAGGCCACTGCTCCTGCCACATCTGCCTGTGAGAGAAATGGGGTCCACCGACCTGTCCCAGTTCCATCACTGGGACAAGTCCATCCCTTTCTGCCCCTGCTGTGTCCAGGACATTTCTCAGCTTTGGGCAGTGTTTGTGTCTCTGGGAGCCTTGGACAGTGTTTGTGTCCCTGGGAGCCTCCACTGGGACATTTCTCACCTTGGGCAGTGTTTGTGTCTCTGGGAGCCTCCACTGGGCATTTCCCAGCCTTGGGCAGTGTTTGTGTCCCTGGGGGCCCCCATTGGGGCATTTCTCAGCCTTGGACAGTGTTTGTGTCTCTGAATGTGAGCCCCCATCCCTCTGGGTGGTTCCTGAGTAACTCCTGCTCAGTAAGGAGGCACATCAGCCAGAAGAGGTTGTTTTGCTCCACTGCCACCCCATCAGCTGCCCTGATGTCACCACACCCTCCCTGGGGTCTCAGCAGGCAGAGCAAGGGGTGTCACCATGGCTCAGGACCCAGCAGTGTCACTGTGGCTCAGAACCCAGCAGTGTCACCATGGCCCTGCAGTGTCACCAGGACCCAGTGGTGTCACCATGGCTCACAACCCAGCAGTGTCACCAGGACCCAGCCGTGTCACCATGGCTCAGAACTCAGCAGTGTCACCAGGACCCAGCCGTGTCACCATGGCTCAGAACCCAGCAGTGTCACCATGGCCCTGCAGTGTCACCAGGACCCAGTGGTGTCACCATGGCTCAGAACCCAGCAGTGTCACCATGGCCCTGCAGTGTCACCATGGTCCAGGACCCAGCAGTGTCACCAGGACCCAGTGGTGTCACCATGGCTCAGAACCCAGCAGTGTCACCATGGCCCTGCAGTGTCACCATGGTCCAGGACCCAGCAGTGTCACCATGGCCCTGCAGTGTCACCAGGACCCAGTGGTGTCACCATGGCTCACAACCCAGCAGTGTCACCAGGACCCTGCAGTGTCACTGTGGCTCAGGACCAGCAGTGTCACTGTGGTTCAGGACCAAGCAGTGTCACCATGGCCCAGCACCCAGCAGTGTGACCATGGCTCAGGACCCAACAGTGTCACCAGGACCCAGTGCCTAGGGTGACAACATAGGCTCAGCTTCTGGACAGTAGGGAAGGGACAGTGGCCATGGGGACACCAGTGCAGAAGTGAACAAATATGTGGAAATGGCACAGCGAAAAGTGGAACACAGTGATTGTGATGCAGGAAGAAGAAGAAGAGAGGAATCTGCCTTTGTGCTTGCACTAATCAAGCAGACTGACTGTTTGTATTTCTCCAGGACTGGAATTGGGGCAGGGGATGCACAAAACTGACTCTCATGAATAATTAATATATATATTTTTTAAATGTTTCATCAACTCAGTGAATTAAGGAGATCTGCAATGAACAGATGAAGTATTAGACTGTGTGGAGTGAAGACAAGCATTTAAATTAAGAAAACAGCACGATAGGATTGTGCATGCTGAGTCCAAGAACCCTTGATCTAGACATTTAATGGATGGAAAGGAAGACAAGCAGGAATATATAAAAAGATGCTATTAGTGCCCTGGGGTAGTCTGAGGAAAAAGGGCTTTTCAGTGTGAGAAATTAATTTGAAAATGTTGGCTTTTTGTCCAGATATTTTATGAGGAACCCTATGGCAAAGTACAGAAAGAATAGGAAATATAAAAATAAAAGTGGGGAAGGAAGGTATGATATTTTAGAAGCTCTTTTCCAGGATTTTTTTTCACATTCTTGCACAGTGGAGCAGTCTGCCTTTTGTAAAGGAGATCAAAGCTGTAGGAGAAGCAAAATCTAATGAAAAGCATCTGGGCCTAGTGATAAAAGGAGGAAGTGTCTGCAAGGGGATGACAAGTGTGTAGCTGTTCCTCCTGTCAGATCTAACATGAAATTGGAGAAACAAAACACAACCTGCATCACCCAGCTCTTCCCATCAGGAGTGGTGAGCTGAGGCACTGGGAGGACACACACACACACAGAGATTGTTAAACTCAGGGGAACAGAAAAGCTGCTGTGCTACAACTGAAAGGAAATGGCAGAAATTTTCAACATGTGCATTGCTTAAGAACGAACATGATCAAGTTTTTGATTGAAAACTAATTGAAATTCAGTCAGAAAATGGTGGAAGGCAAAAGCTTTTCCGTTTTTGTCTGTCTTGAAACATAAGGTTTGGATTCACTTTCTCAATTTCTTTGTGTGGTAGAGACCAAAACTTGATGAGAAAGGTGGAGAGAAGCCTCCAGCTCTTGCAGTGGCCCAGATGCCTTCCACATTCCATATTTCCCATTCCACATTCCATATTTCCTAGTACATATTCTGTATTTCCTATTCCTTATTTCCTATTCCACATTCCATTTTCTATATTCCATATTCCACAGTTCATATTTCCTATTCCATATTTTCCATTCCACATTCCATATTCCATACTCCACAGTCCATATTTCCCATTTCATATTCCACAGTTCACATTGCTGTGTGCATTCCCAGATAGCTCTTTAAGGGAATGTGACTGTGTTTGTGCATAGATTTTTACTGGAAAAATTGAAGAGGTCCAAGGAGCTCTGAAATACAGTCCTTTTGTGGTCCTTCTGTCTGAAAACACTTCTCTGGCTGCTGCTGACTTTCCTGGGGTCATCCTCTGAGGGAAGGAGGGGAGCTGGAGAGCAGGGTGACCCCCATGTACAGCAGCTGTTATCATTTAGTTGCTCTTTTAAATTGAAATTTTTTTAAATTGAAAAATTTGAGAGACATTTTCTTATATACCTACAGGGTCTCCCTTTCTTCCTTTCTTCCTTTTTTCCTTTCCTTTCTTCATTTCTTCCTTTCTTTCTTTTTCCTTTCTTCCTTTCTTCCTTCATTGCCTTTTTTTTTTCTCTTTTAGAGGAAGACATTTCATAACAATGTAAGTACAGAGAGTGGGATATTACAAACCCACTACAGCTGGATTAAGCAACTGAACACTTGGCTGGAATGCCTGGAAAATTAAGAAACAGTCTGTGTAAGAAAATAGAAAAATCTTTTCTTGCCCCAGAAAAAGTTCCCCTAATCTTAAGTTGCAATGCTCTTATCTCCATCACTGCCTGTAACTCATTTGTGTTATGTAACTGCTCCATTTTGCTGACCATTTGAAAATCCAGAGGAAATTGCTCAGCTCCATCCCTGTTTTGTTGCACACTTACTCTTCTTTACTACCTCTGTTCCAGTATAATCTCTGTATAACACCTTTTGGCTTCAGATGTATTTTTCCCTTCTCTCTTTTATATATTTCTCCTTGTTTTGGTTGATGCTCTTTTTTGTTCTCTGGATCATGAAGGAGCTAAGCTGTTCCTAAGAAGCTGTTTTGGGCCACGAGCTGAGACATCTGGGTCTAACAAAAGAGATCAAAAACCCCAAAAATGGGATGGGATAATGAACCATCCCCAAGACAGTCCTGCAGGTTAAAAGCAGCCTTTGGAGGTAGCTGGAAAGGCACAATTTGCTCAACTGGCAATGGAAAGCTATTTTCATCCAACATTCTTTTCTGTTGGTTTGGGGTTTTTTCTTTTGGAGGCGTTTGTCTGGCTTTTCACTGGGTTTTTGTTGTGGTGTTTCTGTTTTGTTTTGTTTAGTTTTCTGGTTTTGTTTTGTGGGAGATTTTTTTTGGGTTTTGGGTTTTTTGTTGTTTGCTTTTTGGTTTTGGGGTTTTTTGTTTTGTTTTTGTTTGGGGTTTTTTGGGGGTTTTTTGTTTTTTGTTTTTGTGTTGGTTTTTTGTTTGTTTGTTTGGTTTTGGTTTTGGTTGTTTGTTTGTTTTTTGTTTTTGTTTTTTTGGGGGTTTTTTGGGTTTTTTTTAAGTATCAATATAGCCTGTTCTTGTAAGGAGCTTTGCTACTAAATTGTCCCACCAGCCTCCTACTTTTCCAAATTTTCTCCAGTACATTTGGGGTTTTCTTATCTGCTTCCACTCCCTCCTTTCACCTTTCTTCCCCCAATTCCAATATGATAAAAGGGATGATAACTAAAAGTCCTCCTCAGAATGAGGGAAAAAAAATCATAGAATTGAAATGTATACTAATAACTCTGACCTGGACTCTTTCTCTCTTAGGGAGTTTGAATTAGGTTGATGTAATTTATTAACACAAACCAGAGAACTGCAGGTGGATCTAAGTCAGGAGCTGAAGCTATTGATGACACAACCAGGTCCCTTGGTCTGCAGGTGTGAGAGGAGTGGATGAGGCTTGGAAGGAAAAGCAAAGTGCTCAGCAGTCACATTTGACCAGGTAAGTGGTGTGAAGCTGTGAAACATTCATGTTGAAGAAGATCTTTAGTTCACAATCACAGGTGCCACTTGAAATCCGTTGCACTTCTTCCCACACATTGTATAGAATTGGAAAAACAAACTGGATGCTATAAACAAACACAGCACTGTTTTTGTGAACACAGAGCAGTCTCCAGCTCTTGGCTCACTTTCCTCTCTAACCCTGACCAAGGTTTCCTGTGAGATGCCCATTTTCACCAGGAGGTATCAGGTTTTTGTAGATGATGGCAGTAACTATTGTAAAACCATCAGTTCCAACATCACTGCGACAGAGCTGCTTCTTTTTGCAAGCAGTGGAATTTATATGATTGATTTTGACCTTTTCTCCCCTCTGGAAACCTGTGCTCTTGACATGCTGAGGTCTTTGCTCTGCTGTAGCACTGTTTAATACAGGTTTAGCTATCATTAAATGAGTATGAAATAGGACTCCTGTGAAAGGGAGACATGCTCACTGCTCAGAATGTCACTGTCTTGCACGTGCTTGTTTAAATTCTCACATGTGAGAGACTAGAAGGTCTTTGAGATCAATAAAGGCATGCAGAAAAAGAAAAAACAGAAATATATTTGCAGAAAAAAATATTTGTGTTTCTCAAGAAAAGCCTTGAGGATTTTCCATCAAGTTTCCATCAAGTTATCAGACAACAGTCTTATAAAAACAAAATATCTTTCAAAAAGTTACAGCGAATCAATAGGGATTTTTTAACACCATTGTGTCCATGTGAATTTTATCTCAAAACAGCTGCTTTTGTTTAAGGCTGAAACCTACAAGAATACATTTTCCTGGGTTTATATTTCTCCTGAATCATGTCTTAGAGCAATCCAGCTCCTTGGCTGTGAAGGGACCCTGTGTGGGCTGGTGTGATGAGCTGAGCCACTGCTGTGTTCTCTCTGGGCTCTGCAATGAGGGGCTGCAGCTCCTCAGGTGAGGTCCCTCCCCTGCAGCCCCTTGGGGTGGCACCCAGGGCTTTGGGAGGTGTTGGGGAAGATGAAACAGGAAAGCCTTATAAATATGATTGTCTGGCAAAAGATTTTGAGAATATGGAAACTATACGTGAGATTGAAATGAAAGCAAGCGTTGAGATGCCTCAGTTACTGAACAACAGGAAAACAATGGTGTGGCTGGCTGAAGGTAATTCCCTTATGATGAAACAACACCCTCTGCTTGCTGACAGCTCCAAGGGTCAGAGCAGACCCTGCCAGCTTGGCAGAAGGGGCCCAAAGAGGAGGTTTTAGGGTTTAAAATGTAGCACAGTATGGTAATGTAATGATTCTTATAGGCTGTATGTAAATGCTGAAGGATTTGTATATTGTACTAGACTGGGTAGTGAGAATCAGAATATTCAAGACAGAAGATGATTTATTGTATTGTAATGGGAACCTTGCACTGTTACCCTTTTACTCTCTTACCCTTTTACTCTCTTATGCTTTTGCTCTCTTACCCTTTTGCTCTCTTACCCTCTCATCCTTTCTCCCCCTCTCTTCTCTCGGGCCTGCTCTGAGCTGTGGCTGCAGCTCCCAGCAGGGCCCTGCACCCAGGCCCTTTGCAATAAACCCCAAATCCCAGCAGGGCCCTGCACCCAGGCCCTTTGCAATGAACCCCAAATCCCAGCAGGGCCCTGCACCCAGGCCCTTTGCAATAAACCCCAAATTCCTGACGTGGCTTCAGAGATCTCTCATCTCCGTCCATCCCCACCATCCTACCCCTGATGCTCCTACAGGGAGGAGGCTCTGGAGAAGTTTTGTGCTTGGAATTCTGCATCCAGAGGCAGGCAGAGCTCCTGTTGGATTTGGGCTCACTCCAGCACCTTTGAGTGGCTTCCATCCATGCTTAGAATGTTTAACAGCTTAAAAATCGTTGTTACAAATAAAAGAAAGCTGCTCTTGAAGCAGTACATAGGCTTTGACCCTTTCTTTGACTGCAGTTATTTTAGCTTTCATCCAATTCTACTGGAACTGCCACTTCAATCTTTGGCTTCTGATTTAATAGACCCCTGTCAAAGCCAGCATAAAACTGATTTAAAATAACCATAGAAACAGACAGAGTGTATTGTCTTTATCTTTTAGACTGATGTTTTGTTTCTCTTAGATCTTTGTTAAAATTCTGTAGAGGGACTTGATATGCTGCATTTAAATACAAGAAAATCTAATATTGAGGAGGAAAAAGCCAAGCCCAACTTGCTGTGTGCTGAAGGTCTCTTTTATGCATTACAGTTTAGCTAAAACCCATTGAAGGAGAAACTTCAGCAGCTTGCCAGCACTGTCTCCATCAGCTGTGGCTGCTGTTAGGGCCTGCTGTAAATATTCTGCTGGTTTACAGCTGCCAGCTGATGGACTTGGCACCACCCATGTGAAATGTTTAGATAAAAAAATAAATATTTCCCTTCTCTCCCTTCAGAGGTAATCCTGGCAATAAATAAGCAAGAAGGACAAACCATCAAATTAGTGATGAGGACTCATTTGTAAATGCTGTTATCTCACTCATTTCATTCATAAAGCTGCACCAGCCAGGTGCTTGGAAACCAAGCAGGTTTCACCTTTTAACAGCAAATCCACTAAACTGCAGTGGGTCTGTCTTTATTTAGACACAGCTTTATTTACATTTACTGAAGGAAAGGGGGTGTTCTGGGCACTCTCAGCAGATGGTCTGGGCTCTCCAGTTCTACTCTGAAGTTTATTTGTAAGTAATGCAATATTTGTAATATCAGTCATGTATTTCTAATTTTTTTTTAATGAAGTGTTTTATAAAGAAACTTCTGAAAGTGAGAAGTGACCTTTCTGAATCTCATCTGTGGACTATTTTACAACTTGAGACTAAAGAAGATATTTTTTTCACCTATTTATAAACCATATTTTATGGTTTAGACTCCTGACCTCTCCTTCCAAATGTTTCACAGATCATGTACTTGTTATATTGGACCTGTGCTATAGAAGTAAAAGCATTAATGGTTTCTTGTAGCCCCACATTTCTCTTCACAGAGAAAAGCAAGGCACAATTCTTCCCAAGAATATTTCTGGGTTTCACTTTCTCTGAACCTCAGAGAAAGAAAACACAATTCTTATCATTTGCTGTGCCTGTGTTTGTGCCAAAGTAGAATGCAATATGGAGATTGTTCACCCACAGTGATGGGGTTTTGTTTCCTTGGCCTGTCAGGGCCAGGGGTGTGTGTGTGTGTGTCAGGACTGTTGCTGACAGTCACGAGATTCTGGGCAGTTCTGTGCAGGGTTGAGTGCTTGGCAGATTCAGTTAAGATGTATAGAATAATATAGTATAATAAAGTAATTAATTAGCCTTCTGATATCAATGGAGTCCTCATCATCATTCTTTCTTCATCGGGCCCTCACAACGCAGCGATGGTTTCCCTTTAGAGGTTACCTCACTTAAAACACAATTGGGGTGTAGCCACGATATTTTATGAAAAATCCTTTCCTTAGGATTTTTCCTCCTGAGAAGCTAAGTACAGGAACAAAATGTAAACAATGGTTATCTGCTGCTGTGGAATGCAACAGGTGCATCTGTGATTGGTCTCATGTGGTTGTTTCTAATTAATGGCCAATCGCAGTCAGCTGGCTCAGACTCTCTGTCCGAGGCACAAGCTTTTGTTATCATTCCTTCTTTTTCTATTCTTAGCTAGCCTTCTGATGAAATCCTTTCTTCTATTCTTTTAGTATAGTTTTAATATAATATATATAATAAAATAATAAATCAAGCCTTCTGAAACATGGAGTCAGATCCTCGTCTCTTCCCTCATCCTCAGACTCCTGTGAACACGGTCACATTGGGGGAATATGGTACCTGTGGTTGATGAAGCAGGATGGAAAATTTTGGTATAATCACTGTTTCCACTTTATCGTCATTAAATCTGAAGCATTTTTATCTGCATGAGCAGTTTAGCATTATGTTACTGTGTTCTCCAAATCCCCCATGTTCAGTGGCCAAAGGGTTGGAGCCCTTCAGGCCAGTGAGCACAGCCCATGCCCTGAGCCAGCTCCTGGCGGAGCACTCAGGTTTGAGCCCCAGCACTGGTTCCAGAAGTGTCCCCTGGGCTTCTCACCACCCCAGCTGTGCCTCTGCTGTGTCAGGGTGGATCCAGAAACTGTCCCCTCTGTCCAGGTTTGCCTCTCAGCCTGTTCTAAACAACCTCTTGTTCATATTGGCCCCTTAAGGAGCTACTCCAAGAAGCAAAAGTTCTTCAGTCCCAACAGTGAGGAATACAGTTTGATTTTCCTTTTTAAATTTCATTTTTTCCCATGTCATCCTCCAGGCTGTTGGCTCTCAGCCTAGGAGTTCTATGATTTTTATGGGAGGTCTAGGTGCCCAACTGCTCTAAGTAAGTGTTATCTCCTGGGCTTGAAAAAAAGCTCAGCAGCATTCTGGCTTCAAGTATGGCAGTAATTTGAGGAACAGGAAGCCAGACTGAAGTGGTGATATTTATGTGTGAAACGGAGATGCCTCAGTGCTCCAAGAGTAGATTTCAGTGGTGAGTGTGTACCCAAAGAAATCCATGGCTGAGAAGAGGCAGATTCCCAGCACATATCAATTACCCCAGCCTTGTTCACTTGAGGGGAGCTGCCAGTTTACTGCAGGATTTGCTGCAGGAACCTGGCACAGAAATAGGGAATATCAGCAAGGACATCAATCACTGGTTGCACAGCAGTTTGCTTGGCATGTGGCTGCTTGCTACAAATTGCCCTCAAAAGCTTTACATCTTCTTGGAGCACGGAACTATTTAGCATGTTAGACTTCCTGCAATTTGAGGACCTGATAGAATTCCCTTTGTGGGCAATGGTCTGGCTGGCAATGCTTTCAGATACATAAAATCAGGTGTCAAGGACCAAACAAGGTGAAATTGGGTTCTAGTGTGAAAATGTCACGTTTTCAGCATTCTTTGCAGCCACAGAAAAGCCAAGAAGCCACGTGGGGGTGAAAGCTTCTTCATGGAAGACACGAAGAGGGAGAGAGATGAGTTTCTCCTGTCTCAAGATTTCTGCTCTATCAGCAGTGCCCATCAGATGTCATATCAAAAAGGCTTTTCTTATTGAACATAAGACTCTAGTTAATATTTCAAAACTTTCAATTTCACATCCTCTGTAGCTGTCCAAGTCTCCTTACCTGTTTCCCGTTTGTGCTTTTGACTTCAAAAAGTTGCCAGATTGGAAATTTCAGACTGAGCCTCTCATTGGCTGTGGGTGTCATGAACTCAGAAAAAGATAATGAGCTAAACAAACACCCGTTCTCAGTCTTCTTTTCTCTGAGAAAGTTCAGGTCTGGCTGTGAGTTTGGTTAATTATTCTTGCTCTTTGGACAACTTGTTCTTTCATTTATTAACACTATTGTGCTTCAGAGTATCACATTTTCTTCCCTGGCAGCATCTCCTCCATTTTGCATTGTTCACATGAGGACACATTTCCAGTTTCCCTTTCTCATCAGGCATCAGTAGCATGTTCCATTCAACAGGAGTTGATGGAGTAGGAGGAGTAGGAGTTTCCATTCAACTCCACCAGAAAAGACCCCTGGGAAGGTCTGATCTCAATCCCTTTTCTTTTCAGAGTTTGTCATAGTTGGTCATCCAGTGAGAGTCAGAGTTTAGGGATGAATAAAGGATAATATCCAATTTTTGGGTTTAGACACTGGAAACTCCAACACTCCAATCATATGATGTTCACAAGGCTGTTTGTATTGATTTTCAGTATCTTGAAATATTGAAAACAGTTTGATTAGCTTTTTTTTTATTAGGAAAACTAACAAAATCAGAAGAAAACCAAATGTTGTCTGGTTTAATTTTTTTGTTTGTATTTTTGTTTTGGTTTTTTTTAATAAAGAAACCAAATTCCTCTATTTACAGTCTTTGACAAAACTGATATAAACAAGCAAACTGGGTATTTTTTTTAGCTTTAACTGCAACTTTGGGGGAAGTAAGGTTTCCAGAGCAGGAATCTGACATAATCATAAAAATAAATGTCAAAGAGTTGTGACATGCAGAGGCTCTTCCAACAAACTGGAAAACTCATTAAGTCAGACATGTACTCAGGTAACTCCACTGAATCCAAGCTTCTTCCTTGTTCCTTTTGGAATCTTGAAATCTTCGTATAAGGAAGTTTTGGAGGACACTTTTCTGTTCTGCTTCATCCCATGCAAAGCTGTGACACTGATGTCCACTGGTTTCTCCCACATTCCAAGCCTAGCCCTAACTTGGTACCCGCTGCTTCCCGACCTTCCTGGATATTTCTGTGCTCGCCCTCCTCCAGACCATGCTCAGATCCCAAAATGCTGATTGCCCTCAGTGCTCTCAGATCCCAAAATGCTGATTGCCCTCAATGCTCCAGACAATGCTCTCAGGTCCCAAACTGCTGATTTCCTTCACTTCCGAGTTCAGAGTAGCCCCATTTTGTGCCATGAACCACAGCTACAGGAGATGTCAGGAGAACATGAATGCAGCCTCTCCGAAGAAAGGACAAAAGGGAATTTAGGGAGACAGCTGAAAATAGCCATGGCCATATGGATTTCATTGGGTGTGTGTGATGTGCTGATGCCATCTCTTTTTTGGTAGCAATTATATGCTGTTTCCAAGTCTTCTAATTCTTGTTTTGCATTTAGCATTTCTCCAAAGCCATTTTGGAGAAACAAACTCTGAGTATCATTACTGCACAAATTGGTAAACTGGGTGTAAACATTTTATAAGCAACATGTTCAGTCTTATTTTTTTATGGTGGGATTTGTCAGGGCTTGGGTTTTTTGCTTTATTTTTTTAAGTGAACACATTATTTCCCAGCTGCAGGCTTGCGGGGTCACCAGTTAATAGCATCTCTGCCTGGCACTGAGTTGGAGTTATTACTGACTCTCATCATGAGTTAGGCCACTGTGGGTTTTTTCATTTCTAGCAGTTGTTGTTATAAATGCTGTATCATCGTTGTATTTCTCTGATCTTATAACATAAAGCTTATTTGATATACCCTGAATCTGTCTGGTTTCTGATGGAATATCATCTAGAAGTAATTAGAAATATAGCAATGAGCATCATATTTAAGGAATGGAATGTTTAGGATGACAGCTATATTCTTCATCTGGCTCGGTGTTTCAATTTCCTGGATTCATAGGAAAAAACAGAAAATTTTGTCCTCTCTGTTTGTAATAATGTTTTAAAAGAAGTTTCAGGGATATGGCCTGAGTGATCTATTGCTGCCTTGAGCTAAAGCAACAAGAAGAGGAACTTCAAGAAGCTTGCTGGGATTTCACCTGTGGCTTTCTTGGGTGCTGTCACAAGAGGAGAGATAACACAATCCATGTATCTGCAAGTCCTGGGGAAAACTATCTTGTGTAAAGTTCCCATTTCCAGCAAGCATTAAAGGTGTAGGACAGATGCTTATGGAACATGGCAGGTAAATTCTTGGAAGGCTTATTAGCACCCTTGCAAGGCCAGGACAGCTGTTCACAGACCAAGTCCTGCTTTGTGAAGAAGCCATTACCACAGCTTTTAGCTCCCTGCTGCTGCTTCTGCATCTCTCAGAGCTGTCTCTGGTTCGCTCTGTGGTGTGTTCTATAAATCATGCTTTGGCAGGAAACACTGGAGGGTGCTTTCTTTAGAGGTAATAACCCTTGGCATTGATGGGGCACGTCAGGGAATCACACAGAACTTTGCTGAGGTTCATAACAACCCTCTGGAGCAAGCAAGCATCATCACTCCCATTTTTTCAAATATGAATTTTGACCTTTCACTGTACCTTATGGGATGTTCTGCTTAGCCTTCACATTCACATCCTAAACTTGTGGCTGAGTGGAATCCTCGTGTGTTTCACATGGTAAAACCCTCATGTGATGCTTCAGGTTTATTCTGCTCCCCAGTGAGTCACAGGCAGCCTGAGATTGGCTGCCTGGAGTTGCCTCTGAGGGATCTTTACTGAGTGAGGCTGGTGGCAGGATGCCTTCTCTTCTCTGCTGCTCCCTGGGCAGCTGTCAGACATCTCTGCTTCGTTCCAGATCATTGTCCCCATCCTGTGGAGGGAGTCCTGCAGCCCAGAGTGCCCATTGGAGGCTGGTGAAGCAGGTGCTTCACTGTTGTCATTACAGCACAAAGGTTCTATTGTCATTACATTGTAAGGGTTCCACATTGCCAGAGTTTCATACCTCCTTGATGTTTCTTGTAGGCATCTCCTCTGGGCACTGACTCTTCCTTGTCCTCACAGCAGCCAACTGACTCCAGTCCCCTCAACCAACCAATCCACTCTTTTAGAACGCTCTTCTTATTATTGGCTACAGTTCTGGCCTGTTATAGTCTGGCCTGTTCCTAATCTTTCGTAATTAACCCAGCCGCAATTCTTGAGGGGGTAAGATTACTCTCTATACCACCTTCATTTACCCATACTATATTCCCCTACAACTTCCCCTTTTTCTTTCAATTACAGACATGCAGCATTTCTAGAAGGACATGTTCAAATAAATTAACATTATGACACATTCATATATTTCAGTCAGAATTAATAGTTATTCAAATGTTCAGACAAAATATTACAAATATATATATTTCTGAGTGTTGGTTCAGTTTTGCAGCTTTTCTCAGTTTACAAAGTACTTATTTTCAAAATCTTTTATACTTATATTTAACAAACACTAATAGCTGCAATTGATATATTTTACCAATAGTTTAGTATTCAAGTCCTTTTCCCCGAATCCACGGGGTCATTTCTCCCAAATCACGTCAGGATCACCATTTGTTGTCATCACAGTGCAAGAGTTCCATTATCATTACATCGCAAGGGTTCCATATTGCCAGAGTTTTGTACCTCTTTGATGTTTCTTGTAGGCATCTCCTCTAGACACAGATTCTTCCTTGTCCTCACAGCAATCAACTGACTCCAGTTACCACCAATATAACACTCTTCCCACTTTTATAACACTCTTCTTATTAGCTAGAGGTGTGGCCTGTTAACATCAGACCTGCTCCTAATCCTTAATAATTGGCTCAGCTGCAACTCTTTAGGGGATAAGATTACATTCTATACCACCTTCATTTACCCATACTGTATCCCCCTACACTTCACAGCTGGATGAACCTGACTGGGTTTGCACCAAGGCTCACGAGACACACAGAGATGGTGCATCTCTCTGTGCTTCTGGGGAGAAATCCTGGATGTGGGGTTTTGAGGTCACAGAAACCCAGAACACTCAGCTTCACATTTGTATCTCCAGGTAGCAGAGAAGTGGGAAACAGGAGCTCTAAGGGAAAAATGTCCCTGTGCTCCTGGTTCAGCAACATCAGATGGGTAAATGTGGTGAAGAGCCACCCAGTTTTGTGTCAGTTCAGGAAGCTGGACAAATAGAAGTGGGGAAGGATTTGGACAGCTAAACCTGACCTGAGATCACAATCACAGGTTTCTTTACAGGGAAATAAGTGGAGGGAAAAACGCACAAGAACCCACAACAAAACCCAACATCTGGTCTTTTTTACTGAGCCTTATCTGGAGATGAGGTGGATATGTGAATAATATCTTTTGCCATAAAGGGCAATTCCTGATGTCATGAACAGGGAAAATCAGCTGTGCTCCGTCACTGTCCCAGGGACTCAACAACTCTTGAGTCATATCTGGGAAGGAAAACAACTGGGGATGTAAAGCCCTGGCCTTCAAGAAGAGATGGGAGTACACTAGAGGATGCACTACTGGAGAATATCAAAGAATAAATGACCAAAACTATAAAAGAGACAAAACAAGCCAAGATAAGAAACTGCCCTTGTTTCTCTCAAGTGCCTTGTGAAAACAGGCATTAGTTGAACTGCTGGCTAGAGAGATTAAAGGGTCTGGATTAAACTGTGCCAGAGCCCAGGCTCACATTAAATGGCACAACTCTGTTAACTTTACTGGAACCTCAGAAATTTGCAGCATGTTGGGATTTGACTTCTTGCCAAGTTATTACTTTGGAAAACTCCCATTGACATCTGTCACGTTAAGGACAACTGTATTCTCTATCTATGGACATTGTAGACTCAGGATTTAAGAGCATAATCTTGGCTTTAAACAGTGACACAAGCATTGCATGAAATTTTTTCAGAATTTCTTTAAATGAGCTGGAATGTTCCATATTTTAGTATTTCTGAAGGAAAATACAAAAAACTGTAGGTATCACAGAGAAGTAATTTGAACTCAATGTTCTTTTTGCTCAGCTTTGCCTCCTTTTTTTCCTGCTCATTGTATTTCACAATATTATGTGCCAACTAGTTTAATATGAAGTGTTTGTGGAAGACAAATATAGTGTGCATATAGTCATTATGCTGAAACATGTGCTTTTAGTACTGAAGAGAAAAGATGTTGCCTTAATTTGATAGTTATTCAAAAGAAATGGAAAGGCTTCTAACACAGAGAATGGTCTGGGCTGTTGAAAAAAGATCTAAGGGTAATTTTTGTTTCACTACTAAAAAGAGTTCATGATAATGAGGCTGACATTTGCCAGTTGTTCTTCTCTATTTTTTACTCAGAAGGAATCCTAACTAGCCTTATGGCTGTAGTTATGGATAAGGTCATTTCTGCCTCATTCTTTTTTTGCTCCTTTGCTTCACGGTGGATTTGAAATGGAGTTTGGTTTGTTTTAACAGTTGTTACTCATTGCTTCCAAAAGTGATTGATTTCTTAAAACACAAGGGCTTTCATTCCATTTCAAATGGGGGGGAGGTGTTTTTGTAAGCATGGACCAGGAAGGTGAGCAACTAAACCTCACTCTGTGGGGCAAATTTTGTTTATACGGAGGGTGAATCCCACACTCTGTGTAAATAATGGAGTACAACTGTCTGTGTGCCTGTAACATGATGCAAGTGGAACATGGGTGCTGGAGTTTGGAGGGAGAGCACAGCATTTTCCTGCTTTTGGCCCAAAATATTTCTGATTCCACTTTTTGGAGTGGAGCTGAGGGTACTGGCAGGTCCCCCTATCCTTCCAAAGGCTGGCAAATTCAAGCAGATGTGTACTTTTTCTTTATTTGCCAGCTGATGTTTCAGAATGGACATAAAAGACTGAAGTCCTTACTGTGGTACTCCTCAGTTAAACATTCCCCTTGCTCCACCACTTTCCAAACAGGCACTCTCACTAAACAACTGAGATTTGGTAATTGGTTGCATGTGAATAAATTATGATCAGGTATGTTTAATTATGAATGGGGATGTGTATGTAAGAGAGCAGAAGACATCTAAAGGAAATATGATATACACAAGGGATAGGAAATAAAAGTAACATTCCTTAGTGCTAAAAGCCATAAACTGTCAGGCATTCCAGTGATTTGTCTCCTCTGCATTAACCACTGACTCAAGCTATTAATGATAAAAGCAGGTAATTACAGTGCCATCCTCTAACAAAGAAGCTGTTATAGCTGGGTAAATAACAGGCCCTATAAAATTGTCTTAAATTTGTGTTTGCACAGTACACAGCATTCAGTAAGCTCCTGTTAGCTCTGGAGATGTTTGGGAAAGGGAACTTATTCTTTTGTGTGTTTTCTGTTGTAATATCAGAAGAAGAAACAAAAGGTAAAAAAGCCCCCAGATTGTTTGACAGGTTTTAAAGTGTCTGCTGCAGAGGGATAAAGCCAAAATGGCCTTCTCAAAGGCAACTCTGTGGGATTGCCACGGAGCTTGCAATGGTTGAGCTGCGTTTTCTTCCACTGAAGTGAAGCGTGGCAGTGCATTTTTACAGTCACACTGGTGTTCTCTGCACTTCACTCCTTATTCTTTTCCTGGCAGCAGCAAAGTCCTGACAGCTGTGTGACACAGGAGTGGGGAGTGAGCAGTGAGAGCATCCTGCTGGAGCTGTTCTGGGGGCCACAGACACCTGAGACTGTTGTCTTATACATTACAACAGTTCTATTATCATTACAGTGCAAGGATTCCCTACTGCTAGAGCTTCATACCTCCTCAATGTTTATCATGGGCAGGTCCTCTAAGCACTGACTGTTCCTGGTCCTTGCAATAATCATCTGACTCCAGTTCCCACCAATCCACTCTTTTATGCCACTGTTCTTGTTGGCTACAGGTGTGGCCTGTTAAGATCAGGCCTGCTCCTAATCTTTAGCAATAGGGTCCAGCTGCAACTTGTTGGGGGATAAGATTACATTCTATATCACCTTCATTTACCCATATTGTACCCCCCTACAGGGAGTGAGCAGCGAGAGCATCCTGTTGGAGCTGTTCTAGGGCCCACAGCCACCTGAGACAGGTTATTAGGGACAGCAAACACCAGCCTAATGTGGGCAAACAGAGTCATCCTTGCTACTGGAGCTGTCCAGTTAAAGATACCTGACTCCTCCTGCTAGAAGGGGTGGTGGGTGCAGCTGTGCTGCCCCTCACACCTGGGCTCTGCTGGAGCAGCACAGGCAGTGTTGGATGGCTGGAACAAAGCAAATCACAGCAGGACAGGCTGAGGCACAGCCCCAGAAGTGCTCCATCCCTGGCTCAGGAGATGCAGCCCCAGGAGTGCTGCATTGTGATGGTGTTCACAGGGGTCTCAGGTTGGGGGAAGAGATGAGGATCTGACTCCATGTTTCAGAAGGCTTGATTTATTATTTTATGATATATATTACATTAAAACTATACTAAAAGAATAGAAGAAAGGATTTCATCAGAAGGCTGGCTAAGAATAGAATAAGAAGGAATGTTAACAAAGGCTCTGTCTTGGATTCTCTATCTGAGCCAGCTGACTGTGATTGGCCATTAATTAGAAACAACCACATGAGACCAATCACAGATGCACCTGTTGCATTCCACAGCAGCAGATAATAATTGTTTACATTTAGTTGCTGAGCTTCTCAGCTTCTCAGGAGGAAAATTCCTAAGGAAAAGATTTTTCATAAAAGACATCTGCGACACTCATCCCTGGCTCAGGAGGTGCAACCCCAGGAATTCTCCCTCCCTGGCTCAGGAGGTGCAGCCTCTGCCCATAGTGCTGCCTCTAGGAACAGCTCCCCCTTGGCAGCAGTGAGCAGCGGGAGGTGACAGTGCCCATGCTCAGCCAGCCTCCCAGCCAATAGGGGACACCTCTTCCAGGAAAGACATTTCCCCTAATAACTACAGACAGGAAAAAGATGATGAAAATAGACTGATTTTCTGATTGCAATTAGTGCTTCACACTTAGAATATTGTGAGCATAAAACATCTTGCAGAATGAAAAATTATCAGGACAACAGTAGTCATCATTTCAAGTAATAAAAAAAGCCCTTAGGTATTAAAAAAGGATCTAGAAATAGACTTATTTAATGGGGCTTCTTTTCCTAGAGAAAGTTTAGCATTTCCTGCTGTACTAATGTTTATGTGAGATAAATATAAAGTATATCAGTTTGAACAGCATTAGTTGCCACTGAAAGCCTCCATCTCCTTCAGCTGAATCTGCTTACCATGAGCAAAGCAACTGACTGATACACCTGCTTAGATGCCAATTCAATTTAGGGAAAGGTTAGAAATGAAATTGCTCTTGGCCTTGATCAGTGTTGAAAATATTGATCAAACTGCTTATCTATCAAAAATGAAAGGCTTGTGAGTGTTCTTTGAAGATAGAGCATTGGTAAGGATCTGAGGGGATGATTCTAATCAGTTGTTTTTAAGGGAATTTTTTTTTTTGTATGGAGACCGGTGTTTGCTAGAGAAGATGAAGGCTTTACTAAAAAAAAAAAATGTATTTTTAAATTTTTTTTCTTGTGTATACACACATGTCTACGCACTGGTCTCTGTGTTAGTTGGCAGAGCCCTTTCAAGGTATAAATTATGTCCAAAGGGTGACAAGGACAGTTCTGGGAGCTCAGTGCCTGCCCTGGCACCCTTTTCTGCCCAGCTGCAGTACCTGCCTCTGTGGCCACCTCTTTCTGACAACCACTGCACATGGCTCACCAAAATAAATGCCCCTAAATGTTCTTATTTGAACAGCTCCTTCCAGATTCTCTCCCCATGACTGAACTAATGGTCTCTGGCCTCCTTTGCTCCTTATGCTGTGGCTCCTTGTCCCAGTTTTCCTGCCTTCCTCTCTCCCTCCTGCTGATCCCACTGTGTATCTGTGGTTTGGCCATGCTGATTGCATTTCCTCTTTTTTTTGTTCTTGTTGGCCTTTATTGCAATAAGCACAACACTGATTGTTTCTTTGTTGACATATGTGAGATGAGATATGACAATGCATTATTTCACTGAAAATTTACCTCAAAGGATTATCCCTCCAGGGTGAAATGATTGTTTCCTCTGTTTCAGATTAACCATGCTAGCAAGGAAATATTTCATGCTTCATTACTACCATTAATCTTTCAAGGTGCCCCTCTGAATGAAAATCCATTGTTTTCTTTAACAGAGAGGGACAGCAGTACAAGTTATCCTGTGTAATTACACTTCTAACAGATGTATCTGTCAGGTTGCTCAGTGTTTGGTAACATAACATCACTGAATATTACATTGCAATGCTAAACACACTCTCACCTAGGTATGTGGACCTACAGTTTTTCTCTTAACTCTAATAAAATGTGATGGTGCTTGTGATGGTGTTCACAGGGGTCCAAGGATGAGGGAAGAGACAAGGATCTGACTCCATGTTTCAGAAGGCTTGATTTATTATTTTATGATATATATTATATTAAAACTACACTAAAAGAATAGAAGAAAGGATTTCATCAGAAGGCTGGCTAAGAATAGAAAAGGAAAGAATGATAACAAAGGCTTGTGGCTCGGACAGAGTCTGAGCCAGCTGACTGTGACTGGCCATTAATTAGAAACAATGAACATGGGCCAATCACAGATGCACCTGTTGCATTCCACAGCAGCAGATAATCATTGTTTACATTTTGTTCCTGAGGCCTCCCAGCTTCTCAGGAGGAAAAATCCTAAGGAAAGGATTTTTCATAAAAGATGTCTGTGACAGGTGCTTTGTCTGCTGGAGTGCATGGGAAGTGTATTCACCTTGCAGACAGAGGGGGACTCACCTTTGATGCTGTGGCAAGAATACCTGAGGTGATGGAATGAGACTGGAGAGCAGGAGAGAGCGGTGAAGTTCAGAACCCTTTGGACTTGGGAGCAAAATTCCCAATTTCTGTGGAGATAGGATCAGGATCAGCCAATGTTCCCTGTGGGTTTGCTCTCTGGTTGGAGTCAGAGTGGCTGCAGTTCCACCTGAGGCAGTCAGAGACCTGCCCCTTCATCCTGCCCCTTCAGCACTCAGTGCCTCTGCAAGGCAGCACTGCATGTTCTGCAGCAAAAGGAAGAATACTTTTATGCTGTTCACTCATTTCTTTAGGTACTCAGGTAGTTCTGTGAAAGCTTTGCATGAATTAATGTGTAGGATGTGCCAAAGTCATTGTGTTGCTAGCTATGATTTATGATTTCATCCTTTTCTTCTCCAGCCAGGAATACTCAGGTGTAGGAGAGCACTGCAAGGCAGAGGAGCTCTGAAGGCAATGAGCCAGTGTGTTTGATTAGCTGTGTGTGCTATCCTCTGAGGATTGCAGAGTCTTGTCAGTCCTGCTGCATCTTCCAGGCTTTTGTGTTATTTATCGCCCATAAAGCAAATCAAAGCACTCCTTTGCCACTGACACAGAAGGGAGGGCTTTGAACTAAGTGCTTTGCCTCTTACAGCTTTCCTTGTGATACGTTCTGAGATTTCTAAATGCTTATACAGGAATTGTCACTTACACTGAGGTTTTACAGTGCTTAGCAACTTTCAGACTGATCTGAGGATTGCTAAATAATAATTATATAATTCCTTTCTCTTCTGTTCTCTTTCTGTTCCTTTTGCTCCCACATGTACCCATCATGCTCCTACAGTTTCCAAGTCAAATATTAATGTGCTCACACATACTGGAATTAAGTTTGCCTGTAGTTAATTTGGTTTCATTATGTATTACAGCTTAGCTAGCAGGAACTGAGGTCTCTCTGCAGCACAACTGCCTCAGCCTCTGCTCCCAGCCAGCTCAGGATTCTTCTCCTTTTTCTTCCTATGGGTGGAGGCTGCAGACTGGGGAGCACAGAATGGATCCCTGCTCTCATGTTCCAGGTACTGATCCTGGCAGTAAAGGGAAAAAGGAGGCAAAATCTTTGAAATGCTGTGATAAACATTGTCAAAATACACAGAGCTTAAGCTCCAGACAATTTTCAGGAACTCCAAAACAGAGATGTAATTAAGACTTTTAAAAATACAGCTATGAGAACATATTTGAAAATGTCCTTAAGGATAGGAATCCTTCTTCTTATTCAGAAAGATTTATATTTCTAAGCAAATGCTTTTTCTGAGACTGATTATTTG
Source organism: Melozone crissalis (assembly GCF_028551555.1). Lineage (NCBI taxonomy): Eukaryota > Metazoa > Chordata > Aves > Passeriformes > Passerellidae > Melozone > Melozone crissalis. The sequence continues at coordinate 3,772,693 of NW_026535812.1, forward strand.
CAGCCTATTGGGTTTTAGTCCTTGGAATCAGAGGTTTACATATCCACAGATTTATCACACTGCTTGAAATGACCACGATTATAAACAACCATGAAAAAATTAAACTTGAAGATTATTTTGACAAATTGGTTAGACTCCTGCTTCCTCTTCTCTGCACACTCCGGAAAATGGATTCTGGGGCTCATGGAGAGATGAATTTTAAATTAGTGTGAATACCTGGGTTCATAAGGAACTGTGCATCAATTTTATCTCTCAGCTGGAAAGCAGAATGCAAGTTAGTAATTTTTGTCTCTGCTATAAAAAAAAATTTAATCCCTTTCAAGTATCTTTCTTTGTCTGTATTTAAAAAGCAGGTTACCTTTTCCAAATATTTTGAGACAGGTTAGCATCAGTCACTGTAAAGAGGGAAAAATCCCACTGATTTATTTTTATTTTTCAATGTATCCAATCCTTCTCTCCAGTAAGGGTCTCACAGCACAAAGCAAAATTTGGAGATCCTTAAGAGGCTTGAATGTAAATAATGACTTCTAATAATGACTACAGGATTGTCTTTATTGGAGTTTTAGTGGGGATCAATGAGGTTAGACTGGAGAATACAAATCAAGAAGGGAAGTTCAGGAGATTTACTCCTTCACTTTGTTAGGGAAGATGAGGCAGCCTGCACTGTCAGCCAACAGCCCAGCACTGGGAAAAGGGAAGATCAAATGTGCTCAAGTCTCAAGATGTGGTCCCTTTTCCTTGGTGAACAGAATTCCCCTTGATTTCAGGGAGTTTTACCCCATTACCAAAGTGCATCTCTGGATCACTCTGCTCTGGGGATTGAGGGGTTTTCCCTGGGGCTATGGAGGATATTTTTCTCTTGCAGCATTACCTGAGGGGCCAAGGGTTCCATGGGGTCTGGCTCAGAGGAGGGACAGCATACACACCTGTCCTAGGGTGACGTTTTGATGCTTGTATCCCCATTCATGTGTTCTGTTTATGCTGGATATTATGTTCTGTGCCTTTGAGACTGGCTCTGAAGAGTGAAAGCTTTCTTTGGGTTTTCTTATGAGCCTGGCAGGCAGGACATAGAGACAGGGCAGTACATGGTGCTGCTTTTGCTTTTTGCTTTGCTCTCTCGCTCTTGCTTCTGCTCGCTCTTCCTTCCGCTCATTAGCTAGTTTAGCTAAACAGTCCAAATTTCTTTCTGGACTGTTTCTCCTTTCCTTTTTTTTTGACCTACTCAAACCTGCTCCGGACTGGGACCTGGGAACACCAAGAGTTTGCACCTTGTGGCCTAGCGGGGCCTACTGTGGGCAGCAGCTACCCCAGCACCACAGCACCAGGGGGACTGATAACAGAGCGACCACCCCCAAGAGAGACTTTCTGAATTTGTCATGTTTTTCAGAGCAGTGACAGAATGGTGTCACCTGGTATTGTTCATTTTGTGTGCTGGGGGTGCTGTGCCTGTTAAATAAACAGGTTCTTTCCAGTTCTCTCCAAGGAATCCTTCCCAACCCAGTTGTGGGGAGGGGCTGTGTGGGTTTGCTTTCTGGAGGGGCCCCTTTGGAGATTCTCTCCCAAATTTGCCCTAAACCAGGACAACACCTCAGAGCTCCATGTGCCAGCAGCATTTCATTGCTGAGAAACATCCCTTTCCCCCAGGGAGCTCAGAATGCTGCTTGGGCTGATCCCTCCAAGTCCAGCTCCTGGCCAGGGAGGTTCCTGCAGCCCAGGATAGATGAAGTCCTGGGTGGATTTGCATCCAACCCACCCCTGCCCACCCAGGGACTGTAATGCTACACTGCTGTGCTCACTAATTGCAATCATTAATTGGTTTCTGAACTTGTTGATCATTTCTCCAGGGAGGTGTGAGTTTTGGCTGGGCCTGAAAGTAGGGTAATGCTACCCCCTGTTCTAACAAACTGGAAATAAACTGGAAAAGAGAAACTATAAAATGTTACTGCTGGAGTTACCGTTCCATGGCTCCCACACACTCAGCACCCACAGATTGTGGAGGCAGATTCTGTTCTTTTGCAATCTCCAAATTTAATGGAAGCTCCAAGATGCTCCTGAACTGACCACATGAAGCAAAGTGTTGTTTTCTTCTTTGGAAAGGTTGAGGAAAAGGCTAAGAAACAAAATTCTTATCTTTCTCACCCAAGAAAAAATATTCAGGTCTTCCAGTGACAATTGCAGAAAACATTGCCCGTGGTTAAAACACAAAGAGCAGAATGGAAAGTCCCAGCACTGTTGCAAGACTCATGTGATCATTGTTGTTCCTGCTGGTGTGTGTTACAGCAATAATTTAAAAAATATTTTCCACTTTTATTTATTTAAAATGAATGTTCTTTTATGTAAAAAATAAGGTTTATGTATTCAAAGAATTCAAGTCTTCTGTTCAAGTCTAGACTTAGTCCTTACTGCATAAATTTTCAATTTTCCTTCTGAGTATTATGCAAAGGCTTCCACATTTTGCTTTTATACTGAAGTTCCTGGGAAGTATCACCTGTATGCTGTGTATTTGACAGGAATACAAATAAATTGGAAGAACTACAATTATTCCTTCTTCTCAAGGTAATTTCTAAGCAGATTAGTTCAGAAATGGAAAATGGAAATAAAGCATTTAAATTATTTCATGTAGCTTGGTTTAGGATATTTCTTTGCAATCATTTTAGATTTGTAACACCTGTATTTTATTTCAAAGAAAGTTGACTCTGGATGATCATATTAATTAAAGCAGAGAGAATAAAAATGTCCTTGTGACATCCCTGCAGCACAAAAGTCTAGTGTTGCCACATTGACAAGTTAAACAGGAAATTGAAATCTTTTGTCAAAGCCCTGAATAAAGTCACTCATGAATTATCATCAGTTCAACTCTTTTAGAATGGCAGATTTGGAGAGCCCAAACCAGCACAAACATTAAACTAGTTTTTATTCCTTCTATTATTTTTACATTGTTATGCAGAGACATTGAATAACAAAATGTGGTATGTTGCATTTACCTATATTTTAAACTGATTTCAGGCTTTCTTCTTTCTCCCATTCCTTTAATTTCCTGCTGATTGTACCCATGAGCCCATGACTGCCTCTCTGGGTGCCCAGGAGGGTTATCCATGTGACAAGGCTGCAGCTCTCACCAAATGCACACCTGGACCTTCAAAATACTCCCTGCAAGTGGCAAAAAATGCAGTTTTTTCTTTCTGTTCATCCCACTGCACTGTCTGACAGCAGGATCCACCTCGAGCTGAGGTTGATGGCAGCTCACAGGGGTTTTGGTGGAAGGGATCCTGTGTGGAGAGCAGGGAATGGGCTCAGCTGAGCAAAGCGGGCACCAAAGTCCTGCCCAGCAGTGCAGGGGGTCAGATGAGAAAAAAATAATTGACTTTTTAAAATGCATTTCAATGTCATAGTCTCTCTTTGGCACTCTATGTGCTGACATACACATCCATATTTTTGCTTCTCACAAGGGGGTAGCATTTACATATATTTTTCATATATTAACTTTCTAATTCTTACTCTTTTGTGAGTTATCAGCTTTATGCACCTTTAAACAATTCAGTTGTTCCATAGACAGTAATTTTATAATTGGCTGTGCTGGGGCACTGGGCCCAGCTGGGGGACAGCAGAGCACAAGGAGCAAAGCACAAGGCTGGGACCCCGTTCTGGCCCCATTCCCCGTTCTGGCCCCATTCCAGGAATTCCAGTGGGAATTCCTGCTCCTGCCCCTCCAGCAGGGCAGAGGGTGACCGTGGCACTGCCCAGGGAAGCAGGGCCAGGGCTGATCCTGGTGCCAGCAGTGTCCTGCCCTCCCTGGTGTCACCTCACGTGGCTTTTGCTGCCATCGTGCATGAAAGATTCTGCCCTGCACTGTTGGCAGGTCTGAAACTGCTGCTAGAAAATATGGCAAAACTTGTCTTTTAAAAAAAAAAAGTGAAACTGTCACTCTGGTTTTTTAACATTTTCCAAGCCTTCTGATGTTGACATTTTTGTAGTGAACTTTCTGTAAATAACTCATTATTTTGCATTCCTTTCTAGAGGAGGAGAAAGTTGATAGATTGTTGGTTTGACCAGTGTCATTGGAGAGGTGGCACTGTCACCCTCCAATCCGCTGCCACTTTTAGAAAACTATAAATGCTAGAGTCAGAAAATAAACTTCCCTTTTTTCTCCACTTTGAGAACAGCAGTGTGTGCACTTGTGTTTTATTTCATGTCCTATAGTGACATGAAACACCACCCAAGGGGAAGAGAGGAAAAGGATTACTCGTGGCCTGGCTTGTCCATCCACCTTTCAGTGCCTAGGCAAGTTTAGACCATGATTTTCATCAGTGGCACCCTCTAAACCATATGGATCTGACTGAAAACTGCTCCCTCCATTTTTATTTACCAAGCTTTCCTATTCCCAGATTATGCAGATAGTGGTTTGCAATGGCAACTAAGAAGTTAATCCTTTTCTTGGTAAGTCTGAAATCTAAGAGCTGTGATTAACAAAATGACTAATGGGGTAGCTCTAGTTAATGATTTAATTTTTTTTAAGAGAAAGCAATTATTGTGGAAAGAAGTGAAAAAAATCATAGACTAGAAATTTCTGCCTTTTCACTAATGTGAAATCACTTTCTGCTGATGCATTTCCTGAAATTTTGGGGTTTGGGGTTTTTTGTGTTTTTTTTTTTTTTTCCTTAGGCATGTGACTTTTGAAAAGGCAGGAAAGCTTGACCAAATAACTAAATCACCTTAACATTTTCATGATTGGGAAGGATCTGCACAGAAATCATGTGCTTCAGAGGAATTTGGTGCCTTTAAGGTCACACCAAATCCTCTGTAGTCATAAAGCTCTCCCTTTTGAGAGCAGTTTCTCAGCTCCATGATGACTTTGACTTGCAGAAACCTCTCCTTCCTGAAAAACCTTCTGTGAGAAGGGACCAAAACCCTTTGGAAGCAAGGCTGACTGTGAGATGTAATTAAATGTTTGATGAGATGCTTTGAAATCCTTCACAAGGAGCTGCCTTTGTCTAATTAATAAACAGTATGGTTCCTGTTCTCCTGCATCTTTAGAGATTCTGTGGAAGCAGGTATGAAAGGGCAAGAAATGGATGAGGACTTCCTTATAGAATTTCTCCATTTTTTAATATTTCTCTTATTTTAGATAATTGACTGCACCAAGTTCCTCATTAGAAGTGTACGAGCAGGCCCACTCTGTTTGCCTTGTACCTTGGCTGCACTGTGATCACTGATTTTTCCAACTCTGCCAATTCTATGTGTGATTTCTGATAAGAAAATTTAGATTTCTTCCTTCTTCAAGCTTATTTTTGTTCTTGTTATGATGTCTTTCTTACATTTGCTTTCTGACAAACATGAATCAGAATGTAGGCAATGTTTTTGATGTAAAGATTGGTCAGATGAAAAGAAATAATTGACTTTTAAAAATGCATTTCAATTTCACAATCTCTTTTTGGCAGTCTACGTGCTGACATACATATCCATATTTTTGCTTCTCATAATGAGATAGCATTTACATATATTTTTCATGTATCAGTTTCCTAATTCTTACTCTTCTGTGAGTTATCAGTTTTATGCACCTTTAGGTAATTAAGTTGTTACATATACAGCAATTAGCTTTGTAAAACATCTACATTCATGGAGCTGCAGAAGTTTTAAGGCAATGTACTGTTTGCAATGCAAGCAGCTGTAGGAGGAAAAAATTACAAGCAGCAGACAAAAGTAGAACACAGGAAAGAGATTTGATAGCGGCAGTAAGAGCAGCAAACGAGTAAAAGATTCAAAATTTCAAATTAGTAAAGCTTGCTTTGAACTCAAAGAAACAAGCAGATCAGGTGGAATACAGAATAATAACCCCAAAACCTTTTAAGACAAAATAAAGCAGAAAAGAGCAGTTTGTAATGCAATCTTTTGTTACAGAAAAGCCAGGTGAGCTGCTCAGCTTTGCTCCCCAAAGGAGCAGGGACAAACCCCAGCTCCCTGCTGCAGTCCAGGGACACCCTGGCTCTCCTCTTAACTTCCAGAATGAGTCAAAAACAAACAAAAACCCACAACCAAAGTCAAACAAAACCACAGGGAGTGGTGTTGAAAAATAAGTTTTGGACTAAATTCTTAATTCTTCTGTATTTCACATGCGATTTATTTCAGAATGCATTAGAAACATGACTTCTTGGCCTCACTGAAGTCACTGCAAGTTTTGCTCAGAGACTTTGGGTATCAATTTTTTAAGGCAAAATTTGGAGGAGTAGTGGTGGTTGATCCCATGGAGTCCATGGCTCTGAAATGAGCCTTCCCCCCAGCTTTTTATAACTACCAATAGTGCTGTAATAAATGACTTGTGCAGTTTCAATATTTGTGTTACAATAGAGCTTTTATTTTTTTCAAACAATGAGGAACAGTCTAGGATGAAATATTATCTTTTTTATGTTAGCAATTGGAGAGCAAAATCAGGATTTTAACTGGTGGGAGGGTAGGGTTACACCATTCATTTTTCTGTCCTGCTCTTCCTGTTGGTATAGGGTTCTATGAGAATTAAAGTCTAAAACAGAGTTATATTTTCTCATATGAGAAACAATTTACCAGTTTTTTTCTCAGAAGTCTTAAGTAATCAATACTTGATTATATGGAATATGATCTGTCATTTGAAAGCTGTAACTATTTGTGTAATCTAATCAGTTTTGTCTTGATTCTTGTGTGGCAGCCCTACAAGTTAAATAGAAGTTAATCAGGCTTCCCCTCCACCTCTGAGTTGAAATATTCTCTATTCTGCAGTGGTAGTTGGGACATGGAGTCAGTGAACATTCTGGACATTATCTCCTGATAATTCTGAGATTGGTTTGGCACTCCGGCAGAATTCCCTTATTTTCATAGCTTTAGAGCTCTGACATCTGCTAATGATGGAGGACCTGAGCCTCTTCTGCTCCTTTTCCTTAAATATCACAGCAGAAGGTTTACAGGGGAGGTGTTTGTAGACAATTCAGTAGCAATAGCAGAACACAGTGAAAAAACAACCTGTATTTGACAACTCTGGTAGCACCCAGCATTAGATCACCTCATTTTTCTTCAAAACCTAATGTATTGCTATTATCTTCAGAGCCAAATTTTGTAGTTCTTTCCCATGTAAAACTCTTTCTGATCTGGAAAGATGAACAACAGTTGCAATGTATCTTCACCTCTGATTTCCTTGGCTTCAGTTTTCCTAATTTTTTTTCCCTCAGTCCTTTCTACTTTGTCATTCCCTAGAGTTATCTCATAACGTGCTTGCTGCTTCATCAGATGCCTTTTTATGTATGCTAATCTACAAAAGCACAACTATAAAATGTTATGGCAGGGTGCTGCATTTACCAGCCACTAATTACCTCATGTTCAAGGCTGAGCACAGAGAGTTTTTGTATGGAATTTTTTTCCATGGCACAGTATGGAGATGCTAGAGGACAAAAATATGAAATTAAAAAAAAAATTAAAGAAAAAAAAAGAAAAATAACACTGAACTGTGGGGGAGAAAGTTGTGTTTTGTTTTCCTTGGAATTCATTTAGGCACAAATACATTCCTGGGAAATTGAGCATCCCAGTGAGAACAAGACAGTGCCCTGAGCAGGGAAGGGCCTGCCCTGGTTCCCATCTCACAGCAGGCTGAGTGAGAAGGGAAAGGACAGCTGAGCAGGGAATGGATATCTGAAATTTCCAGGGAAGTGCTGACATGGCTGGAATTACAACCTGGCCCCGAGGTTTGCTTTTTTTCATGGAAATTACAGACCTAAGTAGACCTTGTGTAGGTCTCAGTTCTGTTAATTAACAGTTTTATAACACATCTGAGGGACCACCGGCTGGCAGAATTTCCTAGCTCACTTCCATTTGAGCAGAAGCATATTGGTATTTCAGATTAATGATCCAGAAGTAGTAATTATGGTTTTATAATAGTTTTTGATGAGATATCAGCTCTCTGTCAAAAGAGTCATTTGTATGACTGGATAGAAACAAGACAGTAGCTTTTGAATTTCCCAAACAAAGGCCATAGTACTGCTCTGCTCACTGCAGCCTCTGCTGCATTTACCATGCCTATCTTTTGTTCATAATTAATTCAGTCTGGGGCTTTTTTGGTTTTGTTTTCTTTTCTCAAGAGATTAATTTTTCTGAAAATGCACTGAAAAGCATAGAAAATCCTTTTACATTTATTTAGGACATGGAAATATATACAATAAATTGGTAGCAGACTTGTTGCTTACATGCTGTACTGTTGATGGCAAAATGGCAAAAATTACCACTATAAAAATACTTCTATCATTGCTCTTCTGGATGGAATATGTAGTTCAAGTTGGTTTTGTTTAACTCCTACAAACATTTAGAAATTTCATTTTAATCACTTTAAGGTTTGCAGAATCTGAACTTCAGATATTCACATTTAAAATGTCCAGGTGCTTGGATGATATTCAAGGTACATAGAATGCAGAAATACCTGTCAGGATGGGATTAGTGTATTGCTGTGCCAGAGCAAAGCTACAAGACCAATGAAATGGATCAGATCAATACCTGACAGCCCCTTGTACATCTTGAGGGATTACAGGACAAAGGGTGATGGCTTCAAATAGGATGAGTTCACGAAATATTAGGAAATATTAGAAAAAAAATCCTTTCCTGGGAAGGTGCTGATGCCCTCGCACTGGATGGGCTTCAAGGGCCCTCCCAGCCCAAACCATCCTGGGATTCTGGGAAATGCACAAGTGTTCCTTAATGTAAGGAGAGAAATGTAAGTGCAAACTCTACAAACAAGGTCCTTCTGTACATTAGCTCTAGAAAAAACTTATCAGATAAGAAAAATGGGGGAAGAGGGACTACAGGCTGTAACAAAATTATTATAGAATAGTGAAGACACCTAGGTACCCATATCTGTCCATTTCCAGTGTTTTGAAATGTTTGATTGCAAAATAAAAATCACAATTTTTTTTTTTTCAGATTGCCATTTGTTTCTGGAGAGAAACATTTGAAATTAACTCCGTGTTACTAAATCCCACTTCAGCTCAGTGTGCTCTGCTAATGTGCAATAGGAGGAGATGGAATGACTGCAGCTCTGATGCTGAGTGCCCTTTACCCACACTACCCCATGTCATGAATTTAGCTCCAATCTTCAGTTTGACCCGAGGCTGGTCCTCTGCACTGAGCCACAGTGAAGAGCTGGAAGACACCAGGTGTGGGCAGCAACCACATTTGCTGCTTTGATGTTGCTGGACAGGAATCCAGTTCATGCGTTCTGTGTTTGCTCCACAGCGTAAAAGGGTGTAAGAGACGCTCTAAAGTTTCCTTCATTTGCCTGATTCTGGGAACTCACAGACCCTGAAGACCCCCAACAGGAGCTCTGGCCTGGCTGAGGTGGACATTTTCTGGACGTTATGCCAAGTGATTGTTGGCAGGTGTGCTCACTGAGCTTTCACAGAACACTACTTCAGACAGGTTCTGATAAAAGGTGGCTTGTCCTTACACACCTGTGATGGTGTTCACAGGGCTTTTCAGATTGGGGAAGAGATGAGGATCTGACTCCATGTTTCAGAAGGCTTAATTTATTATTTTATGATATATATTACATTAAAATTATACTAAAACAATGGAAGAAAAGGTTTCATCAGAAGGCTAGCAAAGAATAGAATAAGAAAGAATGATAACAAAGGTTTGGGCTCTGTATCCGAGCCAGCTGACTGTGATTGGCCATTAATTACAAACATCTAACATGGGCCAATCACAGATGCACCTGTTGCATTCCACAGCAGCAGATAACCATTGTTTACATTTAGTTCTTGAAGCCTCTCAGCTTCTCAAGAGGAAAAATCTTAAAGAAAGGATTTTTCATAAAAGATGTCTGCGACACACACCTGCACCTGCCCCCTGAGTTCTGACAGGTGGTGGCTTGGCCTTGCACACTCACACCTGCCTCACAGACCAAGGGGTCTCAGCACAATGGCCCAGGAATCTTCCCCACCTTTTGGCCAGACGCCACCCACACAAGAACATCTTCTCATAGCCCTACATATAATCTCCATAATGCTTCTAATTCTCAAACCTGAATTAATCTCCAGTATCCCCATATGCAAGTATAGTTTCAACCAAAACATTAGACCGTGACTCTAAAAATAGAAGTTAAACCCTTCTTACCTGCCAAGGAGAGGTGAAACCAGCGAGAACTGCTAACTCTTGTGTCTGAGTATAAAACCTCAGTCTCCTTACTTTCAAAGGATAATAGTAATCCAATGATCTTAGGAGTCACTCTTCTTGGTGCAAGTCCAAGTGAAAGTAATGGAGCTCTCACTAGTCCTAAACACATTCATACTCTTAACCCTAGCAACCCTCTCCACCCGCATCCTATTTCCACTTCTATCCAACAACCTCAAGAACACGCCCAACACAATTGCAAACACAGTCAAAAACCTCTTTCTTATATAAAGACAATATAAACTGTAACTTTTGAGACAACTTTGGTGAACCCCCATGGACAATGGCAAATCTGTGGGGCTGGACCATGAGGATTCCATCTCGCTGGCAGCTATATTCCCCCTCCTCTCTTTTCCTTTCCATCCTTTATTTCCTTTTCTGATCCCTCTATCACATTTGCTGTTGGCTCTCAATAAAGGTGCATTTGTTGTGATTAAACTGACAGCTCCCTGCTGTTTGTCCTTTGCAATTTTGGGATCTGGTAATGAACCATCACGACATGCTTGCCCTAGTGACAAAGGGGCACGGTGGGCTGGGACTGTTTGTTTTGTTTGCAAAGTGTATGAAACCAAAGTGGCAATATGTTCATTCTCAGCTGTCTTTTATCAAAATCTTTGTGTCTCACCTAGTTTGCTGCTGATCCTGCACTTATAATTAAAAAAAAAAAAAAAGGAAATCTTACATTTTTGATGTGTTTAATTTACAACATAATCACACTTCTTATGATTGATTTAGTAAGGTGGGAACAGGCTTCAGAGAGAAGGAAAGCTTATTTTGAATGTTCTGAACAACCTATCAATCAATTTGCTTGGCAAGGGGCAATGTGATATCACTTGAACCAAATGCTGATCTGGGGGTGTTTTGTCTGAGCGGCTGCTGTGTCCCAGACTCTGTGTGTGGCCAGGAGCTGTGTCCACACCCAGCATTCCCACCTCAGAGTGCTCCGGGGAGGAAGGCAGAGCCTCCTCTCCCTCCCAGCCCATGCTGCTGTGACAGACCTTTGGTGGCTGGGTGCTTCTTCCATGGCTCAGCTGCAGGAATTCCCTTCCCACTCAGCATTCCTGGAGCTCCATGGAGGGGATGGTCCTGCCTGAAGTGTCCTGGTGCTGCTTTGGAGGCTCCTGTGGGATGAGCCCCATGGGTGGGAAGGAGCTGGAGGCCCCCTTGGAACGGGGATGGGAATTTGCTTTCTCTTTTACTTTGGAGTTGTCAGAACTTAGCACATCTCTCTGGGTGTCCAGAGTTGCTGAGGACCCCGCCGGGGGACTCAGAGACCCTGACACACAGCCCAGAACACCTGGGGATTTGATTTTGACCCTTGGAGCAAGTTGCCAACTTGATATGAAGACGTGAAAGTCACACAGGTTTGAATGGTGTAATAATAAAATGATCAGAGGGTGAAAATGGAGATTTTAGGATTTTTGGTATGGGGGTTATGGGGACAAGATGGAGCAATCAGGGCATGTCCAGCCTTTCTCCTTCTTCTTCTTGTTCTCCATTTTCTGCAGTGATGCTGGCACTTTGGGATTGGTTTAGAGTAGAAGTGCACTGTCTAACATAGGTGATAGGTAGTGGGAATTAAGTGTAAATATGTTATACGTAGTTTGTAGTATAAAAGAACAACACAGAGTGCCTGTGGCTGCCCTGCTGAGCAGATCTCGGCTGGTCAGAAAGAAAATTTTATAGATAAGAATTAATAAACAACCTCAAGACCGAGAAGTGAAGAGTCCAGACTCGTTCTTCAGTTGCACAGGCCGAAACAGAGACATCCTGCACATCTCGGGGCAGCAATTAACAGCAACCCGAGATGGAGTTACATTCCTCTCCCATTCAGAGCACGGCTACCAGCAACTGTATTGACTCTGCAAACCTCCAAACAAAGCATGCAAAATAATGATGTGCTTACTGAAAACATTTTTGGAAAAGTAAACATTCCTCTTGATTAATGGACAATTTTAACCTGCTCAGTGAACAGGCCATTCCTTATTGATCCATGGGCAGCTGAAACAATATCATGCTGCTTGAATGGTTTTGCATTTTAATCATAATTTTCTGTTCCTCTTAATTGGTCCCTATCAAATTCTAGGAGATTTTAGAAGCTAATGATATTTTTTGTATTACAATTACAGCTTTTTGTATTATCACATCTAAATTGCAGCCTTTCTAAACTTAAGTAACTAAAACATAGAAGTTACTTTGTTGTTGCCAAAGACAGATGAAATGCAAATGCCAATCACTTGTTGGGCAGCTGCTAAACAATCCTTGCCTACTGAGCATTGGGGATAAGAATTTAACTGGGAAATTTGCAGTCTGTGCAGCAAGGCTCTGCTCTGTGAAAAAGCTCTGCTTCTTTTCCTTTTTATTTTCTTAGTCAATTTACAGTAGAATTTGAGTCACTTAGTGGGCAAGTAAGTTCATTCTAAATCCATTGCCTACCACAAGTTTTGCTGAAGTTTACAGTCCTCAAAAAAGTCCATTCTCAATCATTTGGAAGACCAGCACTGTCCTTGGAAGTGCAGCAAGATGTAATTTTCCAAACCAGAGCAGTTTCACTAATGATGTTCTATACAAAAAATTAAATAAATATACTTAATCAGGAGTCTGGTGCTGTGTTGCTACAAAGTGAGGGGATGGGAAGGGCACAGTAACCCCATTCAGGCAGCAGCCAAAATATTTTTTGATTTTTAGAGAATGGGGTGGGATACCTTATGTTCCAATGAACTATTTCTGCAAGTTACTGTTGGTTGTGGCCACTCCATGTGTCCCCTGGGGCTGTAAGCAAAGCAGGAGAGTTGGGAGGAATACCTCAAATTTGGCTCACTGAATGCACTTAGGAGAATCCTTTTTGCCTCCCTTGCAGTGTTTGGCTCTGAACCATTTCATGTGGAAAAAGGTTCCTTGTGATGGTGTTCACAGGGGTTTTCAGTTGAGGGAAGAGATGAAGATCTGACTCCATATTTCAGAAGGCTTGATTTATTATTTTATGATATATATTACATTAAAACTATACTAAAATAACAGAAGAAAAGGTTTCATAAGAAGTCTAGCTAAGCTAAGAATAGAAAAGAATGATAACAAAGGTTGGTGTCTCAGACAGATAGTCCAAGCCAGCTGGGCTCTGATTGGCCATTAATTAGAAACAACCACATGAGACCAATCACAGATGCACCTGTTGCATTCCACAGCAGCAGATAATCATTGTTTACATTTTCTTCCTGAGGCCTCCCAGCTTCTCAGGAGGAAAAAATCCTAAGGAAAGGATTTTTCATAAAAAGATGTCTGCGACAGTTCCTTGCTCACATTTTATTTATACACCTAAACTTATCATTTGGGGAAATTGAGAGCAATTGCAGCATTTCTCACCTTCACAGTTAAAGGATTAGTGATTCTGGGAACTCAAGCCTTGCAGTGAGGCAGCACACCAGTAACTGGGATATTGCAGCAGCTCCTGGGTCAGCAGTGGCACTGTGGGTTTGGAGATATCTTCTGGGACTAAAGCAGCAGTTATTTGTACTTGGCTCTATTTGAGTTTCCCATAAGAAATTTGCTGTTTTGTTGAAATCTATGCTGAAGAGATAGCGCTTTGGAATGGTTCTAGGATGTGAACTCTGCTGGTTTTATTTCCTTTAGTTCAAAAATCCAACAAAAGAGGTTATATTTTTAAGAATTCATCTTGGCTCCTGGAATGATGAATCTGCTATCTCTGCCCTGTGTATGTAATTCCTCTCTGAAGTCACTCTGGGTTTCTCAAATTCATTTTTTTAGAAGGACTTGACTGCAATTCCTTTCTTTGGTTTCAGCTGAATTTTGCTGAAATTCAGAGATTCATGGATAGCAATGTGGATGCATTTCAGCACTGAATCTCTCTGCTGAAATATTTCCTTTATTTATCATCCTTGGGAACACTGTCTTTCCGTAACAGCTTTTCTGACTGGTTTCCAAACCACATTTTTATTCATCTGGGTGTGATACAGTGATCCACAAAAATCACAGTAATTTCTCTTCTACAGAGAAGGGCTCAGCTTTGCAAGGGGAACGGGCACAGCTGGAGCAGCAGAAGCTGTGTGCTAACAACAGCACAAAGTGAGGTGCTGCTGAGGACCAGGAACTTTGATTTCCTGTGACACAGATCCAACCTGTGTGAGTCTTTAACCCAAAGTAATCCACATTGCACTGTGTTTCCCTTAGTGGGCAGAAAGGCCCCAGTGCTGTGACTCAGACATACAGGATTTCCCCATTTCCCGTTTCCCTGGAGCTCTGTGTGTCTCTGGATGTGACCTAGGCAGGTTTTCCCCATTTCTCTGGAGCCCTGTGTGGCTCAGGCAGGTTTCCCCCATTTCCCATTTCCATGGCGTTCTGTCTGGCTCTAGATGTGACTCAGAAAGGTTTCCCCCATTTCCCTGGAGCTCTGTGTGGCTCTGGATGTGACCCAGGCAGGTTTCCCCCATTTCCCTGGAGCCCTGTGTGGCTCTGGATGTGACCCAGACAGGTTTTCCCCATTTCTCATTTCCCTGGAGCTCTGTGTGGCTCTGGATGTGACCCAGGCAGGTTTCCCCCATTTCCCTGGAGCCCTGTGTGGCTCTGGATGTGACCCAGGCAGGTTTTCCCCATTTCCCATTTCCCTGGAGCTCTGTGTGGCTCAGGCAGGTTTTCCCCATTTCCCTGGAGCTCTGTGTGGCTCTGGATGTAACCCAGACAGTTTTTCTCCATTTCCCATTTCCCTGGAGCTCTGTGTGGCTCTGGATGGCACTCTTTACCTATATTCCCTCTGAAATGATGAGCTCCAGGAAATACCAGATCAGCCAAAACACAGCAGCTCAGATCAAACAACACTAAACCTGACGTGGTTACTTTTGAGAAATATGCCTCAAAAGAAAGCAAAATAGATCCAGTATAGGGTTATATTATTATAATAATCAACAGAAATCAGACATGGGGGAAAAGGTAGGAAATTACAAGGAATTATCATCAATCAAAAAAATGAGCAG
Source organism: Melozone crissalis (assembly GCF_028551555.1). Lineage (NCBI taxonomy): Eukaryota > Metazoa > Chordata > Aves > Passeriformes > Passerellidae > Melozone > Melozone crissalis. Next base: position 3,787,860 of record NW_026535812.1, read on the forward strand.
CAATTGAAAGTTAACTGGCTCATATTTAGCTTGAGGAAGAAATTTTACAGCGAGTGCAAAATCTTTACCTGCATCAACATTTTTTGACATTCAGCCTGATGTAATAATGGTAATTAAACTCCAGGAAAGGTAGCACTACGGCAATGTTAATAGCCATGTAGAGATTCCAAGCTTTGACTACATTTTTGTATCAGATTATTCTTCTCCTGTAAAGGTGTGTTTTTTCATTTTGAAGTCTATGAGTTGCCAAAGGGAGGCTGTGCTTTGCCAAATAAATAGAAGCTCTCTAATTGTTAGTTTGGAATAACTTGTGTTTGTTGCAAATATAATGCAAAAACCTCATAGATATTAGGCTACTTTACCTTAATTTACAATATGACACTTTGTTTATGAGCTTCAGGAAGTATTAAGAAAACTTACAAAAATTAGAAGAAAGTAGGCGCAGCAAATATTGATTAACTGAAGGGTTAATATGTAAAATATTGAGGATGAAGTAAAATAATGTTCATTTAAAACTTCTAGAACATGCAGAAAGGTATAAGAGCTGAGAAAGTTCTGACGAAGGCATGGAGCAACAAAAACATTCTACAGAAATTTTGTTGTGCTATCTGATGGGAGCCATGAAAGGCACTACCATGAAGAGTAGATAGAAATGCTGTAATTTTTCTCTTCAGTGCCATTAAAATTTTGTCAAATCGCATTTTTAGTTGGGCTTCAAAGGTCATCTTGGATATTTATTGTTATTCCCCCTCCACGCATTCAAATATGTCCCTACATGGATTCACATCTTCCCTAAAGTCTGTACAAAGCAAAAAGGAGAATAGAACGAGTGAACATGGGTATAAACCTTGCAATGGAGTTCCAATTTACACCTCCAACTTTACTGTGCTGTTTACAGTCTGTTCTGCATGCAGGACAGAAAGGTTGGTTTGAAGGCAGGAAATATGAGGAAGGAGAAATAAATGTTTTAAAGGAACACTTAAGAGTTCAGTGAGTTAAAGGATTTGCTTGCTGTTCCTTCAGGTGACAGCATTTCCTCCCAAGAACTGAGACTACTGGAGTGATGTGGATTGTCGCAGACATCTTTTTATGAAAAATCCTTTCTTTAAGATTTTTCCTCAAAAGAAGCTGAGAAGCCTCAGGAACAAAATGTAAACAATGGTTATCTGCTGCTGTGGAATGCAGCAGGTGCATCTGTGATTGGTCTCATGTGGTTGTTTCTAATTAATGGCCAATCACAGTCAGCTGGCTCAGACTCTCTGTCCCAGCCAGAAGCTTTTGTTATCATTCCTTTCTTAGCTTAGCTAGACTTCTGATGAAACCTTTTCCTCTATTCTTTTAGTATAGTTTTAATGTAATATATATCATAAAATAATTATTCAAGGCTTCTGAAACATGGAGTCAGATCCTCATCTCTTACCTCATCCAAGAACCCCTGTGAACACGGTCACACCAGTGCAGGTGTTGATCAGTCTCATGCTCTGATTCAGGTCCTGTGTCCTGCTAGGGCAGCTCTGACCCTCCTGTGTCTGACCAGGAACCAAATAAAAACTCATTTATTGCTGCTGGGACCCAATTGCTAATGCCAAATAGGAGAGATGAGAAAGGTTGTCACTTTTCACAGCAGGAATGACACTGAGAACACTCACAAATGAAATCTGAGGTGTTTTGAAATCATGCTGCTATGATTCATTACTTTTCCACTGAAATCTTTCTCAAAAGTATAAAAATATTAAGTGGGGGGGACCCCAGAGGTAAAACATAGTTGAAATACATACTTGAGTATAGTAGAATACATACTTGAAATACATATAAAACATACTTGAAATCAACAGCCACCAGTTTAAATGTACATATAAGAGTGCATTGCCCAGACTTTCAGAGGGGGAAGGAATTTCTGGTGAGTGGATGTGGGAAGCTGCAATTGTAGCTCTGCTGGAGGCATTAATCTCTGTGTCTGGCTAGTCAGGATCTGAGACAGTGCCCTAACTGTGACTTACATCCAGTGGTTTTGGTACCTTTGGATAGAGGCAGAAAAAACTAATTCTAAGTCAGACTTCCCAGAGTTAAAAAAAAAAAAATATTTATTGAGTGTGTTCCTAGTTTAATTTTCTTGAAATTACATCTTGGCTATAGGCAAAATACCTGTTCACTTCCAGTTTTTAATTTTAACTGTATCTTTCCCAATTTGGATCCAATGTTAAGGTTGAAATCCCATGTTACCTTCATTTAATATTTCCCACAGATTTGCTAATTTTCTTGTTCTCTGCTGACAATCTCATTAATGCTATTAAAAATATGTTATCTCTGCTTCCAGATTCTATTTTATTTACATAAAATGTAAAATATCTTAAATGAAAGATCCAAATTGGATAAGACAAAAGAAGGGTAATAGCACCCAGTAATTAATCTAGCACTGAAAAGACAAACAAGTGTGACAGGAGCAGAGTTTGAAGGCAGCAGGGTTCAGTGCTGGGGATTCAAACACCAGAGCTGAGCAACTGACTGTACATTTCCATTATTCTGATCAGCCGCTGCAGGGTTAAACACACTTTCAGAGCTCCCATCTGTATCCTCAAACAGGAATTACAGCACTGTGCACAAAGTGGAGGGGACAATGCAATGGCCTGTCAGCAGTATTAATTCCCACCATTACAGTTTTGCTTGGGTTCTTAATGGTATTTAAACAAATACAGTTCTCTCCCCACCTTTCATGTGATTTTTCCTTCTGCAATAGGCCCTTTTGTTTAAAAAACTTCCTGATGGTTATAGAACACACTTATTTATTATTCAGATGGTTCATTTATTAAGAATAAATAATTTAGGTACATTTTCTTCTGTTTAATTAACATATTAGCAGTTGCAGCATACATGGTAACTAATGTTTATATTTATACTCATTTCTCAGGCTGTTTTGTTCTGCTTGATGGCCACAGTGCTCATTTATGGAAAGTTCCTGAGCTGCAGAAGTCTGCAGAAATGTTTGCAAATCTCTGCACAGGCAATGGCCCCTGTGGCAGCCGCAGGAAAATGCTGCTTCATTCTCTTCATGTCCTCTGATGTCCAAGGCAAGTTTAAAGCCATGCAGCAAGAACAAATAATCAGGATGGCCCCAGGCCTGCTTCATGCTTGTTGGGAGGAAACATAAATTACATCATTGCTATTGCTGCTGCATTTGGCACACAGCAAACCCATTACTTTATATTCACCAGCAACCCCAACATTTACTTCCATTCTATTGGAAACTTATTTTTCCATCCTGTGACTGCAATAGCAAACTTCCATGTGTCAGAGAAAATGCATGCTCTATAATGCTGTACTTTAAATCCATTTTCTTCTTAAAAATTACATTTATGCTCCTTTCCCCTTTTTTTTTTTCTCTCCAACATGAACATATGCTGCCATTTTCTTGGGTAATACATAAACATCTTCGAAATGTGATCAAATCTAGATTCCTGTACCTTAGCTGGTTGGTTATTTCTAACTATAAAATAAAGTTTTTAGAATCATGGCTATAGGAACCCAATCAGATTATGTGCTTCCCAGTTTTGGTGTTACAAAAACATGCCTTAAAACAAAATTGTGAAGAACTTTAAACCTTAGACCCTGATCCTACAACCAGTGCAATGGGGTTTGCTGTAGGATCCAAATTATGTGTATTTACATACTGAATTCTTTTCTATGGATGATTAAGTGACTTTTATAATGTTAAAATAGATTATTCTTTTATGATTTCCTTTATTTTTGTTGTTTCTGTTCTTTTTTAACTAATGGAGTCTAATGCACTTAACAGTAGAATAACCCCACTTTATACCTGAATATTACTGCTAAATTCTCTCTTTGTTTCTCTCTAAAATCTAATATTCACCTTGATATTAAAAGACTTTTATTCAGAAAACATGAACATCCCAATAGTTAAATCTCCCAGCTAAATGTCCCAATATGTGATGAAGTAGGATCAACCACGACCTTGGAGCAACCCAGATTTCTTCAGCAAATTCTGCCTGTCAGGGTTAAATCCTGGCCTCCAGCAGTATCTTGAATCCATGCTAGGGAAATTATGATAACAATAATCTTTACATCTCCAGACTCAAATGGATCTTTCTGATTGACTGCCTCTGGTGCCAGGCCTGTGTCAATAATTCGCAGGGAACGCAGGGCTGTGACCTTTTCCCCCTTGGTTTAGAATTTCTATTTTACAGGACCAATAAACCATGTCAGGAGAAGGTGGCGGCTCTAGACATGTGAATGGATGGATCTCAGGTCACAGGTAATCCTTCAGCACGCCCCTGTTTGGGACTAAAGAATACATCTCCCTGCTGCAATGCTTCTGTCAAAAATGCATGCAAGGAAAAATTGCATCCTTCAATTTCCTTTCTTTCAGTTTAGCAATGATTAGAAAGAAAGAATAAAATGACTGAAGGATTTTCCCCTTGCTTTCTCCAGCCCCGGTGAAGGCTGTAGGAGTTAATGGACACTCTGGGTTTCAAGACAGCATTAAACAGAAGAGGTAGTGGCAATTATCTATTATAAATTCCTGCACGGTGCCATATCATCATTACTGTTTGTAAACCTTTCTATCCATCCACATCCATCTCCTGTATGAGACACCAGCAGAAGACTGCAGAACACCCAGGCTGTCACATCAATAAACAAACACAGGCAGGTAAAAAGGAGGAGAGTTTTTCATTAAGATACCAGAGTTGAAATTAGATTCTGACACCACTGCAATGTTATCTATTGGTGAGGCCTCTTCTTTTGTGCTTCAGCTCCCTGCCCATGGAATGGAGCAGCATTTATCCCCTTTGATTTCTGTTATCTGGCTTATTTATTTAGACTGGAAGTTGGCTGAGGAGATGCTTCTTCCTGTACAACATCTGCCTTGCAAACCTGCGCTCTACATCCCACTACCAAATCAGTTTTATTTGGGATTGTTAATAACAGGCTTATACTAAAAATGTAATATTTTCCAATTTTAGCTCCCTCAAAGTCTTGCTGGTTGCGTGTAAGAAAATACCCTCTTCTGAATGATGATGCTGTGTTTATATTTATATATATTGCCGAGTGTTAGGTCGTATTTCTCGCCTTTCACAAAGTGGGATGTTGTGTAAAAAAATGCTTATGCTGTTTGCCACTATATTTATTTATTTATTTATTTATTTATAAATTAACAGTCCTATAGTTTTTAAGTTTTTTAAAAGAAGTGAATGGTGGCAAAAATTTTATTTTTCTGGCATTCAAAGTTACTTTACTTCTGATTTTCCCTGTTTGTTCTATACACTATTCTACTCAAGCTCACAGTAGAGATTACAGGAAAGCAGATTCCATAACTAATTAGACAAGCAGCCAAAAAAGAACTTCAGAAGTTTGTCCCAACAGTTTTAATTTGGACTTTATTTTTTGTCTGAATGCAGTATAACAGTAAACGTGTATTTCCATCTGTCTTCCTTAGCAGATGAAGCATTACATCCTCGGTTTGGAAAAGGGCTTGGGTTCTTCTCTCTATATCCCATCCCAATTTTTCTATGTGTGTGGACAGGAGGAGGAGAGAATCCTGCAAAATATAATGGGAGGAATAGTGATAGAGACCTAAACCCAAATGATTTTATACAATGACTGTGTTGTCTGTGGTGCCAAATTTACAGTGCACTCTGTGGGACAGCCCTGGCGTTGCCCCTAGGTACCAAGTGCTCAGGGAACATTTCAGGAGAGCATCCTGGCACTGCTCTGTCAGAATGACCACGCTCCCACAGCCCAGCGACCAACAAGAATCCCTTGGAGTGGTGATTCTGTTGGAAGTACTGGCTTTTCCAGAGTCAGGTGGCTTTGATAAGCAATTTATGGGACAGAGCACAGATGAGGGAGCATTCGAAGCAGGGAGGGAGCTTGCAATAATTCCTTGTGGCTCTCACAGTTTATGTGGAGCTTGCAGTGTAATGTGTAATCTTAATTTGTAATCTTAGTGCATCGCGTCAAGCCTTGCCAGGGCAGTCTCTATGTCTAAGGTTTGTCCGTTCCTCGTTCATTTCTGTGTCTAAGGTTTGTGCATTCCTCGTTAATTTCCTCCCTTTACCAAAACCTTTGCGATTTGTCCTTTTCCTCCAACAACACCATTTCACGTCCAACCCGCCTTGGGTTTTCCAAGGTCTTCTGTTTCCCTCCAACTTTACTGAATTGTTATTTCATCTTTTCTCTTCCGTTCCTTTCTTCCAGCCGCCACCTTTGTGTCTCCCTTTCCCGGTGCCCTCTGCATCCTCCACCAAAACCTCGTTTTCCTGCTGTCCGTCCCTTCTCCACCGCTCTGCCGTGTCCTTGCTCCCGGCTTGCCCCGGGCTGCGGGGACACCTGCGGGGACACCTGCGGGGGATGTGGGGACACCCGTGGGGGCTGCAGGGAAACATGCGGGGACACCTGCGGGGGGTGCGGGGACACCTGAGGGTGACTGCGGGGACACCTGTGCGGACAGGTGCGGTGCCGGCCCCGGCCGCTGCCCCGGCTCATGAATATTCGGGCCTGCCCTCGCCGTGACGTCGCCGCGGTCCCGGGCGGGGGCCGGAGCCGCCCCGGCGCTGGCAGCGAGGGCGAGTGACGGCGCGGCGGCAGCAGCCTCCGCCCGCCGGCTCGCCCGCAGCGCAGCGTACACAGCCGGGCCGGGCCGGGCCGGGCCGGCGGCCGCCACCAGCGCCGGGGATGCGGAGGCGCCGCTGCTGCTGCTGCTGGGGCCCGGCGGCGCTGCTGCTGCTCCCGCTGGGGCTGGGCAGCCTGCTCGCCGCCAAAGGCAGGTACCGGGGCGCGGGCCGGGCGCGGCTCCTCGGGCGGAGCGGGGCTGAGCGGGGCAGAGCTGCCGCTGCCCTCAGGGAGGGCACAAAGTTGGGGCGGGGGTCTCGGCTCGGTGCCCGCAGCTCAGCGGGCGCGGCTGTCCCGGGGCCGGGCGGGAGGCGCCGCTGCCGCCGCCGCGATGCTGTGGGTACGGGCCGGGGCTGGGCTGAGGGGAAGCGCTGGAGCTGCCCAGGCCGGGAGCGGGGGAAGAAGAAGCGCTGTGCTCCCCCAGGCCGGGATGGGACTGCCCGCCGTGCCGCAGGTGCGGCGGGGCTCTCGCTGTTCCGCGGGGCTCTCAGTGATCCGCAGCGCTCCCATCTCTCAGCCAGCCGTGCCCCTGCCGACAGCTCCGGTCGCTCAGGTGTTCGGAGATTTCTTGCCTCTGTTCGTTTTCTTTTCCCTCGCAGTGTTTCCATGCGGTTTAGGACTGGCTTTGGAGCCCCCAAGTTTTAGAAACTTAGTTTTGAGAACTCTGTCTCAGTGTTTTCTAATATTCTTTTCAAACCTTACGCTTGCTCTTATTTTTGTATGGGGCTTTGGTGGTTATTTTATTTGTAAGCATGTGTGTGAGAGAGAAAACTTCAGCGTTTGTTTGGCGTTTGTTTTCTTCCCAAAACCCCAACCAACTGCTTGAGCCGTAACTTTGTGAGAAAATTGATTTTTTCTAGCAAATGTTACTTGACTTTGTTTACATGTACGAATAGCAGAAAGTGACTGTCGGAAATTAATTGCTCCTTCTGTTACTGACCCAACGTGCCTTGGTGTCGTGGTGGGAATGCCGTGTTTTCTGGGCAGATTAACATACAACGCGTAACATTTTGATGGAGGGGAGTTACTTTCCTCCTCTTTACTTTCTAATGTAATTCAAGGTAATTGTCTCCTTTAAAAGGACCTTTTCCTTAGACAAGCGTGGGAGGTTTTTTTTCGTGGGAGATGTCTTTTAACCTGCCGGCAGCTCATCAGACAAAACGGGGTCGTTCTCGCTGGGCTCTGCTGTGCCTTTGACCACTGGAGGGCTGCAGAGAACATTTTTGGATAGCAGAAGCCACAAGCTTCCAGTAGTTGGTGGTTAAAAATAGGCATTTTAATGTTATTTATATTGATATTCGAGTGCTTAAGTTTTTACTCATTACTTTATATACTTTGTTTCTAAATATTGGGTATTTTCAAAGGCTATAAGGCAGTGTTAATAAATGAGGTAGGATGTCTTGGCGCTGTATGCAGTTAATATCTGATATGCTTTTTCTTCCTCCACCTGGTCGGTAGAGGGAAGAAAAAAGGGGTTTATTTCAGCAGGAACCTCATGGTGCTTTCTCCTTGCTCTCTGTTTTTCTATGGTAGGGAAGTTCTAAGTTAAAAAGCATTTTGTGAGTATCTCGTGCACACAATTGCAAAGCTTGGTGCTGTAACCACAACCTGGACTTGTGGTCTGAAGGTGCATTCTGGTAGGAGATGGAGGTAGGATGCAGGAGGTGTGTACAAAGCTCCCCACGTGCCCTGAGCATCCTGTTATTTATAAGATCAAATACAACCAAAGATAATGATTTCAGTTCTCATCTCACCTCATCTATTTCACTGTGCTCTGCTGCTTCTCATTTTAAAAACAAAACCAAGCCCCCTCCACCCCCTCTCCTTTTCCCCAAATGTTTGTGAGGAAGGGGAGAAAGATTACGGGAAAAGTTCTGGTTCTCACTTTTCTCTCAGTAGAAAACAACAGTTTCTTTCACTAAATTGTTCACTCTGAATAGAAGGGGGAACCTACCCTGCCCCCAAAAAAACAAACTCCCCAAAGTTTTCCAAGGAAAAAGAAATAAGAGGCAACATCAGAGTGTTTAGGAGGTTGTTAGTTATAGAACTTAATGTGTGTAATAAATATGCACGCACAATTTGTTAGCTTTGCAGCAGGTTCTTCTTACTGAGATGTCTATCACAGGGGTACAATAAAAATCACCATTTTGGACAGAAAAATGTTTGCTTTTAAGTATTTAAAAATAGCTTTGCTCTGTAAGAATAACTAAGAGAAACACACTTTCTGGTTTATTGGAATTGCATTAATGATGTCTGGAAATTTTGTGAACTGTCTCTTGTTGTCTTCAGTTATGGAAAATAGAATATGCTGAAGGATAAGGTTTGGGTTTTTTCCCCATCATATTCAAAATTCATAGGTCCATGTGGTCACAGACAGGGAGTATTACAACCTGCAGCACTTCTTGTTTCCCCAAATCTCTGCGTAATGCTTATCTCTTAAGTAATTTATTACCTTATTCTAGTATGTACCACTAAACTACTCAATGAAGTCGTAAAAGGGCTGTCATATCCAAATTTCTTGTAAGACCCAATTAATTAGCCTCTTAACTGTTACTGTATTTGAACTTCATCATAACCATAAACAACATTTTAGTCTTCATTTTTAAGTATGGCCGAAAGCCTCTCAATGAATAACTAAGCCTCTCAATTAATAACTAAGCTCTCAATGATCTGAATAACTAGGAATATTTGATCCCAGTTAAATTAATTACATGGGCAAAACCTGAAGTCTTAGCCACTGCAGACATTTCCAAATCAGTGGAACATTCAGTCCCTGTTGGCAGGTCTGTGATGGGAGTGCATCAGATCTGACTCTCAGGAACAGCTGACCCAGGGAGACAGAGCCAGCAACTTATATGTGAGGGAAACCTTACAGCCAGGGGGAAGGACAGTGAGGAGGTAGCTTTGAGAACACACTGGACAGATCCTGGAGTCTGAAATTTTCTGCATCATTCAGTATTTCCTTTTATTCCTTTCTATCGTAAATAATAATGAAATAGTTCTCATTATCAGTTCATAGGAGACATTAAAAAAAACAAAAGAGCCTTCTTTCCAACCTCATACAAAATACATCAGAAGCAATGTTTGGCAAGTGTTGAAGTCAGAAGATGGGAGGTGAAGCAACTGTGCTTTCTTTTGCTGGTGCTTCCTGTAGCTCACCAATAAACCCCAATAAAGACATGTAAATGATTTCATCTTTCTGTTTCTTTTCATCAATAAATGGATTAGGAATCCTTTTTTTTTCTAGAGTGTTTTGATTGAAAAGCAGTTCATGAAGACTGACTCTTGTGTCTCACAGGATAAAAGATTTGTCTGATTATGAAGCCTGGGTGTCAAGATAATGAAATGATTTAGAGATCTCAAAAGACAGAAGTCAGTATTTGATAGCAGCTTTAGTATTCAGGTATTTCAGCATAGAAGACTGACAACTATATTTAAATTGTCATTATGAAGTTAGAGAATGTTTTCCAGTCAGAATCATATTGTTACCAATTTTAATTGCATTACTTGGAAGACTACCAAGACTGGGAACTTAGGAGATTCCAAAGCATATTTTAATTGTAAACAGTGTGTGTGCTGCTTAAAGAACACCCTCCAAGGTGTGTTTTTGTCACCTCCCATTAAGTGGCTTGTGAGCTGTCAGAGCTGGATCCTATTTTTCCCCTTTGAAGTGACTGGTTTTGAACTGGGAGGGTGTGGACACGCCTTCTCCTGCCCAAACTGCACACTGGAAAGGTGTAACGGGACGGGGGGTGAGACAGAGATGACCACACACCCAGTGTCCATGTAGCAACACAGAGCATTTATTGTCCTTGAGCTAGCTGTTTTTGTATGCCTAATGATTCTAGGGCATCTAGCTTCTCTCTTTAAAGGAGCCACTATGGTATCCACATAGGGTGACTACTAAGCCATTTCAGAGCTGGTGTGGGACACTTTACACCCTTCAACACAGTGGCCCCTGTTAAAAATCCATCCCCACCTGGACATCCCATGCAGGCCAAACATCCCTCCCGCACAGGTTAGGAGGTGCACCAGTGCTGTAAGGCCAGATCGTAGCTGTTTGGCCCTCAGGATTTTTGATCAACACAGGATTGGTGCTCAGGCTGTGTGGGCACTCAGAGGCCAGCAGTGGCAGATCCCACAGGCGTAGTAGGCCATGATGGAGGCCATGTGTTGGCAGATCCCACAGGTGCAGTAGGCCGTGATGGAGGCCATGTGTTGGCAGATCCCACAGGCGTAGTAGGCCATGATGGAGGCCATGTGTTGGCAGATCCCACAGGTGTAGTAGGCCATGATGGAGGCCATGTGTTGGCAGATCGCACAGGCATAGTAGGCCATGATGGAGGCCATGTGTTGGCAGATCCCACAGGTGCAGTAGGCCGTGATGGAGGCCACGATGGTGATGTCTGCCCCTCTGTCTATCATCCCACTGACCTATATCTGTGAAGGCTTTGCCTCAGGCACTGCAGCAGTACAAACCACATCAGATCTTTGATCTCCTACAACCTGAGTCCAGTTCACCTGGGGCTGTCCTGTTGATTTGAAGCCTTGGTCTCCTTGCTCCCTAGAATCTGCTTTGGAGGCACAAGACTTAAAAGGGATGAATTGAGGAATTCTGGTTTTTTCAGGGATAGTCACAGGTGGAGTAGGAGTGAAAATCAATGCGTGTATTTGTCTGGTAAAATCCGCATCTAACAAGACCAGGGTACCCAATGGTATTTTGCATTGTGGCACGGGACCTTCCAATTAACAGTGTACTCAATCCTTTCCCAATAGGCCCCCAAGCCTTGAGAGGGACCTTATGTACCTTTGAGGTGCTTATGGTTACTGCAGTGGAGGAGGGCACGTCCATTCCAGCTGCTCCTCAAGTTTTCCCTGCGAACTGATCACATAAGCTTGTACTGGAGGGTGGGAAATTACTTGTGTCCTCACACATTCCCCTTTCATGCTCAGTTTCTTGTTTCCCTAGTTCTTGAGAAATTGATCATTAGCATGAGATTTGGACCTGCATGCCTTGGTTGTATGTGCGGTCCTTCCACATCAGCTGCAGCTTGCATTTGTTCCCTTCTGTCCTTGAAACATCCCCTGTGGAAAGGACTTTTGAGGACAGTTTGCTCCCAGGTGCAAATTTACTCTATCAAGAAGGTTAATGAGTGGGATCTAACTATTTAAAATGTGCAAGTGTCGATTTCTGAAGTGTACTTTAAGACAGTATACTCTAAATGCCTTCAAATTCTTTGCTGTGTGCATTTCAATAAAAATGGATATGTTGATTAGTTATATCTATAAGATATAGATAAGAGCAAGGGAGTGAGTTACCTTGAGTAAGTTGATAGAACATTATACATTATATTATCAAAGTTCAAGTGGCTTCTTGATAAAATTAGCCTAAAGGCTCTGGATGTACATCAATTAATTTGGTACTTGTGTTCTCAATGAGTGTATTTAAAAAAAAATTAAAAATCAGCATTTAAGACATATTTAATCTAAGTGGGTTTTACCCCAAATCCTGCTTGATGTGGAAGATGGATGATTCTTAAAATCCATCTTTTAAGAAATTATGGGTTTGTGTAAATCTCTTGTGGTGCTTGGTGGTGCAGTATCCCTGATGCTGCTGGCTTTGTGGTACAGGTTACAGGTTGGGTGTGCACAAGATGTTCAAGCTTGGCAAAAATTAAAGGGATTGGAAAAGTGGTTCAGGTTTTTTGGGGCCCTTACGGGTCTGAGCATCCTAAAGATACAGAGTATGAGTTGACCAGTAGATTGTTGAAGAGTATTGGGCTAGGAAAGATGATTTTTGCAGTTTACCTAAAAACACATTTTGGAATAGAAGTGTATGTGCTGAATTGCAATTCATTTTAATGTGGCTTCTCTCAGTATTGATTTTAAAGATGGCTCTGCATGGATTTGCAGTTTTCCAGCAGTTAATGCTGTTATTTAGATGTTTGGTTTTTGTATGTGTAATCCTGACCCTCGTTAAATCAATGTGAGATTTGCGGTGTATCTTGGTAAAATCGGAGTTTCATCCTTTGTGTGTTTTCCTATAAATGTAAACAGTTATTTCAAAGCTTTAATATTGTTCTGCTAATAGCTGCCTTTATCCAAACAGGAGGAGTGTTTGATTTTTCATTCCTTTTACAGCTTCCTGTGGTATAATTGCTTTCATTGAGCCAATAGAACCATTCTTGGTGGATTTTGTTTGGTTGGTTTGGGTTTTTTGTTTGTTTCGTTTGGGTTTTTTTGTCCTTTTCAAAGTACTTTTTATTCAACTTCAAGCTATCAAGTGAGGAGTTGGCCAGAATTGTTTCCTGCAGGTTTAAGTGTGGTTATTTTTCCCTGTGCTGCCTGTCAGAGCAGCTGTGTTGAAGCAGGCTGTTTGCTCCCTGTCTGTACTCCAGCCCCATGACTCCTGTCTCGTACTGGGTTAAACACTGGGAGTGCAGCAAAGTCAAACAGGGCTGCACTCTCACAAAGTTTCACTCGTGCTCGTTTTGTGGATCTGTTTCTTGTTGCTGTTATAAATCAGAACAATCACTTGAAGTCGCACATCCCAAATATGGATAGTACTTGGCTGTTTTTCTAATAGCAGTGATTAAGAATGACATTTAATTTACTACTACTGTACTTGCGTGTCCTAAGACAGTTAAAATGAAGTGGGACACCTTTTATTTCATTTGATGAAAATTGCAATCAAATACAAACATTAAGATTCTGATTTTGATCAGCATTCATCTGTCACTCACGTGCTAGCAGGCTGTAGTAAGTAAAGTAGGTGAGAAAAATAAACTCTGCTCATTTTGGGACTGATTTCCTAATTTTTTCTTGGGTAGATTCTCTTCCTACTGAATATGCACAAGATTATCAACACTGTGTATGTGTTTATATATGTACTGCATGTGTCTCATCATTATTAGCAACAAGGATTTCATGACTTTTCAGACACTTGGGTTTTCTCCTCCAAGCTTCTGAAATAAGCAACAAAGAAAATTTAGTCTTTTATCCTTTAAAAAAAATAAATAAACCCTACCTTGAATGTGAGGGAGAAGCACAAAGGTCAGGCAGGTAAATCACAAAAAGTGACAAAGGAAGTAATGAGGGTTTCCCTCATAACTAGGTGGGTCATTTTTGCCTCACACCTGCCTCTTGGAAATGCAATCAAAGCGTGACTGTGGCTGGAAATTATTACACCCCTTGCCTATACTGGGCTGCACATTTGCAGTAATTGGGTTGAATTTTTTGGTTTTGAGAGGAGCTTGTAAAATATGAGTTGGTAGAACTAAGCTAAAATCATTTGTGAACTCTCTCTCACAATTTACCGTGTGATAGATACTGCTGGTTTCTGATATTTGGTTTGGAGTTAGTTTCACAAAGGTTACTAGCATGGGTCAGTCTGTGACAGAATGCATTGGTAAGTATATTTGAGGCATTTCTGAAAAAGCTGTACAGCAATCGTGTTTGAAGGGTGATTTTCCCTTTTTCTTATGAGAGCTACTTTAAAAATTCCTGAGCTACAGCTGAACAGATGGTATTTGCCATTATTGTCAGGCTTAGATCTTAAAAGTTCATTTTTTCTTCCTTAGTTAACAGAATTTTAAATTTGTGTTGAAAAAGGAAAGCCAGAAAGATGTTAAATGTCTGATGTATACTGAACTGCCTGAAAAAGTCAGCCTTTTGATAGTGGTCTTTAAACCTGGCAAACCTGGACTCAAACTCTTGCTTTGGTGTCGTAAAGGGAAAAGCATTGGCTACTGAAGCCAGTTGTAGTTGGTTTCTGTTCTTAGTTTCTCACAAAAGGCATAGACTGTATAAAATCATAAATGTAATTATTTCAGTGTTCTTCTGAAGCGAAAGGCACAAGATTAGGCAGAGTTATTGAGATGAAATAATTTGAAGAGAAACACTTTGAGGTTTATTTTGGGAAACTAAAATAATTTCCTTTTTTTTTTTGCTTTCCCTGCACTCCTCCTTTAATGGTGGTCTTTGGTGTCATGGGATCTGTGGGACTGTTCCAATGGCTGCAAAAAATAATCGAGAAAAACACGTCTATTTTCAGTAGGCTTGTATTACCATTCAGCTGTCCATCTAAATTTGTAGGGATTCACAAATCAAAAGGAGCTGGAGCTGCTTGTGAAGATCAGCAAAAATATCTGAGAGAGGATATTTTTGGTGGAAACAACATGACCTCAAAAAATGTCAGGCTGTTTGTTGGATGCTTGACTTTCTAATAATAAAAAATGTTAAGATATTTTTGTCCAATGCGTTTTCTTTTTAATAACTTAAAATCTATGTAGATTTGACTGTAATGCCTTTAGTTAGAAAGTACTTCAATTTGAGATGTCTTAAAAGAGGTAGTTCCCTTCTAAGTTTAAGGGAATATTTACTTTTCCCCAACTCCATTCTGCAAAATACAAACTTGTCTTGTTTTCCAGTCTCAAAGAGTATACATTCTTTAATATAGAGTGGAATTTACTAGGGGATAAATCCTAAAATGCTGTAATGATTTCTTTAACTCTCCATTTGAATGTGAAGAGCTAAATCCATGCATGATTTGGTTTAACCTTCTTTGCAGATACTTGAACCTGAACAATAGAAATGCTTTCTGTACAGAGTGAGGCTGTGTACTTATTCTGCACAATAGAGATCATTTATTTACAGCAAGATCAACAGGGCAGGAAAAGCAGTTTCATGTTTTGATAAGCAAAGCAGTTGGCAAATCAAGTTTTGAGGTTTTGAGGCTTCAGTGCTTTCAGCACTGCAAACCCAATGGAGGGACACAAGCTCTGAGCCATGAGCCTTCTCCAGAGAATTCAGATTGATGGGAAAACGTTGAAATTCTGTAAACTTTTGGGTATGTGGCCTTGACTGTGTTACAGGAAGCAGTTCTCATTGAGACCACAAATTCTAAAAATAAGTTAGGGCAAGGGAATAAGGTCTGTTATAGAAATTTAATTATAGACCAGCTCCCATCTCTTTGGAAGCTAATAAAACCCAATATATTTTTGCAAGACTTGCCAATATTGGCAGATTAGTGGATTGAAGGGTAAACTGGGACATAGCAGGAAAATTAATTTTAGTCTGTGTTTAAGTTCACTTTCTACACTAAAATACCTTCTACAAAGTGCTGACTGTACCATAATTGTAAAGGAATTTTGAGATTTTTTGAGTTTATCCTTGCAAAATGTTTCCTGGGTATCTTTTTGCAGATCTTATCTAACCCAGTTCTTTTAGGCTGAATGCACATCAGAGAATTATTTTATATTCCACATAAGCAATTACTCTGATATAATTTATGACCTGCTGACCTTTTCACTTTTCTGCTGCAATGATTATAATGAGTGTGTTGAACAAGGAGGAAACTGAAGGCCAAACACACAGGGGAGTTGAATCACCAGGAGCTGGAGAAGTCCGGTGAAATCTGTGGGCAGGGAGCTGATTGCAGTCTTTTCCTGGGGATAATGTGCAGATCTCTTTCTCAGCTATTGTTGCAAGCACAGAGAAATTTGATGATGGGGATCGAGGCAAGCAAGGAAATACACAGTGGGAACTCCTGGAAAAGCAGTGGGATGCTACTTAAAGATTATTCTGCATTGTTCTGGGCAGCCCTAACAGCTATGTCAGTCCCTCCTCACGAGGGAGGGAAGGGACAAGAGCCTGTGGGACATCACAAACTACTCTTGGTTTGTTCTCTGCCTCTTAAGAGATGAATTACTTAAAAGGCTCCAGAGGCTGGGGGACTGAACTGAAGAGCTCTGGTTACAGAAAAACAGTGGGTTTTTTGGTTTTTTTCCCCCTGGTTGGCTTGTAATACTTCAGCTGGTTTCATATATTTTATTACAAGTTAAATTTCAAGTTCTCAGATCTAAATGTAAAATTTAGTAAGATATCTGTAAACTTTGCAGTATTTTTGTGATGCATATTGTTATAAATGATCAGCCAGAAGTCCAAATTAATAAATGTGAAAGATTTTATTTCCACAACCAAAATATGCTCCCCAAAACCCCCAGCCAAAGAGAGAGCATTGAGATCAGCCCAGGGTGAACCTGGATCTGACCTCTATTGCATCAGATCCCCCTCTGTTCACCAATGCCATTTCCAGCAGGGCTGTGCCATACAGTTTTTTATGCCTGAGGCAGAGGTGCCTTGATTTCCTTTGTAACCTCACATATGTATGAGAGTTTCTGTCAGAACTCAGTGCATCCCTCTGGGCGTCCAGAGCTGCCAGGACCCTGCCAGGGGTCTCAGAGACCCTGGCACACAGCCCAGAACACCTGTGGGTTTGATTGTGACCCGTGGAGCAAATTACCAGCTTTGTATGAGGACCTGAAAGCCACAGAGGTTTAAGTAGTGTAATGATAAAATTATCACTGGGTGAATGGGGTAGATTTTGGGGTTTTTAGAATGGGGGTTTTGGGAACAAGATGGAGGGACTTGGGCATGTCCAGCCTTTCTTCTTCTTCTTGTCTACCCTTCATCTTCTGCAGTGATGTTGGCACTTTGAGATTGGTTTAGAGTAGAAGCTCACTGTCTAACATAGGTGACAGGTATTGGAAAGTAATTGTAAATATGTTATCTGTAGTTTGTAGTATAAAGAGATAACATCGTCCCGGGGGCAGGCAGAGTGCCTCTGTCTGTCCTGCTCGGCAGGACAGGAGAAAAATTTTTATAGATAAGATATAATAACTCTGAGACCGAGAACTGAAGAACTCTGACTCATTCTTTGAACGTGCGGGCTGAAACAGAGACTATTCACGTGTCTCGGGGCTGCAATAAACTGCAACCTCCTGAGAAGTTTCTTTCACTGTGCAGGGCTGGACAATCGCTGTTTCCTGAGCAGTGGCAGGCACTGATCATGTCAGGGGAAGTCGCATATTCAGATGTATGATCCTTGACGACTTCGGTTATCTAGATGGATGGCATCAATTGACCAATGATCACCCTTGGGTGTCTCTTGATGGCCCCCAGAGGAAGCGGATCTGGGCATTGTTCTCCTGTTGCCTTCAGGAATTTCGAAATTCCAAAGGAGTTATCTGTCCCTGGGCTGCCTGTGGTCAGAGACTCTTTGGATTTTACAATTGTTATAATATACGTTTTCTTCTTAAGTGTGAATTACTTTATAACATATCAGTGTATGTCACAGACATCTTTTATGAAAAATCCTTTCCTTAGGATTTTTCCTCCTGAGAACCTGAAAAGCCTCAGGAACAAAATGTAAACAATGGTTATCTGCTGCTGTGGAATGCAACAGGTGCATCTGTGATTGGTCTCATGTGGTTGTTTGTAATTAATGGCCAATCACAGTCAGCTGGCTCAGACTCTCTGTTCGAGCCACAAGACTTTGTTATCATTCTTTGTTATTCTATTCTTAGCTAGCCTTCTGATGAAATCCTTTCTTCTATTCTTTTAGTATAGTTTTAATGTAATATATATCATAAAATAATAAATCAAGCCTTCAGAAACATGGAGTCAGATCCTCATCTCTTCCCTCATCCTCAGACCCCTGTGAACACGGTCACAAGTGTATGTAGTGAGTCTGTCAAAATTCAGCACTCTGTGATCTCTGAGAGATCTGGGAAGCAGAAAGAAAATGAAATAGAACCTGTATGCTTTCACATTCTTAGGCATGTAGAAATTAATGTCTTATGTGTTAGGGCTTTGCTCCTAACTTAGTGGTGGTTGTTGTTGTTGCAGGGAGTTGATCTAAATGTAGAAGAACTACAGATATTTCATTTCTGTAGTAATAAGTGCTGTTCCACTTGGTGTCCCCATTATTGAGTGAAACTGATTGCCAGCATGTTACTGTGTTCACAGGGGTCTTAGGATGAGGGAAGAGACAAGGATCTGACTCCATGTTTCTGAAGGCTTGATTTATTATTTTATTATATATATTATATTAAAACTATACTAAAAGAATAGAAGAAAGGATTTCATCAGAAGGCTAGCTAAGAATAGAAAAAGAATGGACAACAAAGGTTTGTGGCGAGAGTCAGAGCCAGCACACTGTGATTGGCCATTAATTAGAAACAACCACACGAGACCAATCACAGATGCACCTGTTGCATTCCACAGCAGCAGGTAACCATTGTTTACATTTTGTTCCTGAGGCTTCTCAGCTTCTTTTGAGGAAAAATCCTAAGGAAAGGATTTTCCATAAAAGATGTCTGCGACAGCAGCAGCTTTATCTGACCCGTCAGGTGGGGAACTCGCTTTGGCTAAACTTTGGAGTGCAGCAAATCTGAGAGTGACTACCGCCCTTCAAAGGGAAGGTTCTTGATAGCATTTCCAAAATACCTATCTCAGAACAACAATTGCACCTGCCTTGCGATGATCTTGAGTTCCCCCGTGGTCCTCAAAAAACATGGGCTGCTCAAATTGCTCAAAGCTGCAGCATCCTGTGCTCACACTGGTGTTTTTTCTCCAAGATGTGTTTGGTGGGCAGTGCCCATGATCCCACTGCAGAAAGGGAATGGAGATGTCATTGCCAGCTTACAGATCCAAACAGTGTGAGTGAGAGTGTGACCCTGAAAAGCTGCTGCACTCTTCACTGCAGTGATTTGGCTGGAGACACTTTGGCTGCAGGGGAATTTCCATGCTGCACCTATCTGACAAAAATCGAAGAAAAAGTGTGTGTTGGTTTTACTGAAATGTTATTCTGAAGCATTCTTGTATTTCAGTGGCACATCAGCTCAAACGGAAATGAATGGCTCGTTTTCCTAACTATGGGGAAGCTGGGTAATTCCCTGTGTGCAGACCCTTGGTAATCTGCAAGTTTGCACACAGGAGTTCCGAGTGTCTGACAGAAATTGTGTTGAGTGTGTTTGATAGCCTTTATATGAAAAAATGCTCCACATTGTCATGACCTGAAATAGAAACATAGGGGGTAGTATGCTGGAAAACCCAACAAACCATGTGGGATCATGCTCCTTTGGGCTGGCAGAAATTGTGGAGAAGATTTTCTGGTGATTTGCAATATCTGGGTGTGATAAAGTGAGACTTCTGTGTGAAACACCTGGCTGCTGCTGAGATGAACATGTTCTGTTATCACTACAGACTTGGTCTGAGCAGGAGAAAAACCAAGAGTGCTTTTGATTTTAAAATAAGTTCTCATCAGCTGCTGACTAGATTAACTAGGTATTACATAGGAATTGCTGTCTGGGCTATGTTGACCATGCAGCTGCAGATATGTTATTTTCAAATATCACTGAAAATAACATTCCAACAGAAAATTTGTGTCTTGTCGTCCTCGCTTTCATAGCAGGAATTACATGAGGTTTGATCATTCCTCCTCTGTATTCAGAGCAGGCTTCAGTGTGACTGGTACCAGTGGTTTGTTTGGGTTTTCTTTTTCTTCCTTTTTCATTTCATTCATTTTTATTGACTTTGTTCTCAGTATACTAAGGCTATAAACTTCTACATATGGTAATGGTTCACGTTTTCTGCTATAATTCTTGAACAACTGTCTTTTGTGAGTTTGGGCTTGGTATTTCAAAAGCATCTACGTATCAAAACCTTCTTCAAATTGAGGGAATTGTTCTGGAATGTAAACAGGTCATAACTTTGTAGAACTAGCTCAAATTCCAGGGAACTTCTCTGTGTTCTTTCTTTCCTTTGCCTTTATAATAAGGGCAAATAGATTTTAATTTTTTTTTTTTTTGAGTTTTTGTTAAGGGTATTAACTTTTGGATGAGATAATCTGCTGAAGTGCTTCATTTGCATAACAAATTACTAGAATGCAGTATTGATTGCTATTCACCAACATTCACTGAATAGCTTGGAAAGCTAATTAAAAATTATAATTGACTTTATTCTGCTTTCTCCTCTTAATGTTTCCCTTTCCTGTCAAATTGTAAAGTTGGTTTTTGTCTTCAGCGTTTGAAAATAACCTGTCTTCAGCACAGTCAAGAGACTTTTGCAGCCTGTTCTGAAATGTTCAGGTGCAAAGTTATGGGTGAGTGGGATGAAGTCTCCTGGGGCTTCTTGATACCCTCTTTGTAACTCAGGTAAGTTTGAAGACAGATTGTTTGCATATTTCACAGCCTCTTAAGATTAGAGAGTAAGATTTTTGTTTAAGAATTTTAGAATTTGGAGAACTAGAAAAGAACCAAAATGTTGATTTATTTAAAGAAAAAATCTTTACATATGTCAGTATTGTAAATATCTTTAAAAATCTTGTCTTGAGCAAATTGCTGCCTGACAAAGTGATGTGGTTACTGTTGATGTGCTGAAAAGTGTCTTTATTGCATCAGCTTTAGCCACCGTTTAGTTTAACTAATGTTCTGTAACAGGAGAAGATGACAGAAATAATGATATTGTCCCTGTTTCTGAAGTCTTTGAGGTGAACATTGAGTGAGGCTGGGATGGTGTGCCAGAAAGTCTTGCTTTGTGCTTGTGGCTCAAATTTTCCCTGTTTCTGGAAAATGCTGTTTAGCCCACTGTCGTAGACATCTTCTTGTGAAAATCTTTCTTAGGATTTTTTCTTCCTAAGAAGCTGAGAGGCTCCAAGAACAAAATGTAAACAATGATTATCTGCTGCTGTGGAATGCATCAGGTAGATTTTTGATTAGCCCATCTTAGATGTTTATAATTAATAGCCAATCAAGACCGAGCTATCTCGGACAGAGTCCAAGACAGAAGCTTTTGTTATCATTCTTTTCTATTCTATTCTTAGCTTAGCTAGCCTTCTGAGATGAAGCTTTTTCCTTCTGTTCTTTAGTATAGTTGTAATGTAATATATATATCATGAAACAATAAATCCAACCTTCTGAAATATGGAGTCAGATCCTCGTCTCTTCTCTCATCCAAAGACCCCTGTGACCACTGTCACAGCCCACCCTGACCTTTTGAGCTTCTCTTTTTCCCAAGGTGACCACCTGGGCAGGTTTTCTGTTCAACTGCAAGTTCTTTCAGTCAGGGACATCATTCCTGAATCTGCAGTTTGGAGAAATTCAGCAGAGTATTTTGCACAGGACACCACTGCTGCCATTCCTAACTCATGCCAGGGGATTTTTTTATGTATCCTATGAGAAATATCAAATTGGAGCAATTGATAAGGATTTTAAAACAAAGTGGAATGTGTTAAAATAGCTTTTGCAGGTAGAAAAAAATGTTATTTAAAGACTGAGAAGGCAGTTGATTTGCTCAATACTGAGCATAAGATGCACACTGTTGGGTGGGCAGGGCTGTTTCTTGGCATGGTGCTTCTGAGGAGAAGATGGGTTTTAAAAAGTCTCATCACCAACACATCCGAATGCAGCTGGGAACAGGATAAAGTTCATTGTGTGTGCTTTTTGTAGTTCCTTGTGTTCTACTCAAGCATCTCATACAGAATGTTATGCCAGCAGCTGAGGGAAATTAGTTAGTTCAAGGTTAGGCTTACTTTAGGTATATATATTGGTGCTTAGAATTTAAATTTATTTGTCAAGTAATTTGTAAAACTCTACCCTAAAGAAGGATTTATCATGCTGTTAGCTCTTTTTAAATGCATTTGGCACACTGATTCATGAAAAAGTTTACCATTTTAAGTTGACTTCCCGAAGAGAACTGTAATATGATATGAGCACTTGAGGAAATTGTAAAAACAACTTTAAAAATATTGTGTATCCTTGCTGCATGCCTTGTATCATTTATGTGCAAGTACCCTGCATATTCTGAAGAAATTATTGTATGTGGAGTCCATTTCCATTTTGTAGAGCAATTGATTGATTAGCTTTATGTCACTGTTCCTGTGAATGAGAATGGTGCATTTGTTAACTTTTTAAATATTAATTTGTAATTTTTGCAGGCAAGATCTGTAAACAGTTGAAGCACAAAAAATACAAATAAGATTTATGCATTTCTTAATGACTTGGTGAAAAGACACGCTTTTTGACTTAAGTTTAATGTCTGTCTCTTTGTTATACATTACTTGTGGTTTGTTCTGTAATCAGATGGCTTTTGGGGATTAATGTGCATCAGATTCTAATCCTTTTAATTATGCTAGCTAATGTGTTTTCCTATTTTTTCTCCTTCATTGAAGTCAGCAGGGTGGCTTGTAAATGATTGTGAAAGTAAAGAGATCAAAACTGGGCTTTTAGTTGGGAAATAATTACAGTGCATATTCTGCAGATCAGAATGTGTCCAAGGCAGTACAAAACTATGTAGACAGAGTTTTTCATAAACCCCTATTTCACAATGAGATGACTTTGTGTAAGGATTTGCCTCCAAATGTGGAAATGGGAGGAAAGAAGGCTCTGGGTTAAGACATTGCTCATCGATTTGCTCCTCGTGCTTCCTTCATGGCTCTGTGTGGAGGGGTAGAATGTAAGAAAATAAAGATAGTGCAGAAGGTAATCTCACCCATGAGGAGTTGCAGCTATACTAATCACCAAAGATTAGGAACAGGCCTGCCCTTAACAGGCCACAGCTGTGTCCAATAAGGATGAGTGCTGTAGAAGAGTGGGTTAGCTGGGTGAGGAGAGAGCTGGAGTTTGTTGGCTGTGCTGTGAAGGAGTCAGTGCTGTGAGGAAATACCCATGAGAAATCACCAAGAAGGTATGGGGCCTTTCCAATAAGATGACAACAGCTCTGTGAGATGCCATGGATAGGATTTGTCTTGAAGCTTGCTTTCCTTTGCTGCTTATTCTTTGTGGAAGAGGCGTGATGCCTGTTCTACTTGAAATGCTGCTCGTTGTTGAGAGGTGAGCCACATGCTGTGACCAGTGACCTTGTCACCTGTCCTGTGCTCCCAAGCCAGAGCTCTTCATCCACTCTGTGCAGTGAGTGAGGAACAGGATGGAGTGCAAGGAGAGCAAGCAGTGTGTGCTGTGTGTGGAGCCAAAACACAGCTTTATTGGGCTCCTTTTTGTGAAATACCAAGCTGTGTTCCGTGTCAGGTACACAGGCAATGTGTGTATTTGTGATTGTAATATGTGTGGAGACCGACAATGGGACAGTTGCGAATTCTAATAATAACTGAGGAAAGTAAAGCATGGAATAAGGCCTTTGCTCCTATCTTTTGTTTGCAATTACCCTTAGTTGATTTAGGAGCATTGGAATGAAAGCGTTAAGGATGTGGCTTTTTGCTTGCATTTAATCCATACAGAGCTCTGCAATAATAACCTTTTGAAGTATAATTTTAGAATATTGCTTGTATTCTTGAAACTATAGCTTTGGGATATATATAAAGGAAATATGCTTATCTCACACCTTAATAAAGCAGAGAAAAACAGCTTGAGAAAGGAAGATGAACATCACCTCAAGGATTTATAGTTTTGACCAAGGGAAGCTGGACATCACTGTTATGAGATTTATAGTCCTTGTAATTAAAAGGTGGACCCACAACTGGGGAGCTGGACTCCACCATATGGGAGACGTCTTTGTTCTTTCAGAAACTGGACCCCCACCATCTGGGGATGCTCTTTTTGGGATACATCTTGAGAAAAACTAAATCACAATAGTGTATGGAATTGTGATGTAAAAATTGGGAATAGAAACTGCTGATGAGTAAAAATTGGAATAGAAACTGCTGAGAAAGCTGATGAGTACCCCCATAAATACCTGTAAGTCTCAGCTATGGGTGTGCAGTTGGAGGGAAAACTTCCCCCACTGTATCCAGTGCTGTATTGCTCATACTTTACCATATTAATTAATAAATTGATTGCTGCTTGAATATTGGCCTAGTCAAGCTTCTCATTTATAACAGCGCAGTGGGCTTCTAAGTCCCAGACTACAGTTCTTTCTTTCCTTTCCCTCAGAGTTATGTACTATTCCTGTGAAACACTTTGTGACTTCTTCATTTTTTTCCCCAATGTTTTGGTTGTTTGGCTTGTGGCGGGGGTTTTTTGTGGGTTTTGTTTTGGTTTTTTGTGCGTTTTGTTTCTTTTTTGGGAGGATTGTTTGGTTTTGTGTTTGTTTGGGATTTTTTTCTGGTTTTTCCTTTGCTGACTCTGCTAGCTCTTAAAGAATTCTTTTCCCCTTGCATTATGTTTTATTTTTCAGGGCATTACAAATATTTTTCTTTGGGTGTTGCTGATTTTCTTATCGCCTCAATTTATCTTTAAGTTTCTCCTCTAGCAAAAGCACTGAAGGAGCCTCAGAAAACAGAGATGGGAGAAAATGTTTAAACTTTTTTTTCCCCCAGGCAGAACACTTTGGCTCTTATCTCTGCTTTCCATTTGCGTAGGTTTTTATTTTAGCATTTCTAGCTACTGTAAAATAAGGATGTTATTTTTAATAGGTGTGAAATTATAGATAAGAATGGTTTGAAATAGGGAAAAAAACCACCCACCAAACCCTCAAAGCAAACCTATATTGTAATATAGATGCTACTTAT
This sequence comes from Melozone crissalis, assembly GCF_028551555.1. NCBI lineage: Eukaryota > Metazoa > Chordata > Aves > Passeriformes > Passerellidae > Melozone > Melozone crissalis. Next base: position 3,812,794 of record NW_026535812.1, read on the forward strand.
ATTTGCATTTGGTGTATTTAGGCATAACAGCCAGACTCTTGGCCTTAATTCTCAATGATACATAATTTTCTTTTACTTTATTGGCTAGGGAAAGTTAAGAATTGTTTATTTGGGTTTCTAATTATTCTCCTTAGAAATTTTATATGAATTAGGTTTTAGACCGCATAAAATGTGTAACTACTCTTATTGATTTTTCTCGCTGATGGAATAATGGTCATCTCTCTTCTTAGCTGGTCTCCTGAGATTCTGTAGGTCACCCAGTAACATAATAAAATCAAACACAGACACATTATCTGTTAAACTATACACCATGAATAGAAAATGAGCTCTGGAGTGACTCTTTGGTCTCTTTTGTATTTTACTTTACTGCTGACTTTGTTCTTGTGGGTTTTGTGGGTTTTTTAAAATATCACGGGATATTAATATAGGGAAAAAAAGTAAGTGACAGAAACTACTGCTCAGATGGAAGTTGTTATATTAGGATTAGCTGACAGATAAAACATTCATTATAATCTATTTGTTTGCACTCATGTACAAAAAAAAAGGGAGTCAGGATAATGTCTCCAATGTTTTTACCTCCTTTCATTCTTTTGTGAAATCAAGATTCGTGGGGAAATTTCATGAGGTGAAAAACAGGACCTAAGATGATGTGTGAGCCATTAAAGCACTGATTTCTTATGTTCATTTTTTACTGCATAAAATTCAAGGGGGAATAATAAAGCCATGAGTGTAACAGCAGGGACTCCTCCTTATTTGAGAAGAGTTCTCAGAACAAAATTAGGACAAAGCTTTATTTTAGTCTTCATAAGAATAAAATTAAGTCAATTAATACTTTTAATAATTTAGAAGTTGGCCTCCAGACTGGCTGTTTATTCTTGTCAAAATGTATTTTAAATTTCATTTGAAAATAAGTCCCTTTTAATGTGATGCAGCTTTACCTTGCAGGAGGAAGCATCTCTCTGCAGCACATTCCTTTGTGGTTTTTTTGTCTAAGTCTGTGAACAGACCATTTTTACCTTTAAATTACACTTCATATCCCTGGTTGCTTTCTGTGCAGGTTCTCCTGTGCCATTTAGTGTGCAGGGTTTCATGCACCACCCATTAGGGGACACCATGGAGAAGGTTGTGGTTCTTTTCAGGCTGATACAGGGCATCTCTTCTACATTAATATCAGCAGAGCAGTATTTCTCTGTTTCATTCAATTATTCTGCATTCAGAATGCTACTGTTGAATTTAACTCTCATTAGCTAGGAATAGATAGTACTCAACAAAAAGCCAAGGTAATTTTGAAGAAACTTATGATACTATAAATACAATCCAGACTGTCAGTGGTTTAACCAGTGGGTATCATGGTTATGTGGGCCTTTTTTTAGATGACTTTTTAAATGGCTTGATGGATTCTGGGAGGAGCTTCCTATGTTTCTGACAGTTTTCTATCAAGTAAATGCCATCACAGTTCAAATAACTATTCAAGAAGAGGCCTAAATTGTAACAAAAAACCAAAGTCAGCCAACTTGAGCACAGTGTATAAATAAAAAGTGAAAGCTGCTGTTCCCTTTTCCAGTCATTTGCCCATACCCCCTCTTTGTTTTAGGGCCTGTAAAATGGGCTCGTTTTGATTAAACTGGCTGTGCTGTGGTTATGTTGGTTTTTAATTGCAGTCAGCAAAGAAGTTTTACTGCTGAGTAAATTAGTCACTTGCAAAAGTATGAAAAAGCAAATTCAGTCAAGGAAAAATGTACAGGTGCTAATGCTGGGCTAGAATTAGATTCACTCTGAGCCACCACTACGAGGTAATAAGGCTGTGGTGATACTCAACAGCAATTGAATGTTTAATCAACAAAGCTTCCTGTCTGAGCATTAATATAAATGCAGTGAGAAGTCTGGTGCTCTTAAACGTAAAGATCTGAATCGAAGATTGCATTTAATCTGTAGGAAAGATGATTCTTCCTCTGTGAAAAAATGACTTTGTGAAGGTTTTAATTCCCTGGTTTTTCTGCTTTTTGTGTTTATCTCTGTGGAGCAAGAGGCTGGAGGGTTCACACTGGTGTTGTCCATGCTGGATGTAAAAATGATTTGTGTGTCAGAGAGGAGTTTGGGTTGGTATTTGCTCTCCTGGCAGGCCCTGTGCTGTTCCTTGCAGAGGTGCTGCACAGGTTTATTTTCACTATCTTTCTCTGCTGGTGTCCACACTCCCATGCTGCTGACACAAAGCCATACACTGGTACTGCATCTGGGGCTGCTTTCACATGAGTTTTGTGGGATGGCTTTTCTGTGGATCTCCTCTTTCCATTGTCCTTTTTTTCATCGTGCTCTCAGTGTTGTGGGGGCAGTCTGTGAGCACTGTGCCCCTGAGATGAGAGCTCCCTTTGTTGGTCACAACTGGCCACACTCAGTGTTCAACAGCACCTGTGTGTTCCTGTGAAGGGATAGAATGTAGGAAAATAAAGATAGTGCAGAAGGTAATCTCACCCCTGAGGAGTTGCAGCTGTACCAATCACCAAAGATCAGGAACAGGCCTGCCCTTAACAGGCCACAGCTGTGTCCAATAAGGATGAGTGCTGTAGAAGAGTGGGTTAGCTGGTTGAGGAGAGAGTTGGAGTTTGTTGGTTTTGTTGTGAAGAGAGCTGGAGTTTGTTGGCTGTGCTCTGAAGAAGAAGGAGTCAGTGCTTCGAGGAGATGTCCATGAGAAATCACCAAGAAGGTATGGGACCTTTCCAATAAGATGACAACATGTTCCCAGGGCACATTTCATGGAATACCTTTTCTGTTTGTTCTTTCAGCAGTCTAAATGTACTCGGTATGGAAGGGATCTTCCTTTCCTCCTTTCAGATGTCTGGTAAAACACTGCACAAAGCTCTTTTTGCACTGGGTCAGAGTGAGAGTTGTTGGTCTGGGTGCTGTCAGGGCTCTCCAGGCAGCTCTGTGGAGTTGCCCATCACATCAGCTAGGGTGCTCTGCAACTATAAGGATCAAAAACAGAAACACAGATATTTTTTCATCTGGCCAGGATCCTGAAGGGAGGACAGGAGGTAAGTAATATCCAATTGATTTCTGCCGGGGCAGCTCTGCCTTTCGCATGCTGACATTGCTTTTTGCCTGAGAAGTTGTGGTGGCACCTGGAGCTTGATGCAGATATTGATGTTAATGCAGCAGCTTCTGAGGCATCATTAGGATGATGAATGGGATAATTCCATGGTTAGATTCTTCAGCCACATGCTGTGCCACGGAGCTGCAGCTTAGCTTGCAGCCCACCGGGAGGGGAAGCGTTGCTGCAGTGTGAACCGTTCAGTCCGTGTTCAAATCTGAATAATGTTTTTAATAAAAGTAAATGCATTTGGTAATCAATATCCCCGTGTAATTGTTTAGCTGCTTTCCCAGTATGAATCTGTGTACTTTAGGTGCTCTTTTGCTTAACCAGCTGCAGTCAGTGAAGCGTTTCTTGCAGTATAAGAGGTTTTTGTGGAGGGGTGGGGGGAGAGAACTGCAATTGAGTTTTGATAAATAGAAGCTTTAGGAGTAAGAGCAAAGTGCATGATATTGGACGCTTCTCTCCCTAAATTGTGAAAATTTCTTGGTGCCTTATTGAATATATACTATTTCACTTAGATTGTAAAAGCTTAACAGTATCAATACCGATTTTCAGTCTTGTGGAATTTGATAGTATAATTTAAACCTGCAGCTGTTGTTTGCCTCATGTCAGAGTGAAAAGGATTAATCTTCATTTGTATCCTGCCCTGAAATTATTTAGAGGTACTGTGTGCCCTGTATGATATAATCTGATACAGCAGAGGATTTCTTGTAGTCTTCATTCAAGCCAAACTTGAAGGGAGAATTTAATTTTGGGAAGGATGGTTGTCATGAATCAGAATAGAAAGTTCTGTATCAGAAATGCTCCTCAATTTCATGCCTGCAGTTCAAGCACTGCTGTAAAACTGCAACAGAATATCATTGTCCTCCACCTGGAGATGGGCAAAGGTGGAGGACAATGATAGGGCAAAATACAAAGTATGCAGGGGTGCTAAGATGCTGAAGATAGTGGAAAAGAGAAATGAAATGTGGGGGAGTGTGGTTACATAATTGTGACAATGTTCACAGGGGTCTGAGGATGAGGGAAGAGACGAGGACCTGGCTCCATGTTTCAGAAGGCTTGATTTATTATTTGATGATAATATATTATATTAAAACTACAGTAAAAGAATATAAGAAAGGATTTCATCAGAAGGCTAGCTAAGAATAGAAAAAGAAAGAATGAATAACAAAGGCTTGTGTCTTGGACAGAGTCTGAGCCAGCTGACTGTGATTGGCCATTAATTAGAAACAACCACATGAGACCAATCACAGATGCACCTGTTGCCTTCCACAGCAACAGATAATCATTGTTTACATTTTGTTCTTGAGGCTTCTCAGGAAGAAAAATCCTAAGAAAAAATTTTTTTCATAAAAGATGTCTGCAACACATAATAGGAAGGAAAAAAGAAATTTGCTGTCTCCACTGTATGTATTTCTACTCTGTAGTTAGCCCAGATGACCTTCACTTGAATTTAAGTGGTTTAAGTGGAAGAGGCCATGTCTGAGCAGAGGTGTGTTGCATGTCTGTGCTTTCTGTCATTTTATGCTCATTTTTTGGGGCTCAGGCCTTCTGGATATGCCAGTCTTAGTTCAAGAAACTGTAAATTGCCTCATTGTTTTTCAAGGGATTATTTCTGCTTTTGGCTGGTCCTTGTGCAGCACCCAGTGTAGCTGGATCTTTGTTCTCCCAAAATACATTTTCCGGCAGTGGCATTAAGCAAACATTTGCTCCTGTTCCTCATTCTCTGCAGCTGTGAGCCAGCACTGCCCAAAAGTGTTGATGCAGTGGTGCTGTGGGTGTCCGTGTCTGGCCAGGCAGAATTCAGGAGCTCATCCATGAAATGAATGAAGATAAGATGAGCTCAGTTGGGTGCAATCCCTCACATGAGAGTTGAGCTCTGTGATCTTTGGGCTTCCCTTCCAACTCAGAATATTCTGTGACATCAGATACAGCTCTTCTGTGGAATCAGGCTCTTACCAATTCCACAATCGGGGAAAGTAAAAATCTTGATAACTGTGACAATCAGTGACTAAATTAGTAAGGAAGTTTTCCAGTGAGTTAGAAGTTCCTGTTAAGTGGATATGAGTAATTACAGCTTTAAGGTTTTGGTGTGAATTCTAAAAGCAGGAGCAGGGATGCTGTTGTTGTACATGAATACACAGGCAAAGGAAAGCACACGTCTGTCTTTTCAACATCTGAAAAACTCAAACTGTTGCTGATATTTTTGTTAGGCCTGGTTTACTAATCCAAACTAACTGGGGAATTTTTTGGTACCAAATAATTTATTTTTTGTTTTTGTACCAAATAATTTCAGCCTGTTTCAGGAGGAGTTGAATCAAAATTTAATTGTGGTATTGAAGTAGGGTCTGCAGATTTCCAGCTTGCTTCTGAAAAGCTGTACATACACATCAGCTTGTAAGTCATAACATAAATAGATTTCTGCAGAAATGCTGAGGACACTGAGGTGCTGTGCAGACCTGCAGTTTTTCATAATGTCATATTTTATTTAGTATTAAGGAATTTTACAGAGGCTTAGGTAACAGCTACAATTCTAAGTGACTTTTTTTGGAGACATAAAGAAGTTCATAAAGGCTTAAACTAATTAGGTTATTTCAGGGTTTCTCCTTCTGTCTCCTCGTTCTCCTTTCCTCATTAAGGAACTGGCATGAGCTACTCCTTCCCCTCCCAGGTCAGATAGTTGTTGGAAAGTGTGAGCATTGTTCTTAAAACCTTACTAAAACAGAGGAGAAGGGTAACCACAAAAGACTTAAAATTTAATCAGCACCAAATAATGTTCATGAAATTAAATACTGTTTCTAATCATGTGTAATAATGTAGGCCAGCTGTGGTCAATTGTAGTAGGAAAAGCCCCCAAGAAAGTATTGAGAAGCAATTAATTAACTTTAAGGACTAAGTGATTTTTTTGAATTTTCGTCCAGCTCTTCTGGCTTTATCTCTGTGAGTAGAACAGTTCTTATTTCTGAGGATTAATTAATAAGAGCACATGGTAGCTGCAAGTAACCCATTGACTGGAGTTCTTTTGACCTCTTGGGCAATGTATTGATCTGAAATGACTTTGCCATTATGTGATCAAGAGGAATAGAAGAACATAAGAATTGAAGTTAATGAAAACTCTACAAAGTTACTGTAATGTGAGCAGAGCAAAGCCTTACTGCTCTGAAAACATCAAGGTAAGGTTTCATTGCAGAGAAGAGTGACTGTCTTGCCTTTTCAGGTCAGTCTAAGGTTTTGGAAGCATTTGCCCAACACAGTTACTGCAGAGGGAATGGAAATAGTTCTGTGGCATAGAGTTCTATGTCCCCTTGCAGATGTAATCTCACAGTCTACATTTACAATATATTTCTGTACATGTGTGCATACCATCAGCACTTCCATTTCGTATCGCTGGCCAGGGTCTGTACAAATCACAAATGGGATGGGGCTGCTGTGGAATGTGCCTTGAGCTGTTTGATTTTCCAGCATCAGTCTCATTACATGGGTACGACAATGGGAAGATGCCAGCAGCTCACATCCCAGGCAGCAGACACAGAACTTAATGTTACAACTTACTTTATAGGTTTTTTGACCAGTCACACAAAGCAAAAGCACATTGACAGTAGCTCTATCCAACCACTATAAGCACACGTACCTTTGTTTAAACAATGCTTGCTTATTTCAAATGCAATACCTGCTTGTGAGCCTTAAAACACAATGCACAGAGCTCCATTTTTAAGCTTCAAACTTCCCAGTATCTTGCTAGATAAACTTTTCTGCAGCTTAGGGAGTTATTCTAGACAAGCGTTAATAGACAGATCACTGTTCTATGTGTCCTTGCTTTTCTACTTTTCAAATAATTTTTCTGCTGACCAATCTCATGGCTGCTGCTTAGCTCTAATTCACAGTTCTGCTGTCTCTGAGGCCTGCCTTTTGCAGCTTTCCCAAAACCCTCTGATTTTGTGGGTTCCCACATTTGGAACTGAGTCGATGCAGAGGCTGCTGCAGTTGCCTGGGATGGCTCACACCGCATTTGTGGATCAGCTTTCTGGCTGGCACTCACCTTGCACCATGTTCTTACAGCTGCTTATAAGACCCCTGAAACTGAAATACTGGAAAAGTGGTACTTTCCAGTACCATGTTATGTCTGGGGATTGATAACCACAGCCTCAGGATAAATCCTGTTGACTTTCATGAGGAGAAGGCCCTAAGACATTCAGGCTTTGTATTTCTGGTTCACATCTAGGAAAATGGATGGAGAATCAAGTAAAATTGTGGTGTTCAAGTCCATCAATATAAGAACTGAAATGCAGATCTATAATTTCTGAAGTGCTGTATGTGAGAGTTCATTTAAATATCTTTTTAGGTTTCCCTGCTGCTGCAGATGTGCTGCCTCATGCCCCTGTTCCCATGGCTGATGTACCACAGGTGCTTGGCTGGGGATGTGATCCATGGCAGGAATCATTGCTGTGGCCAGGGCACAGGATGTAGGATCTCAGGTATATACCTGGACTCTCCCTAAATGCTTTCCCTTGTTAAAGGAGGAAGTTGGGTGCCTTCTGTGATTTCTGTGGTGTGGATAAGGGGGACAGATAATCTCTCCTGCATCTGGAGCCCTGTGGATCTGCTGCCATCCCAGCCAGAAGTGCTGGCTGTGTGTAGCCCAAAGCACTGTCACCCCAGTAGATCATCTCCTCTGGGAATGGAGGGGTGCAGAGGCTCAAGCCTTAATCTCTGCCCCACAAATGCTCATTCTCTTCAAGGGATTCAGCTGCAATGCACAGATGTGCCTTTCTTCCTGCATGATCCTTTACAGGAGGGTCCAGCTCTCTTTCACTTAATATCACACTTTTATACATGTGTGGTCATACACAGCTGTGCATGTGACACTGTGGCAGAGATATTCGTGCAGGATTAATGTTTTCCTTGCTATAAGGATTATTCTTCACTGCTCTGGTGCGTCATGAGTAAATAACTTTAAATAGGATAGCAAATTTAACCAATTGGTCAGTGGAAGTAACTATATATGAAGTCAAAATAAGCTCAGGGTTGTAATGGAGGAAAAGTGTAGCTGATTTGTATGCAAAATTTCTTACTTCCCAATGCTCAGTGTAGCATATTCCTCTATGTGTCATGCCAGAGGATCAAATGGGTGCTTTTCTCAGCAGTTCACCTTCTCCATGGCAAAACAGTGTCTGGGTAAGAGGTGAATGATTATTTGAATTCCCTTTTTTCAGAGGATGGAGTTAGTTGGCAAGGTTTAGCTCTGTGTTTGAGCCTGGCAGTGCAGGGTGAGTGTGCTGATACACCAGAGTTTGGCAGCCCTGTTCCTGTGGGCTGGAACAGCCCCTGCCTGCTGTGATGCTGGCTGGATTTGCCCATGGAATCCAGAATTTCTCAAGTGACCAGGTCTGTGCAGCTGAGAGCTTCAGTGTTGTGGTCAGTGCTGCTCTCCTGCCCTTCCAGTGGCTGTTCTTGCAGATTCTGAGCCTTGTGCAGCCAAAGCTGCACATGGCATGCATCCTAGGCAGTACACACTGCAGCAGGAACCCATTTTATGAACTTGAGCTGGCTAGAAATTGTCTCTAAGCTACTTCTCTAATCAATATTTATAAAGAGAGAAAGGCTCGTCTAGAGAAGATGGAACAAATCATTCTTTTTGACAGCTACAGTAAGTAGAGTTGGATTCTGGCTTGAGTCTAGATTATGAAATCGTGATTTTGGAAAATTTTGAATTTTCCCAGTCTGTTACTGCTGCACATACAGCTGGGTAGGTTTTCAGTAATTAATTATTCAGGTTGATCTTCTTTAAGAAGGAAGGAGAACTTGGTTCACATGAGCTGCTTGTTTGTAATTTATAATCAAGGACAAACAAATTGAAGTGCTCTAGGTAACAGATTGTGTGAGAGATCACATGAACTACAATGTGGAAGAATTTTCATGTAATGTTGATAAATATTTTCTTTAAATGAGAAAAATTTCAGTTTATTCCAGCTTTGTTTATGTGGCATAAGAAGGTAACTTGATTCAGAATATTTCTTTACCACCAGAAACGATCTTTGGGAAGAGAGGTAAATGTCACATTTTGTAAAGTGCTGCTGTTTGCTCTTTGTCCTACATCAGTGCTGAAATTAACTGGTTCTCATTCTTTCATGAGAGGAAACTTTTCTGACCTTGATTTGCAATATAAGAGCAGCAAGAGAGACCTGAGCTGGAGAGATGCGGTTTTGACCTTTAGAGCCCCATTTGTGAGTGCAGCTTTGATAGCTGAGCTGAATAAATAACTTCAGATGTGAGAGACAGAGGTGTTCCCTGGGAGGAAAGGGCAGAAGGAGCCTGTTCAGAGTCTGGATGAGTGTGGGAGATCACTCCAGCAGGAGAAGAGCCTGTGGGCCAACACCACTGAGCTTACCTCCCAGCCTATTCACAAGCAGCCCATAGAATTGTTTGCTGTTTCATTTTCTGTATTCCATCAACAGTTTTAAGTGTTAATGATAGTATAATTTACAAATCTTGGCTGTCATAATTACTCAGCAGAACAGGAGACTGAAATAAGCCTTCAGAGTGCTCCTGGCTTTTGTGGCAGAATTCAGCCATTAAGGCACAATCAAGGTCTCTTTCTGAAAAGATGCCAGTGGAAATTATTTCTGTAATTTTGATTAAAGTTTTAAAACTTAATCTTCCAAACGAATTCTATTAATTTTAAGAATATTCTTAAGAATGTGATTACATTTTCTCTAAGGGGCTGAACACAGGATCTATCAGTGCCGTTAGTTTGGGTATATGTGACCTATTATTTCCTCTCACACTGTTGTAAGTTGTGAAGGGGCTATAACCAGGTGATGGCAAACAAATGACAAGTATTAGTCTGCAAAATTTTATTTCCAAGGAGATGGAGTTAACTTTTGTGTAGATGGCCAAGGTGTCCTGTAGATTTCTTTTCTGGTTTTGAGGTTCTTTAAGGAAGAAGCATAAATATTATTGTGTAAGTTGCAGGAGAGAAAATGAGCTTTTTGGAAGATTGCTGGATTAGTCCTTACAGCCACTGTCACCGTGAAACTCCCATGCTACGACAAGACCTTTAGTTCTGATACTTGTACAGCATCACTAGTTACACCACAGCTCTTGTTCTATGCAGTATCTGTTGTTGCTTTGATTGGGTGATGCAGTAGGAAAAACTCCAACAGCTTTCTTGATGTCACAGAGACATTTTATGAAAAATCCTTTCCTTAGGATTTTTCCTCCTGAGAAGCTGACAGGCCTCAGGAACAAAATGCAAACCTTGATTATCTGCTGCTGTGGGATGCAACAGGTGCATCTGTGATTGGTCTCATGTGGTTGTTTCTAATTAATGGCCAGTCACAGTCCCGCTGTTTGGACTGTCTCAGTCAGTCACAAGCCTTTGTTATCATTCTTTCCTTTCTATTCTTAGCCAGCCTTCTGATGAACCCTTTCTTCTATTCTTTTACTATAGTCTTAATGTAATATATATAATAAAATAATAAATCAAGTCTTCTGAAACACGGAGTCAGATCCTCATCTCTTTTCTCATCCTCAGACCCCTGTGAACACGGTCACACTTGACTGAAGGGAAAAAGCACAACTCTTACGTGTCCTAATGTTACCAGGATAGATTGTATAAAGATTAGAGATTCAGTCTCTAATTAAGATTGGTCTATAATTTAGGTGTTGATGATCATTGGGGTGGCAGGGATGCCAGCAGAAGTGACTCTTCAGCTCCTTGGCTGTGAGATGGGGATTTATCAGGAGCTGGCCCTGGGTGCCCTTTGGTTTCATGAGTGGCTCCCCATCCGAGGGAAGCCAGCCCTAATCTTGGTACTGAATGCTTTTTTAGGAGAACATTCCTTTCACTAAGTTGTTGGAGTTAAACTTCAATAAGGAGTTGTATTGCTAAGGACTTAGAAATAACAATTTAATACTTCTGTACCTACTGTTCTTCTGATAAACATTGGTGGAGGAGCATTATGGTGAAAAGTGGCCTGAAGAGGAAGAGAGTCCAAACAACTGAACAGTGTGGAGCAGCACTGGCACCAGGGACTGCTCTTTTGAATTTGCCCAAGGTGTTTTGCTTTTAAATATGTTTAGATGGTGTTTGGATTTCAATTACAGGGATTTGGGAATTGAAACTGGAATCTGAAGGGATCTGAAGAACTTGCTTTCATTTCTCAAGGTTTGATTTCAGTGTTAGCTGACACCTGGTGTGATTGATCTCATGAGGGACTGGGGTTGTTGTTACAGTCTTCTCTAAGTCCTGGGCACTGTGTGATTAAAAATGATTCTTTTAAAACCTAGAACAGGCAAGGGCCAAATGAAAATGCGATGGCAGTTGTGGAATATTGGATCTTCAGGGAGCCAGGTCTGTTGGGATAGACACTGAACTGCAAGGAGAACTTGCCTAGATGAGGAAGACCCTGCTAGGTGACCCTGCCCTGATTTATTTTACTGATCTAGAGAGGTTCACAGCAGCTCTGTTTCTATTTGGTCAGCTTAAGGTAGGCACGAGTGGGAGATGGGGTCAAAACCTGAAGTTAAGTTGAATTAGATTTTGTTCCCCTGTATATACAAGTGATGGAAAGGTTATGGATCTTCTGTTCCCCTTCCTAAAGCAGGAATGAGCCTTTCCCTCTGCTCAGAGCTGAAGCCACTCTGTGTTTCAGAAAGGGGTGGTGTCTTATCTTACAGAGGCAGGGGTTGATGGGTGAGGAGGACAAAGAAGGGTGGAAATAAATCTTGTGTACACAAACCCTGCACTGAATACACTGGCAGTGTACAGCCACTGGAACTGTGACAAATCCTTTCTCACTTCTTGTTCTCTAGGAAAACTTGTGTGTTTTTAATTTTGAATGCAAGAGCTGCATTTCTGAGGGCAAAAATGCTTTATTTAAAATGATCCACCAGTGTTCAGTTAAGACCCTCATTTACTCCCCCAAATGAAAATTAATAATTATTTAGTATATTATATTAGTAACTAAATTATATATTAGTATATTTACTAATTATATTTAGAATTATTACTAATACTAAATTACTAATTAGTAATATTTGTTTCTAATTTGATGGATTTTGAACCAAATCAGTCTTTCAGAGAGATTTTTGTGTTTGTGTTTTGCTTCAGTATGCGACCTTAATTCTAGGTGTTAATGCCTTTTGCATGATGAAAGGTTTAACAGAGGTGAAAGATAAATGTTCACTACAAGTTTTATTCTTTATTATATGGTGGCAAAAAAGAAGTATTTTCATAAGGTTAGCTCTGCCTGTGGAGTTTGGTAATGTTGAGTGTGGGCTCATTAGGAATTTTTTTGAAATGTATCATAAAACTGCATATTAACTATGCTTATTTGCTGTTCCTGCCAGGGTGCTGTGGAAAAGTATAATGGATTTATTATAATTCACCTTTATGTATGTGTTAGTTGCTAGACACTGAAACCCCTGTTCACAAATGGCTCCCTGAGCTCTTTGTTAAAGGTTATTTTGCTGGCGTAAATTTCCAACTTTCATCATTATTTAATACCTGAGGTTCTCCCTGTCTTTAGGAAAATTACTGATGAGTTAGTTATGTCAGTAACTGGGAAATGTAGTGTATAAAAACCCCAGAAATGAAAGGAAATGATAGACCTAGCAGGAGCCTTGCTGTCACACAGAGCTGTGCCCAGCTGTGCAGCCCTGGCATTGGTAGGATCAGAAATTGAGTAATTGAGGGGACCAGTAATTTTAGGAACTTTTGACTGCTCGGTTATAGCATAGACAGGACCAAACAGGGAGGAACTCCCAGGGACTCAGTCAGTGGCAATTCCAGCAGTGTGTGGGCTGCAGCTCTTGGTGAGAAATCAAGGGATGAGGCCTCCCCCAGCAACAGTTCAGAGATAGAAAAGGAACTCAGACCATTGAATTGTGAAATACAAAGCTGTGTTGGGATATATGTGGAGACCGACCATGGGACAGTTGCGAATTCTAATAACAACTGAGGAAAGTAAAGCATGGAATAAGGCCTTTGAACCTATCTTTTGTTTGCAATTAACCTTAGTTGATTTAGGAGCATTGGAATTAAAGTGTTAAGGATGTTGCTTTTTGCTTGTAGTTAATCCTTGAAGAGTTCTGCAATAATAACCTTTTGAAGTGTAATTTTAGAATATTGCTTGTATCCTTGAAACTATAGCTTTGGGATATATATAAAGGAAATATGCTTATCTCACACCTTAATAAAGCAGAGAAAAACAGCTTGAGAAAGGAAGATGAACATCACCTCAAGGATTTATAGTTTTGACCAAGGGAAGCTGGACATCACTGTTATGAGATTTACAGTCTTTGCAATTAAAAGGTGGACCCACATCTTGTGACATAAATATTGGGAATAGAAACTGCTGAGAAAGCTGATGAGTACCGCTATAAATACCTGTAAGCCTCAACTATGGGTGTGCAGTGTGAGGGAAAACTTCCCCCACTGTGCCCAGCGCTGTATTGCTCATGCTTTACCATATTAATTAATAAATTGATTGCTGCTTGAATCTTGGCCTAATCAGGCTTCTCATTTATAACAGAATGAAGACTGGTTTTTTAGGTTTAAATTTTCCCAAGAACTCTTGATCAGAAAGAGCCTAAAACATTAAATTTGAGATTACTGAGAGTTATTATAAAGCAAAATTGCATCTCAATATAACTTGCAGGCACAATAAGAGTCTGAAACATAAATCCAGTGTGACAGTGTGTTCCTAAATCTGCTTTGGAAGGGACAGTTCCCACTTTTTTCCCAGTTTTAATCAATTGTATTTTAATCAGCTCCAATGCAGGGCATGATGTTTGAGTTGTCGAGTTGGGTTTGGATGTTTCCTGCAGACAAATAGTGGAATTCTGGAATTTGTTTTGATTGTGATAACATTCGGGTTGACACCAGCAGCTGACATTATGAAGTTGGTGTCTTCAAGGCTGCTTTCCCTTCTGAAATGACCATGACTCTGAGGACTCTACCCCTATTGGTTTTTTATTCTCATGGTACAAAGTTGTGAAATGAAATCCCCGAGTAAAGTGAAATTTCGCTAATTGGTCGAGCTTGTTTTCAGTAATATATTTACCATATTTTGAACGGTCTGCTAAAGTTATTGTTAATAGCTATTAATAGCTATTTTGTTCTATTGTGGAATGGTACATTCTGTTACTGTTTCTTTTTCTGCTAAGGAAGCATGAGACAATAATGACAAGTGAATGTCTTGCACTTGAATTCTAATTTAGATATGGAAAGAAACCTAAATGCTTAGTGAGGTTAGGGAGACTAATAAAGGGAACACAGTTAGTTCACACTTTGAAACGGTGTTCTGGCATTTGCCAAATTAGCTTTCATTACCTTCATAAAGAAAGCTTTTTCTGAAGTGCAGATTCGAGTCTTTTCAAGAGTAATTGGTATCAGTTTGGCTGGATTTTATTTTGGTGCTGTTCAGTCAAGTTACATTTTCTCCAAGAACAACATCCCTCGAGTTCATTAGGTGACCTGATAAAGAAGCTTTTTCTGGTGCTGCCTTGTATAATGTGGATATTTTTTAATATCCCTTGAGACTGCAATCAAGTAGAGTACCCTCAGATAACTGATGGAGAGATTTGTAACCAAAATGAGCATTTGCTTTAGGAGTCAGCAGAAATGAAAAAGGGGTCTGGGTGGGACATGTGCAATGACACAGAGGCTGGCAAGGCTGCAGTGGACGGACATTTCTCTGCCTGTGAAGTGGCTGATCATGTCATTGGAAGGTTTTTATTACTCTGCCAACCACTGCAATCCAGTTTTGCTGCAGCAATCAGACTTGCTCTAATTTTTAACACCCACAGTTGCAGAGGAAGCCCCCTGATTCATTTGGTTGCTGCAGAAGTGAGCACAGGACAGGTTCCTTTCAGAATTCCTGTGTGAGCTCTGTGTGCACGGTGCAGCTCCTGTTGTACCTGGAGAGAAACATTCTCCTAGAGCACCTCTTGGGAGAGATATCAAGGATACAGATACAAACTCTACCTTTTTTATTCCTGGTTTAGTTCTGGAGTTTTTTGTGTGTGTGTTTTTGTTGTTGTTGATGTTTTTGGTTTTTTATCCCTCCCTCACCCCCTGTTCTTGTTTTTTGATTGGTGGTGAAATACCAACACCAGAGTTGTGAGTTCCTCCTCATAGGGATGATCCCTGTAGTGATGCTGTGTGAAAAGTGCATATTCTATTGCTCTACGCAGATATTTACCATATGTATTTTGATGTATTGATTAGTAGTGCTGTATTAACATTTTAATAACATGATAAATGTAGTCTTGTAATTAAAAGGTAACTTTGGTAGTTAAAATAAGAACTATGTTAGTGGGATTTTTTTAAGAAAGGAATGAGGCACTCACAGCAAGATAGCAGCCACAGGACACCTAAATCTTGCAGAGAAAAAGAATTTATTGCTCTCTTATCAGAAGAAACAAACTTCTTCCCGCCTCAAAGGCACTGTTAGGATTAGAAGGAAAAAGGTGACGATGATCAGACAGAATCCTGTGTTTGAATGGAATTTATGCATCATGTATGAGGTGTATGAATATGCAACAAGCTATTGCTTTTAAGGGTTAATCCTCTGTTAACGTGGTTCCTTTTTTGGGCTTGTGCTGCCCAGAAAAAGGCACCCAGATGTCCATAACTCTTTGTCTCTATTGTCTCATATTGTCATAATTCAAATTGTCCAAATTATTATTACTCTAATTGTATTACTATTTGTATAACCATTTTATTGCTGTTAAACTTTTAAAATTTTAAAAACAAGTGGTTGGCAGTTTTCACATGCTGCTTGTTGGCTTGCCAATTTTTCTTTTTCTACACTTTCATATATGTTATGTATATATGTTATGTATTCTGTCATATAGTTATGTAAATATTTTTTTCTCCCCATTTTATCACATTTCTAAGAGCATGGCCATTTGGAGTGTAGTAGCTTGCTGTGGAAATGATTACAGGTGTCCACAATAGGTTGATTTCTTTTGTGCTTATTCATTTCTGAATGTTGATGTGAAATGTGAAATATCCATTCTTTCAGTTGTAAAAAACCCCAGACTCTGTGTTTCCCATTTTCATGTGATAATTTTTCCTCTAAAAAATTCCTCAAATTCATTTTCTTTAAGAGCTGGAATTTACATCAGTCAGTTTGGAGATCCCATCGTAGTTTCTTCTGCAGCTTTCCCTGAACTGTGCATGGGATCTGTGATTTGCCAGAGGTGATTCCTGGTGCACAGCACCAGTGAACTCAGGGGACAATAAATGGGACAATAAATGCATCCCTACATGCTGCTACACTCTTTTGCCACCTACCAGTTTGTCTGGTAGCAGCAGTGTTATGAACCCTGCTGGACTTGTCACAGAAGAATCAGGAGCAATTTTTTCCTAGAGGCTGTTTACCTTCAGAAAAAATCACTTAACGGTGTTTATTTAATATTAGCACAAGAGATCATCAACGTTTTATATATGTTTTCAAACACCAACAACCAGTGGTGAACAAAGCTTTGTAAGGTGTGGGCTTTACTTCTCTTTGTTTACTCTGTTGTAGAATTAGGAGTAAATGTAAATGAAGTGCATTATTCCAGAATCAACAATACTGTGGGCAAGGCAGGAGAAATGAATAATATCTGACTGCCAGGTGTTGGATGGAGGACTGGAGCATCAAATGCAGGAAGAAACAACAGGAATTCATTGTGTGTGCTCTGTGTGTGTCTGTAATTCTAAAAAGTGTTTTGGATGAAACCTGAAACTAACAAATTGACAAACTGGGTTCAGATAGGTTTATCTTGTTTTTCTTTTGGCTCTTTGACATTTCTTGTGAGCAGAACCTTAACTGGACAAGTCAGCTCCTTTGCTAGGCTAGTGAGAGGTGAGGAAGAGCTGCTGTGGGGTTTTGGAGATGCTGTTCCTTTAGCAGCAGTGGGATTTGGAGATGCTGTTTCCTGCAGCAGCAGTGGGGATTTGGAAGTGCTGTTTCTTTTAGCAGCAGTGGGGATTTGGAGATGCTGTTTCCTGCAGCATTCCCTGTGCTCCTTGGGAATGCCTGGGATGCTGAATGGGAATCAATCACGGTGCTCTGAGGGCTGGGCAGAATTTTTTTTTCCTGGGCTGCATGAGAGCTTTATGCTAATTCTGTGTGCTGTAGTATGATTTCATCTCCCAGGAAACACTAGTTTCCATTTTTCTCTTTTGTTCTTTCTCATAATATGTGTGCTTTAGATTTTTTAAGTGATGCAGCTGCAGAATTACAAGATTTTAACTTCTGCTTTCTGTTGAAATTGTTCAAGCTTTCCTTCGGGTGACTTTCTTTCACTGGCTTGCCCATACATTGTCTTCTCAAGATAGATTATTTTAATTTTTCTGTCTCTTGCTTTTTCTTTTAAAATCAGAGAATTCTACTGGGCATACGATCTCTCTTGCCATCTGTGTGTAAACAAAACACTTAATTTTTAATGTTAGCTTTATTAAATTGAAAGTAGTTAAGGTTCCTATCCTAGGGTTTGGATAGGGCCTTTTTTAACCCAGAAGTGTTATTCCAGGAATTCATTTAAGGAATGCACTTAAATGAACAAATGGTCTGTCAATAGAGATGTTTTGGTAGCCCAAGTGGGAGCAGAGTGAAGTGTGGCAGTGTGAGGATGCTGAGATCAGAGGAGCCCCTTGGCTGGGGATCTCCCCTCAACCACTGCATATCCTCAGCACTGTTTCAGTCAAATCTGAGAAGCTTTCATTCCAAATTTGAATTCTCACTCATTTATATGATCTAGAAGGGGCTTTACAATAACTTCATCTGTTTTGTTTATGAGCATGTGCAAGAGGCATTTTCCTTGCTGTGTTTTCATTGTAAACAGAAGTGCTTCTTTCAATTTGAAGTTTTGTGTGGAGGGGATGGAGGAAGGACAAGTATTCAATATGGATTTCTTTTTTTTTTTTTTTTTGTTACGCTTGAAGAAAAAAAAGAATGCTAGCAACAAGCCCTAACCCACATAATTTAATGCTTTTTGCAAAGAATAATAGAATGCTGTGTTCCTAATTGCATTGAAGCCTTGTATTTACACTTTTATCACTTGACTGTAAATGCATTACCTCCTTTGGCGTGCATATTATCCTTGTATTTTATTTAAAATTTTATTAACCAATGGCTCTGTAGCTGTTATAGTGTAAGGAGCATTTCCTACATGGTGCTCTGTATTAAGAACCTGTTTTTAATATCAGTGATGGTTCCGAACATAAAGCAGTGTTTCTTCTATGACATCCATAGTCTTTTTTATTAATGTTTGCCTCTGTGGCCTCCTGACCTCCTGGTGTTTTACTGAATTTCCAGACTTAGCTTCAATCATTATTCATCTTTAAAAGAATGGATTACAAAAATGGGTGTAGTGACTTCCAAGCCAGCCCTTCAATATCAGTTGCCTTGTCTTAAACACTCCCTGCTCCCAGCCATCATGGGTGCCCTTAAACAGGGAGAGAAACATCCTGCACAAGCCTCCTAAAGGCTAATTAATCAATTAACTTTGTCAGGTACACTGAGATTACCATGCTCTCCAGGCAACTTCAGTCTTTCTTAAATTATTCTAAGATTTCTGTCGTTTCA
The DNA here is from genome assembly GCF_028551555.1 of Melozone crissalis. Taxonomy (NCBI): domain Eukaryota; kingdom Metazoa; phylum Chordata; class Aves; order Passeriformes; family Passerellidae; genus Melozone; species Melozone crissalis. Next base: position 3,831,469 of record NW_026535812.1, read on the forward strand.
TCTGCTGCACTTGACACTTACATTTTTATATTTCCATTTTTATTTAACAGTCTGATGGTTCTGTATTAAGTTCTTGGGGGCTTCCTTACATTATCTCCATTCCTATTTCCCTGTGCCATGGGCTGTAGAAATTCTATATCTTGCTTTTGTTTTAGCTGCTTGAGTCTTACCTGCACACTTAGGATAAAAAGTTGAGCGCTCATTTGCATTTTTCTGCTCTTTAGTTTTCTTTTGTGCTTGCTCTTTTTCCTCTTTTTCAGCTCCATACCACTATTGTACTCTGAGGCTTGGAGCAGATACCAATTTTTGAAGCCTTTTGAAAGTTTTCACATAAATTTTGGAGAAAGAAAGGATATAATTTGCTCTTCAAGAATGTGTTTAAATGCCTTCCCGCTCACTCTGAGGAGTTCAGAGTCTCTCTGAATGGGCCTCAGGATCTGCCAGAGGGACTCCGGTTCCATGGGGCACAGTTGTCAGAGAAGTGTTGGATTTTGCAGCTGTGAAAAATGCCAATCACTTGTTTTTAAAATTTTAAAAGTTTAATAGTAATGAAATGGTTATAAAAATAGTAGTACAATTAGAGTAATAATAATTTGGACAATTTGAATTAGGACAATATGAGACAATAAAGACAAAGAGTTATGGACCTCTGGGTACCTTTTCCTGGGCAGCATGAGCCTGAAAAAGGACACTTGTTAACAGAGGATTAACCCTTAAAAGCAACACTTCATCCATGATGCATAAATTCCATTCAAACACAGGATTCTGTCTGGTCATCATCAACTTCTTCCTCCGAATCCCAACAGTGCCTGTGAGGCAGGAAGAAGTTCCTTTCTTCTGATAAGAGGGGAATAAATTCTTTTTCTCTGGAAGATCCAGGTGTCCTGTGGCTGCTACCTCACTGTGAGTCCTTTCTTTAAAAAAAGTATCCTACATAGCATAGTTTCTATTTGAACATTTTTTATAACCTAAATCTATATTTAACGCAGTACTTGAGACAATTAATACAGCATAACTTTCTAACACAACTCATATAATATTCATTTTAATATTTGCAAAAAAACAATCATAAAATACACATTTTTCACACAGCCTCCCTCTCTCTCAGCCATTAAAATTGTCCAGGCAGTTAAAGGAGCTCACCATTGTCATGGGGACTCAGCTTCACTTCCTCTGTCCTTAAATTCAGTTTGAGTTCTCAGCTGCCCCACTACATCTAAGAGACCTACTCCAAAATATATCTTTTTTCTTTACTCAGGGATATTGGGACTCTCTGTCCTCGCTGCCTGGGGAAAAACATTCTATTTTCTCAGTTAAAGAAGGCATCTAAATATCCCTTCATTAGAAAAACTTATCTCTCTCTTCCTCTCTCAGAGAGGGGGTGAGGAAATGGAACTTAAGAGCATCTTCTCCATTCTGACACCACCATTAATGTAAAACCACTGAGGGTTAAAGAATGATGCCTCTTTGGAGGCCTGTTTCAAAATTGATTTTTTTGAGCCTGCATGGCTTCCAAAATAAAGTTTCTTCATGTGGAAATAAAAAGGCATAAATATGTATTTTTTCCTTAAAATGTCATTATGAAATCCATCATAACTTTTAGTGCTCAAAAATCCTACCTTTAATTGCATTTGTGAAAATCCAACAGAATAAACAAAATTTTAATTTACTTGTGCAATACGAACATGATTAATGTGTATTATGAGGGTACCTGGGGCAGAACAAACCTACTTTTTTTTTCCCCCTCAAATTAAATTGATTCTTGATCAAGAGGATCTGAAAAATAAAAATAAACTGTTTCATCACCAGAAGGAGAAAGCTGTGAAGGATTCTGTTGGATAAAATTATGTGATGCTAAGTCATTTTTGAGACTGTAGCTATCATTCCAGCATTGCTGGATAAGGAATTTGTACATCATGGCTGATGGCTAGTGATTTCTGTTAATTTCTAGCAAAAGAACTTTGTCTGGTTTTGTATATGTTCCTTCTTATAAAGTTCTTTCAGAAGCTTTGGTAATTTTGGGATATGAAAATATCAAAAGGCCTTTCATGAAGTATTTTCTTTACAGATGGGCAAATTTTCCTTTTCTTTAGCTAAAGTTAACAAGATTGAGTAAGCAAATGGGTTCAATTGTTTTGTGCAACTATAAAAAGCATATTGTTATATTTTCAAATACCTTTTCATAAGTTATTTACAGAAATTACATTTGAAATGATAAAAGGATTTATTAGCCCAGACTAGGATTTAGGAAGCAATAATGCTCTTTAAAGATTAAGGTTTGTGATTTTTTTTTTTTTTCTTTATAATTCTGCTTTCACCCAATCAGGATCCCATTCTCAATACTGCTAAAAAGGCATTTGACATGTAAAGGCATTGTGTGCTTAGCACAAAATATGAATTAATTGAGGGTAATCCTTATTTTGTTACTCAGGATTATGATAATTTCCTGTTTATAAAAAGAGTTGTTCCCTGAGTTTGGTTCATTTGAGTTTCAGTTCATGACAAGTTCATCTGGTGAATATGAGCAGCTTTATTGAATATGAATTGAATGAAAGCATCCATGTTGAATATGGATGCTTTATTTTGCTGTGGTACCTGGGGCTTGCGGTGGGGAGCCCAGAGGGCTGTGCTGGAGAGAACTGTGTGCATCCAGAGCTGTCGTCCTGTATATCAAGAGTTCCATTATCATTATAGTGCAAGGATTCCATATCCTCAGTGTTTCCTACCTCCTCAGTGTTTCTTGCAGGCAGCTCCTCTAAGCATTGACTGGTCCTTGCAGCAGCCATCTGACTCCAGTTCCCACCAATCCACTCTTTTATAACATTCTTATTGGCTACAGCTACATCAGGCCTGCTCCTAATTTTTAGTAATTGGTTCAGCTGCAGCTCTTTGGGGGATAAGATTACATTCTGTACCACCTTCATACTGTATCCCCCTACACAGAGCAGTGGGAATTGTCAAATACGCCATTTAGTTGGTTTGCCAGGAGTTCAATCTCTCTGGGGTGGTTGGGTGTGAAGCTGGGTCTGTGATTTGGTGCAGAGAAAGAAGTTAAAGATGGGAGCAAGCTGTGCAGTGTGGCTGTGCAAGGAGAACTGGGAGCTGCCTGGGGGGAAGTGCTTTTCTCTTCAAACTGGAAATGTAACTTGCACTTTTGTTTCTTCTTCTGCTCATTTCCTTGTTGGAGTGGAGCTTTTGTGTGTCACTGTGATGATTCCTCCAGTGTAGGGGGATAAAATACAAGTAAATAAAGGAAGTATAGAATGTAATCTTGCCCCCTAAAGAGTTGCAGCTGACCTAATCATTAAGGATTAGGAGCAGGCCTGACTATAACAGGCCACAGCTGTAGCCATAAGAAGAGTGTTATAAAAGAGTCAATTGGTGGGAGTCAGTTGGCTGCTGTGAGGACAAGGAAGAGTCAGTGCCCAGAGGAGCTGCCTACAAGAAACATCAAGGAGGTACAAAACTCTGGCAATGTGGAACCCTTGCAATGTAATGACAATAGAACTGTTGCACTGTAAGACAACACTCCAGTGCTCTGTCCATCCCCTTTGGGTGCAGGGCTGTGCTTTGCTCTCTGCGGTATGGGTACCCTGAGCACAGATCATTCATGGATCTTTGGCCTTTCTGTGGGCTACCCTTGGAAATTGTGCTGGGACTTGTCCGTTGCCTAGCTCTGAAAAAGATAAGGAGGTGACAGAGCTGATAGGAAAGGAGCTGGAGGCAGATATGCTCTTGTATCCCTGTCATTTCTTGCTCCACTGACTGCCAGGTCCTTCAGTTTGCTAAAATCAAGCACAAATATCTATAGAAGATGAGGGCAGGACCTCATTTGAGGATACTGGTTTTTCTTAAGGAGGAGGATTTAGGGTGATTGGGAATAAGGAGAGGTTCAGGCTATGACAGGGGGAAAGTTTCTGTGTTTCTGGGAGAAAGGAGGCTGTCATTAGAAGGACTGGAAGTGAGGCAGTATTGCCAGCTGGGTGTGTATGTACAAATCACCAACAGGACAGGGCTGCTGTGGAACATGCCTTGAGCTGTTTTATTTTCCAGCATCAGCCTCATTACATGGTTATGACAATGGGAAGATGCCAGCAGCTCTCATCTGAGGCAGAAGACAAAGAACTTAATGTTACAATTCACTTTATGAGTTTTCTGACCAATCACACAAAGCAAAAGCACATGGTCAGTAGTTCCATCCAACCACCATAAGCACAGGTACATTTGGTTAAACAATGCTTGCTTATTTCAAATACAATGCCTGCTTGTAAGCCTTAAAACACAATGCACAGAGCTCCATTATTAAGCTTCAACCTTCCTAATATCTTGCTAGATAAACTTTTCTGCAGCTTAGGGAGTTATTCTAGACAAGCGTTAATACACAGACCGTTGGTCTATTTGTCCTTGCTTTTCTAGTTTTAACATAATTTTTCAGTTGATCTATCTCATGGCTGCTGCTTAGCTCTAATCACAGTTCTGCTGTATCTGAGGCCTGCCTTTTGCAGCTTTCCCAAAACCCTCTGATTTTGTGGATTCCCACAAGGCAGCAGTGGGAAGCCAACAGGAGAAGAGCTCTTTGTAGCTGGAGAAATGTGTAAAAGTATTAGTGGAAGAGATGGGCCTCTGCCTAACAGGGTGGGAAGACTAAGGAATGGACGCCATTTGAGGAGGCATTAAATGTCTGTGGAGTGTTTCAGGTGTATGGCATGAAGCCACAAATAAAGGTGGACAGAAAGATTTATTTGCTGTACAGACGTGTTGGAAAGGTAAACCTTTAGGTGGTCATTTGGAAGATACCTAGATCAGTGACAGCAACAGACTGACTTGAACTGGCTTTAATTCTACCTGCTGTTTTGTATCTAGTATTGACATTAAAATTAGACTTTGTATAATTATGAAAAGAATTGTTTCTGCTGCTGCCAATTAACTAGAGAAACACAATTACATTAATGCTTTTAGCCATTTTTATATTGATATGATTTCATTTCCAGAAGGATGGTTCAAAACCTGCTATCAGCAGTGGAAACGTCAACAACGCTGGAAGAGGCTTCCATTTTCCATTTAGTAGACAAAAATCACATAGTGAGGCAGTTTTTACATGGGCTACTGTGACTTGTGCAGTATGTTGAGAGGAATACATGTGAACTTGCTGGAGATGTGGCTTCTTTAGGCCATTATTTATTGATCAGAAGGGTGAGACAGAAGTAGCCAAGAACCACCATGCAGAGAACTGCAATAACAACATCTGTATTTCAGAGCCTGCAGGAATGTAGTGAAATCCCTGCTGAGTTCTGCTCTGAAAGCCTTTGTGACTCTGGGGAGGTGAAATTCATGACATTCCAGAGTGAACGTTCTGGTTTGTTCCTTTTCTCAGTTTATCCCCTTTTCTGTCTGTTAATATTGAGTTACTGTTTCTGTTGGTCTTTTTGAGCAATCATGGCAGTGATACTTTTTGTTTTACAGCATCAGCCTTGTAGAAATAATGACCTGTACTCTGTAATCTAACCTAACGATCCCAAGACAATGGACAATGTGCTTCTCTGAAACTTGCTTATAAATGCTTTAAGGTCTCCTGTTCGTTCTAGCATTTAAAATTCAGCTTTTATTTGGCAAATGGACTTCTTGGCTCTGACATTCATAGCACTGCTAGCTGTGAACAACTTCCAGCCCTGAGTTAAGGCTTGTACAAAAGACACAGACCAGTTTTAAAAATTGATATTATTTTGCTTACGTGTGAGTTACATGGGGCCTTGGACACTCAGTCTATGTATTTCTGGTATTTTCTTATATGCCTCATGACAGTTTCTAGAAAGGCTTTGAAATTATTATCCTTCTGGAGGGACAACATAGATATAATACCTGGTTTGATTTCTCAGAGTGGATGTTCTTAACCAAATAGTTTGATGTTCTTCAGTACAGTAGAGGATAGAGGATATGTATTTCTGGTATTTTCTTTTATGCCACATGACAGTCTCTAGAAAGACTTTCAAATTATTATCTTTCTGGAGGGACAACATAGATGTAATGCCATTAATAGAGAGCCTGGTTTGATTTCTCAGAGTGGATGTTCTTAACCAAGCAGTTTATGATGTTCTTCAGTGCAGAAAGGATAGAATGAGTATAGTCAGGTGTGGCAGCAGACCTCTCGTTAGGGGTAGACATGAGCCAAGACACAGACTCTCATTTAACAAAGTGCAAAGGGTCCTGGTTTGTTCTTCTGCACAGCTCAGCCATCCTGAGTGACCGCACCCAGCTCCTGCTGCTGCCTATTCCTGCTGGAACATGACTGCAGTCACACCCAGCTCAAACATCCCTGCAGCTGCAGCTCCATCAGAGCCACCCTGAGCTCACAGCACATCTGCAGCAGGAACTCTCTGCTTTGTCTTGTTCTTCTTTGTCTCTCTCTAGCTCCATCCTTCTTCCTCAGGGCCCCTCTAGCTCCTCTTCCTCCAGGCTCCCCCTGCCAGGCCACCCCTTTTATCACACTGATCTGGATCAGTCACAGCTGGGACCCATGAAGGGCAAGGCTGTTCTTCTTCTTTGGTAATTAGTACAACTGTGATTTATCAGGGGTGAGGTCACTTGTAATCCCTCCTTCCACACCTACAGTCAGGAATGGTATTTGGAGGGGAATTTGTGGCATTTCTTTGGCAATGGCACTGAGGCTGCTGTGGAAGGAGCCCTGAGCAGCAGTGCTGGTGGCCTAGGCTGGCTCTGCAGAGCTCACTCAGCCCTGTGTGCAGCAGAGATGTGCTTGTGTGGGATTGCTCACTGTCAGCTGCACCACTCAGGTGCTGGCAGCAGCTCCTGGGGCAGGCTGAACACCTGGAATGGACTGGCAGTAGCCTTGCTTAACAGTTCAGGTCAGGAGTATTCAGAGAAGCAGGTGGCTTTTCTTTCTTTTTTTTTTTCTTTCTTTTTTTTCTTTCTTTTCTTTTTCCTTCCTTTTCCTTCCTTTTCCTTCCTTTTCCTTCCTTTTCCTTCCTTTTCCTTCCTTTTCCTTCCTTTTCCTTCCTTTTCCTTCCTTTTCCTTCCTTTTCCTTCCTTTTCCTTCCTTTTCCTTCCTTTTCCTTCCTTTTCCTTCTTCGTCCCTCTTTTTTTCTTTTTTTAATCTTCTCTTTTTTCTCTCTCTTTTTTTCTCTACTGCACTAATTCTCAGTGCTAGCACAGTGAAGTCACAAACCTTTAAGACTGAGTGGAGTTCATTTGAAGAGAAGTGTTTGAATATGTGACGGATCTAAACTAGACTAAACTGAGCTAAATTAGACTGAGCTAAACTAAATAAATTTAGTTTGTGCACAGTTTTAATTTTGGGGTTTTCAGGAGTGTGTGTGGAGCTGCTGCCCGGATAAAGCCCAGGCTGTTGGGATGTGTGGGCTGTCCTGAAGTGCCAGAGGATTTCTTTCCTTGTACCTGATGTGGAGTGCTGCACCTGACACCAGTGAGATTAATTGAACGTGTACCTTAATTAACTCATTATACTCTGTGTTTATTATCATTAATCAGCAGGAATTTGGGTCTCTTAATTTACACAGATGTCTGCTAAGACCCCTGGTGTCAGCCCTGGCAGGTTCAGCCCAAGAAGAGAACTGCTGTGAGGAGCAGAGCCTGGCTGCAGAGGGCTGTGCTGCTGAGAATGAATCCTCACAAATGCTCCCTCTGGCCATCTCTGCATCCTGGCAGAAAAATGGGGAGACATCAGGGGTAGCCAAGGACATCAGACAAAGGTGGCCTGGCAAAAGAACCGCTTCAAAAAAGTATTGGAAGTCCTTCTCTAGTGGTAAGTTTTGCACAAGAAAAAGTAGTTCATCAGTGATAAAGGCTGGATAGAGAAATTAAGGGAGAAAGGCCTTTATTTGGTGTTTTTTACTGCAAGCCTCTTAGTCCAGTCAGTCCTGCTGTGTGTGAGCACAGGGCCCATATGTCCTCTGCCAGAACTTCATTTTGCTCCTCTGTTCTGGGCTGTGCAGCTTCTAGATAGGAAAATACATTTCATTCAGGTGGTAGGACTGGTTTTATAAAGGAACTTAATAATCTGCAGGATGGAAAGGTGTGATCCCTCTTAATCATTATTTTTCCTCTGTGTGTTGGATTTTGGAGGTGTAACTGTACTTTAAAGATGCTGCTTTCCAGAAAACAGCTCAGTGGAAAGGCAGAAACGATTTTGGCTGCTGCTCAAATGAGCGACTTCTCTTCTAATGCTTAGTAGCTGATTGGTTTTTCTCCTCTAAATCTGTGTTTTCCATTTGCAGTACATATTGCCTAATTAAATCTTGTCAGCTACTGTCTGACCTGTGGTGGTGGAAAACCTTAGGCTCAATTTATAAAGGAAGAAACTGTGCTGTAGTGTCAGTGAGATTAGTGGTTCAGAAAATGCCATTATTGTTTAGACCAGAAAAAGTGGAAAAGCAATGTGCATGTATGTGGACAGCAGGAAAAGGTTTTCTGACTCAAAATTCTAAGAATCTCAGTCTTTATGAGTGCCTTGGGTTTTATTCTTAGAAACAATTTCAAGTAGTTTCCTTTCTTTATTGTTGTTTCCTCATTGTCATTGACATTTGAGATAATGTTTTCCTGGCTCTTTGAGTGGGATTTGAGGGAGCTGTCACCACCTGACAGAGAGCTGTTATTCAATTATATCCTGATTTGGAGTGGCCTTTGCTAATGCACTGTACAAGGGGCACCCTGTGACCCTGACTGGAACCAGTTAAGAATCAGCCAAGGTGGCACTGCTGGATTTCAGTGCTAGTGAGTGGTGCTGAGGTGCTAAATTCAGCCATGCAGAGGCAGAAAGTGATGCACAAAACATGATCTGCCTGCTAGGAATGTGCTTTTCTCTTTTAAACTAGCAGGAATGTCAGTAACAACTGCGCTGTAGCATCAGGCCTGATTTAGTGGGCACTTATTCTGTAATTAGTGCTCTCAATTTAGCATCTGTTTTTGAGGTAGCACAGCAGGCCCCAAGGTAATCACAACGCATATGCTCTTTTGGAGTATTTTGAGGAATTAAGTTCTAAAATCAAAGTTCTGTTTGACTGTATCTATGAATCTTTTTACTTTTCCACCAGACTGTGGAAGCTCCATGCTCATCTTTAGTGATAAAGACTTAAATGCCTCTGTTTTTACCTCCTTATGAGCATGGCTAAAATCATCCTGTATCCTCAATTCCATGAGGTGATGGAGTGTGCTTAGAGCTCCAGAGGAAGGACAAAAAGTGCAGTGGTATCTCCTTCAGCCTAATTTTAATGTCTTCATATGTGGTGGAAATAATAATAATTCAAGCGGTCTCATAGTATTTCAGAGAAATAGATCCAAGGGAAGTAAAAGTGCAGGTATTTTATAAAATGCAATAGGTAGGTGATATTTAAGAATGTAAATAAATGTCCAGTTGATCAGGGCCTCTCTCTGTTGGTAAGAGAAATGACTGTAGACTGCTGTAATAAACTGCACTGTCATCCTAAAAAGAAAACTTCTTGCTTATTTAACTCTATGGGCAACTTTTTCATTTTTTTTCCCTATAACATAACAAATACTTCCTTAAAACAATCTGTACTGTTGTGATTGTAGTTATTATATGGATGTTTATTATAGAAATGCCTCTTTATTAGAGGTACAAAGTGATTTTCTGATATATTGCTTTCCTTGGCTTTAGGGAAGTTCTAGCATAGGAGTGAAGGGAGTATTTTTCAAATGATTGCATAAATATAAATAATGCATTGAGATATTCAGATTAAAATTCAGAATTGTTTGTTCAAAAATCCAGAGCCATTAATCTCAGAATGGAAGAGTCATTTTGGTTTTTCTATTTTCAGCTGAAAAACATGTCTAAAAGAAAAGAGGGGATTTTTTTTTCCCTACTAAGCAGAAAACAATAAAAACAAAACTGTGATTGTCATATGAACTTTCCTACAGCAACATAGCAGCAATCACTCTTCTGGGTTGCACTAATACCCCTCAAATCACATAATAAAATATTGCATCATAAATGATTACCTGTAAATTGTGTATTTTCTTCCATGCTGAAATTACCATATCCCAGCTGATGCCTTTCAATTCTTCCAGACACAGAACATTTAAGTGTTTAAGCCATTTTAACAACAGCTGTTTCTGTGCTTGTTGGAAGTGGAGGGAAAGGTTTTTCTTTTCTAGTGCTCCTGTAGAGGTTTCAGGTGTTTTAGAGCTCTCAGGGAAAGTTTTGTATGCTCAGAAGGCTTCAATGGCTGCAGTGGTTTCTGAGGATCAGGATGCACAGTTTGAGTTCCATGTGCAGGAACTGGAGTGAGCCAAGGTGTGACAGCTCAGGTCAGGACTGGAGCTGGATGTGTGTCCTGTACACACGGTGTAATGGAATATGGGTGCTGTGCTCTGTGCTTCAGAAGTCATTTCCTCCCTGTTTTCTGTAAACAAAAATTCAAGTTCAAACCTGGTCCAAATCTCCTTCCTGGTGAGGGCCTGCTAAACAAGTGCAGAACCCCAGCTCCTCCGTAAGCAGCAAAGTTACTGACATTTGTTTACAAACTGCTCAGTACAAAATGTGAAAAATGCCAATCACTTGTTTTTAAAATTTTAAAAGTTTAATAGTAATAAAATGGTTATAAAAATAGTAAGACAATTAGAGTAATAATAATTTGGACAATTTCAATTAGGACAATATGAGACAATAGAGCCAAAGAGTTATGGATGTCTGGGTACCTTTTCTGAGCAGCAGGAGCCTGAAAAAGGACCCATATTAACAGAGGTTTAACTTACAAACAACAGCCTGTTGCATATTCATATACCTTATACATGATGCATAAATTCCATTCAAACACAGGATTCTGTCTGGTCATCATCAACTTCTTCCTCTGAATCCTGACAGCGCCTTTGAGGTGGGAAGAAGTTCGTTTCTTCTGATAATGGAGCAATAAATTCTTTTTCTCTGGAAGATTCAGGTGTCCTGTGGCTGCTATCTCACTGTGAGTCCTTTCTTTAAAAGAAGTATCCTACATAGCATAGTTTCTATTTGAACATTTTTTATAACCTAAAACTATATCTAACACACCACTTAAGAGAATTAATACAGCATAACTTTCTAACACAACACACATAATATTCATTTGAATAATTGCGAAAAGCCAATCATAAAATACATGCATTTTTCACAAAAAAACAAAAGCTGTTCCAGCTGATTGAAATGGGTGGTGTAGTCATTCCTTGTTGTGCCTGATCCCTTCACAAAGGATAATTCCTGGGTTTGGTTTGCTGCCTTGGACCAGCCCAGCAGGACCTGAAGGACTGTGAGGTCTCTGTGCCCCTGGTGCTGCTCGTGGCTCCCTTGATGGCACAGCTCCTGCCAGGCTGGTGTGCTTATCCAGGCTGCTTATTGTGACCGTGTTCACAGGGTTCCTGGATGGGGGAAGAGAAAAGGATCTGACTCCATGTTTCAGAAGGCTTGATTTATTATTTTATGATATATATTACATTAAAACTATATTAAAAGAATAGAAGAAAAGGTTTCATCAGAAGGTTAGCTAAGAATAGAAAAAGAAGGAATGAATAACAAAGGCTTGTGTCTCAGACAGAGTCCAAGCCAGCTGACTGTGATTGGCCATTAATTAAAAACAACCACATGAGACCAATCACAGATGCACCTGTTGCATTCCACAGCAGCAGATAACCATTGTTTACATTTTGTTCCTGAGGCCTCCCAGCTTCTCAGGAGGAAAAATCCTAAGGAAAGGATTTTCCATAAAAGATGTCTGTGGCAGGTTATCAAGGGAGGATCTGCTTCTTGCACTCACAATTTCCACATTTCTTGGTGCTCCTATGGAGAAGCTGCCAGCCTGGGCAGTTCCCTCACCCGCAACTACCATGTTGTAACAAAAAAGCAGCCTTCTATACTAGTGCTTATGTAGAACTTCCTCAAACCACTGCTGATTTATTCCTTTCACATCAACTTCTCCAGGCCATGCTTTGTTATTAGATTTCCCACAGAGCTCAGCCTTAAAGGTAGCTTCAGCTTTTTTTATCTCACTATCTGATTATATTTAATGACAGTAAAGTTAGGAGACTTGAGGAAGGGATAGGATGTGGCACTTCTGGGACTTTCTTTGGAGAGAATAGGATCACATCAGTCCTCATTTCTTAGGCAATATAAAATGAATTTCTTGTGAGTTTTGGAGTCATTCAAGTTGTGGAAGATCCTCAGAGAAGTTATGGAAATCATTGCAACTTTCAAACTGTGTTGGAAACCTGTTACTTTTTCAAAGGTGCTTTAATGTCTTACTGCTGCCTTCCAGCAAATTCGTGTACTTTCTTCATTTATGAAAATTAAGTTATTGTAATATTTAGGGTAAGATAATATCAACAGGAATCCTGTGGGAAAATTTTATTACCAGCATTTGCCTTGGGTAATATCTTATTTCATATCATGATGAAATAGGTATTTTTGTATTCTCTGGGGTGATTCAAAAACATCTGCTTCACATTAGCTCCTCCAAGTACTTTGTTTAAAAAAAACATATTAAAGAAGCCTTTCACAGCTTTTAGCAGAGCAACTGTCTCTTACTTAGTCTTGGGCTAAGTGCTTTCCAATATGAATGATTGCTCTGGCAGCAAGGACAATTAGAACAGCAGCCTGCAATAAAACAGCACCCAGTCCTATTTGGAGAGTATTAATGGTATGCTTTCCCAGCAGGTTATGATCCAGATAATGCAAAATGAGCTGCTACTAAAAGTTCCTAGAATTTTATAATGCTTTATTATTTTTTTTTGCAGCACCAGCTACTGTAAGTGAACAAGTTAGAGACCATTAGGTGAAATTTTGCAAAGGTGTGGGATGATCCTCAGATTCGTGGTTCTTCCCTCCTGAGTTAATAGGAATGTTGTTGTCTGTCACTGTTTTGTTGTCTTCTTTGTTTTCCAGTCGGAAAAGCATTTGAATTTTTATTCAATGATTTTCATTATTTGATCTGAAACCATCTTCAGAAGAGAACACTGAGAGCTATTTTTAGTAATGTTCCTGTCTGGTCTTATTCCATTACCACAATTCCATTATTATTCAGCCCTGTTTTTCTCTCTTGCATCTGTCCTATATTTCTTGTTTTCAGGCAGAACTAAATTTACAGCTGCCTTTTCACCCTCTGATCATGGACTGATTCCTTCTCTGTGGAATTCTCTCAGCATTACAGTGTGGGAGTCTGTGTGGTTCCTTGGGGATGTGGAGCCTCAGCAGCCTCTGCCTCAGCCATTCCCCCTCTGCAGTGACCAACAATAACAAATTATTCACTTGCACATCACTGCTTTGCCCCTGTGTCCTTCCCTGCATGGGCAGTAACATTACCATGCTGCACGTTTCATGGCTTGCTGCTGAACTGATTCATGTGGAGTTTGAACTCTCTGAAATATTAGAAATAACTATGTAACTTTTTTCATTCCTACAACTGCTTTCCATGTAAATGCACAGAACTTGGCTTTTTCTGTGTGTATGACTGTAATACTTAGTTTCATGTAATTTTATGTTCCTATTTTTTAAGTAAGCAAGCAGATGGTTCAGTTGTATAATTTTTTTCCTGTGATGGTGTTCACAGGGGTTCTTGGATGAGGGAAGAGACGAGGATCTGACTCCATGTTTCAGAAGGCTTGATTTATTATTTTATGATCTATATTACATTAAAACTATATTAAAAGAATAGAAGAAAAGGTTTTATCAGAAGGCTGGCTAAGAATAGAATAGGAAAGAATGATGACAAAGGTTTGTGGCTTGGGGCTCTGTCCGAGCCAGCTGACTGTGATTGGCCATTAATTAGAAACAACCACATGAGACCAATCCCAGATGCACCTGTTGCATTCCACAGCAGCAGATAATCATTGTTTATATTTTGTCCCTGAGGCTTTTCAGGTTCTCAGGAGGAAAAATCCTAAGGAAAGGAATTTTTCATAAAAGATGTAGCGGCACCAACCTTTGGTTCTCTGTAACATCTGTCAGCTCCTAATCAGAGGACAGTGCAGGGTGGGACATTCCTGTGTGTGTGCAATTTCTTCCCAGAATTTTAGGGTGTTAACAGTGCTAAATATCCATGTATTGCCTCTGTAGCAGTGCTGCAGACTCATTTCTGTGAGTGCTGCTTTGAGTCTTCTCAGGCACCCAATACACAACTAGACTGTGAGACGTGAGGGATCTGAAATACCAAGGTACCAAACGAGTTTTCTGGACAGCTCTGACAGAAAAGCCAAGTGAATTATTCCTTTCTCTGCTGTGACTGTGCTCCATCCTTCCTTTGCTGGATTGAGAGCTCCAGTCTGACCTGGGCACAGCCTTTCTGTCGCTGAGCACGAGTGGGGAACATATACCAGGATTTGTAGCTATTTCTTATCCCAAATTCAGGAACAGTGTCTGTGTTGGTGCTTCTGAAAGCCAGCCAAGGGGACAGGAGGTGGCTCTGCAGACTACTAGTTTTGTTAACCACCTTCAATAAGCAAATAGCAAAATATGTCCGGCCCCCCCAAGCAGTTCTCTTTCCACAAAGTGATTTGTAGCTAGCTAGCAGTGCCACGAATGCTCATCTTAGCTAAATCTTGCTGTATTCTGAGGTTTGCTCAAATGGGAGATGAATGACTGGACTTGAAGCACAGCAAAATGCACTTCTTTTGAGAGGTTGAAATTATTTCAACTTCACCAAAAAAATACACTGATTTTTCAAACTCATCTTAAAGTACAGAATACTCAGCTCTATCCTATTCCATTTCTTTCACCTTTCTGAAATTGATTTGATGGGAATTTTACATGTAAGCAACAGACAATCAACTCTGACTATAATGTGAAAATTATTAGTGTCTGAATTGCTAAATCTTTAATGCAATCCTGGCTGACTCAGCAATGTTTAAAGCCTTCAGCTTCAGCCCTTGTGGTGTGTGAGAATGCCAGCAAGTCATGGCCCATTTGTCATGCAACATTTGGAGATTTCTTGAAATTTCAGGGAAGGCAAAGGAAATTTTTGTCTATTACAGATTTCCAGCCCACTGCCAGGGCAATAAATTTAGAAAAGTGTGGTTCAAAGGAGATTGAGAGGTTAAAGTCTAAATAAAGAAAAATAGTTTAAAGTGGAAAGGATTAATATTTGGGAGCATTATTTGTCTACTGAAAAACACTTTGAAAAAGAAGCTTTTTTCCCCCCTAAATTTTACTGCATGTGTAGTAAAATTTAGGGAGAGCACAGTGTGTGAACTGCCCTTGTCTTACTGAGCCAGCAAGATAAATCCTGCACATTCAGGGCTCTCACTGAGGACTAAAGGAAATCCTATAATTAATGACAACTCTCATGAGAGTTAGGTGTTAGTATAAACCATTGGGGCTTTTTGGAATAATGAAATCATACCTGCTGCATGGAGCTGATTTATTCAAAACAGCCACTGGGGATTAAATCATTGGCATTTATTTACATCTTAGTTGAGAAGTAAATCTGGTCATCTTAGCACTGTGCCTGGAAGCCAGGCCTCACTGAAATATGCTGCTGAGCTTTCTCCTGTTATTGAGAACATTTCACTGTGCATATTGCCCTCAGGTAGATAACCCAAATAACCATTAATCCTTTGGCTCTCTCAATTTTAAGGGGCCACTTAACAAGATAAAGTAGAAATACAAGAGCATTTTTCTAGCTGCCAAAACCCCAGGCTGAGGAGAGCCTGAATAATGCTCAGCTGTTTACTTATGTGGAGAGGCTGTCTCAGATGAGGGAGTGCTCTGCTGTTTGCTGGGTGGGGTATTCCCTGGAATATTGCTTGCTTCATCACAGGCTTTCCTAAAAGCAGCAGGTGGCTTTATTGTTGTTTTCCCAGTGTGAAAAATGCATGTATTTTATGATTGGCTTTTCGCAAATATTCAAATGAATATTATATGTGTTGTGTTACAAAGCAATGCTGTATTAATTCTCTTAAGTAGTGTGTTAAATATAGTTTAAGGTTATTAAAATTGTTAAAATAGAAGCTATGCTATGTAGGATACTTTTTTTAAAGAAAGGACTTGCAGTGAGATAGCAGCCACAGGACACCTGAATCCTTCAGAGAAAGAGAATTTATTGCCTTCTTATCAGGAGAAAGGAACTTCTTCCCGCCTTGAAGGCGCTGTCAGGATTCAGAGGAAGAAGCTGACACTGCCCAGACAGAATCCTGTGTTTGAATGGAATTTATGCATCATGTATGAGGTGTATGAATATGCAACTGGCTGCTGTTTTTAAGGGTTAATCCTCTGTTAACGTGGGTCCTTTTTCGGCCTTTGCTGCCCAGAAAAAGGTACCGGGATGTCCATAACTCTTTGTCTCTATTGTCTCATATTGTCCTAATTCAAATTTTCTGAATTATTATTACTCTAATTGTATTACTATTTTTATATCCATTTCATTACTATGAAACTTTCAAAATTTTAAAAACAAGTGATTGGCGTTTTTCACACCAGTCTGACTGCTGTGGCCCACATTGTCTGGGCATTTGGGAATTTGTCCCAGCACTTCCAGTTAGCAACAGCCTGTGCTGGTGATAGAAATACAGTTACAGGAGCCTGTTTTCATAATGCAGAAAGTTGGTCTACACTGTTTTCCCTGAAAGCAGTGGTGATTCTCATTAGGTGAAGATCTATAGATCACAGAGCCATTTAGATGGGAAAAGACCTTTAGGATCATCAAGTCCAGCTGTTAATGTAGCACTGCATGTGAGAACACGGAACAGGTTTTATCAACCAGTCTGTGCACCTTGTAGCTGAGTTCTGATGCAGTGCTTTCATAGACTCACAGAGGAAGCAGGACAAGTGTGAATCTTCAGCTCCTACAGTACACAAAAAGTTCATTCAGTGTTGAAGCAACTGAATTTGTAATTTTTGACTATGCTGAAGTCTTACTCTGCTTTCCTATGGACAACAAAATAAATGGGTTATTCACCCAGCTGAACTCTTTTTCCATCTCTGCTCAGCAGATGTAGAAGATAAATTAGATTTCTGGCCTTGGTGCTGTATTTGATGAGCTCAAGTTGCACATCCCTATTTTTGACATGAAACTATATGGCCATGAACCATTGGCTGGGTGAAGTATTGCAATGAAGGGTTTCCACCAGTCTCATTCTTG
Organism: Melozone crissalis; assembly: GCF_028551555.1. Taxonomy (NCBI): domain Eukaryota; kingdom Metazoa; phylum Chordata; class Aves; order Passeriformes; family Passerellidae; genus Melozone; species Melozone crissalis. Next base: position 3,848,562 of record NW_026535812.1, read on the forward strand.
AACACAGATGTGCAAGGAAGGGTTTTATTGTGCTGAACACACTTCAAGGAAGATCTTTTCCATACAGAAATTACATCTTGCTGCCAAAAGAGTAAAAGTCTACAGAAAAGCATGATAATGCATTTCTTTTTTAGTCCATATGTGTATTGCCCAATGCATTGAGTTTTGTGTGCCTGAAAAATAGTGAGATAAACAGGCCTTAACTGCAGCATCTTTTTATAACAATAATAGCAATATGGCATCATCAGAGAAATTAAATGCCAGTATGTTTTGGAAGTGTAGAGATATATCTGAAGTCTGGTTTTCAGTACTATCTTTGGTTCCTTGCTGTTTAGGCTGCAGTCCCTTAAGTTCACTTAAAAGGAGAAAGCACCTGGCTTTTACAGTGATTCAGACTTCATTCTCTGTGTGTTCAACATCCCCAAATACTTCTTGAGAGTGTAGCTCTGTGACTGTGTTTATTTTATTGTATTCTGGTCCTTTGGTTTGTGCAGATTCTTGCTGTCTCAGTTCTGTTTTTCTTGGCAAGGAAAGGGAACAATGCCCATTGTGCCTAGCAGGGCAGGTGAGAAGGTCAGGGAGTCTTTGAGGCTGAAGAGACTGTTTTATGCTTAAATTTTAAACTAAAGTTTGTCCAAAAGGGTTAGGATTATTAAAGGTGATGTGCTTGTAATTGGCTTAGGTTAATCTGTGATTGATTAAAAAAAAAGAGAGAAGGAAAGCATGGACATTAAAAAAAAAAGAGGGTATGTTTTGTAGAACCCAATGCTTTTAGCTGTTTACTTAAAACTTTCATATGTGTGGCTTTTGTACCTCATTTTAAAGCCAGCGTATCTTGGGAATTGATTTTTGAATGATGGACAGATCATTAGAGTGCTGAGGAGCTGTGCATGGGATGATTGCCCCCAATCCTGTGCTCCCTTGTTGTGTTGCTTTCAATTCAGGCGCTCGTAGGAAAATAAAAGCTGCTGCCCTTGCAATGTCAGAGATCAGAAGGAGCTGCTGATTTGGATGGAGAGCCTGTCTCAGCAGAAGGAAATAACGCTGGCTGTGAGGAGCCTTTGCTGAGAGCCATCAGCAGCCATTAGCAGCAGTGGGATGTCAAGTGTCAGCTGGCTGGGGATGCTGCTGGTCCCAGTGGTTTGTGTGCCATAACTGGTGACAGCTCCTGGGAGCTGCTGCTGGAAGCACTCTGTGAGCTAACAGGAGGTGGTGTGCAAGGAAAGCTCTAAAAATGGGACACAGCAGGTTTCAGAGCATGTTGGGGTCTCTAGCTGGTCAGAGTGACCCCGAGAAGAGTTCCAAAGTCTCTTTTCCCAGCCTGGTGCTTGAAGAAGGAGTCAGAGCTCTTCATTTCTCGCTCTCAAGGTTGTTTATTGTATCTTATCTATAAAATTCTTTCTCCTGCACTGCTGAGGTCCATCCAGCAGGACAGTTCCAGGCACTCTGCCTGCCCCTGGGCAGTGTTATGTCTTTATACTACAAACTACATGTGCAATGTTTACAATTACTTCCCAATACCTATCACCTGTGTTAGACAGTGAGCTTCTCCTCCAAACCAATCTGTAAGTGCCACCATCACAGCAGAAGATGGAGGCCAAGCAGAAGAAGAAGGAGAAAGGCTGGACACACCCAGATCCCTCCATTTTGCCTCCTGAACCCCCATACCAAAACCCCAAATCTACTTTCCCACTCTGTGATAACTTCACTATTATTCTTTCTAAACTGTTGTGGCTTGCTGATCTTCATCTAAGGTTGGTAATTTGCTCCACGGCTCATAATCAAACCCACAGGTGTTTTGGGCTCCGTGCCAGGGTCTCTGAGCCCCCTGGCCATCCTGGACAGCCAGAGGGATGTGCTGGGTTCCCACAAGAGCAGAGGAGGCATGTTCAGACTTCAGTAGAGATGGAGCTTGAAATTTCAGTTAGTCTAGAATGCAAACCAAAGTGCTTTCAGATTATGATGAATTATTTCTAAAACCTGAATTTTATGTACCACTATTAAACTATTGTTAGGAAGCTATACATGTGAACCCTGCAAATAGTGTAATAAATCATTCATGTTACCTTTTTGAAATGCTCCACTGATTTATGTAGCTGGAGAGCAAGACCTCCATTCAGTATCCAGCCAGTGTGCTGAAACAGGATTGTGTTGCCAGTGTGTAATTCAAATATTCAGGGCATGGAGTGGCCTCTGAGAGCTGTGATGGGTAGTGGTGAGCAAAGCTGTTGGGAAGAGTTAACAGTAACCATTATCAATACTGCAAGAAGCTACACAAAAACCATGAAGTGAATTTTGAAAGTCTGAAATGCATTGCTAGGAATAAGGTGGAAGGCTTCCATTCAGCAATGGAGCTGCATAAATTGGTGCTTAGTGGTCTTTGAGGACTCCTGTAACTTTGTAGGCAGACAAACCTTGGCTTAGGGTTTGTCAGATTGGAATAGATAGAAATAATAACTTGAGCTTGTCTTTGTTCCAAAGGACGTGATGAGAAGATGGTTTTGTCACTCACAATCCCTGGATCCCAGACACCAGGGTGTGACCGTGTTCACAGGGGTCTGAGGATGAGGGAAGAGACGAGGATCTGACTCCATGTTTCAGAAGGCTTGATTTATTATTTTATTATATATATTACATTAAAACTATACTGAAAGAATAGAAGAAAGGATTTCATCAGAAGGCTAGGTAAGAATAGAATAGGAAGGAATGATAACAAAAGCTTGTAGCTTGGACTCTCTGTCCTAGTCTGCTGACTGTGATTGGCCATTAATTACAAACATCCAACATGGACCAATCCCAGATGCACCTGTTGCATTCCACAGCAGCAGATAATCATTGTTTACATTTTGTTCCTGAGGCCTGTCAGCTTCTCAGGAGGAAAAATCCTAAGGAAAGGATTTTCCATAAAAGCTGTCTGCGACACCAGGGGAGCAGCTGTGGTGACTTCAGGCGAGGCAGGAGGTGTGTGGAGGTTTGTGAAGTTTGTATTTGCCTAACTGTGTTTGTTCTGCAAAGCTGAGGGACAGCTCTTTGTGCAGCACTTCCACGGGGTTTCTCTCACAAGCTCTCAGTAACCACACACTAGATTTCTCTGACACGAATGGAGGGCACACTGCTAATTTCTCTAGTGTATTTTCCAGCGCTGGGAGGAGCAGCAAAGCTGTCAAGATTAATCTTAAAATAAAAGTCTAAGAGCAAAATCCTAGGACTTGTGGACCGCGAGTATTTACATAGTAACATAAGTGTATTTAAATAAATGAACCTTAAAAATCAGTTTCAGACACTGGAGTGTACAAACAGGAAACAATGCTTTTCAGTCACAGCAGTGAGAATAGAGCTGTTTATGGTGTGTGGTGTGAGCTGATATAGGACTCTGCTCAGAGGTTACACTGATTAGTTATTTTTCCATGTAGGAACAAGCAAACCTTCCCTTAACAAGAAGCACCTTGTGGTGAGCTACAAAGATCTAAAAAAGCACTGTTTGGCTCATGGTGCTAATTATCCACCGTGCTCTGGAGCATTGCTGCTCATGGCCCAGCAGACACCACAGGAATTGTAAACTACACCTAGTGCTTGTCCAGCACTGGGATTGCAGGGCTTCAGGGACACAGCCCCTGCTCAGGCTGCTCAGAACCTGTTATTCCTTCTGGCATTGTTATAAATGAGAAGCTTGACTAGGCCAATGTTCAAGCAGCAATCAATTTATTAATTCATATGGTAAAGTATGAGCAGCACAGCGCTGGGTATAGTAGGGGAAGTTTTCCCTCCAACTGCACACCCATAGTTGAGGCTTACAGATATTTACAGGGGTACTCATCAGCTTTCTCAGCAGTTTCTATTCCCAATTTTTACATCACAATTCTATACACAATTGTGATTTAGTTTTTCTCAGGATGTATCCCAAAAGGAGCATCCCCAGATGGTGGGGGTCCAGTTTCTGAAAGAAGGAAGACAAATCCCATCTGGATCTGGTGAAGTCCAGCTCCCCAGATGTGGGTCCACCTTTTAATTACAAGGACTGTAAATCTCATAACAGTGATGTCCAGCTTCCCTTGGTCAAAACTATAAATCCTTGAAGTGATGTTCATCTTCCTTTCTCAAGCTGCTTTTCTCTGCTTTATTAAGGTGTGAGATAAGCATATTTCCTTTATATATATTCCAAAGCTATAGTTTCAAGGATACAAGCAATATTCTAAAATTATACTTCAAAAGGTTATTATTGCAGAGCCTTGTATGGATTAAATGCAAGCAAAAAGCCACATCCTTAACACTTTAATTCCAATGCTCCTAAATCAACTAAGGGTAATTGCAAACAAAAGATAGGAGCAAAGGCCTTATTCCATGCTTTACTTTCCTCAGTTATTATTGGAATTCACAACTGTCCCATTGTCGGTCTGCACAGATATCACAATCACAAATACACACATTGCCTGTGTACCTGACACCAAACACAGCTTTGTGTTTCACAGCATGCACCTTCACCCAGCTGTGCCCATGGCTGGGCTTGCCTGGGTTACTGTGACCAGGCTGCCCTGCAAATGCTCCTTAAATGAGCAGGGAAATAAGGGAATAGGGAAATTGAATGAGGGAAATTGAAAATGAATAAGGGAAATGTTGGCAATGTGATGTCAGGCTGCTCTGGCCACAGTGTAGGATGATTCTTATTGCAACAGCTGTTTTCAGCTCATACATTCTTAAAACATGGTAAAAGAACAATTTCAAGCTATGCTTTCAGGTTTGAATAAGCTAAGAAAAACATTATTGATGTTTTCAGTATTGTGCTTAGCCTTGAAATCCAGATTTCAGAGGTTGCTTTATGTATTTTGTGGTCTGTCATTATTTAACATCTCAGATAATGTGATTTTTATGAGGGTTTATTTAGAGCACTCTTTTGGAGGCAGGAGACCTGTGGGTATTTATTTCTGTGTTAGAAGGGGAGTAGGAAAGCATTTAAACACTCTGTGACTTCTAGAGGGTCCCTTAATTTTAAACTCTGTTCAGTGCAAACTGTAGCATTGCCATGTAACTTTTGACAGCGTTAAAATATTTCTCACTGTCTCACTGAGCATTTAAGGACTCCTGCAGATGTGCAGAGATTCTGTGGAAGGAAGGAGAACAGAATGTCCCAGAATATTTTCCTGCGCAGTGCTCATGGTACTTCTGTCAAGGTATAGATTTACATTTTTAGTGCAGAGGTGGGACCCATGAAGGAAAGCTGAGTGTGTCTTGTACCTTGACTGTCCTAAATGCAGTTTGAGCGAAATGAACTTCCAGATCTGTACATTTAGTACTTTGTTACTTTATTTTATGTTATTGTGAGCTCCTTCAGTATATCTCAGGAAAGGTCAAACCACTGTATTTTGACTTTTCTGATAATCTGCTGTCCCACTTATTGTCAGGCTACAAAGAGAATTCATTTTGCAACATCTAAGAAGCACCAAGTGCTCGAAAGACTTTCTTTTTCCTGGTGCATTCATGACTTTTGAGAAATGTTTTTGCTCAACCTGAGCCACAGCAGCTCACCTGGAAATCAGAAATTTAGAAAGCTGATGTGTTTTAGTTACTTGCCTTGCTTATGATAATGAATGCTTGGAAGCACATGTTGACACTGCTGCGGGGAATCACATCTGACATGAGAGTCACTGCTACCAGACTGTCCTGGAAGCAGTGTCTGGCCTACCTCAGCTGTATTTATTTTTCTTGTCTGTGAAAAACGCCAATCACTTGTTTTTTAAAATTTTAAATGTTTAATAGTAATCAAATGGTTATAAAAAATAGTAATACAATTAGAGTAATAATAATTTGGACAATTTGAATTAGGACATATGAGACAATATGAGACAATAAATACAAAGAAGTTACAGACGTCCAGGTACCTTTTTCTGGGCAGCACAAGCCTGAAAAAGAACACACATTAACAGAGGATTAACCCTTAAAAACAACAGCCTGTTGCATATTCATACACCTCATACATGATGCATAAATTCCATTCAAACACAGGATTCTGTCTGGGCAGTGTCAGCTTCTTCCTCTGAATCCTGACAGCGCCTTCGAGGCAGGAAGAAGTTCCTTTCTTCTGATAATGGGGCAATAAATTCTTTTTCTCTGAAAGATTCAGGTGTCCTGTGGCTGCTCTCTCGGTGCGAGTCCTTTCTTTAAAAAAAGTATCCTACATAGCATAGTTTCTATTTTACCATTTTTTATAACCTAAAACTAAATTTAACACAGTACTTAAGAGAATTAATACAGCATAACTTTCTGACACAACACATATAATATTCATTTTCATATTTGCGAAAAGCCAGTCATAAAATATGAATTTTTCACATTGTCCATGACCTCTGTTAGATCCAAACATAAATTCTATTGCTGAAATGTCACCAAAGATCACAGAACTCCCTGTAGTTCACTGGGCAGCTCAGCTCAGAGGAGAGCAGAGCCTTGCAGGTGTTCCATGGTACAGTCACTTCTTCCTTACATAAAGGAAGCTGGAGCTTCACCTGAGTGGAAAATGTAATCAGAACCTTTTATGGGGTAATTTGGATTTGTACAGCACTAAAGATCTGAGAGCTGTAACCACAGTGAAGGTCCTTGTCTGTCTCTTTATTGCATAGTTTTTATTTAGTTAAGACATGTTTTAAACAATTTGAGATGCACTTCAAGACAGACCTAGATCTGTTTTCTTGGCTCTTGATTACAAATTACATTTTCTGTTTTCCCAGCCTCTTCCAAAGTAACTTTTCAGCCTTTTACATTGATTATTCCCCCAGGAAATGTCAGATGACTTAGCTCCCTGGTTTTAATCTTGTCTGTAAGTTCTCACAATGGGTCCAGCTGATGCCAGCTTGTTCTTTTCTCTGAATGATTCCCTGGTTTGGTCCCCACAGCTGCCAGTCTTGCTGTTGAGTCTGTGATAGGTAAAGCTGATGAGGTATTTAATATCTCTGACATATCCAGGCCAAGTTGCCCTGTAGAACAGACTGTTTTCAGCTGTTTGCTCTGTGAGGTGTCTGAAATTATCTTAAAGGGACATTCTGTTTTTATCTTGGGATAACCTAGGAAAGGGAGGTTAAAAATGCTGTGGTGTAGAGTAGGATCCCTGGCGTTATCACAGGTGGTTGTTAAAAATGTTGGAAAGTATGAAGAGCTAAATCAATTTTAGAAGTTCCCTGAAGAAATTAGTTGCTGGTAATGAAGCTATTTAAAAAGTGATACCTGGTTATGGAATTTTAACGTAAATAAACGCCTAATCAAGAGTTAACTCCCTTTCTTTATTCTCAGAATTGGTGCTGATATAATTTCATATCCTCAGTGGAATCAGCTGAGAAAGGAGGAAGAGGCTTAGTCTGAAAATCCAAGAGCAAGTCCTTAGCAGTGTGTGAGAAGGTGATAAATTGCTGTCTTTTCAGGTGATTGTATCTTACAATTTTTGTTCCTTATCTTTGCAAATATTTCATGGAAGGGCAGTAGTGAGCAGATCTGCTCTTTGTGCCAGACCATTCAGAAGTAAAGTCTTGTCCTTGTGCTCAGGAAAGAACCTCCTCTACTTCATTCTGCTACTTCCCCACACTCATCTATTATGCTGCCTGTTTTTAAGGAAAATCCTCTCACTGCTGCTTGGCCAGCCTCTGGAACATGAGATGTGTCATGTCTTCCTTGGCTATCTTCAATCTTTGCTGCAATGCAAAATCAATCTGCTGCCAATTCAGCCAAGTGTGTCATCAATGAAATGTGTACTTAATAAATAAAACCTGCTCCAGACTATTGGACCTAAAATACTCTTTCCATGGTTGTTTTTTTTTTTTTTAATGTACCATCTTGTATTTATATATTGGTTGCTGTCATTTTCATAGACCCCTTTCTCTGCCTTGCCACTTTTGTTTTTCCCCCACAGATTAAACAATCTTGATCTAGCCCTGATTAAGGGGTTCTTTTTTTCCCTCTTTTTCTGCCAATGAAAAAATTCAGTACCAGCTTTTGTAAGTACTTGCTGCCATTGTTATTTCAGCCTTTTGCACAGCCTGGTTTTGGTAAGGTTATACCAAGAGGTATCTCACTGGAGACAGGCCATGGCAGCGTGACCTTGGTGGTTCTGCTCTGGTGCAAGGTCCTTCCCTTGGCAGAAAGTGCTTTGGGCTCTGTGGCCTCAGAGAGGGGCAAATGTGTCCCAAGGAGACAGTGGCACCTGGCTGTCTGTTTATTTTGTCACTCTGGTTTTAAACCATGTCCAAGACATTGAAAAGCTGTTGCAGAGATGTGTTTCCTTTCTGTGACTTAAGGAAAGGTTGGTGATGATCACTGTCTTCTAGTGATGGTGTATCTGCATCTTTATTATTAGGAGGAAATGAAAATGTGTTATCTCTCTGTGCACCCTAAAAGGTTTGACATCTCTAACCAGCCTTGGGACCTTCCCTAAAGCTTCCCCTCTGTTAATCCCATGAGGAATCTTTCCACAGTGCACGCTGCTGCATCACGGACATCTTTTAGGATGTCATCAGAAAGGATTTCATCAGGAGGCCAGCTAAGAATAAAAAAAGAAGGAATGAATAACAAAGGTTTGTGTCTCAGACAGAGTCTGAGCCAGCTGGGTGTGATTGGCCATTAATTAGAAACAACCACATGAGACCAATCACAGATGCACCTGTTGCATTCCACAGCAGCAGATAACCATTGTTTACATTTTGTTCCTGAGGTCTCTCAGCTTCTCAGGAGGAAAAAATCCTAAGGAAAGGATTTTTCATAAAAGATGTCTGTGACAGATCTCCAACACTGCCTTCAGCTCTGCTGCAGTACAGACACATCACAGCAGCTGGGCCAAAAATGACAGACAGCAGTTCCTGGCAAAATAGCTTAAATGCTTGATAGATTTAACTGTAATAATACATATATATATAGATATCCATAATTCCAGGCAAAATAGAATATCCACTAATGATAACATCTGCTAGGTTTTATTACCTGCAGATAATAAAAGTTAATAAAACTTCTCTCTTTGTAAAAGGAACAAAAATGCTACATCAAACTGCCTATAACTGTGTTTCATTATCAGACTTACTTCTGGATTTTCTTCTCTCACAGCTTTTAAAATTATTGTTGGCTTTGACTAGCCATCAACAGCTCATTTAACTGAGATTAGCCAATTCCCAAGAAAATTAGATTTTGCTGAAGAATATGAGCTGATAAAAATGAGTATTTGACGTGGTCAGGTGTCCCTGGCAGTACATGGTGAGCATCTGAAAAGTGTGCCAGGAGAAATGTGGGGGCTCTGCAGGAGCTCTTGCAGACAGGTGGGACAGCAGTCCTGCAGCAGGGAGAACAGGAGGGCATGGAGAGGAACAGATTGCAGTTTTCAGCTTTTGGATGGAGGGGGGGGGGGGGGAGTTGTGTGTTTTTTGTAGTTTCAGTTTTAAGTTTTTGTGATTTTTAATCATTTGCTTTGACTAGAATCTCAGAATTTGGAAGATTTCTGAGGATTCCCAGTGCCTTGGTTCCTAGCCATTTCTAGTAACTAGGGGTCTGTTGAGAACTATGGTTAAGATGAAGCTTTTTGCCATCCCAAGTCAGTTGAAATCTGATTGCTTTGATCTGTCACTTCTGTCTGTTCCCCACAATTATCCCCATCCTGCCCTATCAAAAGTGCCTTTGCAATACTTTGACAAAACACCTTGACACTTTGCTTTGAAAGCTTGCTGAACAGTCCTGCTGGGGGCACATTCCTGCCAAGTCAAAAGCCACGTCCAGTCCTACTTAGCACTTTATGTGTAACATTTCAGCTTCCCTTTAATGGGTATTTCCTGCATTTGACAGCTCTTGCATGTCAGAATCCCCCAGTGACAGCTTAGCAAGATGAGCAGGTATTGAAACCAGGGACAGGCTGCTAAAGCATGTGTAGAATTATGGTTTTGTCCAGAGTTTTGATTGCTTTGCTAAAGGTGCAGTGAGGACTTGTTCATTAGGATCTCTCTTTAGAAAAATGCCATGTGAATTTTCTCTCAGAGGGTGAGATGGGCTGAGGAGAGAGCCAGGGCTGGCTGTCGTAGACATCTTTTCATGAAAACCCTTTCCTTAGGATTTTTCCTCCTGAGAAGCTGAGAGGCATCACGGACAAAATGTAAATAATGGTATCTGCTGCTGTGGAATGCAACAGGTGCATCTGTGATTGGTCTCATGGGGTTGTTTGGAATTAATGGCCAATCACAGTCAGCTGGCTCAGACTTTCTGTCCAAGACACAAACCTTTGTTATTCATTCCTTTTTATTCTTAGCTAGCATTCTGAGATGAAACCTTTTCTTCTTTTCTTTTAGTATAGTTTTAATGTAATATATATAATAAAATAATAAATCAAGCCTTCTGAAACATGGAGTCAGATCCTCGTCTCTTCCCTTATCCTCAGACTCCTGTGAACACGGTCACAGCTGGCAGCCCCAGGAGGGCTTGGAGCACTCAGCTTAGGGCTGCTCTCCTTTGGCTTCTTTCCTCCCTTCTTGGCAAACTGTGTGTGGCCTCACAGGCACAAAGGAAATGTGGGTTTTGTCACCTTTGTGTTCAGACTACTTACCCAAGGCTATTCACAGCCTTGGAGCAGTGGTGCAGCCTCATTGCTCCCTGTTCCTCTGGAATATCTGCACACACTTGGAATTCCTCAAGGCTGACTCTCTCAGCCTGTCTGCCTCCACTGCCTGCTCTTCAAGCCCTTTACTCTGTCAAGATATCAGATGAATTTCTGCACTTGTGACTCATGCATAAGGTGAAGGAGGTTCCAGTAATATTTAGAGAAGTGATTAAATCCCTCAACAAGGATGTAATTCTTTTGAATAATTGCCAAGAAGTCACCTTCTGCTGTGAAACTCAGGCTTTCTGTTGTGGTGTGCAATCTGCAGCCTCCTTCACCAGGCAAGGGCACGCGTGCTTGTCTGGTTTTTTTTACATTTTGTCTTTGCATGCCTTTTGCCACCAAAGGGTCCTTGTGCTTGAAAGCATGGCAGATCTGCTGGAAGGCACGACACTACCCAGAAGTGTTTTCTGCACTATATATAAATGTATTTTCAAAGAGAAGCATTAAACAGCATGTAAAAAAAAATCCAGAAAACCAGATTTGAAACTGATTTCCCAGTTGGGCTATAAGATGGAAATGCTTTGCAGGATCACCTCTCTCCTGCTTCTCCTCCCATGTCTCTGGGTTGTGTGTCACATCATTTCCATCATTCTGTGGCTTCAGAGCAGTGATGTTGAGCACCTTTGTTCTCACAGCTGGTGTTGAGACTGGTGGGGTGCACATCTGACCCAGAATTTTATTCATGCAGCATATTTCACATCTTCACCCAGCTGCTTCAGCCACAGCAGTTAAAATAGTTTATATAATCAATAAAAACACCCAAAGGAACGGGGAAAATACTAAATAAATGTTTTGCCAGAAATACTGTTCAAATTATGTGGTTTTTTCTCTATTTGTATTGTGTCAGAATCTATTTCAGTGTAGATCTGTTTAAATGACAGATAAATGAGTTGTGAAGTAGTCTGTAATCAGGCTCTGGTCTCTGGAGAAATTTAATCAAAACTATTTTGAAGGCACCGTTTAAAGAACTCCAGTATTTGTAACACATTTCATGTGAATGTGAAAACGAGATTGGTGCTCCCTCTGCAAGGGATCAGCATTCTTGTGCAGGAGCAGCTGCCCAGACAAATACAGACATATAAATAACGAAAATCTTTTATCGCCACACACAAATCAAAATTTAATAACTAAAAAAAGAACCTTGATATTAATTCAAGAGACTACTGTCTTATTGCTGTCATTTGTGGACTGTTTTTTTTTCACATGTCCAATAAGGACTGAAAAATGCGTGTTCATTTCTCAGAACAGGAAAAAATGCCTTTGGGATTTGCATACCTGCAGCGTTTTCTGTTGAAGTCTCAGTGTATCTATCAGCTCTGGAAAATATACAAGTTTGTTGTGAGGTGACAGATCATTTGGAAAAGAGGAATAAAAATGAGATGCTTCCACCTCCTAAAGGGGCCACAAGTCTTCTGTTCAGGCTGCAGAGGTCAGGAAATGATGATGTTTGCTGTCAGTTTGAGCTCACAGGGTTCCAGCTGCACATTGCAGGGATAACTGCACCACATTTTCATTTGGGGGTTTTAACGACTACATTACTCATATTTACATTTCTTTCTTAATTGGACATTTGGAGGAAAATTTATTTGGTAGTCCTCCTATGCTGCAGTTTTCATCTTCAGCAATTTTCTTTTAAAGAGCACAGTCTTGGTCAGAATGTGTTCAAAGCACTTCACATTTTTACAAAATTATCTGTACAAGGATAATGAAGGGTCTAATTATCACTGCAATTACAAACTAATTCTCAAATGTGAAATATACCTCCCATATAATTACTGAGATCAAACTGGATTTTCAAATCATTTATCCTGGGTAACTGGAATGCCTTCTAAAATTAACCTGTCTCAACACTATAGGAGGCAATGTATTCCACTTTTATTGTTCTTTTGGCTTTACTGTTCACTGGGAGTCTTTTTATTTTTTCTTTTTTTTTTAAGCTACTGTGTGATTATTACTCTAACCCAGAAATCAGTGTTATACTGAGTTTGTGCAAACGTACTCCTGACAAACGTACTTGCAGGAAAACACTGAGAGAAACAAAAAAAACACATTGAAATTATTTCTTTAGGTCCACTAAAATAAATGGCTGGATAGTAACAGCTCTGTGTTAGGACTGTTGTTACATGAGCGGTAGTTGGGCAAGATGTACTCAGTTATATTGGAATTAAAAATGTGGACATGAAACTTGGTTTTCCTATTGATTTTGTCTTGATTTTTCCCTTTCCCTGGCTTCATATTCCCTCTCTTTCCAAGTGCCTAGATATTTTAAAGCCAAGATCCTTACGTATCTGATTATTTACTGGTTGTAGTAATAATTTCTGCTGCAGTGATGGCCTGGATCAGGGACTAATACAATTACCAGACAGAATAATAGGCTCCAGATTCCTGCAGGTACTTAAAACTTGTTTTGCAGTGCATTAATGTTCCATTCATTCTCCCTCATTACCATGTCTGCAGTCTGTCCTGGGCTTGCTTGCCATTTTCTTTGGGCACCTCAAAGGCATCTCTTCCACACAGAGAGGACTCTGCATTAAAGATAAAATTCCTCTCCTCTGCTCCTTGTCTTCCTTAAGCAGTTAGTCTGGGCAAAGGGAAAAGCAAGCATGCCTGATCACATTCTGGCCATCTCAGGTCAGCCAGTTCCTCCTCCCAGACTTTGGGAAGTCTGGGAAGAAATCACAGCTTCCAAAATTCCCTTTGAAATGAGTCAGGGATTGGTGGATTGCAACAGCTGACCTCCAAATCCAAGATGACAGGGAGAAAATTTATGTTCATAGAACCTTGATATATTGTTAATAATTTTTGGCTTAGTCTCAAAAATCTTTTTGTTCAATGCAAAAAAAATTCTGGGGTTCAGAAATTAAATGCTTTCTGAGCTGATGCAAAATAATTTAAAAACCCCTCATGGTGTAAAATGGCCTTGGCAGGCTGTAGATACAGCACTTAAACAAGAGAATCTCTTCTAGTGATTTGGGCTTAGACTTCAGTGGTGTCAGAGCCTTTGTGGCTTCAGAGGAGCTTCCAGGGCCAGGGATTTTTGCAAGTTGCAGCTATACTGTGCTGTGACTCTTCTGTCCATGCTGAGTGTCCAACCTTTTGCTCCTGGTTGGAAGGACTTTGTCCAGCAGCAGCTCCCCACAAGAAGGGGAACTGGGAGCCTGAACAGGAACAGGCCTTGGCCTCATCCAGGAGCAAAATTACGGAGTTGGAAATAAATTTTGATGCACAGCATCCTAAAATGATGCACAGCTTCCTAAAACAAATATTTCATTATTTCTTTAAAATGGAACGTTATGAAAATTTACCATGAAAGCCCTAGTGGTAGAAAAAGTGTTTGAAGTACTTAGCAGATCCAGTATTACATGCTTAGTATGTATGGGGGTTGGTTTTTTGGGGTTTTTTTTTTGGTTGTTTGTTTGGGGTTTATTTGAGTTCCTTCTGTAAATTATAATGATGTTTCTCCCTTGGAAATTATACCTCTGCTCATTTTGAGTTTAAATTCTGTGTCTAAGAATGTGCTAAGTCATTACAGGAAACATTCAAGTTATTGTAATCTGGGCTGTATCTTTTGAAATCTGCAAATAGCAATCTTTTCAACAAAACATATTTGCAGATTAGTTTATCTAAGAAAGAAGTTCTACGTCTAGCTCTGATAGCCAAGTGACTGAAAATTCAAATTAAAAGTTTTTTTCCAGTGGGGAAGTTGGTAGTTGGAAAGGTCGCCCTCCTATAGTATAGTCTGCCAAGTATTTATGGAAGTTACTGTAATACCAAGATACAACTTGGTGTTAAAGACAATATGAACGTGAAAATCCTTTCTGATGTTGTTGAGTCAAAACCAGTTGGGTCTTTGAACTCAGGAGAGGGTTTGGCTCTTGGCTTTACTGAGAAGCAGAACATCATCTGTGTTTGGGGTGAGTTCCTGCTTGGTGGAGGGGAGGAGGGAGACAGCTCAGTGCAGGCACTAATTCCCACTCTCTTCTGCTCCTGAAACTACCAGAAAAAGGACTTCACTTGTGCTGCAGACACAGGGAAAGAAAAAATAAGTGATAAAGATCCTGTACTTGTGGGCTGCTGCGGGACAAAATCTTTCTTCCTGCCCCTGTCTTTAAGAGGAAAGTGCTGGGTTGCAGAACAGGCTGTCTTCTGAGACTTTTTATATCCCCTTTTCTTCTTTTAAACCTTTCTGTAAAGTGACACCGCACCAGTGTTGAGGACTGCTGTGAAAGACTTGGAGCTGATCTTTCTTTTCCTGCCTTTTGTCACTGCTGTGGTAGCTGTCTCCAGCAGGCAGACCTTCAGGAACTGCTCCCTGGGGAAATTCTGCCTTTTCCAGCGTGGCTGCAATGGGTGGCTCAGTCTGGCCACCCTGACCTGAAGGTGTGACAGGTCTTGGTTTGTCACAAGTCTTTTGTTTAACGTGTATGTTTTTGATTTTGGGGTTTTTTTGTTTGTTTTCTTTTTTTTCCTGCATCCCCAAGCTCTCCCCAGATGAAACGTTTGAAGATGATGTTCTGTGTGGTATTTCCCCAGCCAAACCAAGCACAGTGTTTGGGATTTAGGAGTCATGAATTAATGTTTTGACTTGCTGTTGTGTCTTGTGGATATGTGAACAGGAATAATGAAAACTTTCTGAATGAAATTACATGAAGGAAAACATCAATATAAATTTCCTTAAATTTCTCTTAAATATTTAATTTTCTACATTTCAGACTCCTTGGGTTGAAATAGACTCTTCTGGCCACTGTTGCCCAAATACAAAACTGATATAAATTAAGGTATCCAAACATAATGAGATTCTGATGGTCTGAGGCCATTTGTAGAACAGATTTCAAGCAGACTTTGTTCCCTTTCTCCTGAATGATTCTGCAGCACTTGTCTTGACACAGAGGAGGCTATTTGGAGAGCATATGGCCTGGAAAAGTATTTCTAAGCAGGTGTAACAGGAATTCTTCTCATAATGGCTGCAAATAATTCAGATAAATATGTCATGGATGGTTGTTCCTGACAGGAGGGAGTATATAATGTATAGAAATGATAACTTGTGGGAGACTGACTTTGAAGAACCTCATTCTTTGCAATAAATGAGCTCCAAATGTATGAAATCCTGGTACAACTGCATAATGAAGGTGATTCACTTATGTTCCAAGGTTTTTTCAAGCTATAAATTGCATCAGGTGAGGGTTTTGTGATTTTATTATCATACCAGTCTACACCTAAACAGTAGTTGAAGGAGGATTTAAGTATTTTTATGTTGGTTTTTTTTCCTCTATTACTTAGAATTTTAGAAATAATTCTTTGTGGAAAAAGAAAATAACCTTTATAATGTAACCCTCTATTAGCATCCATCTGAAAGCATTCATCTGGTTCTGGTGGTGACAAGACAGAAGGAAATGGATTATTGCCTTTATAAATCGAAAATGATGCATGTGAAGAATTCAAGTGATTTTATTTCATGTGTTTGAATGGAATGACAGCTTTACAAATGAATTTTAGGTGCTGTTTGCTGCTGATGTTTTACTGAGAAATACTCACAAGTTTATTTTTACAATTTATTTTTGGATTTCTTGCAAAATGAGGTGTAATGAAGGAAGCTGCTGGCTTTACATGTAATTACTAAAAGTTTCATTTTGATGGAATTGTGATGCAGATCCTGGAATTTTATATGTGAAGAAGTAGTTAAAAAAGGTAGAGTTTCTGTGGTTGAATATAAAACTTCAGCTGTGATAATCAATCTGTAGCCTGGTTATAATGTATATATACATTTTTAGTTTTGTTTAAGCTAAGCTAGATTCTTTTGAAAAGTAAAAAGGGACAATATTCATCTCAGAACTAAAAATTGCAAGGATTCTGATTTGTTTGCCATCTGTTCATTAAACCTGAGCATTTGAATTGGCATTTAATCTTAGTGTTTGCTGACTCCTTCATAGATATAAAATGAAATTAGAACTTGATTCCGCCCTTCCTCAGTCCAGCCAGTCCTGATCCAATTATCTCATCCTTCGCCTCCAAATCAGCCAAAGGGTCCGAGTGAAACTTTAAATTCAGATTGTGGCACAGCACAAACTGACCTCATGCACGTGCCTCAGGTGTTGGGATCTCCTGTCGGGATCTTTAGCTTATCAGAGTGACCCCGAGAAGAGTTCCAAAGTCTCTTTTCCCAGCCTGGCACTTGAAGAAGGAGTCAGGGCTCTTCATTTCTCAGTCTCAAGGTTGTTTATTGTATCTTATCTATAAAATTCTTTCTCCTGCCCTGCCCAGGTCCATCCAGCAGGACAGTTCCAGGCACTCTGCCTGCCCCCAGGGCAGTGTTATGTCTTTATAGTAAAATCTACGTGTACAATGTTTACAATTACTTCCCAATGCCTATCACCTGTGTTAGACAGTGAGCTTCTACTCTAAACCAATCTGTCAGTGCCACCATCGCAGCAGAAGATGGAGGCCAAAAAGAAGAAGGAGAAAGGCTGGACACGCCCAGATCCCTCCATCTTGCCTCCTGAACCCCCATACCAAAACCCCAAAACCTACTTTTCCACCCCGTGATAACTTCACTATTATTCTACCTAAACTGTTGTGGCTTGCTGATCTTCATACAAGGTTGGTAATTTGCTCTATGGGTCATAATCAAACCCACAGGTGTTCTGGGCTGTGTGCCAGGGCTTCTGAGCCCCCTGGCAGGGTCCTGGCCGTCCTGGACAGCCAGAGGGATGCTCTGGGCTCCCACAAGCTCCCACAGGAACAGGAGGAGCAGGACACTGGAAGAACTGCAAGCCCTGTAAAGGAGCTGCTCTGGAGACACCAGGTGGGCTCAGGTGGGTGCTGGAGCTTTGCCGTGGAGGATGGCATCTTCTCCATCACACCCTCGAGGAAAGAAGGGGTTTCTGTAGCAGAGAGAACAACCCAGATTTTCTCACTGATCTGATATGAGCTGCCCATAAAGTTCAAATGGGAGGAAGGGGGATGCGTGCTTTCTCTTGAGAAGAGAAAGGAATTAGTGAAGACCACTGCAGTTCTCTTGTCCTTTGCTTGGAACCTTTTTTTACTTCAGTATCCTTCACAAAAAGGTCCAATTTCTGCATCTCAAACTGTTATATCATCTGTAAATATAAATCTATATAGATTTTTTTTTTAAATAAAAAAGTAATGCGACTGAACTATCAGGTGCCATAAAATGAAGTTCTTGGATGTGGTAAGAATAAGGTAGGATTGCTACCTGATACAGGCTTATCTTAATCACAGTGGGTGTATTTTTAGTTTTTGAGATTCTGTTCTCAAGCTTCTGGAATCAATATCATCAAAATAAAAGACTGTGTCTGGATTAAGTGGGGATATTAAATCTGTGTTAGGGTTTATAATCCCAGATATTAACTGCATACTTTGTCCCTGTGGGTTACTTTCCTCCATACATCCATTTCTGGGAGGAAATGTTCCACCTGTTGGCACTGAGAGATGAGAAGGTGGCAGAGCCTCAATCCTGTCCTTCCACAGCCACAACAGAGTGTTTTGATTGTTGGGAGATGATCAGGCATAGGAAAGGTGTGGACAGAATTGTATCTGTTTTCCAGCCATCTCAGCCCATTGGTTTATGGAATGGAAACCCCTGCTGAAAATAAAGTGACTTTTGGAAGCAGTTTCATACCTCTCATGAGTTTCTAACATCTGGCTCTAGGCCAAATGCCCAAATGGAATACCCAAACATGTATTTGTCAGGTCTAAATCAAATACAAAATTGGAGGGGAAAGCCTAAGGGGGGATGCACATGGAGATTCCTTGAGATTTTCCCTACAGGAGAGATGAGGGAAAAGAGAGGCTGTGGCATCTCCATCCTTGCACATACTGAAAAGAGGGTGTGTAAGGCCCTGAGCAAGTGCTTTAGCTTCAGAGTTGGCCCTGATTTGAGGAGGTGGCTGCAGCAGATGGCCTTGAAGGGTTCTTTGACTTAATTTATTCTATGACTCCATTTTCCTGTGTATAAAAATACCTCCAGTAGCAAGTGTATTTTATTTTCAAAACCGGCTTGAATGCAAAACGTTGCATTAGCTGTACCTTGCCATTTACACTGAAAACTGACAAGATCAAATTTGTAACAGTGATTAGTGAAACCGCAAAAACAGTTTTATTGGCTGAGCCAGTTTGATGGTTTTGAAAGACCAAATGCTTTTGGGAACTGCCCTCGCTGTATTTGGTCTGGGCTGATAAGAGTGGGAAAACAGAAAAGATGTACAAGCTATTGTTCTTTTTGAGGTGAACGGCTAATTTGATACAGAAGTGACAAAAGGATGCTAAATAATTATATTGCTCACGTATTTCCTGGCAGAATAAATAAAAATGGGTGAAATGCTGGGAAGGCGTGAAGGACTTCACCATCAGCATATTGTAATTGCAGCACTGCAGTTTGCTGAGGCATTTGCTAGAAAGAGCAGTTGCAGTAAAACATAATCAGCCCTTCGTGTGGTAATTGTGCAGAATGTTCAGAGCTGCTGGGAGTGCTGCAGGGCCATGTGTGCACGTTTGGCAGACTGCAAAGAGTGTCATTTAGCAGGGAAATGCTTGCAAATCATGAGCAGAAGCAGCAGCAACTGTGTGGCGGTGAGTCCTGAGGAATAACTGTTTTTTCATGGTTAAAACTTGAGATTAGTAATCGAGGCTCTGTTTTTCTGTGAAGAGGCAGTACACAGAGCACTGTAATAAAGCTTCTGTCGAGAAGACAAAGTGTGGAATAAACCTTGTCTCTTTCAGGAAATATTGTCGAGGCTTTACTTCCACAGTTAGCTCCGTTGTGTGTGGCTGAACGTGGAATGATTCTGAGGGAATTCTGTTGCCTGGAATTCAGCCAGGGATACCCTTCCTGGGCAGGAGGGGAGGAAGGAGGGTAGGAGCAGAGTCCATCTTACTGCAGGGGTAAAGGTGAAGGAGGAGATCCACTTAGGGACTCTGGAGAATCCCAGGTGACTTTGGCATTGGTGATGGATTTGCTGGAATCCTCAGGAACTCCGTGTGGCTGTGATGTCTGAGCACAGTCCAAAGGCTCCTTCATGTTAAATCCACTCTGGCACTCGTGTTCTTAGACCAAGAGCTCTAAAATCTATGTGGGCAGAGGCTGTTGAGCTAGGCATCATCATTAAATAAGAATGTAAGTATTGGAGCTTGTTCCTGTAACCACTTGCTGCAAAGTATCCTGCTCCCTACTCAGTGAATTGGGGCAAACACGCACAAATCTGTCAAAGCACGGATCACAGCAAGTGCAGGTGCCTAAAATTAAATACCTGAATAAGCCATCTGGATTTGAGAACTCCCAAAGCTCCCATTGAAGAAATTAATGCCAAAGGAGAGCAAATTCTACTAAAGACTGGGAGGGTGAAGTCGCTTGAATTGCTGTTGTCAATAATTTTGATTTTAGTTGTAAAGCTCAGGCTGATACTCTCCTGACCAGTAAATATTGTCTATTGATTCTGTCACCTGAATTCATGTCTCTGAACTGCATCCTGCTTCCCCTTAATGCTTGCGTTCTTAGTATCAGATGCAAGAGGCAGAAGCAGTGTGAAATTATAATTTATTGTTTTAAAATATCAGTTTGGGCTGCATAAAACTTGACCAAATGTATAACCCATGTGAATACTTCATTGTGGTGGTTAATAAACATTGCATTTGTGTTGGGAAGAGATGGAATATTGCGTGGCTTGGGGTTGTGCCTGATTCTGCACTGTGCTGTTTTGATGATTGGAATATTTTAGTAGCCTTTTATTCTTTTTCACCCAAAGAAAACCAGGCACAAGTAAAATTGCTTTGTTAAAGTAAGAATGAGATGAGTTTTACTTCTGAAGAAGTAGTGTTGTCATAAAAGCATGTCCCCCAAAGGCAATGTTTTCCATTAAGAGTGGAAGTTTAGTGAATGTCCATTAGAATGGGATATCTTCTGGTAATAGGTAGTCCCAGGAGCACTTTCTCTCACAAGCTTTTTACAGAGCAAATTCTTGAGGATTGTTTGTGTTTTTATACCATACAAATTCTAGTCTGTCTCTTACAACATGTGTTGTATAATTTATTTTTTCTGTTCTGCTTTACCTTCTACGCTTAACTTCTTGGCAATTTATTCAACTCCTGATAAATGTTTTAACACCTACAACTTTTTCCCTTCAAATATCAGCAAACTGCTGTATCTGACAAAGTTCAAGTTCTGATTTTTTGGTTAAGTTGAAACAAGTCTTTTCCCCATTGTTAAAATTTAACGTTTCACATTTTTGAGTATTTGGCTACTTTAAATGAGAAAACTCACATCCGATTTCTTGCCAGCTGTCACAGTGACATGCTGGGCATTAAAAGGTATCAGAGAGAGAAGCTGCAAAATGACATCAATGGTTAAATAAAGCATTTGTCATGGAATGTGTAAAAATTGCGTGTTTATAATTTCAAAGACAATTAATTACAAATGGGCTAGCTTTATAACCTATCTTTCAATATTTTAAAATGCCTCACAGTCATATTAAAAATATGATATTTCTTTGATTTTTCTGGGCCTTGTTTCCAGTTCTCTTTTCCTTCCTGTTACACAACTGACTTGCTTTGCATTATTTACTGATTCGTATTTTAGGATGAAACATGGTCAAACATGGAGAAATGCTGAGTTTCAAGGCTTGTACTTTAAGCTCTTCATTTTAGGTCTCCTCTCAGTTCTTTGAAATGCAGTTTCCAGAGGGGATAGTTCAGCAAAAAATTCAGTTGAGCACGGTATTTAGGAACTTTCCAGGACATTGGTTTTTTCTTCTTTTTGTTCTTCAGGGTGCTGCTGGGCTGTTTTTCTCTTGGAGTTCAATTGCTAGAATGGGGTGGGATGTAATATTTAACTGATGTATTTTCAAGAAAAAAACATGTATTTGCTGCATAGAAGATGAGCACCCTCTAATATAACCCATAATATGTATGATATTGTGGGTGCAGTTTGTTCTCTGATGTGAATGAGGGAAGAATGTCCCAAGCTGTGGATGTGAAATGAGGACACAGCGTTTGTGTCTCAGGGCTCGGGGCGGGCTTTGACCTCCTCAACTACTGCAGAAAGCTTTATTTATTGATATAAAATATGTTTTATTTTATTTATTCCATTATTTATTCATTGAGGGCCCTGGACCCCTGCCCTGTGGTGCTTAACATTTCCCTCCTGTGCTCCCATTTTTGGCATTCCCATGTGGCAGCATTCTTGTTCCAAACAGGAATCTGAGCTTTCCGGGGCTCGTGGAGCCTTTGGCATTGTCCAGCTCCAGTTCTGCACAGATCACTGTGTTCGACTTACAGCTGGGGCAGAGGCTTCCCACAGCCTGTTCAGGTACAAACCAGAGAAAATAAATAAAGCAGGACCTCCTGTGTCCCTCCCTGCTCCAGACCCTCCCAGTGCAGGGAGAAAGGGTTGTTCCTGCACACTCTCAGGCTGGCGCTGCCCGCTGAGGCTGCCTCAGGTGCCTCTCCTGGCAGCCTGCATTTCCAGCTGCAGGACCCTGGACAGAAATGTTCTTAGGACAGAAGCATTTAGTGTTGTTTGAGTACTCTGGCTCCTGTTGGCACCCCCTGGCAGAATGAAATATTCATTGGCCGGCGTGACAAATCATCAGCCCTGCACCGGAGAATGATTATTCTGTGGCTGATCTGACCTCTCTTAGCTCTCTGCTGGAAACTTTTTCTTGCTCTTGTCAGACTACTTCAACATCTGAAAGTCCAGTGTTTTTCTTGGCAATTAATCCCTGCTTCACATGAAGTTCTGCATTCGAGCAGATGATGAGCTGTTGTCTGATCTTCTTGAGGAAGGGTTGAGGCTTTAAAAACAAAACCAAAAACTTGCTGAAAAGCAGCATTTTAAAAGTGGGACTGACAGAAGATACCATTCCCTTTGAGCTTACAGGCAGTAAAAAGTCCAGAAATGGAACAGTCAAGACCATTGCCTTTTTTGTTCTTTCTGTGGCAGCAGTGTAGGGATATCACAAAACTGAATAGTAGGTCATTGCACACTGTTGGTGGAACCTTTGAAGTTTGTTCTGGAATTAGGTAACACCTCATCAGCAGCTGATTTTTTCCCACCAAACCCACTGTGGTGCTGGTGCTCTTGCACTTTTGTGATGGCACACGATGGTGGGGCAGTTCAGGTCCTGTGCTTTCTGTGGCACCACCAGCATATCCCAGATGTCATCCCAGCTCAAAGCTCTGATAAACTTCTGTTGGCAGAGCAGGGACAGGGAAAGTTATTACTGTTAGAACTCTGATGCTTCAGTAAGACCAAGATGTACTGCAAATCTTGTATTATATGTGTAATCTCATTTATATGGATTTGATTTTAATGTAAAGTTTCCCAGTTCTGTAAAAAAGAACAAAAAAATTGTCGCAGACATCTTTTATGGAAAATCCTTTCCGTAGGATTTTTTCCTCCTGAGAAGCTGGGAGGCCTCATGAACAAAATGTAAACAATGGTTATCTGCTGCTGTGGAATGCAACAGGTGCATCTGTGTTTGGTCTCATGTGGTTGTTTCTAATTAATGGCCAATCACAGTCAGCTGGCTTGGACAGAGAGCCCAAGCCACAAACCTTTGTTATCATTCCTTCTTATTCTATTTTTGGCCAGCCTTCTGATGAAATCCTTTCTTCTCTTCTTTTAGTATTCTTCTATTCTTTTAGTTTTAATGTAGTATATATCAAAAAATAATAAATCAAGCCTTCTGAAACATGGAGTCAGATCCTTGTCACTTCCCCAATCCAAGAACCCCTGTGAACACAGTCACAAAAATTCCTTGCAGCATATTTGCAATTTCTGTTTTTTCCCCCAGAAGTTAGACAGTGCTATTCCAGTATAAGTTAGAAGAGAGTTTTCAAATCTCAAATATTCATAACCTGAACTAATTGTGTCCAGAAAATGATGGCTGGAATTGCCAGCTACTAATGATAAAGAAGGATCCTTCTGAAAGGGCAGAGTCTCTAAAAACTGCAGCTAGAGCATTGTTTTAAAGTCCCCTCAGACTGTGGTATTTTTACATGCTTCTGTACCAGTAGTGTGTTGTAGAGGCTGTAGCAGTCCTTTGAAATTTCCAATTATTTGAGACCTTGCAATTATGTCTCTTCTTGATCAGCATGCTGGAGACTGGTCTAGGCAGACCCGATGATCTGTGACCCTCTGGGAGGCCTCTCATGTGCTAATTCAAAGCTTGTGGATAATTCAGGAACAATAGCAATAAGCCTTTGTGGGCTTAGGATGTTTGCAGTGGAATTAATGCACTCACTAGTTCAAAGGCTTTGCAAGCCAAATGTCAGCTCAGCTCCCTGTTAAACTCCTTCCTTGGATGTGTCACTGGGAACCTGTGAAATTACACTGATAATCTTCATCAAATTCCAAATACAAACCCAGCATGTATTTGTTAATAATGTAAAAAAGCCTTGAACAGAAAAGCCTTTCCGTGCTGCAGCACTTTCTCCATTTCATAAATGGAGAGAATAAATACAGCTTGGTCATTTAATGGCAACTTCAGTGCTCTCAAGGCCATAATTTACTGAAATGTAATGAGTTATTCTTTGTGAGGGGGCACGACATGGTTTATTATTTTTTCCTTGAAGCTTTTTTATTTTTCTTGGGGTGCTTTTTTGTCGTTGTTGGTTTGGTTGGGTTTTTGTTGGTTTATTTTGTTTGTTTGTTTTTGTGGTGTGGGTTTTTGTTTTGTTTTGGATTTGGTTTTGTTTGGTTTTTGTTTGTTTGTTTAGGGGTTTTTTTTTTTTTTTGTTTTGTGTTTTGGTTTGGTTTTTTTTTTTTTCCACCTTGGAAAATAAATTGCACAGGAATGCCTTTTAAGATGGAGATGATACAGCATCATTCCTTCTCCCAGAAATAAAAAATCTGCTACATGATTAGTTTGTGAAGGAAACATTGAAATGAAAACTTCTCTGCCATGATAATTTAGTATTGATTCTACTCTGTCTTTGGTTCTGCCCCCAGTGGTGTTTCTCTGAGTGCAGGACACCTGATCACAGACAGCTGGCCTGGTTTTTCTCGTAGCCCCTATGGGTACACATAGTAAGTTCAGAAAATTCCCACTTCAAGCTTTCAAGCTGCACAGTATAAGGAAACTCAGCTTTCTGTTCACCTTTCTGGGGCTGTACTTCAAAGATATTGCTGCAAGAGTCAATAAAAATGAGGATTTGTAGGAGTAATAGAGATTCTGTTACACTGCTAGCTTCTGAAATTTCTTCAGGGCTTTTTTTTTTTTTTTTTTTTTTTTTTTTTTTTTTTGGTGTGTGTGATCATTGATATTATTAGCCTTGAGTGAAACAAAAGCATTTAACTTTCCTCAACATATGAAATTTTTGGTTTTTAAAGATTACAAAAATGGATGTAAATATTTTTCATTTTTAAATTGTGTTTTCCTCAAGTCCACAATTTTAGCTGTCAGGATGTTTTAGCACATCTGGAGCTGGGTGAAAGCACTAAGTTCTGTCGATGACAATGTCTATCAGTATTTTCAAATCTATATTTTCACAAAGGGATTCTGTCATTTCTGTCCAGAATTGTGTCTGTGCTGAAGCGAACCCAGTGGGCCCCAAACTCGTTCAGTTTCTTCAGTGTTCATTTTCTATAAACGGTGCTTTGGTGGAAGTTAAAGCAGTGCAGAGAAGGTGAGTTAGTGCAGTATGCTCTGAGCTATGGCAATGGCCATATGCAGTCAGCTGCAATCTCTCATCTTTGCTTCGTGAGAGTCCCTCTGGTGTGATAAATTAGGCCAGGAGAGCAGCTCCTTTAAAAGCCCTTTATTAAGGATAGCTCTGGGTGGGGAACCCGAAGGATCATGCACAGAACAACACTGAGGAGGAGGAGGAGCGCAGCTTTGTCTCTGGGCAGAGCTGGGGCTTCCATCCTCACCAGAGTCCTTAGGAAGACAATATTGGCTTGTAGCTTAGGGGGTCCTCCAAGCTGAGTACTATTCAAGTTTTAAAAATTAAAATAAAGGCTATAAAACTATTATGGTGGCAGGACGGAATCCGGCTCTGGTCAAGGGTGGGTGATTTCCTGTGGTTCTGCTGGGTTAAAATCACAGTTTACGTGCTGGTTTGTTGTTTTGAGAGGGTTCATATAGTTCCCACAGCCTCTCATTTAAATTCAGTCCTGGGAGCAGGGGAAGGGGTGAGACTAAAGGGGTACAAATACAGAGTATGATGGAGAGAGATACAAATATAGGGTAAAATAGCGGCAACTACTAAAGGCAAGTCCTAGAACTCTAACATTCAATATTTAACAGCAGACCAACACTTTAAATTAAGACCCTATCAACTTCATTAACATCAACTAGCAATTACTACTCTGAAAAAGAGCTCTTATCTCCATGGTTTCATTTCTCACATCTGGCACCACCAGGGCTCAGCCTGCAAAATTCCCTCTGAGCCCCGCTCTTGGGGAGCAGAGGTGCCTGGCAGAGCAGCTTGGAGTGTCTGCAGCTCTACTCTGTCCTGTGAGTCCCCAGGGAAGTGCAATAACTCAAAAAGCAGGGTAAGCTCAGCTCTGGTCCTGGCTGTGGGCAGTGTGGCACTGGGTTCTGCCTCCCTTCAGGAGCAGAAGGAGCTGGAGCACAGTGCTGTGCTGACAGTTCACATGTGCCGTGTTCTCTGGGGATCAATAAATCCTAGGGCAGTGTTGCAGTGTGTTTCTTTGGGTTTTGTTTGCTTTCCCACTGTTTAATTTGTGATTTTACAATCCCTTTGTGTTGTCCTCCCCCTGCCTTTTGGAGCGGCACAGTTTCCCCATTTTGTATCCCACGTTTCTAATATTAGACTGGCACCCTCATCCTTATTCAGTTCTGTTAAGTGTCAGTCCTTCTGTTTGTTACCTGGCCACTCCCTGCCAACCCCCTCCCTTTCCCAGTTGTCAATCCCTGACTATCCCTACATGTAGTGGGCTCCATGGAATTGGCTAGGGCCCTGTGGAGGGGGCATGGGGATGGTAGGCATACTGTGGTTGTGGGTAGTATCTTTTGGAGTCCTCCTATTTTTCGGATATCTTGTTCGCCATTTAGGCTGTGAATGATGGAGCCTGAGCATAGGAAGAGCATGGCTTTGAAGAATGCATGGGTTGAGATGTGAAGGAAGGCTAGTGCAGGGAGGTTTAGTCCGATTGTAACTATTAGTCCTAGTTGGCTTGAAGTGGAGAAGACAATGATTTTTTTAATGTCGTTTTGGGTAAGGTTGCTGAGGCTTAACGGTAGGAATTGCTGAGTCATGATGAGACAGCAAAATAAGCTCCTGTCTTCTGCCTTTCGGACCCCAGCTTATCTCTGTAACCCCATAGGTCACTTTCCCCTAACCCCCACTATTAGACAAGTCTGGATCCCTTTATACCCTATAAAAAGAGGCTGTTTTAGCCCATTTGGCAGAAGAAGAGCCATCGCTGGAACCCTTCACAGACCCCTCAATAAAAGCATCGCTGTGGAACCCCAGGACGATTTTTCTTCTCCTCTCTCATCTGCCTCCCCTCTAGCCTGCATGGCGCCTTAGCAAGCAAAGAGCTGGAATCCTAAGAGAGCTGATAATCACTAAAGAGTTGATATCCTTTGGGCTTGCTAAGGTGGCCACGGCTACGAGCAGCCTGGGTGTTCAGGCACTCTGTCCCCAGGAGGGACTGAGCTATCCGGCCTGTACTGCCTGCTCAGGGGCAAAGCCAGCCCTGAGGGCTTAGGGACATACCTACCCTTTTCCCCAGAACCTTCCTTACTCCTCCCCTCACCAGATGTCAATCCTTCCCTGAACCCGCCCTTTCCCCTAGAAAAAAAAGTTTCCTGTCAATTTTGTATCCTTTAGAGCCCTCTTGGTCTACGCAGGTTATTCCCCTCCCTAGTGCTCCTCCATTGGTTGGAGTATAAAATACCCCTCCTCAGACCCCTCCACAACCATATCCCTATTGGATGATTGCCCCAAATCTCCCTCCTAAGGCATGTTATTATCGCTCCTCAGCCCTCAGGGATGGCTTTGCCCCTGAGCAGGCAGTACAGGCCGGATAGCTCAGTCCCTCCTGGGGACAGAGTGCCCGAATATCCAGGCCGCTTGTAGCCGTGGCCACCTTAGCAAGCCCAAAGGATATCAACTCTTTAGTGATTATCTGCTCTCTCAGAATTCCAGCTCTGTGCTTGCTAAGGCGCCATGCAGGCTAGAGGGGAGGCAGATGAGAGAGGAGAAGAAAAATTGTCCTGGTGTTCCACAGCGATGGTTTTATTGAGGGGTCTGTGAAGGGTTCCAACAATGGCTCTTCTTCTGCTGAAAGGGCTAAACCAGACCCTTTTTATAGGGTACAGAGGGATCCAAATTTTTCCAACAGTAGGGGTTAGGGGAAAGTGACCTATGGGGTTTCAGAGATAAGCTGGGGTCCAAAAGGCAGAAGACAGGAGCTTATTTTGCTGTCTCATCATGACTCAGCAATTCCTCAGCAATTCCTATTGATGTCTCAGCCCTCCATGGGGCCCTAGGCAACTCCATGGAGCCTGCTACACGTTATAAAAACCTTTGTAAGCCTCCAGTCGAGCTCTTGGGTGTTTGGAGATTTGAGCTTGAAGGGAAGCTAGTGCCAAATAAGGCTACCCCAGGACCCGGGCTGCTGCTTCTTTGTTCCTGCTCTGGACCATCTCTGGTGGCTGGGATCCGCAGAGCAGAGCGTGCAGTGGCTCTGTCACACCCCTGGTGTCACCCACCCCGGCCACGCTGGGTTTAGCACACTGTGGCAGGGCAGGAGTGGGGATCAGCTGGCATTGATGTGCCCCAGCTGATCAGGAGGCCACAGCTGGCACAGGATCATGGCAAGAGTTCGGTTTGGGATGGAGCTGCATGTTCAGCCACGGGCACTGAAGCATCCCCCTGTGTGGTCACCAATTGTTGTGGTGTTGTGAGGGTCCCCAGGGCGAGGTGAGAGATGAGAATCTGACTCCAAGTTCTTAGAAGGCTGATTTATTATATTATGCCATTTGTCGCAGACATCTTTTTATGAAAATCCTTTTCTTGGGATTTGTTCTTCCTGAGAAGCTGAGAGGCCTCAGGAACAAAATGTAAACATTGATTATCTGCTGCTGTGGAATGCAACAGGTGCATCTGTGATTGGTCTCATGTGGTTGTTTCTAATTAATGGCCAATCACAGCACAGCTGGCTCTCTCTCTGTCCGAGCCCCAAACCTTTGTTATGCATTCTTTTCTACTTTTAGCTAGCCTTCTAAAGAGAACTTTTTCTTCTATTCTTTTAGTATAGTTTTAATATAATATATATCATAAAATAATAAATCAAGCCTTCTGAAATATGGTGTCAACATCCTCGTCTCTTCCCTCATCTGAAAATCCCTGTGAACACCGTCACAGACATTATATTAAAAAAATTTATATACTAAAACTATACTAAAGAAAGAGAAAGGAGACATCAGAAGGCTAGGCAAGAATGATACTAAAAACTCATGACTGACCAGAGTCCTGACACAGCTGGACTGGGATTGGTCATTAATTAAAAACAATTCACATGGAACCAATCAAAGATGCACCTGTTGCTAAGCAACCTCCAAGCAATCGGGTAATCATTGTTTACATTTGTTTTCTGAAGCGTCTCAGCTTCTCAGGAGAAAAATCCTGGTGAAAGGATTTTTCAGAAAATATCAGTGACACCCCTGCTCTGGCAGTCTGCAGCACATGGCTGGGATAGATGGGCCATGGCAGAGAAATTGGGACTGCCTGGGTAAAAAAAGGAGAAAAAGCTGTCAGGGCTTATTTACTTTCTCTCTTCCTCTGCTACCTTTTGGTTCGTTTATAAATCAATTTACTGTGCATTTAACTCAATAAGCAAGAGGCCTTATGAGGACAGTGGATGATCTGAGATCATCTTTGCTTTTGTAGAGTTCTTAATTTTTTATTAAGGACAAGTGGAGATCATGTTTATATATACACACATACACATTTTTTTCCATGCTGGATTGTTCCCTTGGCATTTAAATGTCCTCTGCAGTCATAGCAGACACACAGCCCTTTAAAGTAGTTAGAAATCATTATACAGAGTTTGTGCCAGATCATTCAGGAGCACAGAAAAGGGAGAAAATCCACTGAAAAAGTCATGATGTGTTGCAACCAAAGGCTGTGTATGTTTTGTCAAAATCTTGTGTCCTGTGTCCGCCAGCAAGAAGCTGCTGTGATCCATAGTAAAGAAACCTGTTAATTAGCTAATAATTTATCTGTCATACCAGCTGCTTGAGCTATTCTGGTTTGTCGTGTGCAATTAAATTTATGGCGGCCACTTCCTTTTTATTTCCTACAAATAAAAACACAGCCATCTTTCCTCCTGAAAGCGTTGGGACTTCTCATTTCAGTGGGAATACTTCCAGTGTTGTTTTTTTGTCTCAGTCCAGCAGGTTGCCAGTGTAGGATTTTCAGGTGCAGTCCTGAATCTGGCACAAAGTGAGCTCAATTCCTTTCCTCTCTGGGCTCTACAGTTGTGGTCACTGGGGCAGTTCCCTACCTTTTTTCCTGTTCCAGGAGCAGGAAATTATTTTAAATTATTAAAAAAGAGAACTTTTTGAAAGGCTTTTATATTTAATAATTTTCTATCTCTTTAAAGCCATAGGAAAGTCAAGGTTCAATGGAAGTTTCCTCAAAATGTGATTTGCTCCTATAATAATACGGAGCCACAAAAAAGCCAGACGTGTTTGTTCCTTAGGTGTGAGTTAGCTCTGCGTCCAGTTCTGTGGCCTTCTGATAGATTATCCTGGAGTGTTTGTTAAATAATAGGTTCAGAAAGACCTTTACAAGGTCACCCTGACGGGTGAAGTCTAATTTCATGCATCACTGACTGATTAGTTCAACAGCAGTGGATACTTAGAATAGAGAAAAATCTTTCCCCCCCCCCAGAAGGAGAGATTGCAGCATTTTTTGGAGGTAGGGCAATTTCCACAGTTAGAAACACCTTATTAGCTTTCATGAAATATGTATTTCTCTTTGCAAATTAAGCTTTCCTTGCAATCAAGCTTTGTCTTAATTGCTCTACAGAAAATAAGTGCCAATAAAGAAAAAAAGAATAATATTTAAATACTTCTGTCAATAGTGCTTGTTGATCTTCAGAAAAGAGTAAACAGTTCCCTACCAAGAGCTTGGTTTTGCCAGCAATTGCTCTGTGAGAGTAATTGTTGGTTTGGGGTTTTTTTCCAAGAGACATGCTAAAAGTTTCATCTAATTCCACGTACTTTCTGTTGCTTGTTTAATATATAATAAATCAGTTTATCCATGTACTTTCAGTTGCTTGTTTAATATATCAGTGTCAACTTAAACTTGACTTGGATGTGGCCCAGCACACCCATGCCTGTCGTAGTGCACTCTGCTGACTATAGGGGTTTAGTGAAGTTAAAATGGGTTGTTCCCAATGGATTGAGAAGTGCCTTCTCAAGTCATGAATTATTTCTTTTTTTTGGGGGGGGTGTGGGGTGTGTGACGGTGTTCACAGGGGTTTTCAGATGAGGGAAGAGATGAGTATCTGACTCCATGTTTCAGAAGGCTTGATTTATTATTTTATGATATATATTACATTAAAACTATACTAAAAGAATAGAAGAAAATGTTCTCCTCAGAAGGCTAGCTAAGCTAAGAATAGAAAAGAATGAATAACAAAGGCTTGTGTCTGGGACAGAGAGCCCAAGCCAGCTGACTGTGATTGGCCATTAATTACAAACATCCAACATGGGCCAATCCCAGATGCACCTGTTGCATTCCACAGCAGCAGATAACCATTGTTTACATTTTGTTCCTGAGGCCTCCCAGCTTCTCAGGAAGAAAAAAATCCTAAGGAAAGGATTTGTCATAAAAGTTGTCTGTGACAGGGGTGGGGGGGAAAGGAAGGAAAAGGGATTAAATTAGTCTTGATATGACACAAGAAGAAAGTAATAGATGGTATTCCTGATGTGTATCCTGCTTAGTTGTGTTGTTGGGAATGCCCATGCTGGGTGGCAGCTGGGGGATTGTGGAACTGAGCATGGGAAAGGTTCAGAGCTGCAGGAGCCGCTGAGATAATTGATGTGTGTGTGACCCGCAGCCTGAAGTGCCTCTTTTACAGGCACCTCTGGTAAGCAGATGTGTTCTTGATGCATGGAGTGTCTTTCCCTGGGGACACTTGAAAGGAAAAGTGTCACTCAGGTCACTAATCAGCCTCTGTTTGGCAGTGCAGTTCCTGAAGGCAGGAGGATCCATCAGGATTACTCTGAGAGCTGAAGCACAGCTCAGTTCTGGGGCAAGGATTGCTGAGGCTATGGCTCCAGGTGCTGTTCTGCTGTGTTCCAGACAGCTCTCCAGAGGTGTGTGCAGGGGGATACAGTATGGGTAAATGAAGGTGGTGTAGAACGTAATCTTACCCCCTAAAGAGTTGCAGCTGGGTTAATTATTAAGGATTAGGAGCAGGCCTGATGTTAACAGGCCACAGCTGTAGCCAATAATAAGAAGAGTGTTATAAAAGAGTGGATTGGTTGGTTGAGGGGACTGGAGTCAGTTGGCTGCTGTGAGGACAGGGAAGAGTCAGTGCCCAGAGGAGCTGCCTACAAGAAACACCAAGGAGGTATGAAACTGGTAATCTGGAACCTTTACAATGTAATGATAATAGAACTGTTGTAATGTATGGTAGCAGGTGTGGGCTCTGCAGAGGTTGTTTTGTGACAGTTTCCTGCTGTTGGTCTGTGGCTCTGTGCTCTGAAGGTGGGAGCAGAGACACTGAGCGCTCCGGGGCTGCTCTGCACCTCCTGCCTTGCACTGGGCTGGCAGCTGCATCCTCTCTGAGAAAGGACACTCTTGAGATACAAAAAATGCTGTGTTCTGCCTTTTCTTCCAAGGTTATCTAAAGAGGCAGAATGGAGGTAAGGCAGGGATGAGGAGCAGTGATATATTCCAGTATTCTTGCTGAGTGAAGCTGTCCTAATGAACAGTTTCATGGGATATCAGTCCTTCCAGTCAGGAGGGAGGGGTAGGAAAAGGCCTTTGTGATGAGACTTCCAATCTATGGCCCAGAAAAATAAGGAGTCACTTGATTATGTAAATTGCCAACATAGCAGAGAGAGATGCATGATAGCAGCTCTCTAATCTACCAAAAACCCCAGAAGCAGTAATGGGATCCAATTATGACAA
The DNA here is from genome assembly GCF_028551555.1 of Melozone crissalis. Taxonomy (NCBI): domain Eukaryota; kingdom Metazoa; phylum Chordata; class Aves; order Passeriformes; family Passerellidae; genus Melozone; species Melozone crissalis. The sequence continues at coordinate 3,881,311 of NW_026535812.1, forward strand.
TTTGAAGTTGAGTTAGAAATTGCAATGAGGGGATATTAGAAGCAGTTAATAGAATTAAGTGGGCTCTTTCTACTCTAATGCTTTTCAGTGGACATGCCAAGCCAGCATCCTGTCAGGGTTTATTCATGCAAAAATGGGTTTCCTCCATGGCTGACAAAGCTGGGCACTCAAGGATTTTAGGTTTCTACTTTAATTTTGAAATTCTGAAACTGAAATACTTAAAACAAGTGCACATTTCAAATTTCAATATTGAACAGTTCAAGCTGAGCTTTTACTTTATGGAATTCAAAGCTTTTTGTGCTCCTCTAAAAACAATATTTCAGTTGTGTCTGTGAACGTTCCAGAATAGTAATTGTGAAAATGGTGAGTTTTTAACATGAAAAAAAGCACAATGAAATTAAGAGGAAGTAGTTAATTCTCTTTTTCTTCTTACACAGTTTATAATTTCAATAGATCAGAAGATTAAAGTGTATATTAGAAAAAGAAAATAGTAATTCTGGCAGCTGGCTGACAAAATATTGCTAAAGGTCACGGCGTTAAGTGCTTTTTCTTGCAAAAGGTTGAAGAATTCCCTTAGAAAACTCCTTCCCATTGCCTGGGATCAGTTTCTAAGTGAGCAGCTGGATTTTAGTGTGAAGTTTCCAATGGTAAATACTAAGGGACTGTATTTGCAAGCAGCACATTTTGCTGTTGACTAGCAAAGAGCTGAGCTACTTTATGTTGCACACGAGGTTTTCCATGTTTGGGAGGGAAGGTTTCTGCTCTGTGTGGGATGGCTGCTATGTGAATTGTAGCATTTTGTGTGCCTAGATTTAAATGTGCTTTTAAATCCAGTATTTCCAAACCTACCTGCCTAGTGAGACATTGGTGCTCTTTCCTTAGTCATGTAAATCTGTGGAAGGTGCCAATAGTCTAAATGGGAAGATTTCAAATTCATAATGCTGATTTGTAATAGTTTAGCACAGGCACCTGGTTTGTAGGATCTGAAAGCAAAATGTGTATTTGCATGTGAAATCCGAGGAGTTAAAAAACAGCTAATACAGTGTGTGCCTTTGACAAGGGCCCTTCTTTGCTTTGTAACATTTTACATCAGTGTTTGTGGGGTGACTTTGCCTATAAAAGTTCATTTTCCACCTGCAGCTGATTTCTCACACAGTTAATCCAGGGAAGAGCTGATCCTCCTGAGCCTTTGTTGGAGCTGAGCTTTCCCTCTCATCTTTAGGCTGAATGTTTTTTCTCTTCTCTCCCTTGAAGTCTGCTGTTACTCCAGGCTTGGAGCTCGGGTGAAGCACAGCAGCCTGAGCTTCCTTATTGACCTGGAGCTTCCTCTCCTTCCTTAGGGTGAATTTCTTGCTGTGTTCTGCAGTGAGACTTTGCAGGGTCACTCCAAAGACCTGGCAAGGTGGTGTGTGCTTTGGGAAAAAATTTAAATTAAAAAACAGGATTCTAGACTGATCACTTCCTCTCTTGCCTCCTTCCAGTTTCCCTGTCCTGAAAATTGTTATAATTGTTATATAATTGTCAGTAAAAAATGAAAGCAACCCAATGAGCAAGAGGAACCCCCCTCCAAATATTAGGAAAGACAAGATTACTGAAAGCACATAATTATTTTTACTCAAATTGATACTGTACATGTTTTTGACAGAACAAAAGTTGAAGGCATCACATTTTATTCTTAAATAAATCTACTCCACAAACATCTTGGTTCATGCCTGGCTTTAACTTCACAGATGATTTATAAGAGCTTTCCTCCTTTCAGACAGTGCATTTGTTATCCATTCTTCTGACTGTACATTGAAGTGATGATAAATGTTGAAAAGTTTCATAGGCATTAATTATTCCATGAAAATGGCAATCATTTGCATAGTGCCTAACTAATCTTGGTGGGGGTTATTTTTAGTAGAACTTAGAATAAATGTAATCATTATCTACATGCTTTGTGAAAATAACTTACTTTTTGGGGCTCAGATTCTTTATCATGCTGAAACCTTCTCTGTATATTTATATTATCAAAGAATATTTGCTTTGCTCTTTTCAAAGATGAACAAAGCAACTTACCTGGGTGCTAAGAGACTAAAGAGATGGCCAAACAGACAGTAAATTGATATTGAGCAAAATTAACTTATTTTTCCACTGACCCAAACTGTAAAATCTTTATCAAAGAAAACAATTCCATTATCTCTCTGGCCACCTCTTAATCTCCCTGAGATTCTGAGAGAGCTACAATAAATCAGTGTGTGTGTCAGAGGCTTCTATCTAAATGTCCTGGAGGTATATGATGCCTTATCCCTTACAGGAAATGGAGCTTTCACATGAAAAAAAGCACAATGAAATTTAGAGGAAGCAGTTAAGGCTTTTTTCCTGCAGCCCAGGGTGCTCCTGTGAGCTGGGATCCTTCCCTTTGTCACTTGGGGTGTTTCAAATTGCCACCAGCAGTGAAGCACAAGTGGCTGCAAACTGGACAAACCTCAAAGGTTGGGTATTCCAAAAGGACAATATTCAACTCCAGAGCCATGTTGGGTTTCATTCCGTGTTTTGCTGAAGGAAAGTAGCCCGAGGCAGCTGCTGACACCTGAGCTGGTTATCTGAGAATGCAGGCGGAAAAAAAATCTGTTAAAAGGAGAGCAGGTTTGGGGTGAAATCTGAATGTTTGTTTTCCTGCTCAAGTGGACGTCCCTTTCCAGAAGGTTCAGCAGTGGGAGGCTCAGGCAGTGGGTGCATATCCAATTATTTCCAGCTAGTACATATTGTTCTCCTGTGCAGGTACAAAGCAAGATCTGCTGGACTGTCAGAGGCCCATTTCCATACCTGGTAGTTGGGACTGGATGCAGTTAATTGATAGAAGTGTTGCTTTAGGGCTGCCTGGCCAAGCTCTGAGTATGAAAATGAGCAGCATTTCTCTGAGGGTCTTCAAAATTCAAAGTCATCTTGTATATTTCTCTTGTGAGTTAAGTATTGTTTTAAATTTTGAGAAAGGAATGCTTGAGGAGGTGCAGGATGGGGTTCCTTGCCTGTCCTGAGAGAGGCACATAGAGGGAAAATACACTTGTTTTATTTGAGTACATAATAATAACAAACCTTCCAGTTGTTTTTTATTTCTTTGAAATATGTGTTCTTACTTTCCATATTTTACCATTATCTATTATGGTAATAGATAATGGAAAAATATGAACTATTTTACCATTATCAATGCATCTTCCAGATGATGCCTTGTCATTTGATGACTCTTACCTGAGAAAGCAGATTTTTTAAAAATATTTTTGCAGTACAAGCACATTTTATTACCAACTAAATTATACCACTTTTTAAAAGAATGTTATCATCACAGACAAGTTTTCAGTAATTCAGGTTAATAAACCCAATTATATAACTGGAGATACAAGATCACACCAGAGAAAGGAAAAGCAAATTTTTAAACTTTTTTAATATTTAAATTAAAATCCTAAATTTGGAGTTGACTTCTTGAATCCGTAAAGGATTAATTGTTTTATTAGTTTTATACCTCCAATCAGCGAGACTGTTCACTTACACTTAAAAGGTGTTACATCTTTACAGCCTCTAACGTGGAAGCTTTAAAAATAGAAATGGCTCAAATAGATTGTTTTGACGCACAGCTTTGTTAAGGTATTCTGTAATTTCAGACTTTCATCCTGATGAGCTGAATGACAAGACCTCTGTGGCATTAATAGTAAATCAGATTTAGTTTATCTCTGCTTTCTGGCCTAATGAGCATGTTGCTGATCACAGCAGAAAATTCCAGCCCAGGGACTGAGATTGGGAATTTTGGGGGTGTATCCTGGGAGTACCCTGCTCCACCGCACACTGGCACTGCTCTTGTCCGGCTTGTGAGAAACAACCGCTCACTTGAAAAATTTTAAAAGGTTTAATAAACCTTAACAAAAAATACTACAAAAGGACTAAATAAAGAAAAATAGCAGTCTGGACTACCCAGACCATCCTGAGATAACAATGCAATAACATAGGTGCACATTTATAAAACTTCTCTTGACCTATCGAAAATATTCATCCCTTAATTGTGAGAGCCTCTCAGGTTTGTTCTTGCTGGAATGGACCCCAAGGTATTAAAAGGTCTTTTTTCCCAGCCTCGTGCTGAAGAAGAAGTCGAGATTCCTTGGCTCTGCTTTTCAAGGTTGTTTATTTTCTCTTATCTATTCCATTCTTTCTCTGACCTGCTGAGGTCTGTCCAGCAGGTCAGGTTGTGGCACAGTCCCTGCCCTTGGGGTGCTGTTAACTTTTTATACTAAAAACTACGTGTGCTTTATTGACAATAATTTTCCAATACCTATCACCTATATTAGACAGTCTGTCTCTATTCTAAACCAATCCAAAAGTGTCACCATCACAGCAGAAGATGGAGGACAAGAAGAAGAAGGACAGGACATGCCCAGATCCCTCCATCTTGCCTCTTGCACCCCCCTTCTAAAACCCCCAAAATTCTACATATTCACTCTGTGATAAATACACTATATTCTACTCAAACCCTTGTGGCTTCTAACTCCTCACACAAAGTTGGTAATTGTTTCCATGGGCTAAGATAGAAGGCACAGGTGTTTTTGACTCCATGCCACGGTCTCTGAGCCCCCTGCCAGGGTCTTGAGTCCTGCAGGGCAGCCAGAGCAATGTCCTGCGTTCCAACAAGAGCCAGACATCTCACTACTCACCTCAAACAGGCTCCAGGGAGGCGTGAGGACAGCCAAGCAGCTCTGCTTGCAATGATGCTCTGTTTTTTCCAACTACAGCAGAGACAATCACCAGAGAACCCCACCCAGCCAGGGGTCACAGCCGGGTTCCTCACTGCACCCCTCCAGCTTTTACTGGGATCACTTACTCCTCCCACTGTTGTGGATGTCTTTTTATGAAAAATCCTTTCCTTAGGATTTTTCCTCCTGAGAAGCTGACAGGCCTCAAAAACAAAATGCAAACAATGGCTATCTGCTGCTGTGGAATGCAACAGGTGCATCTGTGATTGGTCTCATGTGGTTGTTTCTAATTAATGGCCAATCACAGTCAGCTGGCTCAGACAGAGAGTCTGAGCCGCAAGCCTTTGTTATCATTCTTTTATTTTCTATTCTTAGCTAGCCTTCTGATGAAATCCTTTCTTCTATTCTTTTAGTATAGTTTTAATGTAATACATATCATAAAATAATAAATCAAGCCTTCAGAAACATGGAGTCAGATCCTCCTCTCTACCCTCATCCTCGGACCCCTGTGAACACGGTCACATTCCACAGAGACAGTTGGCTATAATTGCTCTAATTGCTGTGGTAATTGAGGATGAGGTTTTCTTATAAGTCCCTCTCTACTTCTGCTGGTTTTCCAGCAGCTTGTAAATATAGAGTGAATCCATTGGAGAAGGAGTAGCAATTTTAAGCTGTAAAGTCCACTTAAAAGTCCTTCTTTGTTCACAGGATTAAAGAGAAGGAAAACTCAGTTATTGCTGCATCAGAAGTAAAAGTAGCTTCAAAAAAATTTATTCCCTTGTCTATTGCATTGTCCTTTTCCACATTTAAAAATACATGAAAAAAACTGTGCTTTTTTTGGTGAACCTGACATTATTTGCCTCTGATTCTCTACTAATCTCAAAACCAGTCTTTTTGCTGCCTTTGGTCTGTGAATGTCTTTTGCTTTTATTCTCATCCAATACTTGGCAGCTTCAGTTTTGGAGAACCAGATGACGGCTCGCAGAGTAAAGAAGCTTGGTGGGGTTTCATGGGTGTCTTCTGAGGTGCTGAATGAGGTGATTTCTCACTCCATAACTTTTTTCTGGAAGAAGGAACTGTGTGTTCACAGCACAAATCTTTGAGTGACTCTAAACCAGAAGCTCTATCTGTGTTACAAGAGTAGAGATAAAAATTACTTGCTTCTTGGAAAAATATGGTACCAAAATCACCTGTGGAAAATCTGAAGGGGAAGATGAGTGTTGGGTAAGGACAAGGGCTGAAGGCTGCATGTGTGACTAGGTAGGACAGAAGAAAGGGAAAGGTGAGTAAGGGTTTTGAAAAGAAACATGGAAGAAACCAATAGGTTTCACACACACCCTGAGTTTAGAGATGAGATTGTAGACAGTTCTGGTTGCACACAGCCAATGCTACATTCATTCCAGATCTCTACAGCAAAACTAAGTGGAACTTTACAGAAAATTGAATAAAGGAACAGATAAATTTTGAGGACTAGAGGGAAAGGAACTCTGAAAAGCAGAGCATGTATAATATCATTACTCTAATTGTCAACATATGATTTCTATGTAAGAACAGATAAAAAATTCAATTTTTTTGAATTTTCATGTTTCATGTTCAGCAGTGAGGAGGGCAGTAAAGGGATATCCTTAATACAAATACCAAGGGGAAAAAAAGAGTTGTAAAAAGATGCTGTTAGTGCTGCTGAGGAGTTTCTCATGGGAAATGTTACCACCAGAAACATTCCAACTGAAGTTGGGAGAGTACCAGGAATGTGCTGTAAGGAAGGACCCTTTGTACAGCAGGTATAGCTGAACACTGATGTGGGATGTCATCTAGACAGGATGGGAAGTGGGGAAAGGCAGTGGGGGACCAAACTGGCTTATCTGGGTCTCTGAACATGCAGTGTTTATTTCAGACCTAGCCCAAGGCAGAGCAGTCTGTCCCAGTGCTGCTTGTGGATGTGTCACTGAGGAGTTGTTTCCATGCTTTGCAAACCATGCTGGCCACTGAGCTGCTCTGGTTCGAACTTGGGAACAACAAAATGCTAATCCTGATGGTGTCCAGTGCCTGTGCAAACCAAAGGCAGCCCTCCAAGGGGCAAAAAGGCACCGAGCTTTTCCACACCTGCTCAGAAGAACAGGCAATATTGTGCTTTTAATATTGTGCTTTTCTGCCATTCCTTTTTCAACACCGGGATAACTGCTCACTCTGCATGGTACAAATACTTGAAGTTTTCTGTGGGATTAGGGATTTAAATGAGAAATGTGATGGCTGCAGTGGGAAGTAACCAGATTATGGTAGAATTGTGTGGGAAGAAACAGGATCACTACCGGTCTAATTGAAGTCAGTGAAGAGGCTTTAATTGAGTGAGGGCTTCGGTATGAGTTTGGGAATGATGAATTTCAAATTGAAAAGCAAATTGGCAGAACGTTCATGTGACATTTCTGCTGTGGACTGTGAATTTAGGGAAGAAAATTCTGCTGAATGGTGACAAAAAATCGTCCTTCTGAAAGAGTATGAGAACATCGATCGCAGCTCAAAACCAAGCCATCACCTTTGGGGTGTGTGGGAGAACATAGAAACAGAAGAGTTGGCCAGTGGGGGTGTTTAAGGACTTCATTTTGGTGTTGGGTTTATGGAGGTTAAGTTTTTTGAGGTTTTTTTTCAGGATTGGAAGGGAGGGAGTTTTTAGAAAAGCAAAATTAAAGAGATGTCAGGCTATAACCTAACCTTGGAAGCAGGAAGAGAGGAAGGTGGTTGAGATGGATGTGAGGGTAGAAATCCAGCAGTCACAAACATCCCGGGTTGGAGGACTGATGAGTGACCCAGTCTCTGTGGGAGCTCAGGGCAGCATCACCCCAGCAGGGGATGGAGGAGAACCTGAGCCTCCTTGCAGAGCAGCCCTTGGTGCTGGGGAAGGGATGAAGGAAGTGTCTGCAGCATTCCCTGAAAGCCCAGGCCCTGTGACCTCGCACAGTTTGGGTGGCTTCTTCTGTACTGTGAGTTTTTCATGTATCATGAGCATTTCCTTTAGAAAAATGCAAGGAATTGTCAGGTCTTTAGACCTTGAAGGACCAGTAGTTTTATAATTACGGGCTTTAAGGTAAAGGTCTGAAGATCTGTCCAACATAGGTCACTAAAGGGCATCCTTTCTGAGAAAACTATACGAATTTTATGTTTCTGTGGATACCTGGGATAAGTACCCTTCATTAATGCAATTACTGGCTTATTTTCCTTCCCAGGAATACTTTGGAGTCTGGTGTAAGCCTGGCTTTATTTCTCATTGTGACAATAAGAACCTGCAACACAACTGAAGGTGTGCAAAGCCCTTCAGTGGTCTGATTGCTCTGGGCATCATGTCAGCTTGCTGGGAGACTGTCACACTTGTGTGGGAAGTAATTCTTCTTCCAGGTAAAATAATAAACAATAAACCAAGCCTCACTTAGAAAAGCAGCAGAGGCCATCATGCTTTTCCTTCCCTTAGTCTGTCATTTGAATGCCAGTAGTTTTTAAAGTCCCTTTGATATTCAGAGGTCCCAGAAAACTTCAGGCTTGTTTTACTCAAAGCTGTATAATTGTAGCCACTCCTGAGGTTTAGACTGGAGGTGACCAATGTAAGCAATGTAAGGGAAGTATTGAATGTGCTCTGCAAATACTGCTTGGACCAAGCTTTCAGAATTGTACCAAATCCCATCAAGAAGCTTCACAGCTGCAAGTCTGTCAGAGCTGCTGTGACTTGGGGCACATCCAGAGCAGACCTGAGATCTACACTGATGTGGCTGTGGAATGCAGTACGTACCTGTATTAAGCAAAATCTGTTCAGGGAGAGATCTTTCCCCAAAGTCTGAAGGCCATTGATTCTCTGGTGAACTCAGCACTTCCCAGACAAGTGTGACAGCCTCCCACCAAGCTGACACGATGCCCAGAGCAATCACACCATTGAAGGGCTTTGCACACCTTCAGTTGTGTTGCAGGTTCTTATTGTCACAATAAGAAATAAAGCCAGGCTTACACCAGACTCCAAAGTATTCCTGGGAAGGAAAATAAGCCAGTAATTACATTTTATTTTACTTTTTGGAGCACTCGCTCCTTTCCTCCTACTTATAATTATTCAAGAGACTGACAAAATAAATATTTTACCTCAGTGCACGTTGCACAGTTTTCTGTAAATTGTTTTTTCCTGTTAATTATTTGCAATTCTTACCTCAAAGGAAAGAAGAAGAGTAGTATGCCAAGGAAGCTGAGGAACCTTGGACAAAGTATAGGAGGTTCAAGAGAAAGTGTAGCACCCAGTATAACTTTCTTCTTTTAAATAGGTATTAACCTGTCCATGATCCTTATTAAATTAGCTGAAGTTTAGAACTACTTTTGCAGCTCAAATTTAGACCCCCAATTTGCTGATATTAGGAAATTTGATGTAATACCTATTAGAAAACAAACTAGCAACACTGTTAATTTGACCTTGGTTTTAATTAACCCAAGTGTGTTTTGACATCCAAGCCTCCTAGGGCATCACACAATCTAAAGGATGCTGCATAAAAGCTGCTTGCCTTGCATTGCAACTCAGGGCAGATTTGGGAGCTGATCAGTTATTTTTACCTTAAGGCAACATTGATCTGCTTTGCACAAAGTTAGCAGCAATTGCTTAGTGTACTGAAATGATAATGCTTTGTAAAAGCTAATTAATGATGGAACTTGTACGGGCATGTGCTTCTGTTTATTGTGCTTTTGTGAGAATAGCTGTCCTAAAACAATTTCAGAAATGGAAGATTAAAGACAAAAAAATGAAATTGAAATTATCTAATTATTCCCTAGAGAGGAATCATGCCCTAGAGAGGAATCTGGTACTGAGGTGGGTAAACTTCCCCATCCCTGTGAATATCCATATTCCATAAATCCTCCTTCCTTCTGTACTTGGAGTTTTGTGCCTGAGATCCCTCACTTAGAATGCATTTGCTAACGATAACTCATTAGGGGTGATTACCCCTTACTAATAACTCTTCACAGGCTTCTTTATTCCTGGTATCCTTTAAACTCTAATCGATATAAAAGATTCTCTGATCTTGTAACTTTCAGTTTTGCCCACCTCCTCTTTAAATGGAGTAATCATTGTTCATGCTGCTTTCTTTTCTGATTTTGAGCTGAGCCTCCCTGCAAATCACAGACTAATTTTGTGACTGGCACACTGTGCATGGTTTGCATTGTACAGGGTTAGAGATTTAAAAGTGTGTATTTGGACTCCTTGGGAGTTAGAAACACAAAAAGAGAATGGGAGAAGAAACTTGAATAACTGAGACTTTGAATAACTAAAATTTGTGTATTTTAAGTAAATGTTAAACTCTAAATATAAATTGTAGACCTATAAATATTAGTGTCTGAAATAAAAGCCAGGCAATTTCAGGATAATAGGACTTAACTGTGACCTGTTCCCCAGTAGTGCAGGGGACTAAAACTCCTTGGTGGCAGGGGAGTATATTTGCAGTTTAACTTTCCAGTTTGGCTCAGCTTGGTTTTGTTCCATCTGGGACAGAATTTGGCAGATTTAGGCCTGCGCTTTGAGGCATGAGTGCTTTGAAATCCAAACTATCTCCTTTTGGTAGATTATTGCTACCTGGGGAAATCAGGGCTGCAGAGGGTGAGCGTGGTCCCTCTGCGCCAGGTAGGATTAACTAAAAAAACCCTTGGGGAACAAACAGAGGCTTTTGAACAAGGACTTGCTCACAGCACATGCAGCTTCAGGTGGAGCTGCTGCTCAGGAATAAACCTGTGCCAAGTGCTGAAGCAGTAATAGCAGCTTTGCAGAATGTTTCTAAGGTGATTGCCATTGCCCGGCAAAGTTTCACAGGAGGCACAATCCTCCAGTGGCTGCTTTTTCCCTGGATGGTTGCAGGGTATGCAAAGGCCAACATCCTTCATTTAATGAGGGTGGGATATCTCCCACCTGCCTGGTATCTTGGGGGAAAAGGTTCCTTACGTGGCTGGGTAGGGATTTCCCCCTTTTGTTTTCCTTCTTACCATCTTCCCTTCAACAACACTCTAAAAGGTGAGAGGTGGTTGAGAATAGATTGTTAGTGATTTACATTTGTTCTACCTGTTTCTTCCTGTGCCACGTGACTCAAATTTTCTGTATTTTTTAGCTTCATTTGCTGGTCTGGGATTACAGTTGGGGATGAGGTTAATTAATATGGAGAGGTGATGATGCTCTTTTAGAAAACAAAGGTATTTGATACCCTTAATGTCTTAGTGCTTCATTGATCAGGGCACTCAGAATGATCAAATTAATTCTTTTTCTTCCCAGAGTAGTGTCGCAGACATCTTTTATGAGAAATCCTTTCCTTAGGATTTTTCCTCCTGAGAAGCTGACAGGCCTCAAAAACAAAATGCAAACAATGGTTATCTGCTGCTGTGGAATGCAACAGGTGCATCTGCGATTGGTCTCACGTGGTTGTTTATAATTAATGGCCAATCTCACCCAGCTGGATCAGACAGAGAGCCTGAGCCACAAACCTGTTATCATTCTTTCTTTTTCTGTTCTTAGCTAGCCTTCTGATGAAATCCTTTTTTCTATTCTTTTAGTATAGTTTTAATGTAATATATATAATAAAATAATAAATCAAGCCTTCTGAAACACAGAGTCAGATCCTCATCTCTTCCCTCATCCTCAGACCCCTGTGAACACTGTCACAGAGTAGAATAACTGGGGGTAGTGCAAAAGAAAGAGGAGGACTGGCAAGTACAAATCTACTGTTCTGCATGTGTATCCTTCTATTTTCAGGGAAAAACCCCTGAAATACTTGGGGTTTTAAACTTTTTTGGCATTGCCCCATGTACCCATCTTCTCTGAATATGAGGTTGCAGGACCAGCCTGGAAACATTCTGGAATTTTCTCAGAGTTACCATCTGGATCCTTGCTGATGCTTTGCTTGTTTCTGGTATTTTGGTTAATATGATGTTCCTGCACTGTGTGAGGGACAGCTCATGCATCTCGTGTTCTGTGTGACTGCTGCTCCCCACCCCTGCCTGTGAGCAGTGGGATGTGATTCCTGCATTCTGCTGCCAGAGGAAGCTGGGCTGAGTTTGGAGAAATCTGTGAGGGAGCTCAGGGAGAGCTCAGTGCTGCCAGCTGCAGTGCTGGTGAGGACTGCTGGCGGTTCTCATCCCGAAAGAACTGATTAAATATGGACAACTCTTCCTGTTGTTGTACCAGTGGTATTTTCAGGGTGTGGTTTTGAAACATTTGAACTTGCCAGCTTGGATCAAAAGCTCTAGCTTTCTACTAAAAGCTTTTAGTTGGGCTTTGTAGGCATCCTTGTAGCACACCACGGGATAAACACCTGCTAATGTAGCGCTGTGTTGATCTCTTTGAACTTCCTGTAGCAAAGAGTAAATAATTTACAGATAATTGTGAACATAAAGAAGTTTTTAAAATTGTTTGAATGTGCTGTTTTATGTGGTAGAGTACAGTCTGCTGAGAAATGGTGTGCAGAGAGAGGATGAACACTTGCTCTTGGTTCTTCCAGTGGTGCAGTTGACTCATCTGTACAGTTCTGCAATGCACAGAACACATCAAGTTACTTTTCCTGACAAATTCAGGCTCATATACTGGTTAAACTGATACAGGGATGGGGAGAATTGCATTTTCTTGCTTTACCAAAAAGTGAATTATCCAATTTAAGGCAATCTTTGCTTTAATTCATTAAATGCTTAATTTCTTGTTGAAGCAATTGTTATTTCTGCTGTTAATTTTTTTTCTTTGGAAAAGGCTAAGGAGAAGTCTTGAAGGTGTATGAAGGGTTTGTTTTCTTTGCATAGTGAAAATGGGAGCGTGAGTGATGTGGAATCTGCTGCTCTGTAGACTCTCATTCTCTGTTGCATTTGCAGAAATAACAGGCTCAGATTTTTGAATTCCTCTGTGATTTCACTTGTTGCAAGCTGAACTACAACACACTTTAGAAAGATGATTTAATATAGCAAAAACCACATGCAATTCTTTCTTTTCCCAGTTATTAATCATTTATGTATCTATGTAAGTGGCAGGTTTGCCCTTGGGTTTTGGTCATAGGTCATTATGATTTGCAATCCAGTATAGATTCTGTTGTGGCTTGATACAGGGCAGGAAAAGAGAGCCTGAGGTATGAATAAATCATCCAGCCCACTGTGGTAATGCCCAGCAGTTTGTGTCACCACTGCTCTGAAAGGCCAACAGTCTGACTTGCCAGAAGCAGAAAGTTTTAAAGAACACAGCATCCCTGCACTTTGGTCTGCAAAATGTAGCAATGATGATTAAATGTCTGAAAGTTCTTTTTAGAGGTAATGAGAGTCTGAAGTTTGGGGAGCCTTTCAGTAGTGGTTCAGCACATACAAATCATCAGCCTTTGAGATCATCAGCGAAACCAGGAACTATCCAGCAAACTCGACATTTCCTCTGATCAGCTTGACAGAGGCTGTACCTAAAATGTCAAGATTGCCATTGTGTCTACTTCAAAGGAAAAAAAAGTGTGCTTGAAAAACCCCACTATCTTATTTATCAGATAACGAGGAGATGGCAGAGAGTTTTCAGAGTGGCACTTTTACCTCTATGCTGTCTGCTGATACTGCTGAAACACAGCTGCTCATTGGACTTGCTCACTGCAATTAGTTTTGGAAAAAACCCTGGGTTGTAAACTACATTTCTGTGGGTTTTGCTTAGGCCACATTCTGTTTTAATTAACATATTCACATTTTCGAATCTCAAGCTATCAGTGCCTCCCAAACAGAAACTTAGTGTTTCAGACTTGGAACTTTCAAAGTTGTTTGAAGCAGTGTGGAAGCATCTTTTGTGGTATTTTTCCGTTCTCTCCAATATTCAGTTCCTGATCTTATTATTCTGTAAAATGCATGGGAAATATGATTAGTTTTAGTTCAAATACAAAGAAGTAGGTCATGAGCAGACTGTGAAATGTGGATAAAATCCTTTAAATTAAATTGTTTTATTGAAGAAAATTATCTCAGTGCCGCTACGATGGAAAGGCTGAACATGAAAGAGATGTTTACTGAAAAAATGTATTGATAGCAGTTTATAATTGTGGTAATGAAAATTATTTCAGTATATTCTGCATTGGCTATTGAAATCATAGCCTTATTTTTATTTATACAGCAAAACTGATATAAGACATACCTGTATCCTGAAATCTTTGAAATTACATCTACTTTAAAATTAGTTGGTTTTTTTTAATCATTTTATTCCAATTAATTTGTAATTTTTTAATTATTTGTAATTTTTTTTATCATTTTATTCCAATTAATATCTTTTGCTCTAGATTTTCTCCTTAAAAATGGGAAAACAAACCGTAAAAGCAAAATTATTCATTTCCTATATCTCAAAGTCTTATCTTGCTAAGGTCAGAGTAAACCCTTTATGCTCCTGGATCATCTCTTGTGGAATGTGCTCCCCTGACTGTTCAGGGTGTGACAGTCGTCACAGGCGTTCTTGGATGAGGGAAGAGACGAAAATGTTGACTCCATGTTCAGAAGGCTTGATTTATTATTTTATTATATTTATATATATATATATATTACATTATAACTACACTAAAAAGAAATAGAAGGAAAAGGTTCATCTCAGAAGGCTAGCTCAGAATAGAATAGAAAAGAATGAAAACAAAAGGCAGCTCTCTCAGACTCTGTCCGAGATAGCTCAGCCTTGATTGGCCATTAATTTTAAACATCCAAGATGGACCAATCAAAAATCCACCTCTTCCATTCCACAGCAGCAGATAATCATTGTTTACATTTTGTTTCTGAGGCCTCAGCTTCTCAGAAGGGAAAAACATCCTAAGAAAGGATTTTCACAAAAGGATGTCTACGACATTCAGGTGCTGTGGGGAAGGCTGATACCTGCTGGACATCAGGCAGTTCAGGTTAGCAGAAGAGGACCTTGCTGCTGTTTGATAAATGGGAATCCAAAGCCGTTTCTGTGAGGGATGGGGATGGTGTTTTTGCACAGTGTGATGGAGGAAACAGCAATATATCCTGGGTACAGCTCGTCCTGCCTGATGGATTTTGGACCCTCTGAGTCAGGCTTAGACTTCTTCCAGTGGGTGCACACAGAGCCTTGGCTTAGCTGTGGCTTCTGCTTAGGCTCCACAGACCATGCAGAGTCAGGGAAGATAATTCCAGCTGAGGCTGGAGCACAGACAGTCTTTGGAGCAGATGTCTCACCCCCAGCCTGCTGTGCTGAGCTGCTGCTCACCCAGGCTGTGTCCAGGTGTCATCTCACACACGAGACCAGGCAGCCCCACATTCACCCACATCCCTACTCAGACAGAGCTGATTTGTGCCACCAGAGTCCATTCCTAACTCACATGGCTCTCCAGTCTGTATTTAGCAGTCTTGACTTTTAATGGGTACACTTATCACGGTTTTTTCCGTGTTTAAAATAGCACAGTAAAGCTTACTTATTTTTTTTAATATATTAGGAAGATTAAAATGTGTGGCCTTGTTATCATTGCTGTGATTCTGTGCAAAAAATGGCTTTTTCAGTGGGGAATAGCAGGACTATGAGATAAAATCCAATTTTTATCATCTTTCCTGTATCTGGTTCAATAGTGACCTGATTACTGGGCAACTCTGTTGCACCTGTGTGAGACACTGAGATTCTGTTGTCTGTTAAAATTATGGTTTGGGTTACCATTAATAGCATTTTTCAGGGAATTTTGATTTTTTTTAAATTACAAATTACAGTCAAGTAGTTTTTTTATACATGATGGTGAAATTCTTGTGCAGTTTATTCTGAGAAATATATCATTATTTCGAAGTTATCTTTTTTATTCCACTGAATGACAGAAGCCATTACAATGCCTTTTTATCTATGCTGAGTGTAATATATAGAAAAAAATCATGCTTAAAAACAAAAAAGTGGGAGACTGAAAGAATTAGGTGTATCTTTATTGGAAGTTACAGTTGTACCTGAGTATTTGCTACCTGTGCTAGCCATGGTATTAAAATTATGACTTTTTCTGCAGTCGTGATTGAATTAGAAAAGGTCAAATACAAAGAGTTTTGTTCTCCTCCTCCTTGGCTCAGTTTGTTCCCTTACACCTGCCCACTGCCTTTGGGACTGGCCCAGATTTCTCAGGTGTTGGATTTGTCTTCTCCTGCTGGGCTCTCAGGAGGCCCTCTGGGTGTGAGTGTGTGCTGCCAAAACTGATAGTGAATGGATTTGTGTTATTATTGTAACTTTTCCTGTATGAGCTTTTTTCCCAGACTGAGTTGACTGCCTAGAGGGCATGAAAATAGCCATTATGTAAAATAAATATATTTCTAACAAAAATTATGCTGAAATTCCCTGTCCTATGAAAAATTACTAATACAGTAGGTAGTGAATATTATGCAGAGCAGTGGTCTCTAAGCAGTTATGGGATTTTCATTATGAATATCATTACTACTGCTCATTTCTAAATTCAGCACTATTGAGGGAACAAGCAATTACTCACCACTCAAGGAATTCCATCTTGAGCTTCCATAAGTACATTTTGTAAAGTGATTGAAATACCTCAGTGTTGGGAATCTTGTGTCTCTGTCACAGCAGTCTGTGTAATATATGTGTATGTAGACAGATATGTAGAGTTACATTTTTAATCTATTACTATAAATATTTTATTTAAATGTGAGGGGAATTTACTATTCATAAACTAAGACCTTGCTAACTGGGATTAGACCTACTGCAGATAAATGCTTTGCAAGCTCTTTGTGTCATTCCAACAGTTCTTGATGATCCTACCTGTGTGATTTCTTGCTCTACCTATTTCTCATCTCGCTTCTCTCATCTTTATAAAAGCGGTTTTCAGTCTGCATCACAAGATGCTTTGTATCATGTGGCTTAGTGATGAAATGTTGGGGGAAAGCACAGCCACTGAGTTCTGCCAGTTCTTGTGAGTTAACAGAATGATTACCCAAGCTATTGGATTCCTGTGATTGATCTTGTCACGCTAAAGTGTTACTGGCATTGGCTTGATTATAGCCTAATATCTGTCTGTATAAAATGTTCTACATATAGAATAGCTTTAAAATGCCAGCAGAAATGCCATTATTGGTAGTAACTCTCTGCATTAATGCAGAGCATTTGAAATTGCTTTTTGTGAGTGTATCATTCCACTGAGAACTCTTCTGTACTTTCCATCGTGTTCTCTTCAGGATCCAACTTTCTTATGGCCTTGGAGTTTCAGCATGATACAAATGCTGAATTTATATTTGCATCATCCCTCTGATAAGAAAGATTTTCTGACGTGTAGATTCAAATCTGAGGGGGTGATTAGGGTGCCAGTCTGAAGGGTCAAGAAAAAAGTGTCAGCGACTGATGTAAAAATGTGGTTTGAATCTGAGTCTGAGATGTTTCTGAGAAAAAAAAGTGCTTTGGCATAACTTGAGAGACATGGATGCTGTTAGAAGTTTGTTGACCCATACAAGGAAGATTAAACTCTCATGTGCTGTGTGCCAGCAGTCCCTGATCAGGAGGAGAAAGGCCTCAACAGTGCCAGTTCCTTGCCTCGTTCTTCACTTGGGACTGGGAGCAAGGCTCCTTTAGGGCCAGCTCCCTTCACAGATCAGTGCCTGGACTTCCTATCTGTTGATACATTTACAAACCTTGCCGAATTGCCGTGCCACTTCTCAGACAGCAGATGCTACCTGGTCAGGTAACTGGTGGAGTTTTGTCTGGCAACTCACAGATTTATTGTTAAATTAATTATATGTTTCTAAAAAACACTACTTTTTGAACAAGTTTTGGTGTTTTGTGTTGTTAAGGTGTTTTTGAGAGACACAGCTCTTTGTTCTAGTCAGATGAAATCTGCTCTTTATTTCTTTATACCAATAGAATACACTGTGATCCACAGACTATCCTGATACAGACAGCACTGCCTTATCTGAAAACTTGTATTGTCCTTCCCTACTGCTGCATTTGATAACTGTCTCCACTGATACTGACAAAACTCTTAGGAGAAAAAAACAAAATAAAGGAAAAGGAAAAACTAGTCCATACTAGGTGCAAGCATATTGAATTGCCTGTGAAAGAGGAGAACTCTGGGGGAGTGATGAGCACCAAGTGCCCCTTTCTGAAAAGGTGGATAAGTGTCCTCTGGAGCCATGTGCACTATCTGTATGATTCACCTTTCTTCACTGGAAATGGAATGTCTGCATCTGACTGGATGTGCTTGAAATTAGGGCATTTTAATAGAGCCAGGTGCTTTACATTTAAAATGGATCTGCTGTGCTGCCAGGCGTGGGCTGGATTCTGTTTCTCCAGACAGGCCGGTTCTGGGCAGCAGGAGTTTGAACCCACCTTCTGTCTTGCAAGATTCAGACCAGCTCTTTTTTCCTTCTCCTGTGTTCTTTTGTTGTTAGCCAGCAGAAGCTTTAATCATGCCTTTCTATCCTTATCTGCCCTGCAAGAGAACAGTTGTGGAGATGACTCTGTGCTTCTAAACTGGTTTCTCGTTCAAAGGGACCTAATAGTGGACAGATGGCCAAAGCCTGGAAAATAGGAAATGACAGCAAGGAGAAAATTCCCTCTGCCAAATATCTCTGCAGCTCATTGGCTGAAGGGAGCAGGGGGGAATATTCTATTCCTATCTCTTAACGTGAATGAATCTGGCAGAATTTAATTTTGTTTGGGTCAGATTCTCTGCTCAGTGTAAGATTTGGAGCATTATCATCTTTATCTCTTTCATCTCTTGGATTGCTTAGCGAGGCATTTTGATGAAAATGTACCCTAGGTGTTCTTTGAGTTCAGGCTGCAGCCACATGAAGGAGAAGTGACAGATGGGGCCATTTGAGTGAAATCCATCTGCTATGATAAGAATCCTAAGGGCAGCCTTTGAAGGCTTGTTGGAAGCACCCAAGCAGTCCAGAATTCCAGGGGGTTAATGTCTGCACCATTTTTCTGTTAATTCATTTGAGATTTAGGAAACTTCTGAGAGGAAATACTCTCAGATTAAACTCTTGCAACTCTGTGAGGATGAGATATCCCTGCTATTTTGTGACTTGAACCACCCAGCAGCGTTTCTTAGGGTGGACTTTTTTCTCATTTTCCAAGAGAAGCATTTCAAAATGTACTATTTTAAAACAGCCCAAAGCTTCACATTTATAGAAATTTACAAAAAAAATTTGTTGAAATTTTAATTCATGAGCAACTCTGGTATCATGTGAGATCATTATGCAGGCACTTGATTTGGGTGTCATTTTGCAGTATGCTCATGAGATCAACAGAGATGGTTTTCCTCCTATTTTTGTATAATTGAAAGAGAGAGAGGGAAGGATGGGAAAAAGACTTGCATCACGACTGGGAAACCAAACCTCCACACAAGTTAAAGGTGAGGATGCACTACTGCATTGTGTTTAATACGTTGTGCCCCTACAGTGCTGAATGCCTTAGCTCAAAGGAAAAATGCTGTTGCTGCTTCTTCCATATCCCTGTCCTGGTTTTGCTTGAAGTTCAAATGGAAAGAAATCTCCAGAACTTAACAATTTGAATATTGATGTGTCATTGTCTAGATTCAAGCATTTCTGTCTTTGCTTTGATCCCAGATGATTGATATCTAGCAGTAGAACAACTTGTTTCTTAGTGTGATGATGAATGAAGTCCTGGAGTCAAATGAAACTTTCTTGTTCTGGTTTGTCTGGTGTTTTGATAGTTTATATATGTGGATGAAACTGGTGGAAAAATGGGTGGCTGGGATGTGAAGATAATGCAGGTCATTGTGGCAGTGATGATGAGAATTTATCTGGGACTTGTGCAGATCCACAGGAGTTTACCTGCACCTGCTTTATGGAAGGAGAGCAACACAGTTCTTGCATAAAAAATTCTTCTCAAACTATTTAGCAATGAAAGTAACAGAAAGTGAGCTGGCTAAAGAGCTATAATTTTGCTTGCAGTTACTCATTACTTTGTGGTAAATCTTAATTTGGGTCTATAAGAAATATTTTTTTCATTTTAGTGTATTCATTTAGGAAAAGCAAGGAGTTACTTAATATGCAGTTTCCATACATTGAAACGTTCTTTGCATTCCTCTTTGTTCCTTCAAGACTTGAAGTGTGTTTCAGCATAATCAGCCTCCCAGTGAATTTTAGCATGAAAACAAATCTCGCTTTAATTTCACAAACTTCAGTTTACCAAGCAGCGCAAGGAAATTAAATTACCTGTTTGCAAACACAGCCTCCTTTCTTAGGAAACATTTTTACTATCACTTACGATTTTCATGTAGCTCTTTCCATTGGGGGTTTTTAACTGTTGTGGTTGTGCCATTAATCAAGAGTACAGGCAGGGGAGCAATAAGTCAGACTGGTTTTGTGCTTTGGGACTTTGTGGTGTATTGTGGGCTCAAGGAAACGTGGGGGTGATGTCAAAGAGTGTAGTGGTGACACTGGGGGAGCTAGCAGGTTGATTTATGCGTTATATATTATCTCTTTCATGTGCCTAAATAATTTCATATATATTTTGGGTTTGAATATTCAGAATTTTAAATACATTGTTTCTCAGGTCACAACCCTTAAGCTGCTTTTATGTTATGCCAGTGGTAGGCACGATACCTTATAGCTTTTTAGCACCTTTCAGGCACTGATGAAAACAAAGTTTTAATGAAACTGCTCACCCTTTCAAAGTCTAGCCCATTACTGTAGAAACAAATTATCCTTTAGAAGGATATAGGAGAAGGTGATAATTTTTTCATCACAGGATGCTTTATCAGAAACACTGATTTATTGACTGTGAAATTTCACAGGAATATATGCCAGCCTTGATGAGCCTTTTGTGGAGTATTTCCTCAGGTCTCTGATGAAAGTGGTAACTTGAAAGAGAAATCCCCTAGAGAAACAGATAGACTAGAAATTAATATATTAGCCTCATATGTGGGATCTGGAGTCTCATGTGCCTTGTTCCTTTCCCAGCTGATTATTTTGGAGCTGCCTTCATGCTAACACTGTCTGCCTGGTGTCATCTGCACTGTTGTCTTGTTTGCTGGTTTTGTTTGGTGGGGTTTTTTGGGGTTTTTTTCGGTTGTTTTTTTAACCAAATCTTGAAATGCTGTGGTTTTCTAGTGATATAAAATAGAAGATGGGGTTTTTTTATCTTTTCCTTAACTTGTTAACTATTTCTTTGCTATCTTTACATGGCTCTTGTATCATTTGCTGCCTGGATTTTCCCCCTGCTACCCCAGAGAAGGGGCTGGTCTGACGCTCCAATCTCCACACAGCAAACAATCAAACAAGGATGCAAATGAGTCTTCATGGCAAACATGAAGCATGGGAAGCAGTGCTTCAAACATGGAGGGAGTAAATCTCTCTGCCCTCAGATTAAGTGCTTCTCTGAATGACGGTTCTTTATAGATTTTTCATTGGGATGATGTACAGCATCCATTATTTTGAAGTACTGCTCTTAGATAGAGGTAATCCCACAGCACTGGATATTTGTGGCTTTGGCATGTAGGCATTAAGTCTTAGCAATGTGAACACAGGCAGAGAATTTTATGGGCTGCAGAGGTGTCTGGGATGGCAAATTACATCTCAGCCAGGCTGAGAAAGGGCATCATAGATGATATTTTATAGAAAATTATTTGTTTACAGTAAAGGAGTGGGGGTTGGAGAGGGAGGTGTTTGCCTTCTGACTGATCAACCAAAGGCATTTTCATTAAATTTCCTGTAGGTAGGTGCATGTACAAGGTATTTATGTGGTGTGGGAGTCTGCAACTACAGACTTGGATCTCTGGCTCCTTTGACTAAAAACATCTTTTGCATGAAGTTAGTTATGAAATTGCAACTGATCAAGTTTATTATTACCTCACACTAATGCATGTGGTGTACATGGAAATTAGAAATTCTAGAGTCACTTGTGGTTCTCTATTCTGGAGCTTACTTGTAACTGTAAGGTAGATGTATATTTTCATTCTTTCTTTTTGAAGGAAGAAGGGAATCATGTCAGCAGCCTCCAGCAGGGTGCTGAAATAGGAGTGCAGGAAGGTGAAGATTTCTGTGTTTGTGTCAGTGCTCCAGGCTGGGTGTGCAGAGGGGGCTCCTGTGGCACAGAGTCCACAGCCAGGGTGAGCTGAAACAGCTTCAGGCTGTGGCAATCTGCAGTTGTCAGACTGAATAGAAATGGGGCCTCAGGGTAGGGGAAAGGCCACAACAGGCACTCTCAAGAAATAATTCTCTGTGTTAGTATCAGGAGGAAAGCTTAAAAAAGTTTGGTGTTGTGAACAAGTGCTTCCTGCCTCTGCATTTTGTTCCTGTACTGTCCTCATTTTGCTGGGTAACAATGCTGGACTGGTTTTGAATTTTTTTCTGCCCAGCTTTGTTTAGTATTCATTTTTCTTGAAGTATCTAGTCTGTTTCACAAATTCCATGCATAAAATTTTACTGTGTGTTTTCAAAGTCCTGTGGGTAAAAAATAATGCTTTTTTTCCTCAAGTCTTCAATTTATTTTTTTTAATGAAGAATTATTTTGGTCTTGAAGAAATTTAAATTATCCTATTACAGTGTAACCTCACAGCCTGATGCAGTGATGGTTCCCTGCAGGGGTAAGCAAGCAGTAAGTACCATAAGTACCCAATTCTGTCCCTGTGGAAAATATGTGTGAATTTGGGGTAGATTTAGTCAAAGTTAACACCCCTCTGCTTGAGGAAAAATAGCAAAGTGTGACTGTGACTAACTGAATAATTGAATGGATAATTGAATTCATTTCTAAAGGTGACTGCTGTGAGAGGGGTAGCTATGAAAGTTAGTGAAGAGAAAATAACTTCCTTCTTAAAATTAAGTCTTTTCTGTAGACCTACTTAGATAATAGTGCATGGATTTTAATGTGGCTGTGGCTATTTTTTTGTATTAGTACATCCTTAAAATCATGTCTAGTATGTTGAGATCAGAGCAGTTACTCTAATGCTAACAGGTGGAGAGGACTGAAGTAACCAATGCATAGATCATATTGTGAGGTTTTATTTCTGGCTACTTTTTTGTTTGTTTTTATATGCTACTTGGCCAGCTGTAGGTGTGTGTGGTGTGACTGCCCATAACTTAGCAATTAAAGAAGAATTACTGAATTACTTTGATTTTTGCAGCATCCTGCCTGCAGCTTTAATCTAAGCTCAGTGCCTCTGGATTGTATGCACCTCTCTTGTCCATGTGAGAGGTGATCCCAGTGTACTCTGTGCAGAGTTTTGGATAGAAAAAAAGCAGGACGCAATCCAGCACCAGTGTGAAGGACTCAGTACAAATGTTATCTCTGCATCTACTCCTGATGCAAGAAGAACTGCTTCTGACAGGCTTCTCTTGTGCATTTGGCACTTTGGCACTTGACATGGCAGATAATCTATGCAGATACTGATCCAGCAGATTTCTGTGTCTTAATAGGCTGAAAATACACAGGTGTATACCCCTAAGTCAATTAACTCATCTTGAAAACTTCAGACTGGAGCTTGCACTGCTGAGTTCTGTCCTCTTTGGCCAGCACTATTTAAACAGGCTTCTCTTTTATTAGTTATGTCTAATCCATATTGGATGAAATCTAGGTAAGATCTGATATTCTCTTTAACTATTGCTGTTTTGTCACTTCAGTTGGGAATGTGTTTTGTGACTGTGTTCACCGGGGTCTTAGGATGAGGGAAGAGATGAGAATATCTGACTCCATGTTTCAGAAGGCTTGATTTATTATTTTATGATATATATTACATTAAAACTATACTAAAAGAATAGAAGAAAGGATTTCCTCAGAAGGCTGGCTAAGAATAGAACAGCAAAGAATAATAACAAAAGCTTCTGTCTCAGACAGAGAGTCCAAGCCAGCTGACTGTGATTGGCCATTAATTAGAAACAACCAACATGGGCCAATCACAGATGCACCTGTTGCATCCCACAGCAGCAGATAACCATTGTTTACATTTTGTTCCTGAGGCCTCCCAGCTTCTCAGGAGGAAAAATCCTAAGGAAAGGATTTTTCATAAAAGATGCCTGCAACAGTGTACCAGAGATGGAACCTGTCCTATTGTCTTACTACTGCATGTGGCATGGATCTAATTTCCAAAGTATTAGTTTTAAGCTAAAAAGCATCACTAAATAATTAAAATGTTGTTGCTTTTAGTACTTTGGAATGATTGGGACTGTTTCATTTGTTACATTAGTTTCTGTATATAGTAGATCTTTTCCTCTGGCTGAATTGTTTCCTCTGTTACAAAAGGGAAGTCAGATCTTTTTGTCAGATCAACATTTCATTCTACTTCAGTTCCATTTCCTAAAGAAGGATGTGGCTTTGAGGCTGATGAAACCTAAGACTGCTATCCTTGCCCCTTAATGTCAATTACAAAGTTCCTGCAAGGGCAAGTTACTGCTTTTATTTGCCATTCACCCATTTAAAATATGTTAATATAATGAGGCTAAAAGAGATAATAGTACTTATACACTTGTGGGTTGCAAAATCCTGTTAGTTTTTAAAGCAGACTCTTACTGCCAGTACTTTCATGTGGCTGTGAAAAAGTTTAATTCCTCCACCTGAAAATCAGGTGGAAAGAGAGGACTTGCACTATCAGCCAGAAATCATTACACCTGAGTCCTCAGTGTGTGGTGCTACCTAGAAACATTTCCTTCTTCGGGGGAATGTGTCTGGACTGCTCTAGGAGCAAATGTCTGCTGTGGGTCTGGCTCCTCTGTGTTCCTCTGCCACAGAGGGAGAGGAACCACCCCAGTTGCAGTAGGAAATGGCCTGGGAAGCCAAAAGGCAGGTCTTTGTCCATAGCACAATAGGAGCAGGAAGATTCTTCATCTGCTGGCACAGCAGTGGTCACAGAAGGGCCCCTGCTCTGCTCTGGGTTTTGTTTGTCACGCGTCTAGAGATGAGATTTCATCCCTCTGCTCATTTGCATCTCCCTGTTGTTTCATTCCATGCTAATTGCTATTCTGTATTTCACTTCTGTGACCTGTCTGTGCCTTATCTGTCACTTTTGGAGCTTGCAGTTGCTACACATTATTAAGGCATATTATTTCATAAATGACATCTTAATATTTTCCTCATAGTGACACAACTCTACTCTTTCATATTGGTAAAAAAACCATATGAGTGGACAAATCTCTATACTTTTAATCTTCCACATCTCAGGAAAAGCAGATCTGAGGTCTGAAGATTGCTATATACTCTTAATTTTCATAATTTAGAGGCTTTTCTATTCATAAATGCTCTGTCCGCTTCAGCATTGCCATGAGACTGCTTGGTGTGTTGGATCTGCAGTGCAAACTTGATGTAATAAATGGGTATAATCCTGCCTTCTGAGAAATGTCCTGAAGGAAATTATGAGGGGAAGACCTGGAGAAAGGTCTGGTCTGTCTGCATGTGAGCTCTTAAAGTAACTCCTGGCTCAGATGAGGATTCATAAAAGGTATTTTAAAAGTTTAAACATGCACTCATGGCCCATCCATTTTCATTTTCAGTGGATCCTGAATATGCTTTAGCCTGTGAATGTGCATCTTTCCCTTGGGAAGGAGAAATTTGTATTGTTATATTTTGTTATATAAAAGGATGCTAAAATTGAAATGAAAAAAAAAAGAAATCACTGAACATATTGATGTAAAAAGGAAGAAAGAAAAAAGTAAAAACACTGTGATCAATACCACAAACAGACAAGGATAAGTGAATTCAAACACTGACAGATGTACAGGGATAAAGTTAACTGGTTTTACCATCTAGAAAACAAAAAAACCCCTAAATCTAAAACCTCTAATACAGGAAAAAAAAAAAAACCCACAAAAAAAAACCAAGCAGAAAGCACCCCAACCTGTGAGCCTTGTGAACACTTGGGATGTTCCTTGGAGGTGAACCCTGTCCTGGCCATGTGCCGTCACCCATAATCTCTTGTGTAAAAAGAACTTTCATTTTAACCTTGTTTGGTTCAGAAAGAAAAGCAGTTATACATGTTCATGCTGAGGCTGTCATGGGAGGAGTTTGAAACCACTGCATTTGAAACTGATGATTAGAACCTTTGTTTTTCATAATGATCTTTCAATTGCAAACAGCACAAGATGACCACAGAATAAACCCAAAAATAGGATCAGGAGCTGGAAGAATACACATTGAAAAGTTAATTTATTTATACACTTTGGGTCTTACTGGGACTAATCCACAAAAGATTCTTCAATCCTATCTCCTAGCTGTGTACAGATATGACCAAGGCAGGTTATTGGCCTAAAACTGGAATAATCTCATTGATGTCTGTGATATTATTTCAGATTGCTCTGCTACAGTTATGATGTGGAATTTTGTGTTGCTGTTTGTTGCACGGAAGCTTTCTGTATCTGCACAATTCGCCAGATATTTCTTACATCCTCCAAAAGAAATCAATTTCCCAACAAGGGAAGATGTGGGGTGTGGGAGGCTGGCACTGTTGTACATTGTTTTGGGTATCTTTGTCTGGGGGTGATGCTGGAATGAGACAGTGGCTACACAAACCCAGGATCCAGTGAAGCTGTTGGAGTAGAGCTGACTTACATTGATTTCAGTGTCCATCAAATTATGGCTTGTGTAGGTTGTTGTCCTTCTTCTGATAAAAAAGCTTGAGTAATGAACCTGGCCACAGCATTTCTCTATAGAATATGACTGATTTTAAAAAAAACTAAACAAATGAAACAACCAATATGAGTATTTTTACAGACAAATACTTCCTCCTTTTCCTAAAATTCAATGGTTATAATATATTTGCTGTGACATTTATTTTCTGTCTCTAAAGTGGTTTTTTGGACACAGTCCTTCATTCAGTGGCAGAGACTAGAAGCTGCCAGGGCAGAGATGAGCTGCCTTTTCCCTCAGCCCTTTGTTCTCAGATTTTGCAGGTGACTGGCAGATCTGTCCCCCCAGAAAGACAGGACCTCTGTACATACAAATGCTGGCATTGCATTGTACTGCTACAAAAGCAGAAAACTTTCCTCTGGCAATGCTTTTCCTGCAAAGCCTGGACGCTGCTCAAGTTGCTTCTGCTCTGCTAAGCTTTCTGAATAGGCTTGAGCCTAAAAGCTGTGCTTAACAAAAACCACTACAGGTTTGATCCATGGAGAAGGAAAAGAAAAAGTCTCAACCAGCTCCCTCCTGCTTCACCCCAGTGCTAGACTGCGGAATGTTGGTGGGCTCTGGGCTGTAGAGATGGGTTGTGGTCCAGGGCAGGAAATGAGTAAAGCAGCTGAGACTTTGTGGGGAGATCTTGTCAAAACTGATGCACTGAGCTGAAGGTCTGAACCAGCTCAGGAGCTGATTGCCAGTGGGATGCTAAGGCCCAGCCTCAGGGGAGCAGAGTTATTTGTCAAAAACATGGGGCAAAAGGCAGTGCAGAGGGCTGTCAGCCATGCAGTTCTACTCCACCCCTGAAGTATAGCAAACCATGGAGCTCATAGTGATTAAATACTTGTTACCTTTAATTCAGCTGCTTAAATTCTTGTTTAACTTGTTATACCAGGGTGAATGTGACTTGTGTGATAATCGTAACATTTTCTTTTTTATTCAGTTTTAATTTTAGCAAGGGGGATAGAACATGAAGGTAGTATAGAAAGTAATCTCACCCCCTAAAGAGTTGCAGCTGAGCCAATTATTAAGGATTAGGAGCAGGCCTGATTTTAACAGGCCACAGCTGTAGCCATAAGAGGAGTGTTATAAAAGAGTGGATTGGTGGGAACTGGAGTCAGTTGGCTGCTGTGAGGACAAGGAAGAGTCAGTGCCCAGAGGAGCTGCCTACAAGAAGCATCAAGGAGGTACAAAACTCTGGCAATATGGAATCTTTGTAATGTAATGATAATAGAACTGCTGTAATACAATGACAACAAGGAAGGCTTGCTGCTGCTGTGAGGTAGGAGGGAGCAGATAAAACATTCCGTTAGCATGACACTTATTTGTGATATTGCTTGACTAATAAGGGCCATACCAAGCAAATTCAGTGACTTTTTTCCTGCCCCTCACAATGATACAAGCATGTTTTTACACTTTGTTATGCAAATGTGCAGTGTAGCATCAATGGTAAGACTGATGAAAATATGTGCAGCATTTGTTAGGGCAGCTTGCTTGTCATCATTTCCCTCTGTCATCTGCATCTCATTAAAATGTATGAACGTGTTAAAGACTTTGGGATAACTGTGTGTGTGTCTGGGAGGGGCAGTGGCTCCCAGGCCATGTTCTGCACAGCTCCATGTGTGTGTCTGTTGCTCCCAGGCCCTGTTCTGCACAGTTCCCTGTGTGTGGCAGTGGCTCCCAGGCCATGTTCTGCACAGCTCCATGTGTGTGTCTGTTGCTCCCAGGCCCTGTTCTGCACAGCTCCATGTGTGTGGCAGTGGCTCCCAGGCCATGTCCTGCACAGCTCCATGTGTGTGGCAGTGGCTCCCAGGCCATGTCCTGCACAGCTCCATGTGTGTGGCAGTGGCTCCCAGGCCATGTTCTGCACAGTTCCCTGTGTGTGGCAGTGGCTCCCAGGCCATGTCCTGCACAGCTCCATGTGTGTGGCAGTGGCTCCCAGGCCATGTCCTGCACAGCTCCATGTGTGTGGCAGTGGCTCCCAGGCCATGTCCTGCACAGCTCCATGTGTGTGGCAGTGGCTCCCAGGCCATGTCCTGCACAGCTCCATGTGTGTGGCAGTGGCTCCCAGGCCATGTTCTGCAGACCTTTTAGCTCCCCCACGTATGGGCCCTGCTGTTTCTTCTTTGCTGTCTTAGCTCATGTCAGGCCCCAGCTGCTGCTGCTGGGGGAGCTTCAGGGCCATCCTTGATGTAAAGACATTCAAAGTACTGCTTTGAAAGGGAAGGTGCTTTTGAAGGGTTGCCAAGCCCTGCTCAATTCCATGTGCCTTTTCCTCCTTTGTCTGTGGGGACTGGCCATATATGTGAGCAGTCAAACACAATTGGCCCCTCTGCCTGTTCCTGCTGAACCAGGGCAGGCCTCTGACCCTTGCCAGGCAGGTGACTTTAGTTAATGGAATGTGTACATCTTATTACTGACACAAATAACAGAAAATACTTTTATTTCCCCCCTCCTAAGGCAAGTCAATCTGGATTTTTAGGCTGTTTTTTTTTTTTTTTTTGCATCCCTGCCTCTTTAATCTCTGCCATAGCAGTAAAGGTTGATAAGCAGTGTTGAAGATGTGCTGATGTAAACTCAGCCAATTGCCAAATCGCTGCATCAGCCTTGTTAAATTCATGTTTACATGATTATGGGGTGTCATTTCTGCATTTATGTTGCTGCAGGCACTTTCCTGTTCTCCCAAGTGTGATGCAAACATTGAAGGAGTTCTGCTGTTTCTTGTTGCATTTTAATATATAACAATTTTACTGGTTTTAAGTGTGATCTTGAATGATTGAAGTTGCAAAGTCACAAAAAACCTGGAGCTGTGTGGGATTATTTTGGGTTTTATCCAGGACAGGCTCTGGGCAGTTACAAGTGTGCTTTTAGATCAGATAAAACTTGTGAATGTTGTACAGTTCAGATGAGGACATGACTGGTCCAGACCTTTTTGCTATTGCACAGGAGGTCATAAATGCAAGGCGAGGTCTTTAGAACTTTCATTTATTTGCAAAATGCACATAAATAAATAAAGCCTGTGACTGTGATTTAATTCATTCCTTCTATCATCCTTTCAAGCATTGGTCGCTCCAAATGAGGCAATAAGCAACTGTCAGTGTTGACTCCTGAAAAATACTTATTTTTGGCCTTGCCACTTACAATTTCTTGTGATTTCTGCATTTAAATAACGTCAGGCAGTTTTTTCTGCATCCTGGCTGGCTTGTTTAGTGGAGATCTTTGATTTGGCAGGAAAGGAAAGTGGTCTGGTGTGCCCCCCCTGTTTGGGTTCTGCCACAGCTGTCTGGGCTGCACAGGCTGATGGAGAAGGTCCTCACCAGGCTGGGGACTGCACAGATTGTCTCACCTTGGTCCCTTTTGGTGTCACCCAGAGTAGATGCTTGGTCACTGATGAGGTGCAGCTGGGGTCATCAAAGCTTGACTTGTATTGAGGTGTGTCTGGTTTGGTGTTTTATGTGTGCCTGCTCTCCAGCTGTACTCATTCCTTCCATGTATTTTCTATTTAACATGCCATATTTCTTATATCATAACCTCCAATTTTGGAGCCAGAACCTCTTCTTGGGGATGTCAAAAGGAAGAGCAGAACAATTTTCTATTAGCAACTCAGATTTTGTGAGGGCCAAATGTCCTTTGAAAATACCATTGAATATATCCAGTTAAAGCAATGGATGAAGAGATTCTGATTATCAGCAATTATTTCTGGTAAAAGGAGCCTCAAAAGCAGAATATCCAGAGAGCTCTTACTTAAAATTGGAGCATAGAAATTGGCTGGAGTAGTTGCTTTAGGAAGCACAGAAAAAAAGTTCTCCTTCATGTTACACACATTTTCAAGTAATCACTGGCTCTCACCAGGGTGACTTTTTGCAATACAAAAACTAATTTTTTTTTTTTGTGAGATCTGAAATACTAGATCTGAAAAATTGAAGTCCAAGTTCATTTCTTGAAAATATGTCCAGGAGCTTTAACCTTTTCTTTAGATTTCATAGGAATGATTTATATAGTTGTATATTTTTATGCCCAAACCTAGTTTTTTAGCCAGGTTGTAAAAAATATCAGAAATGTGACTTTAGTCAGCTATTTCTTTGACAGCAGCCCCAAAAATTAATGTAGCAAGCTAGCAGAGCCTTTTTTAATTTTAGTGGGGTTTTTAAAAATGGAAACTTGGTTGCAATCTCCTTTCAAAATTCTGTTGCTTGCTCAAATGCAGATATTATGTGCATAATGAGGGGTAAAACTGACAGGACATGTCTGTCACTGGAGTAATGAATATTAAATGATCAGTTTGAAATGAATGAACTGTAAAATATATAATTATCATTCAGTGTTCCATGCCTTTCACAATAAAAAGCACGAAATGAAATTTGCAGTAAAATGTGCCCCATCTGCAGCAGTGTAGGACAAAAGCTGAGATGTCACAGGCCAAAATCACTCATATTAGCAATTCATAGAGGTGGTTTGTAATTAGGGACCAAGTGATGAGGGGAAATAATGTTTGATATTTAGTCACAAGCCTTAACCAATTAGCTAAAAAAACCCAAATGGGTGGAAGATGCAATTTCATTTTTCTTCCATCAGTCAGTCTTTTGTTTGACAGACGAGTTTTTCTGCACTCACCAGAGCCCTGGAAACTCTTTTTACAGCAGACAGCAGTAATCAGGAAAAGATCTATGTAATTATCAGGGAATACTAATAAGCAAGGAATGGAAGCTTAGATGTTTGAGATTGGACAGATAGAAATTAATTAATTTGTATACATAAAGAATGTATCATGTGCAAGTACTATTATCTAGCTCTTGTGAGCAATTAATTATTCCAGTATTATATAGTACTTGTTTTGGAGGGAAATGTACTGGTTGCATATAGTGTTGCAGTGTTTCTCAAAACAGATGTTTTCTCCAAATGTGTATTTTCATTTTTGGAGAAGAAATGCAGCTAAATTGTCACCTCCTGTGAAAAATGCATGTATTTTATGATTGGCTTTTTGCAAATATTAAAATTAATATTATATGTGTTAGAAAGTGATGCTGTATTAATTCTCTTAAGTAGTGTGTTAATTAT
Organism: Melozone crissalis; assembly: GCF_028551555.1. Lineage (NCBI taxonomy): Eukaryota > Metazoa > Chordata > Aves > Passeriformes > Passerellidae > Melozone > Melozone crissalis. The sequence continues at coordinate 3,912,628 of NW_026535812.1, forward strand.
AGTTTTAGGTAATAAAAAGTGTTAAAATAGAAACTATGCTATGTAGGATACGTTTTTAAAGAAAGGACTCTCAGTGAGATAGCAGCCAAGGGACACCTGAATCTTTCAGAGAAAAAGAATTTATTGCTCTCTTATCAGAAGAAACGAACTTCTTCCTGCCTCGAAGGCGCTGTCAGGATTCAGAGGAAGAAGCTGACACTGCCCAGACAGAATCCTGTGTTTGAATGCAATTTATGCATCATGGATGAGGTGTATGAACATGCAACAGGCTGTTGTTTTTAATGGTTAATCCTTTAACATGGGTCCTTTTTTGGGCTTGTGCTGCCCAGAAAAAGGTACCTGAACATCTGTAACTCTTTGTCTTTATTGTCTCATATTGTCCTAATTGAAATTGTTCAAATTATTATTACTCTAATTATATTACTATTTTTATAACCGTTTTATTACTATTAAACTTTTAAAATTTTAAAAACAAGTGATTGGTGTTTTTCACACAGGGGACCTGGGCAATGCTGACCAATCTTCCTACCTGTACAAAACCACACAGTAAAACCTCCTCCTCATTCAGGTGGTCTCCAGGTTTACCTTCCTTTACTTGGACATCTTCTTCCTCACCTGTTTATACCATCAGGCTAACCTGAGAGGGACAGTTGTACAGGGAGGTTCCTTGGAGTCAAGATTCAGAGTCAAGATTTAAGAGAGCTGGCAAGTTTTTGTGGAATTTGATAGTTTGTTCTCATTCCTAAAGAGGCTATAACACAGTAAAACATCTTGGTGCTGTCATTGGATTCATATGGAGACAAGAATGTGTTAATTGTTGGTGCAAGGATGTGGTCCAGCACTGACTGGAGCTCTGGGAACTCTGACTCCTAATGCAGGCAAATTGTGCCACATTTTCACCCCAAGCTTCACCTGTACTCAGCATTTGTTATTTAAATGCATAAATGTGGCTGGGAGGAAAGAGTACTTGCTAATGTAAGAATTGCATTTTAAAACTTAGCTGTTGGCAGTATAATTTCTGTGCAAATAGACTGATATGTTTCAAAACACTCGGGAATTAGGAGACACTTGAGGGTGTTAATGAAAGAAAGAAAAATTAGAGCCTATTTCCAGGTTGAAATGCAAAAAAAAAAAAAAAAGAGATGAGGGAGTTTTGAGGGAAGAGTAAACCATTCAAATAGGATCAGTGATAATTTTAGGTTTAAGTCTATAGAAAATGTACTGAGAGAAAAGACTGCCTTTGAAAAAATAAAGACTGCATTGATAATGAGGAGGTGCATAAAAATAAATTAAGCATTTTGTTATAAAGTCAGAGCTATTTATAATCAGAAACAGCATCAAAGCTTAAAAACATATTTCTTTCAGGCAGTTCCTAGGTCTAGACTCAGCTGTTAAAAGAAAACAAATGCAGTGGGAAAAATTAAACTGTAGGTAGAATATGTCTGAAGAATGCAGAGTAATTGTGAAAAGCAGGGTGTCAATGTGTTCACTGTATGGATTCCATAGCCCATGGAATTCAGGCATTCTCTGCCTTGGAGAGATGAAACACAGAGATCTTGACTCTTACAATGTCTGGAACAGCCACATTCCCATTGATTTTGGGGGGTAGACAGATCATTATTTGTTTTGGAGTGTACAGAAACTTCAGGTCAGGACCACAAACTAATAAGAGCTCTTGTATGAATGTGCAAAGAAGTTGGGCTCTGTCCCAAAAACCAAGAACAGGAGTTCTTCAGAGTCTGTCAGAAATGACCACCATGGATAGAGCTGCACAGAATGATACCAAAGAAGGAGACACTCCAGTGTTCCCTTTGTCCTGCCTGTGTGTCATTTACTGCATTCCTGCTTTCTGCTGGGACTGAGAAGGGCAACACTGTGACGGTGTTCACAGGGGTCTGAGGATGAGGGAAGAGATGAGGATCTGACTCCATGTTTCAGAAGGCTCGATTTATTATTTTATGATATATATATTATATTAAAACTATACTAAAAGAGTAGAAGAAAGGATTTCATCAGAAGACTAGCTTAGAATGGAAAAAGAAAGAATGAATAACAAAGGCTTGTGTCTCAGACAGAGTCCAAGCCAGCTGACTGTAATTGGCCATTAATTAGAAACAACCACATGAGACCAATCACAGATGCACCTGTTGCATTCCACAGCAGCAGATAACCATTGTTTACATTTTGTTCCTGAGGCCTCCCAGCTTCTCAGGAGGAAAAATCCTAAGGAAAAGATTTTCCATAAAAGATGTCTGCGACACAACACCATCAGCTGACACGTGCCTTGTGCACTGATGGTAGCAAAACTTATGCAATCCTTGTTTTATTAATGTGTGGGACCGTGTGACAAATGCTATTTAAAGGTACATTCTGAGAGATGTGGAGTGAGGATGGAAAGTCAGCTAATAGATTTATTTTGAGGTACAGTTTGACGTATAAATATATAAAAGTATAAATACTTGCAAATGGGCTTCCTGTGGTGTTTCTCTGTGGTGCCCTTCTGCCTGCATTACTGGTTTGACATGTTGTGGTTTATCTGTGGGCTTGGTCCATGGCTGTTGGACAGGTTGTGATGAGCCTGTGCCTGGCATGGAACAGAGCTGTGCCACCCTACCTGAGAACAGTGGATGTGACACCTGCAGTCCCCCTGTGCTCTGCCCATAATGCACAAATGGTGCAAGACTACCAGAGCATATGCACTCAAAAGGATTCTCATGCCCCCAGCTCTGGATTTCTGTGCATTTTCACATCTCTGCCTTGACCTTTCAGCTTCATGAGCCTTTGCCCACATGCAAACGTGCCTAGAATTTATCAGTCTCTCTCAGTTTCTTGCACTCTTCCTATTATTCCCTCTTAAAGAATTGGAGTTTCTTGGTTTTCATCAGGGAATAAAGTATCTCTTCTGTAGTGCAGTCACAATTTCAAAACCAACATAGTTCATTTGGAAGGAGTGGTGGCCATATGAAAAAAAAAAAAAGATGAGTAGCTTGTTTCAAGATCTGCTGGATGAAGTAGAGGACAGGTAATTTGCAGCAACACCTGTCCTATACATGATCAGCTTCTCTCCACTGCAATATCCTTCAGGCCCCTGCTGGATGGAAATCTATAATTTTAAACAAATAAAACATAACCATCAATACTTTCTTCTATTTTTTTTTTAAAGGAAACTACTGACTCCTTTAAAATCCATGACATTAGGATTTATCTCAATTCCCAAGATTTCCAAATGTGTAGGCTCATATGTAGGAGCATAGGATTTCAGTGAGATTAAATTTGTACACTGAGATAGCACTCAAATCTGTGCTATCAAAATAGTGTGGCATGAAATTTTATAAAGGCTACCATTTTTAAGACTTTTTTTTCATTTATTTTAGCCTCATAATATAATAGGGGTTTTAACTTAGAATTTTTCAAAATACTGTTCTCAGCTACAGAGTATTGCCGAAACTCTTGAGACATAATTGCATAAAGCCTAAGGTACCTTAATATACTTTTTTAAAACTTCAACTCAAGGTACTATTTACAAAGGAAAATGTGCTAATCTGAATTATAAGGTGTTGAAAAACCTTTGAAAATCTGCTCAGCCAGTGTTAAAATGTCTTGAGTTCATTAGCATCTGCAGTGTTGACTTCAGAGATGTCATAATTGAGACATTCATAGGAGAAATAGCAGCAATTGGAAGGCCCTGGTTTTGGTATTTCAGGCAGTAAGGGGGATATTACAGATGCAAATGTTCTTTTCTTCAGTTAAACAGGGCATCCTGCAGCTCCTCAGTGAGGTCTGTGTTTGGTGCTTTTAGGGGATTGCTCTTGCTTTTCTGCACAACCACTGAATTTGATTTCTTTTGCTTCCTATGAAAACACACTGTTATGATAAAAATGTTCACTGGGGATCTGTGTGTTCCTCAGAATTACGTGAAATATTGGAATATTTGCAATGCATTGATGTCCAGTCAGTGAAGCAGTGCTGGGAGCCCTGGTCAGCTTTGACAGAACCTTTCAGAGCTCACTCCATTCTTGTTTATTTAAGGAATAAGGACAAGAGTCAGGTTGAGTTAAAATGCCTGCTGTTAATGCTCATAATGGAAAAGTAAAGCAATGTTCTGAACAACTTTCAGCCCACATGAAAGACATAATGTGTGTAAGACTGGGGCAGCTTCATACAGTGAGCGTGGAATTATTAAATAGCAAAGAAAGTTAAATTAAATGATAGAAGGATTAAATATTGTGCATCTCAAGCTTTTATGTCTTTTTAAATGAGAATGAAGCTGTTCACGAGGAATCCATGTTGAATTGAAGATCAGCATTGATAAGCAAGATAAGTGAAATGCTTTTTTGAGTGCAAGTAAATACAGAGGAAAACACCTTCTTTGTGACTTTTTTGTGCCCTTGAAACATCAATGAAAACATTTTTAAATTATTGGATACTTTCCCCAAGATTTTTAAGTGTGTAATTTTCATGTCTGAGGATGCAATCAACAAATGCTGTTAAAGTTCCTGTGGATAGCTGTGGGACAGACTCATCCCCGAATTCCAATTTTGTTCCTTAGATATGGGACATGAACAGCTTCCTGCTCTTAATGCTGAGGTATGGAGACTGGGAACTCAGAATTCAGGTTTGCATTCTCTGAAGTCTGTTATGACAAATATCAGTAGATAAAGTTATAAGGGCATGTTGATGAAGGAGTTGAAATGTGTTTTGTGTTAATTAAAATAACTTTGAAGCTTAAAGGCACTTCAAGGCCCAGAGACCACAACTATGTGATCCATTCCCTAAAAGAGGGAATGAGACAGGGTGTAAAGACTAATTCCTGTATGGAAATGAAAATTCAATATGTGCTCTTCAGAAATAAGGATCAGAAGTAAGACATGCTGCTGAAGGTTTTACATCTCAGCATTGTCAGTGGAGTTCTACCAAATTTGTGGCTAGATGTTTTTTTTTCCTGAACAGCATAGGTTTGTGTTGAGCAAAGCATGCACGAAGTTCCTGTTAAATGTCTAACATTAATTTCCTTAGTGTTAAGAAGTTTCTCTCCCCCACTCACAAAAACCCCCAAAGAAACAGATTTACAAGAGAATTAATCATATTTATGGCTGCATAAGCATCTCAACATGTCAGAATAAGTATACAAAGTATGTTATCTTACTTTAGAAATAGCCAACAGCAGTGTACTTATTGATGTTATCAAGTCTATTAGGCAAGGCACTTGGTGGTTTTCGTCAAATTAGTTTGTAATAAGAATTAGCTAGTAACAAAGAGTCTTCCTTTTCAAATGTTGCCCCTTTTTTAATATAAGAACAAATTTTGTTGATGAGAACTGTCATTGTTGATGGGCCTTCTCTTGGAGGCCAGAAAATGTGTTTATGGCAGGAAATTTGGTGCAGAATAGGTTTTGCTGTGCAGCACAATCAAAGCAGTGCCAAGGTATCCACAGGAGCTCCAGTGAGTAATTTAATGTTGCTGAGATGCACTGCCCATAATGTATTGCTCAGTTAAAATGTTCTCCAAAGAGTTCACATCTCATAATCACACATCATAAATCATATAAATTCTGCTTTAACTGATCCTAATGTCAAAACTCTTGTTGCCTTAATTGGGGCAGGATTTTCATGTTATTATTTTATGTAAAAGCACATAAAGCATTATAGTTTAAAGTTGTCTATCTAAAAATAAAGCCAGAACATAACTACTGGAATTTCAGTAATTCATGCAATGGCATCACAGGGAGAACAAAGTGTGTGGAACAGAATAAATTTCTTCTCTACAATTTGTCTTTGGCAAACATATAAAATGTGTTTTATATCAGAACGTTTCTGGAAAGTTTTCAGGGTTTTTGTAGGTAGGGAAACACAGTTCCTCCTGATAAAGCTACTCAATTTTTTTCCTAATGCTGAGACAGATTTAATCCTGTAAAATGCAAACGTTTATTTACTTCTCCTACTTCACAGCCATTTTCAGTTTCCACTTTTTACTTAGTTTCTTTTTCCTCAAAAAGCATGCAAAAATCCATGTTCTTGTTTTCTCCGCCTTCCAGAGGAAGTCTTAAATTCTTTCTCAAGCTCCAATCCTCATTTCTTTAGTGACCTAAGCCCCCAAATCTGCCTATCTTCTGAACATTTTTGTTCTTAGCTGCTACCTTATGAGATCTGGGATTTTGCTGCTGTCTTTAGTTTCTATTCCTGGCTCATTCTGGAAATCCAGGTTTCTATCTCAAGACATACCTTGGGGGAATTAAGGTCTCCTGTGTTATAAAGCTACACGTGCACAATACAGTCACATGGATGACCCTTGTGAGGAGGACTTACTTAGTAAAAAACAATCTCTGAAATACTTAATGTAGTGACATCCAGCCACCAGAAACTGGAGCTACTGGAGACTCCAGTGAATTTCTCTTCAAGGATATGAAATTTCAAAACTTCTTGCTTGTTTGTCAAAGAATGACCATAGCACGAGCCGCACTTATGAGTCTAAATCATCTTCTGACCTCACCTTCTTTCAAGTTTCTCCTTCTTGGTCCAGAGCCCAGAGCTGTTAAAGCTCTCCAGAGAACAGCTCACGGAAACTCAACAATGGACAAATTGTGGTTTTAGTTGCCATTTCCTTTGGAGCAGCTGATAAGCGAGGCGGAGCTGTGTCCATTGCTGACCCCGCAGGTGTCACTGTGGTGTTTCCCCAGGGAGGAGTGACCACCAGGTCAGTGCTGTCCGGGTCCAGGGGCTCTTCCAGCCAGGGGCATTGTGCCTTGCAGCTGTTCCTGTAGCAGCTCCATCCTTGGGAATGGGATCCCCCTGCAGGCCTGGAGCAGCACGCCTTGCTGTTCTAGGGGAGGGCTTGCAGCAGGTTCAGCCTGACATTGTGCAGGAATTCATGGGATTTCCTGCACGCCTCAAGGCTTCCTGTGTTAGTGTTGAGAAACACATAATCACAAGAATGGTTATATGCAGGTGCTTTTATTGAAGAGCTCTGGGTGTCAGGGGTACAAACCCAGATCTGATTTCGACATGGGTTTGGGATGAAAATGTTTTTATGTTCTATCGTTATATAACTTTCATGTTAATTATTAAACTTATATTGTTCTATTGTATACATAGATTTCAGCCAAGCATAGGCTCCTCATGGTCCCCCTCAAACTTCTAACATAGTTTCTCATGATTCTTCTTACAATTAACAATAAATATATTTAATTACAAAACAATCATCACATCTAACAATTATATCATTTATCATATACTGCTTACGCAGGTGCCATTTCACATGATCTGGCAAACACAAAGCCTAACATTTTCAGAGTCTATTTTTAACATTTTTCGAGGGCCCCACTAAGTCTAGCTTCTTTCTAATTCCCCAAATTTTATGATTTTAAAACCTTTTACTATCACCTGGGCATCCTCAGTTTGGGTGGTTCTGGGGAGAAGGCCTTTGACACCTACACGGGATTCCAGCAGGCTGAGCTGAAGATTATTAAGTCAGCAGATGAAAAGACTTAGAGCTGAAAGAGGTGGTAAGAAAGCCTAAATTTTCTGCCAGTTTTTCTGGAATTGACAACCGCTTTAAGCTAGAGATGGGAGAACATATTATCAACACAATTAAATGGAAAATAAATCCATCGTGCTATTTAGAGGGGAAAAAGAAAGAAAACATTTGCTTTCACAAAGCAATTCTTAACCATTACAATTTGCTACCTCAGGTTTTAGAAGGTGTCAGTTAAATCAACTGACAATATTGAATCTGCCCTGGTGTCAGGAGTTAAACCTTCTAATAGTCATATCTTTTCTTTTATGATTCTTTTCCAATGTGTTATTTTTGAATCAGTGACATTTCCTAACTGATTTGAGTCAGGAACCATCTGAATTTTGCAAATACCGTTGTAATGTGTCCCTTGTACACGTGCTGCTTCCCACCCACTCCTCCTCTCCCCACGCCCCAACAAGTGTCTGTCTCAGCTTAGAGAAAAGATGGCTTTGCTCATGAGATGGTGGCCTCATGCATTTTGTCCTTATTGTACTCCTGTTACTATAATGCTTCTGCACTTACAAATGAAAGCCTGTAGAGTGGTTTCTGCAGTTAGTTGGTATGGTATGGTAACATTTTACCAGCCTTTGGGAGGGAGAATATAAAAAGCCCCACAGCCAGAACACCAGCTGCTCATCTCAGGATCAGAGATTTCTTAAATTAAAGCAAGTATCCAAAACAGTGCCAAAGGATCAATAATTTTCACAATGTGAAAATATTTGAAGAGACATCATCTGATGCAAAAGAATTGCCTTGCATTCCCAAAGAGCATGGCTATTTTCCATTTGTAAAATTTCCACACCACAGGTCACACAAAGCTTATATAGCCATAGTTTTTACATTTGGGGATGTATCTCCCAAATTCATCTCCAAGACAAGAGCTTGCAAATAATTTGATATATTATTTTATTTTGCTTTTGCTTTATTGTTCTTTTCCTCTTCCCAATACCAGTCTCTAAGGTCTAAACTGTAGCATTTGTTCATAATATACTTTTCTTCCCCCCAATATAATTTAAGGAATGATGTTGCTGTCACTCATTTGACTGCTGTTATTGCTCATTGGACACCAACTGGAGAAAGCTAAGGCTGGTAGAATTGCACTCACTGTATTTTGAGAGTTCCTTAGGTAAAAGTGCCATCAAAAGTATTCCCTAGGAATCAGTAAGAAAAAAGTTTTGGTGCTTTTTTTATTTGCTTGTTTGAGTTTTTTGTTTGATTGGTTTTTTTAAGAGCTCAGACCCTTACCAGAATCAGAAGGAATGAAAAGCATTTGGTGCTTGAAATTTGAGTTACATAAGGAGTTCCCTTTTCATGTGAGCTCCTGTTCACTGTCTCATGGTTCAATTGCATCTGCCTGCAGTCAGGGGATGCCCTTTGGCTCAGTGCAGCGTGTGAGCCACACCTGAGTGTGCCACTGGAGCACACTGCTGTATCTGCATGCTCGGGCAATTCACATATTCCATTAACAAATACAGAATACTTCAACTGCCCTGCAAACCAGAATCCCAAATGCCATAAAAAGCTCTGAAATTGCATCCATCACTTCTCATTTTTCAACATCGACAAGACTTTTGGCCTTCATCTGTTGCATAAACTCACCAGTCTCTCCTCTGACTGTACAGTCATTACAAGACAGAGATTTGAGATCCCTGTTTTCCATTTCACCTTTCCCTGACACATCCCCAGTTTAATCTTCCTGTTGCTTAGTTTTTGCAAAAATGGGGGAAAACCAACTACTGTGAAGATAAGTAGGTTTTCTTCTGAAAGAAGATCTATTGCAACATAGGAATGAACTCAAAGCTCTCAGATTAGTGCTGGAATATAAAATAATTCAGCTTTAGAAGGATCAGTCTCCCAAGTCCACAGTTTCCTAATGGTTAAACAAAGAAGCAACAAAGGAACAGAATGAACTTCAATTTGCCATAAATATATTTGTATGCTTTCCCAAATAGCCAGTGAAAAAATAATTTGCTAATTTGCTAATTGCCCACGTTTACCTGTGGCTAGAGCCCTGTGTTGTTTTGGTGGTTTTGCTGCTTTCTTCGCAAAGGGAGAAACTTGAATCTCATTGATGTCTGGGGGTTTTACAGAAGACAAGACAGGAAAGAGTTAGGGTTATATCTGAAGATTTTGTTTGGTTTCATAATTATTTTCTTTATTTATTTTTAATTTTGGTTTCACTCTTAAGTGTCAACTCTCCATCTTTGAGGTGATTTCTGTTACCTCACCAGGTATTTTCCTCAGCATCTGGTACACACAGCTATATAATAGCTATAGAAATTACCTTGCATCTGAGTTTGCTGCAAATGGGGTAGATATTCCTTGGTGCAGTGCTCCCTCTTCCCTGGGGGAGTACATTCCTCAAACTGAAATTCATTTAGCTGTCACCATTGTATTCCTTATGTAGGAGTTCCAGTGACATAACATTCAGGTTGTGCCTGCAGGAAGAAAGCTCAATTTATAACCACAGCAAAGCAAAGCTTCTTACATTTTTCCCCTTCCTTTTCATTTTGTGTCTTCATCCTTTCCAGTCAATAGGAGATGGATGGTGAGAGGGTTCAGCAATAAGACAGTCTGATGGTGTAGTGTAATCTCTCCTTAAAGTGTCTTTTTGTGTGATCTTCCTGTGTGCTTCAACACCAGATATCCAAATGTTCAACAGCTAGATATGCAGGACAGGTTTTTCCAGAAAAAACTTCAGATCCCCTGGTTAAATTGTGAAGAAGTGCAAACTTTTATCAGTAATTAAAATGCAGATGTTTGTTTTCTCTGCGATGTACAAAACATAGAAGTAATTGTAGGTATTGTTCCAAAAATACAAAGTGAGAAGGTGACCAAGAGTTGAATGTTCTCACCCACCCTTCTGCTTTGTGTCTTGTCAAGTTGGGTTTCTCAGGATGCCCTTTCTCTTGTACCAGGGCTTTGCAACTGAAAGTAATTCCTGCAAAACTCTCTGAACCTAGTTAGGCTGACAGCTGAGAACACATCAAAAATATTTTGCAAATTGCCTTTTTATTTCAGTGTCTTAATTGGAGGGATGTCTGCCAGTGTTGAGTGCAGTACAATGTGCATGTCATTTTTCTTTTATATTTGAATGTGTATTGTAGGGAATTTGTTAGTGGCTTTTGAGTAATACCATTAATATTGGAAGTATATGAAATAATTTCTCTTCATAGATAAAATAAGATGAATGGATATGAAACACAAACCAAATTAATTAGGCATGGTTTCTTCTTTTCCAGTGAATAAACACAAACCTTGGATTGAGACATCGTACCATGGAATCATAACTGAAAACAACGACACTGTGATTTTGGACCCTCCCCTAGTTGCTTTGGATAAAGATGCACCTGTTCCCTTTGCAGGTAGGAATGTTCATGAGCAGCAGCATTTGAGCCTGTGGACTGCATTTTGAATTTGAAAATTTTGAATTTCAATGATTTTGAATTATTGGTATTTGTAAGGAAGGAATTTCCAGTGTAATTTGAAGATTGTGTCTGAGTACTCAGGACCTGACTGTTGGCCCACAGATCCTGAAATGAGGTGTTTCCTATACTGAACTTGTGAAGCAGAACAGAATAAAGAGAATAATACAGCAGGCACCCACTATCAATATATTTTAATGAAAACACAATAATTACACAATTATACTTGAATTTGCTTTTATAGAAATTAATCATTGCAATTGCCTGAAGTGATAATGCATAATTAATTTTGTTCAGCAGTAAAAGCCCCTGCTTTCTCTCTTCCTGTTCTGCTCCCTGGCTGTGGACAAAATGTGTGACAAATCCTTAAAGTTGCTCAAATCATATCTTACTGTGTAAGTACTTTTAGCTGTTGAGACTTTGACAGAAAATTTAATGGAGGTTTTGAACATTTTTGCTCAGGTTGTATGATGTATGATAGATGTATGTCATATACAAGTTTGCATTTCTATTAAGTCTATTTTACCTGACACTTTTTCTGTCCTGAGTCCCTTAAACAGAATATGAGACTTCTTCATGTTGAGCAAGTTGTCTCTTAAATTCTCTCTTTTATTAAAAATAATTCTTGAAGAAAAGAGAGAATAGTAAAGCTTGATAGCTGTAAGATGGTGCAGTTGTTAAAAAGATGGTATTGCTTAAGAATCTTCACCTTTTATAAGGAAAGGAACTCTTAAAGGTGAGTGTCCTTGTTCTCAAGGAGTTGTCATATTCAGGAAGCAGAGATCCAAGTGCTTGTCCCAAACAGCATTTTACAGCATCCTGAAAGAATTCTTCTCAGTCACTTTTCCCAAAGCTTACCCTGGCATCAGCTCCTACCCTGCCAAGCCAGGGCTCCCAAATGGTTTTTATATATTGACCCCCAGTTTAATATCAAGATTGTTTGTTGCTCGTGGTGCCCAGTGATTCTTGGCTGCATGAAGATCACTTCTTAGTGAAAAGATGCCCTTGTCATTTTTTTCCCTCTGTTCCTGTGTGTGTTCCATCTTAGATTTGGTTCTTTTGCTTGCATTCCCTTAGGATCCTTCCAGGGATGTTCATCACGTGCTGTTGTCACTGACACTGCAAACTCTGCTGACTGGGAATTTGTTAGCCTAATTATTTTCTTCAGCTTTCACATTGGGAGAATCAACACATTTTTCATTAAATATTGGTTTACTTTTTGTGTAGAAAATCATCCTTTGAAATACTGAACTTACACAGACAGACTGGCTTTTGTGATAAAGTTGTATTAGAGAGTAGTTTTAATCTAGCTTCTCCATTTATTAATTCAATTTCTATTGAATATAAAAATATCTACTTCTTACAAGGGTAAATACTTTCTGTGTATTCCCTGATACTAATAGTTTATTTCCTGATAATATTTGGCCTCATGATCTGCAGTCCAGGCACAATATTACAGTACTGATGGAACCCTTCATTCCCTTGAAGGGCCTGCATTCCCTATGTTTTTGGAACAACCTCTATGCACTTTTGATAAAAACTCCTGTCTTTTTAAATTGTTGGAGGAACTTACTATTTCTGTTGTAGTTTTGATTTCATTTAATGTACTTTTATTTGGTTTCATAATATCATTAATTTATTACAGGTTTTTATGGAAAATTAAATTTGCATAATGTATTTAGTAGGAGAAAACTGAAACAGATACAAGTACAACATTAACAATATTCAGTAGCTGTACATGTAATAGTGTGGTAATGTGGAATGTCTATTATGGACATTTTATTTATTTTATTTGATTGTGGAAATTGCAGTTATATAATATATCAGTCTTCAAGTGTAGCAGAGAATCAGAGGTCCAGCAGTTCCTTTGTCATCATTCTGGTAATGTTTTCAGTATTTTGTGCAACTATTGGAGAAGGAAAAATTTCTAGTGCTTGGAAAGTTCTCCGTGTTTGTTTGGTTGGTTGTTTTTTTAATGGTCCCACATTCAAGAATAAATCAGGGTAGTTTCTGATCTGTGCTGAAATGTCTGCTAAGATCTCCTTGAGATCACTGTAGTAAGACTAAATTTATGTGAATTCTTCCTCTGCAACGACCCCTGAAATAGTTCACAGGCAGATGGTTGTCTCTTCCATCAGGATTTGTGTTACCTTATAAAAACAAACTCTTTTTTCAGTAGTACCGGTGTGCATTTGACTTTAAAAACACACAAAAAACCTATTGACAAAAGATCTCCTCCAACAAACCAAAACAAAACCCCAAATCTCAAACCAAACAATAAAGAAAAAAACCCAGCTTCCATGTACGCATTCAGTGCAGATGGGCAGGAGTTCTACAGGACCAGGGAAACACCTATTTATTGAATTGAATTTTATCTACTAACTTACACTTACTTATTCCATATTTCTATGTTGTTAGTGAGGGTGTAGTTCTGTTGGACGTGTGCTTAACTGAGTCCTTGTGTTTGCTCCTTGCTGCTTGCCCTGGTGCACAGGTAGTTCATGCATTTCATATTTTTCACCTGGGCAAATAATTTTTCACCAGGTAATTACTTTGTTACTAAGAAGAACACTTAACTCTGTTAAGAGGCATTTCCTAGTCAGTGATTCTTATCTGCCCTTAGTGCTTTGATATGCTTTCTGTACCCATTCCTATGATCTCCTTTTTTTAATTTAAATGTTACTACTCCAAACTTCAAATGGTGTGTTGGTTTTCACTTATGGAAACTTTAACTTTTTTCCTGATACCTCTGCCTTTTTTCATCACCATGCCTACAAAGGTAAGTCTGTCTATGCCTTCTAGGAGTGCACACATTATGGTGCACGTCCAAACCTGAATGGTCACAGGAGAAAATTACTGTAATCTGCGCTTTTTTTTCACCTCTATCTAATGTTAAACATCAAGGGTGATGACAGGAAAAATAGGAGTCTTCTGTGCAGTTACCTTCCTGACTGGTCTGTGTTTCCAGGAAGAGCTAAGGGGAGACTAACAGGACTAAATGAGCCTGTGAAAATGCTGGCTGTCAGATGTGATCAGCATTTTTCATAACTGGAGCACAAAGAATTTCACAAGACTGCAATGAATGGCTTTTCGTGTCTCTTTATCTAATGAATTTATTGTGAATAATTCAAGTATATGTAAAGTCCTGGTTCTTAAAATTATCATGGTGGAAGCATACCTCACTTTCTCTTTTTTATGCAATTGTATTTTTGTCTCCTAGTTTGGAAGGAAAGCTTGAAAATACCAGTATAAGCTTCTAAGTGTGAGAAGTTTCAGGATCAGAAGTTTTCCATATTTCAGTTTTTCATGCCCTGGCCCAAAAAAGATTTTCGCAGGCTGGTGTTGAAATTCAACTGACCTTTAAAATAACTAAACTCACCATGGCATCCTGGAGCCTTTTGCAGGGTATCAGAGACATTCCCTCCCCTTGGCCAAAAAATCCCCCCCCCCAGAAAATGAACCCCTACAAAACCCACAAAGAAATTGTAACAGTTCAGGCTTAGGGGTGGTTTGGCTAGAAACAAGGTGGGATCTACTGAATCAGTTTGTCAGGATTCTGTCCCTCACAAAATGCTGTGAGATGATGGATGGCTTTTGGAAGAGACATCTACCTGCATTCCAGCAACAGCATCTACATTTCATCAGCAATGCTGTGCAAAACAGATCTGAAAGGAACTTCAGGATGTTGTCAGTCCATGCTGCTGCCCAAGGCAGGCCCCTTGTCATTTCTGAGAAACAGTTTAAACACTTTTCTGTCCTAATCTTACAGATCTGGAGTGGCAGAGATGCAAAAGCTTCCCAGGGTGATGTGTTGCACACTTCACCATGTTCCTGGTGAAGTTGTGAAGTTTTCATGAAACTTGGTCTGAACTTTCTGTACAGTGATTTTAGCCCACTTATTTTAGTCCTGTCCACAAGGCAAAGCAGATTATTCTTTTTGTGTAGAAGCCTTTTATGTTACTCCCTAGAAGCACTGTGAGCATCCTGAACAGCCTGGTGTGGAGGGGGCTTCTGCTGTTCGAGGTGTTTTCTGAAGCAGAAAAACAGGAGGTAACATACAGGGCAGTGAGGTGATGGATGTCCCTTCTCACCCTGGAAGGGAAGAGCCAAACTTGTCCCTGTGCTCCCATTTCTGGGCTGATAAAGTCACATTTGTGACACAGCCTTGTGTCCCAGCAAGGCTGAGCTAGGTAATTGTACCAGGGTGAGCTGGGCCCATTACATCTTCAGCTACTTTTATGCTCCTGATAAATTTATAGAGAGCCTTTCTCAGCAAGAGGAGAGCTCTGGCTCCCCCCAGACAAGAAATGTGTGTCTCAGAAGCAGTTCCAGTTCACACCTCCTGGGCACACGAGACTCTGACTGTGTTTTGGCTGTGCTAAAAGCACTGTAAAGAATAAGGAGACAACAAAACCAGCCAGGAAGGATGCCTGAATATCCACTAAACTGCAAGATGCTACCACAAACTCTCCAAATCTTCTTTGTTATTTTAGCAGCTCAGAGGAGTGTGTATTCTCAGCTACACCACAGCAAATCCAGCACTTGTCAGCCCACTTACACCCAGGGACTGAACACAAAATCCCATTTCTCTGTTTCAGACTCTGAAGCTGTCCAGCCTCCTTGTTGTTTGTTTGTATTGAAAAGCAGTGGCATTAATAACAGCAACTATCCTTTTGCTACAACATTGAAAATCCAGAAGTTATTCTAAACTTGTCATTCTGAATATTATTATTTCTACTCACTGTCATCCAAACTTTGAACATGACTCAGTTTAGGATGCCCAGAATTCATTGGTGTTAAATATTTCACTGTAAAAATGAGGCAAGATCAAAAAAATATGACATGCAGGCAAAGCCATGGAGTGTTGCAGTTGTTTATAACAATTTTTAATGATTTTTAATTTCTAGCTTTGAAGCTTACATTTATTACTGTAGCTTAATTAGTTAAGGCTTTAGCCTTCAAAGGCAAAATCCCAATCCTTTCACGGTGATCCTAATCTAAGGTAAAATAAAATATTGGTAATAGCACAATTAATTCTGAGGATGCTGGTTTTGACTTAAGGGATGCTGCTTATCATCCAGTAAAGTTAAGAGTGATAAACATGCTCAGGTTTCAGATTTAGAATGCACTAAAAAACCAGTCACTCTCACAGTGGCCTCTGCTAGTCCCTCAAGCTCAGAGATCAAGGGTTTGAAGGCTTTTAAGTTTGGTTATTTTCTGTGATTGCCTTTCCTAGTCATTTTTACAGCTGGGAAGTAATAGTAGGTGACATCAGTGTGTCCAAAGAAGACTCAAGGGTCAGGGTTCAGGCTGTTCTGATGGAGCTTTTAGTGGCTGCTGAGGGGGCTTTGTTGCAGGAGGAAGGGGCTAGGGAGAAAATGAGAATTACATGCTTGGGTTGGGGGTGAATGCAAGTTCCTCCTGACAGATAAAATCAATAATGGGAACGCTGAGATACTTTGTTACACCTAAATATGCTAAATTACTTGAAACTAGAAAGAATCCATGAAAATAACCAAGGAATTCCAGTCTGATGATATCCACTTGGACTTTTAAAACTAGTTATGGAAAATAGTGATTTGTGGTACATTTGGTTTTGAGCAGTTTTCTTTATGTACAAGACTTGATCTTTAGAAAAATAGGGCAGGATACTACAATGGATTGACAATAAAAAAGGGTCAGACAATAAAAAAATTAAATATAAATAAAAAAGGGTCAGAATCTGTCATTTTATAGTCCTGTTGTGGACTAAATAACCATTTAAGTAAAAAATTGTTAAGTAAAAACAGATTGTCACTGAAGGTGCCAGGAATATAATGAGTTTTTAAACTCTTGGGCTATTCAGAACACAGGAGAGAAACTTGAGTGAGGAGTACTGGAATTGCTAAGCCTATAGGTCAAAAAATTTCTTGGCTGCTGTTATGTTTTGAGGATGGATGTAGATTTTGTGTCACACTCCTTTGAAACTAATGAAGCCTTGCTGTATGAGAGCCATTGCAATGTGCCTGATTCTGCAGCTGAAATATGAAGTCATTTATTCCAAATCCTTTTATTTTCAACAAAATATTTTAAAAGTTGCAAAAAATATTTATTTTGTTGAGGTACTATTTTGACTTTTTTTTTTTCCTGCAATGAAACATTTTAGTGTGAATTAAGATGTAATTTGCTTTTGAGATGTGATTTTTGCTGTGGAGTTAAGTGTGGTTTCTACAATTTTTAGACATTCTCTAAAATCTGAAGTGGTTCCTCAAGGATTTCAAATTCTGGAAGTCACAGGCATAGGAAACTCATCTGTTTGGGGGTAAAAAAGGATGAGGACTTGTCATCTTCTTATGGTTTGAGTGATACATGGAGGTTACCTGAGGTCTGAACAGGCTCATATATTAAAAGAAGTGTGAGCAGCTGAAAAATGTAAAACTGCTCTAGTTATCCCTCATCATTAAGATTGCAGTGGAAATCATAACTGCTTAGCTTCTTGCAATTTCAGGTAGAAATGGATGTTTTCTAACATGTATTGATATAAATGAAATTCTTTCAAGTAACTATGCTAGCAAGCATAACTCCAAGCATTTAAGATTTATGGTGAGCCAGTTGAAGCAAACAAGAATGATACCCTGGGACATTTTCTCTTCTTGTGTAGCTTGATTCTCTTCATTATTTGATATTTGAGGAGTAGTAAACTTGAGTTGCTCACTTCTGCTCTCCAGTGGGGGTGAACCTGAGAATCCAAAATCTGCACCCATCTTTACTTCCAGTGCTGCAATAACAGGAGAGACCCTCAGAGGGAGGGCTGAAGGAACAAACTGAGTCAAATAATGGAAATTCCACTCTAATAACTTTCTTCACACTTTGATTCCATCTGTGGTCCACCCATTAATTCAATTACATCTCTCTCCTCTACATAAATAATTTCCTTTATGTGTGAGTTCCTGTGTTGTCATGTTCCTAGGTGAATGATGATGAAAACCTAAAAGGACTGCTTGTAAAAGCATGCAGCATTCTTTATACAGACTTAGAAAAAATAATTTATAATACCAGGGAGTGTTAGTAATGCAACAAGTAGAATGGGAATATTCACCACTTAAAAGTATACTGCGATAAAATTGGCACTGCAGGTTTAAAAATAAAATCAAAAGGCTTTAAAATGTGTTCCTCAGAATGGAACTACTTGAGTTAGTGTAAAGCAGCAGGGACAAGCCTCTTGCTTGTAATGGTTTCTGAATATGAAAAATGTTTTAAAAGAACAGCCTGAAGAGGTAATTATTTATTCTTTGGAGCTCCTTGTCCACAATTATCTTGTGGAAAGAATAGATAAGAGCCCCCGCTTTTCTTTAAACCTGCTTCTTTCCACTCGGCTGAAAAAAAAAAAAATTTTTTCTGGACAACAAACACTCCCAATAGCCTGAAACAGCTGTTGATCCCTTTTCTTGCTAGGGCTACCTAAAAAATGCATGTAATGCTACTTTTGTAAAGCAAGAAGAGGAAGGACAATATAAAGAATTCAAACTCTGGACAGGTGGTTTAGGTCATTGATTTTCTGCTCAATTCTCCTGTTTCTGGCTGTGTGAAATGCATCCAACCAATTTGTTCTCCCGGCCTATGGTTTCCTCCACTGTGTTTTTTTCTGTCTGTTTAGATTACAAAAAAACCTCTCCCAATGCTTTTAGCTCAGTGTCAGTGGAGCACTGAGCAACTCTGAGTGCAGCCCCAGCACAAGGAGGATTTGCTATTCTCAGCTGTTTTCTGTTCCACACCCATTTATGGCATGGGTGTGTTTATAGGGGATGTAACAGTGCCACCAGATTGACACACAGCACTTTTGTTCAGTAATTTGGAAACAACCTCTCCCTTTGTAAATGAAGTCCAATGCTTCTGTATTAAATATTATATTAATATTATATTAAATATTATATTACATTTATACATTATACATTATATATATAAAATATATTATATAGTATATAATATATATTTATATATAATATATAGTATATATTATACAAAATTATATATTATATGTTATACATCATTATAAATATTTATATTTATAATTACATTATATATTATATATTTATAAATATTATCTTATATATAATTTATATATGATTATGTAATATATAAATATTATATAATTATATATAATATATAATATTATATATTGCTATGTTATTGTATATTTATGAATATTATAAATATATATTATGTATTTATAGATATAATATAATATATATTTTATACTATGTTATATATAAATATTTATATTATATTATATATTTATATTCTTTTAAATGTTGTCAGATGTCAGGGTAACTCTTGTTTCTCAGACTGAAAGGCAGTCTAAAAAGGACAGTGGAGGCAATATTAGATTTTTTTTGTTTGTTTGTTGCCTCCATCGTAGTGGTGGTGAACATAAACATAGTAGGGTTCAGAATGTTTTGAGAAAACAATATATAATTTGTGTTAGATTTTTGCAGTATCACACGCTCTTCCAGTCCCAGGCTCAAGAGAGACCCTGCTCCTGCCCTGGTGGCTGTCACTGGAGCTGCCCAGCTCATTGGCTCAGGCCAGTTCAATCGAGGAGTGTTGCAGACATCTTTTCATTAAAAATCCTTCTTTAGGATTTTTCCTCCTGAGAAGCTGAGAAGCCTCAGAAACAAAATGTAAAAAATTATTATCTGCTGCTGTGGAATGCAGCAGGTGCATCTGTGATTGGGCCATCTTGGATGTTTATAATTAATGACCAATCCCAGCCCAGTTAGCTTGGACTCTCTGTCTGAGACACAAACCTTTATTATTCATTCCTTTCTACTCTTAGCTTAGCTAGCCTTCTGAGATGAAACTTTTCCTTCTATTCTTTTAGTATAGTTATAATGTAATATATATCATAAAATAATAAATCAAGCCTTCTGAACATAGAGTCAACATTCTCGTCTGTTCCCTCACCTGAAAACCCCTGTGAACACCACCACAGAGGAGGACATGCAGGGCTGGTCAAGGGATGGAAAATGGGCACCCAGTGCCATCAGTCATCATGATTCAGCCCCAGTCATCTCCTTTCCTTGCAGAGCTGTGATCCTTTCCTTGCAGAGCTGTGTGCTCCCACTCTGGGATTCTTGCTCTTTGCCTCCCTCCCAGTGCCTTGTGTCAGCCTCAAGGATTTCATTGATTTGTTTGTCACCCCATTGCACAACCCTGAGCCTGAGACATTCTGTGCTTAGTGACAACTCAGGAGGGCATGAACAGACAAAATACTGATGGGTATGAAGTATAGACAGATGTGTTATAGGCATTTATGATGCACGTTATTGCAAAACTTCCCTGATGTAACAGCAGCTTTTGGACACAATTAACCAGCGTATACACTTTGTATCCGCACAAACACTTGCCTTACACTGAGTTTGTAATAAAGTATTTCACATCATAGGTCAGTTTCCTTCACTTACAGCACTGTCTCTTAGGTGAAAATTATGCAAAGATTGAGAGAAAAAGAACTAGTTTCTGGAAGTGATTGGTTTTTAGTTACTTCATGGACTGTGACTCCAGTTAGCTGGTGTGCAGTTGCCATGGTGATATAAACAGACTGGGAATAAACCTACATTACCTTTAAAAATGTAATTTTTAAATTTCTGATTTTTTATTTATTTTTTAAAAATCATTATGTACTCTGACTTACTTGCCCTTTATATGAAGTTTAAAAGAACAGAAAAATAATTCATGTTTACAAGGGAGAGCAATTGCCAGCCTGTTGTAGGAATCCATCTCCATAAAAAACTGTATTTAAATTTAACTAATTTCCTTTAAAATTATTTAGTTAATTAAATTTAAATTTAGTTTAAGCATTTCTGTCACATGACAAAGAAATTTAAGTAACTGTGACTCTGTGGCAGTGGATATGAGAACGACAACATGTCAGGCCCAGTGTGTTTTGTTGCTGCTGAAAAGTTTTCAAGTCAGGTGGGTCCCTTTTTAACCAGCTGCTCAAAAAATTTCAGAAAGGCTCATTGGTACTTGATTGATTTGTTAGTGCCTGTGACAGATTTAATGGATGTTTCTGACAAGGCTTCTGCTCCTTACTGCTGCCTGCTTGGAGAGCTTCCAGGTGTGCTAATGAAAAAAAGTCATGAATGAAGGCAGGAGCAGTGAGTGTTCTATTTGGTGTGGCATCCAGAGGACAGAAATGAAGGATAACACTGTAATTAATAGGTGTGCTAGAATTGAAAGGATGACAGCAATTTCACATCAGCTTTCAGATGCTTTTGGACTAGAATACATTATTTAGGACAGCAAAGTTTCTACATCCCCCTCCCCTAGCGGCTTCCCTGTAATTTGGAGCTGTTTCTGCATGGCCTCTTCTCCCAGGGCTTCACCTCTGCAGTGCTTCACTAAAACTGGACAGAGCAAAGGGCAAAATCCTGCAGCTCTGTGGGTTTAAATGGGTGTTTGCCCACCCCTGCCTCAGTGCTGTCCTTGTGTGTGGGAGCTGCCTGCTAGAGCAGCAGCATGAAAGGCAGCAGGAATCGTGTGCAATGAAAGAGAAATCATGTGCAATAAAAAGCCCCATACGCTTTGTATGAAATTTTTGATTAAAAAGTGCTTCCTTGAATGGAATTTGCCCCAGCTGTTGCCATCTGTCGGTGTTTCAGTGCCCTTTAGAAAGCACAACAGTGTTGATTTCGGTCCATCTCTCTGGGGGTGCTGCCATAGGATGTGCCGCATATGGCAGATTATCAGTGGCACGGCAGGAGCCAAGGGCTGCTGGGTGTGGGGCTGAGCTGATGCACTGGAAACAAAACAGTCCTTTGCTTTCATCTGCAAGATTGAAGTAGCAGGGCCTGCCCACTGTTTACTGCAAAGTGCTTTTCTGTGCTGCATGTGGAAGCACAGCAGAGAAATCACAGCTTTCTCCAGAGTCCCCACATAATTGGTTTGCTTGGTGTGGTTTTACATACAGGGAAAAGTTAATTTGGTTAGAACGTTTCTTGCCAATGACTGTGGCTTTATTGAGCAGAATTATATATATAGGAACAATCTCCCTTGTGCTGATTTATTTTTGAGTTTTTTATTTCAGTATCATGTTATCTTTATAGAAGAGACAGAATGAACACTCAGGAACAAACGCTTTAACGTGTGTCTGTCCTGATGCTGTGACTGCAGCTTTAGAGGTGGTGGCCTGACTTCCTGAGAGGTGAAAAATAAACAAAACGGACAGTTTCTCAGACAGCAAAAAGTAAAAAGCTTTTCTAAGTAAAAAACTCCCAAATAAATAATTCTGAAAATGTATTTAAAGTATTTACATGTATTAAATAAACCCTTAAGTCAGAAAGCTACAGATCATCCTAAAATACATTGTTAATTCTTTTGCCATGTCTGAAGCTGCCCCAGCATATGGAGGTTTGAAATAACACTGGAAGAGGGGCATTAGATAAACAGGTGAGGCATCTGGAGCCACAGGCTGGGTGCATTTTGGGGTTTTCAGCATCACTTTCTGAAAGGACAACACTGTCATGGTGCAGCTAAGGTAATGCTTAAATTTGCATCATCATTAAACTCAGTCTGAATTTTCAGTAACATTTTGCCCACAGTGCAATCTCTGTATGATTTTGGTCTGTGACTGTGAAGTACGGCTACTTTGCTTAAATAACATATTATTGTTTAAAATAACATAAAACTTCCTAGGAGTTTTTTAAATTGCTGTACTGAAGTTGAAGTTAGTTCCTACACTCAGCCTTGAGACTGACTCTTAGTTGTAGAAGATACTGACTTATCTTCAGATTGCAAGTTTAAATCATATATAAATAACATCAAATATTTATTAGTTCATTCTGGGATACTTTTATTATGAAAATGGGAGAATTTTAACTCTGTTCCTGTGATAAGGATGTAAAAATCAAAACATCAGAGAAGTGAATGTAGATTCAAAACATGAAAGTTCAGCTTTGAATGAAAAAAGAGAAAGCTGAGTCATTGTTTCCTAAAAGTAATGAGAAGTAATGTAAGGTGCTGAAATAAGCAGCTGAAAAAAGCAGTTGGCTCATAATCAACTTTTGAGATTGATAAATCGGTAGATAAGCTCTAGAAAACAAAAGCCTGAATACACAGAAGGAGAGACATGCTGAGCATTCCAGGTAGTTCTGTGATTGCTACAGTCATAATATTTATTCTGAGTTTGTATTCATCTCGAGAAATGTTCAGACTCAATAGTATTTTGCATATGAAGAAGGAACTGCTGTCTTTCACTATGATTTATTGAAAACTGTGTTGAGTGTGTGATACTGCACTGTGATTTTCTGCTTTCTGAGTGCACTAAAGCTGCTCTTGTTGTGCTGGCTCTTTAGTTGCCACTTGAGTAAAACCAGGCTTTTTGAGAGGTTTGCACTGGTCAGAATCAATCAGTTTTTTATCTGGAAACCAAAAGTAACTTACCACACTTGAGGAAGGTGCACAGAGCACAAAACTAGGGCATAGGAATGAATATTTCAGTGTTCTGCACTTAAGCCACTACGTGCTCTGCTGAAAATACTCCATGTTTTGCTGATGACAATGGAAACAACTGAGAAAAGGAGGGAAAGACAGGGGTGTTCCCTTTCTTCCATTAGTATTTGTTTAAATCAGGTATTTGTCAGCAAATATCTGAATTGACTGAGGCTGTGATCTGATAGCTGGTGTTTCCTCCTCACCTGGCAGCCAGTTTTCCCACACTGTATATTTTATTATATTTCCCACTCAGTTTATTTTGTTCTTATTTAAGAATTATAAATTCATATAATTTCTTCTTTGAGCCAGAGTATGTATCTGTAATTGTTCATAGAAGGAATTAGAGCCCAGAGGACTTCAGAAATCAGAATTTAATTCTTTCATCTGGCACAGATTCTGGGCAGTCAGTTAAGAAGTGCCCAGGGTTACCATTCATCATTGGGTTTCCATCAACATCAGTGAACATCACAGGAGGAATCTGTTGAAATAAATGGCTGATATTCATAGAATTGCTGCTGTTCAGTTCCCTGTACAACTCGGATGACTGTAATGTGTACAATACTTCCTCTTTCATGTTCCAACATTTATCTGAACTTCTTCTGCCTTCATTTCCTTTTGGTTTGGAAAGGTGGTTTCTCCCATTTTCCAAAAGCATGCTTGCTTCAGTTTCAGGGCCCTGTCCAAACTGGTCAAAGTACAGGATGTATGTGTATATTCATCTCTTTGAAGGAAAAACTCTTAGCAACTTAAAACCCTCAGTTTCATTTTATTGGCAGTGGACATTCAAATGATGTAGGTCAGTCCTGAGAGGGGGCTGTTTGCCTCTCATGGCTTATTGCAAATTCTTTAATTGTCTCACCTGAAAAGCATTTAATTTTAGATTTCTTGCCATTTTGTTTATCACGGTCTGTACTTCAAATAGAACTTAAAATTCTCGTGTGCTTTTGTCTCTCAAATTATTCCAGATAATCAGTGGATTAGGTCAAGAAAATGCAAACTGCAGTGCTGGGCCTGAGCCCTTCCTGCAGGGGACAGAGAATTCTCAGCTATTCATTATTTGTGCACTTTAACAGAGATTATACACAAAGGCTTTGTCTGTCTCTCTCTGTTTCTAAGGGGTCTTAATCACAGGCAATGAAAATATAGTTTTAATTTATCTGTAGGCTTTTCAAGTTAAATGGAGGTTGCCTTTGCTGCTGCACCACAAATAAATATTGTTTTATTTATTGCTATTGTTTATTGTTAATGTGTATTTATGGTCTGGTTCCTGCCTCTTATTTCCCCTGCCACACAGCACTGCAATTGCCACAGGAATTCTGATCTAATAATGATCTCATCACTGACACATTGGCACCTCTGGCTTGCACTGACACAGATCTGAAGGAGGGTGACTTGTGTCCGGGCTGCACCTATTGGCAGCTTCTGCTTTCTGCTGCTTCCTGCTTCCCAGTATTTTCCAGAAGGGAAAAATAAAAAGCTTTTCATTAAGATGCTCTATTTATTCTTGGCAGTGGAATAGTCCAGATGCCATTTGTGCACTTAATAGATTAGCTCTGGTTTATTAAGTAAATGGACACCATCAGTTTGAAATAAGTCAGATTTTAATCTACAATGAGTTATCAATGCTCTGCTAAAAGACTGAAGGGAATATGGGTCTGGGCACACATGGGTCTGGCCCAACATTTACTCTCCCTTCTAATCAGGAAAGTAGCTTTGTTTTTAAAAGCCCTTTTGAAGGTATTTGTGGTAGTCAGAAAATTATTTAGTGGCCCCATATTTACTATATGATTGACAAGTTTAATAGGCTACATTCTGTGATGTTAGCGAACCCTTTATTTTTTCAGAGCCAAGGGTTGGAAATGTGTATTTTAAAATTTATTTTTGTTAATAGGTCTGATTGCTTGAAAGAGTGGACAGCTGCAATAGCTCAGTTCTGGGGCTAATTAAATAATGTGTCTCTTGGTTTCCAATGGGAAGCAATTGCTTCCCTGATAAATAAAACAGTTTTCATGTTTTAGGTGCTAATGAGGAAAACCCGATAATGATAAAATATGTCAGTGTTCATTTTTGGTCTGTGTGAACTGTGTGACACAAAATAGTGCTGTTTGGGGAAAACTGACCATCACCTGCTGCAGAGAAACAGAAAAAGCCAAGAATTCCATCTGAGCCAAAATTCCCTAACTGGTTTTCTTGGAATAGCACTGCATCTTTTACTTCATGATTATGGCCATGTTATTGCAGCAAATAAATGACTGTTAGATCTGCAAATATCAAAAGCATAACGGATTTCAAATGATACATACAGAATTAAATATTAAAGAGCTGTTTGAACCCACTGCTCTGTTAATGATGGCTCGAGTCCTGGATCTAGTTTTTATTTCTTTCAGTGAAATGCTGACAGCAGTTCCTTGGCTTTTTTCCCAGTCTCCCCAGTAAAGATATAATTCTATTTGCTGAGCACAGGAAGGGTATGCTATATTTCTAATGCATACCCTTCCTGTGCTCAGCAAATAAGGACTAACCTTCCTGCTGGACCTTATCTTCCTAATTTCTAGCCCTTGAAGAATTAAAAAATTGACTATCAATTTACTTTACCTATAAAGTAAAATGAATCAACTGCTTCAGAAAAACAGCCCACCTTTATCATTGCCAGGAGACCAGAATCTTCAGTGTGGCTGAAAATGAGCAAAAGTAACAGTAAAAGAGAAACAACCTCTCTTTTCCCACCCCCCTCCCTCCCCACTATGTTTTCTTCTCATGACTAATTATTAATTTTAAGTGTGCAACCATCTGCTGCAGCCAGCAGTAATATCCAATAAAGTCTGAGCTGGGATTTCCACCAGGATGAGTGGCAACTGCATGGCATGGCAATCCTGGGCACTGTAAATGAAATGGTTCTCCTGGTTTGGAAATTCATTGTTCACTACAAGCCAGATTTAAGTGCTTGGCTCAGCCCTCTGGAGCACACAAGGACAGAGCTCCCAGCTCTTCCCAAAGACTCAGCTTGTACAGAAAGTTCATTTGTACAGCAGAGTCCTCCAAGACACTTGGGCCTGAAATTTGCAGAAGGGGTAGATGCTCTTCCCTGCTGCTAAAGATTTACCCCACATGTTGAGGAATTGCTTTGGATAGGAGCTCAAAACTACAGTGCCAAAGGGAACCATAACAAATACTTATTCTGAGTTATGAAAACTGGGGAGGAAGAAGGTGCTGTAGAACAGGTGTTTTCCCAGGGTTTTGAAGGGGATGGGATAGTGAAACTTCTGGGGTTTTTTTTCCCCTTTACAAATATCTTCTTGTAAACGTATTGAGCCAGCTGTGAGGGATTACTCAAGAGTCAAATAGTCCTTTACATGTATCCTGGGATGCTTCTGTGCGAGTTTGACTCATGTTAGGGCATCACTAACTGTAAATTTAAGAAGCACATCTCTATTACATCCCTAAAGAAACTGTGTTTTCACAGTGCCAGTGCTTGTTCTTTCTCTTGGATTCTTCTTGGTACTGAAACCAACTGTAATGATGTTTGATTGCTTTGTTGGTGGTGGTGATGATCATTCTACCAATCCAAAAGGAAGTGATTTTGGAAGTGCTGTCCCTCCCAGCTTGCTGTCTCAAGCTTCTCCTCTGTTTAAACTCTTAAAGGGCTTCACTGTTCCCTTTTAGGATGAAAAGTTCCCTGAGTTCCTCATACCATATTTTTTAATTTCCTTCAACAGTCCTGTGAACTTGGATGTGAATCTGTAATGTCCAGGGCGCTGCTTCCCATTCCTCTCACTGCTTGAAAGAACCTGTTTCTATTAGCTATTCTATCATTTCTGTCTGAACATAAAACCACTTATTTGGTTTGTAATGTTCTTTATCTCCATTAGTTTTCATAAGTATAAAATATTTCCCCAAGCATTATGAAAAGATTAAAATTCAATTTGAGTGCTGAATTATGCATGGTTTTCGATTTGGCAATACTCTAAGAATTTTTTGTTTCTCAGCTTTTTAGTGTTATGAGAAAATATCTACTATCAAATGTATTTTTAATAGATATTTCCTGGTATTAGATGACACAGTTGGCATTTAATCCATTCTACGAAGATGTCTAAATATTTAATTTTACAATTCAGAGCGGCCAATCTTTTTGATAAATGGAATGCTTCCATTTATGGCTACAATTTGGGGGGAGCAAGCATATAAACAAAATTACTTCCAGAGGGGAAGAAAATCAGTTCAGTTAATTATTTTACTTAACTGTGCATGGCAATATCTATCAAGCTGCCAACATAGGAAAATAACCATCAGCAGAATAAACCCTGAAAAGCACTAATCAAAATTCAGTATGATTAGCATTCTTAATTTAAATAAGGAGTAGGATCCTGCAGATATCCTGTGCTGCTGGAAATAACTGAATAATGGATAATAATAAAAGCCTCAAAACAGAAGAGAAGCTTTAAACAGTCAGAGTTTCCCTCTACCATGTTTTATCTTTTAGTGTCTGGATTGAAATTACAGACATTTTATATTTCTACTTCATTGTAGTCTTGGTCTTTCTTTTCTAAATATTCATGTAGATATATAAACGAATGTCCAGAACACATTGGAATCACTTTGCTGGAATTAAAAAATACCAAAGCTTAAGAGGCTGATTTCTTTGCTTTTATTCTTAGATCTTCATAGTTCTTTACCTGGAGACCTTTCAGGGGTTAGCAAGGTAAGGCTCCTTATTTCTTGAAAGGTACCAAGGAGAATTCTTTGAACATACTGTTTTTCTTTCTCTTTTGTTTTAAAGTGACATTTGCACACAGCCAATAAGCTTTGTACCTTCATATAATCTTAGGTAATCTTATCTTGACCTTCTCAGGCAGGCAGAGAATCAAATGAATTTCACTTACTTGAAACTGGTTCTCTAGGTACTCTCAGCATTAGCTCTTTATATACCTATTTGCTTAAAATGCTTCCAGGAATTATTAGGGTTTAAATGTGTGCATTCATTCTTGCTAGAAATTTGACAGAGCAAATTTTATTGACTTTATTGGTTCATAATTTTAGCTTTATGTATGGAATGTGTGAAGCAATACAGATGGATTTACAACTAAACACATTCATCTTCATGAAATGTGCAGCTGAGGTCCTTAACTCTAGGATATTTCTGAACATTCACATAAATGCTTTCATTAAGTAATCAATAGCATTGAGTATTTTTACATAAACCATATGGATGAGAGATGTCAAAAAGTAATAGGGATTATAAATCCATTTTGTCAGTTCTCAGAGTGCCTCAATACAAAATAAAGGAATATAAGTGTGCATCTGTTTAAGAACAGATAGCTGTAATATTTATACACTCTAGACATGTTTTAGTAATGCAGAAATAATTTTTTGGTTATTGAATTTAGTTAGAAACCTGCAGGTTTTGACCCACTATTGGCAAATTCATATCATATCTAATAAAATACTTTTAATCAGTCAGCTCCTTTATTCATTATACAAAAATAATTTTTCCCTTTTGTATTAAATAAAGGTTTCCTTTTGTAATTGTTTTGTTGAGTAAAGGTCTAAAACATTGAATTAAAATGTTTAATGTAGTTCAATCAAAATTATGCTGCTTGCAAAGGATTTCAGAGTTGGCCACAAATGAGCAGGTTATAAAATAATCAGTTACAGTAATCTGTGAAAATGGTACTTTGTTGTTATTGGAAAATAAAATCCAATTCCAAATTTTATACAGTTCTTTCAGAGTTAATGTTTTTTCAACAGCTGCATAAATTAGGAATTGCTCAGCTGCTAAAGTTATGAGCAAAAGCCAGTGCATAAAAATCCTCCTTAAAACTTGTCTCTGAAATGAGTTTGTGGGAGTGGAACAGTAATGAAGTCAAAAGCAGGCGAGCGGATTGAGATCAGGATTGTTGTGTTGTTGTTACCACAAGGTTTTATTGATGAGTACATCTTCCCACAGACAGTTCTGGGAGTGCAATGAATTGTTCACAGGATAAAATGTGGGAGCCCCAGAACAAAGGTTCTGCTTTGTTGTGCATGTCCTTGGTGGCACTTGGCTGAAACACCAACGTGTCCAAAGAAAACAGATTCCAGCATGCTCGTGTTTGGAATCAGGGAAATCTTTTCATGAAGACAAGCAAATAGAACCAATCAAGAATTCCTGAATCCACCAATCTCATTTAATTACCAGAACTTTAATTGAGAGGAGTGTACAGAACACGACCTGGAGGTGCAAGCATCCTGTTGAAATTCCCACTGGACTTGAATCTCAGGGATAACTTTGCTCCTTCTTGGCATACAGCTCTTGTCTAACTTTCCTATGCCTGAAAATTAACAAGAAAATTGATTTCAAGAGTTAAGATCATAAATTATCAAATGCCTGTACTGCTCCTCATGTAGGCTGCTGGTTCCACTGGCTGAAACTTCCTTGGCCTCATCCTTGTCTGTTATTAGATGTACTTGGGCCAAGAAAAAGTCCCTTGGCTGCTGTTCAAAGGGGCTTTAAATGAATTAAATGTGGCTTGGCTTGTAAGATCAAATCTTCTCACTTTTGACTCTCTCCAAATAATTTTCACCAAGAAGATAATACATGAAAAGACTACTTTTAATAATTGATTTTACATCTGTTACACCTTTCCCTGTGTGTTGTGAGCATGGGAATTCCTGACTTCTTGCTATGCCCATTATTTATTTGCAGCTCTTTTCTGTGTACACCCACAGAATCATGCTACACTGTAGGAAGCATGGGCAGAGATCCCAAGGAGGGAACTTAGAATGAATTTAGTTTATTTGATCTTTTGAAGAGAGGACTGCTGGAACAAAGGAGTTTTCAGGTGCATGAAAGGGTTGATAAGAGGAATTTCTCACATTTATCTGGACTTGAGAGAATGGGGTTTGCATTACTGCATTTGATTAGAAGAAGTTTTTGAATTGTATGTTTTGTTTACTGAGGGCATCTTTCCCTAAGAGCTAGACCATGTGTAAGTGGAGGTGGCTGAGAGAAGAAGAGAAATGCACAGGGATGATGAATAAGGGCTGGCTGGATGTTGCACTGAGCTCCTGTTGGAAGGCAAACACTGAGCAGTTAAAGAGCTAATGCAGTGTGGTAGGAAACTGAGTCCTTTGAAGAGCAGGGCTCAGTGTAAGGCATGCAGAGGGAGCACAGCAGTGAATTGCTGGTGCCATGAGAAGCCCTGTGAACTACTCCATGAGGCACAAACTTAGGTTCAGGTCCAGGTTCAGAACCCATCAGGATATATTCCTGACCTTTTCAGTGGCTAAGTATCACAATCTCAGGCTTTGTTAGTGTGACTTGAATAGGTGTGCTTTATTCAGACATGTAATTACCTCTTAACTGTAGCTAAAGTAATTTCCTATGAATAGACTTAAATAATTCCTTTCATAATGTTCTATTTTCTCTTCTTTTATGTTGTCTTATACTTTAGATTATTTTTTTTTGCTAACCTTTACAGTTTTTCCTAACTTAATTGATACTAGTTGGGGAGTTGATTAGATTTTCATTATGATTATGCAAGTGTCTAATCTTCCTGACAGCTGTTAGCCAACCCAGTTGCTTGTAAATTATAATGCATTAGAAATCCCTGGCTCAGAAACCTTTACATATTTTATACAAGGGGAAAAAAGAGCAGCATTTCTTCTGTATATAGTAAAGAGCAAGGCTACTTTCCCCTGGGGGCTCCCACTTACATGATAGTGCTTGGCTGAATATTCATATCTGGTTTAGTAAATAGGTGGATGATAGCAATCAGGATGCTGCCTGCCTGAGTAATGAGATTCTGATGACTACCAGCTCCCTGATGAGAAATATTCAGAACTGTTAAGTGCTGTAAGATTCATGACGTGGGAAGAGTGTAGTGAGCCCGTAGTATTTAAAAATTGTAGTAATTGTTTTTCATTGATTTTTTTTTACTCCAATAAATAAAGCTTATTTGCTTTGTCTGTAGTTGTGCAGATTTTAAATTTCTGAGTTTAAGGATTCGCTTTTTGTGTTCTTCTTATCATTGGTAAAGACATGAGCCACAGGGTATCTGTATGGATGCAGGGGGATCATGGCAAGGGTGTTTGGCCTTGGCCAGCCCTGCAGCAGATCCACAAATCACAGCAGCTCCAGCTGTTCCACGCATTCCCTAAGATTTCTGTTTCTCCTAGTGACCTTTCTGCAGAGAGTAGGTACATTCATATAAACATTTCCATAGAAGCATACCTTCCAATGTTACCAAAATTAAATATTTGATTCTGTGCACTCAGCAATAGTGCTTGATTTAGCTGTTCCTTCTTCATCAAAGCTGTTTAGTCAATGAATACCCAGTTTTAAAATACCTTTTTAAAGAATAAATGGCAGAGATTGGGATTGTTATATATTCTTTTTATCTATATTTTATCATTAGAATGCCATATTGTAACAACTATTGAGATCTAACCCTTTGTAATTTGTTTTTAGGCTTGCCACTGAGTTTTTTACTACAGTCTTCATATCTGCTAAGCCAAATATTTTAATATCACATCTCTTGAATGTCAGGATCCTCCTTAATTTGCTAGACACTCTGTAAGAACAGAAACAAGTTAAGTGTGAGTCTCCTTGTAGAAAAAATGTTGGCATGATAATTCTGTTTAAATAATAACTTCTGTCATTAAAATTATTTAATGCTTCCTAATTTGCTGGAATAGAGAGCCTAATGTGGTCTGATGAGGAACAGCTATTGTTTACAAAGACTGTCAGCTGCTTTTATGAATTTTTGAAGCCTTGCTGATATGGCAGCAGATGAGTTCAGTGGGGTTTAATTAATTTGGAAAAAGTATTAAATTCCTTTTTATGAGATCATTAAATAATATGAGTATTCATTTTAAATTCAAAAATTAATAAAAATACAAGTGAGAAGATTGATGGATTCTGCCATACTTTTAGACTTCATGACTTTACATTAGGTTGGACAGTGGACACTGAATGATAAAAGACTTGAAATTAAAGCAGGAAAAAGGATTAACTACTCTGCTTTAGAAAAATTAGGCATATCAGCCTTTCTTTATTTAGTGGAGACATTTTAGAGTCCCAGAACTAAGTTGCATCACTGGACTGCTCACAGCTTTGGGGGCTCCTGCACTGGTATCTTGTTGTTTAGGTGAGAGATTTCTGTGTGACCTCAGCCCAATATTGTCCTGTGCTGCAGGAGGAGGAAGAGAAACACTTCTGGGTTCTTTTCCCAGGGCTCTGGTGAACATCACCATGGGTACAGCTGTAAATGTGCTGTAGCCTGGTGCTGGAGACAGGAGCTGCAGTTGGTAACTAATCTGGTGCTTTCCAGCCTGTCAGATGCTCCTGTGCACAACCAAACTTCTTGGGCAGAGCTGTTAGTTTGTGCTTCAGAGAAACGAAGAACCAGAACACAGCATCCTCATGCCAATGACTCTGCCTGGGTGCCCTATTCCTCTGTTTGTTGTGGAGACAAAATTATCTTTAAATAAAGCCACTGAAAAACTCTCCAGCTGCTCACACTTTCAGTGTTCGTTAAGCTGTGTTACCAAGTGGATAATCCTTTACTATCAGCACAATCAAGGGATGAATGCCAAACACATGCAAATGATATTCAGGGATAAAAGTTTTCTGTATCCCGCCTAAGTCCACGGCAGGAGACTTGGAGCTATTGGCTGGTTCAGCTCTGAAGCATTACAGGAGATTTTTCCTCACTGGAACATCTCTCAGAAAAGCTTCTGCTGGCAATGCCCTGTATCATTTGAGAGACTTCACTCTTAAGTCTAACTTGTATGTTTTTCCTGTCCTATTTTGCACTGAATACAGAGGATTGAGTCAAAAAACCCTGTAAAAATAAAGAAAACTTGACTTGTTGACTGCGAGTCTCCAGTAGCTCAGATAATTTTATGTCTGAATTCTGGTTCTTAGTGTGTAACCTTTAAGGACATCGTCCTATTTCCAGTTAGTTTTATCACCATACTAATATTGTCAATTATCACCTGTCATAATTTTTTTAATTTAACATTTGGAGCTCACTAAAAAACAGACAGTGTTTCATACATTTTCTTACAGGCTTTGACATGACCTATTAGCCTAAAATTTTCATGATCAATCTTCTGCCTGATATTGTTGTTATACTCTTTCCCCTTCTCTTATGATTTCTAATACTAAACCTGCCAGAAGAGAATAGAGAAAGGCAAAGAAATTGTGCTTCTGGAATGAAAGACTGTAAATTATAGATGTAGCTGAAAGATAAAACAGAAAATAAATTTAATGGGAGAAAAAATCAAGCAGAAAATAGAAAGATGCAATAAAATGGTTAAGTGAAAATTATAGAGGGGAGAGATAAAACATCGATACCATTCTAATTAGAATTGTGAAAACCACCACCTTCCTTTTTTTTCTGTTGATTTGAAGTGAAGGATTTTTTCCTGTCTTTTCTATTGATATAGATCTCATGGAATATTACACTACTGTGCTCTTGTTCAGGCTGACGTTTACAAGAGGACATTAGTTGAAAGCAAAGTAGAACAACAGAAGATGTAGGAACTTCACCAATAAGGCCATTTAAGAGGTACTGATGCTCTGACTAGTTTTCAGGCAGCTAGAAGGCTTTCAGGTAGACCGTGGATTAGTGCCTGAATGTAAATTCCCATTGCTTTTATGCAGTGGAAGGTTTCAGTGTCCTGGTGTGTTGTGGTGTTGTTGTGAGGGTCCCCAGGACGAGGTGAGAGGTGAGAATTTGACTCCAAGTTCTCAGAAGGCTGATTTATTATTTTATGGTATTATATTAAAAGAAAATATATACTAAAACTATACTAAAGAAAGAGAAAGGAGACATCAGAAGGCTAGACAAGAATGATACTAAAAACTCGTGACTGACCAGAGTCCTGACACAGCTGGGATGGGATTGGTCATTAATTAAAAACAATTCACATGGAACCAATCAAAGATGCACCTGTTGGTAAGCAACCTCCAGACCACATCCCAAGCAATCAGATAATTATTGTTTACATTTGTTTTCTGAGGCTTCTCAGCTTCTCAGGAGAAAAATCCTGGCAAAGGGATTTTTCAGAAAATATCATGGTGACACTAGTGAAGGAGCTGGAGTTTTTGTGAAGCAGCTTTTCTCTGACAACAGTAGTTGCACATGGAACAGATTTTTACGATAAGCCATTGTTTTCTAACATGTCCCACTTCCCAGTGAACATGTTTGAAATATACCGTAGGAAACTGGCTGAAGTACCACCCTCCCCCAAATAAATAACAATAGCAATAACAATAACAAATTACTTTGGTAGAATAAAAAGGAGATGGAATGAGAAAAGGTTTTAAAAATCTGATAATACCAACTGTTCCCCCTCCCCTTTTTCACATGTAAAAAGCCTTCTAGCATATTATCATGAGGATAATTGGATTCCAGAACACTATCCCTAGGGCCCTGCACCCCTCACTGACAAATGGCACTGTGTTTTAAGAATACTGGATTAGATCTATTTTCTCAAGTTTTGGCTATGCTACTTCTCTTCTAAGGTAAAGCACAGAATCATCCTAATTTCTAGGCTGCATCGCTGTTTCCCAGGGAACAGCACAGAAAATCACAGCTTGGTCAGTGACTAAGCCCTCCCTGGAGCCTGTGACAAACAGCCAAATCACCTTAAACACCATCTTTTCCAAACTAGAGCATCACTGATGCACTGGTACAAACCAAACAGAATTAGCAGATGACAAAACAGGAGTCTC
The DNA here is from genome assembly GCF_028551555.1 of Melozone crissalis. Lineage (NCBI taxonomy): Eukaryota > Metazoa > Chordata > Aves > Passeriformes > Passerellidae > Melozone > Melozone crissalis. The sequence goes on from NW_026535812.1 coordinate 3,947,758, forward strand.
CATATCCAGGCCTCTCAGACAGCATCTCCTGCATTTTGTTAGAGCTCCTGAAGAGATTCATTTCCAAGCATCTCTACCCCCTCATCACTCTACACAGGGATCTCTTGCAGATTTTTATTTGCTTTTATAAAGGTACACCCCTGTTTTTTGCCTAAACAGGCAGTCCAATTAACCAAATTATCTGCCCTTATTTAAGGTACCACTTTGTTAGTCTTGGGATTGTTATTTGTATCTTCTAGCAGACCTTTTTGAATTAATTGCCACTGACAGGCAGAACTGAAATGCACATTTAGTGTCATTAAAAATGCAGATATCTGCTCTTATTTCCTGAAAATTTTAAATCACAATAATATGAAATATGTATTACATTTAATGCATGATAAAAAGGTCAGTTAACCTACTCATTATAAATAGAACTACTAAAGGTTTTTAGTGTTTGTGCCATCTTAGGTTATGTTTCTTGTCATGAAATCAAGTAATTGTTAGTATGACCATCTTAGGCCAGAAATCACAAAATTATATGGGTTTAAATGCAATTTCACCATTTTAACTTGAAGGAGTAGTAACGTACCCAGAGGCAGTTAAGTGCATTAAAACTCTTGCTGACTTCCTGAAAGAATTTTACCCTGAGGAACAATAAGTAGCTTTAAAATATTCAATCCAGGTTTCTATATGGCTTTGGAAATTTCAGCCTTTGTATTTACAGTGATGTTTCTACCAAAACAATGCTGGACAGGCATCAAACTGAAAAGTTCTCTAACTGGTCACAGGAATGAATCCAAGTTTAACAAATGCTACAAAAGATGGGCTGGACCTTTTGAAGTGACTGTGCGACACCTCTGCTATGACTTCTAGAAAGAGATTTGAAGAATGGGAGGTTTTTTCCCCACATCCCTTTTTCAGTTTAAAGGTATTAGTTTGGTTGCTTCAACCAAATTAAAATAATGAGAATGTTTATTTTAAGTTGTAAGTGCACGAAAAGGCAGGAGTCTTTAGGTACAGAGGAATCTCACATCGCAGAGTTCCCCACAATACCTGTGGTTTTTTCCCTTTTCAACACATAGCAGAAGGGAGATAGCGCTTAGCAAAGGGTGTGGAAAATCCTAAATTAGTGGAGTGTGTTGGCATGGCCCGATCTAGGCTCTGTAGCTGCCACAGTGCCCAGGACATTAATTTAGACAGGCAGGACCTAGAAAGGTAAAGTCTGGGGCATGTGCTCAGCACAGCATTATTTCCCACTAAATGAACTGGAGTAAGGGTTAAAATAAAATCAATATTTTTCTATCAGCTTTTCCACTCACATTGGGAGTGTGTATATGTTTTATTAGACCAAGGTAGGGACAGAGCCCTGATCAGAGCTGGACTGAGCCATGAAGTCACAAAAGCACTGTGTTAACAGCTCAGAGCTGATGGATTGCTGTCAGATCATTCTGGAAGTCCTGTCAGCACCCTGCCACGGCCATGCTCTGGTGATCCTTCAAATGCAAACTCAGGGAGGCAAAGCTCAGGGCCTTGTGTGGAGGAGAGCTCGGTGTCCTGTGACACGCAGCTCCTGCAGTGCTGCCACGAGGCCACAGAACTAACACAGGAATACTAACAATTACTTACTTATTTATTCCAGCTAGGAATTGCCTTCTGTATCTTCCACAACATATGGAAATAATGACTGTCAACAAAGAATTGCTTAACTTTTCATTCTAGATGGCCAGGCTGGACTCCAGCACTCAGGTTCTGCTTGAGCACTCTGTCCTAAGAGCCAAGGCATTCCTGGTGTGGGAACAAAGTTCTTCATCCTTCCCTGTGTTGCAGTGTGGTTGGGTGTAGGGGAATAGAATATAGGTAAATAAAGGTAGTATAGAAAATAATCTTACCCCCTAAAGAGTTGCAGCTGGGTTAATTATTAAGGATTAGGAGCAGGCCTGATGTTAACAGGCCACAGCTGTAGCCAATAAGAAGAGTGTTATAAAAGAGTGGGTTGGTTGGTTGAGGGGACTGGAGTCAGTTGGTTGCTGTGAGGACAAGGAAGAGTCAGTGCCCAGAGGAGCTGCCTACAAGAAACATCAAAGAGGTATGAAACTCTAGCAATATATGGAACCCTTGCAGTATAATGACAACAGCTGGGTCCCTAGGGTGAGGTGAGAGATGAGAATCTGACTCCAAGTTCTCAGAAGGCTGATTTATTATGATATGGTATGCTATACTAAAACTATACTAAAGAAAGAGAAAAGAGACATCAGAAGGCTTAACAAGAATGATACTAAAAACTTGTGGCTGACCAGAGTCCTGACATAGCTGGACTGGGATTGGTCATTAATTAAAAACAATTCACATGGAACCAATCAACAATGCACCTGTTGGTAAGCAACCTCCAGACCACATCCCAAGCAATCAGATAATTACTGTTTACCTTTTCTTTTCTGAGGCTTCTCAGGAGAAAAATCCTGCCAAAGGGATTTTTCAGAAAATATCATGGTGACAGCCATGACATTCAACATGTGACAATCACTGATGACATCACTGATGGAGCAAGTAATATTTTAAGGAGACTGCTAACAGTCTTGTCAGCTGTTCTGTGATTTCATGCCTGAATTAAGGCAGGTGCAAAAGTGAGAACTTTCTCTATGCTGTGAAAAGGCACCTGCCCTTTTTATGCTCCACAGAAAAGAGCTACCTAGTCTTTGCATAAGGAATTGTGAGGAAGGACTGTCCATATAAATGAGGTAATCTGGTCTCTTCAGATGCCAAAAGGCTTAGTTTTTTCCCTCAACAGAACATTTCTGAGTGTGGGATAGATCATTGCTATGAAATTGAGATAGCAGTAAGCAAAAGCAAATTAAGCTCCATCACAGACCAAGGCTTGTTCCTTCATACGTGCCAAAACTGTCTACTCTAGAGGCAATTCATTGGAAATTGCTGCCTTTCTACACTGCTTTATTTGTCATCTGAAGGACACCATGTCTATTTTAGAGGTTTTTTTTTTTTAACTTGGCATTCAAGCTAAATTCCTTTAGCTGGAGTACACAGTGAATGCAGAGAGAAGCATTTACACACCTGCCTTTAAACCATCATTAAAGGTGGAGCTGCAGTACGAAATTGCTCTCAGTATAAAAGCACAGATTTGTTACACAAGAGTATTTTTTAGAGCTGTGGTACAAAAATTTAGGAGGTCTTTCCTCCCTTGGCTACATTCAGACTGGCACAAGGAGGAAGGGACATTGCAAGTGTTAACAAATCTGTGTGCATTGCTTTATTCACCAAAGAGCCTTTCCCACAAATGCCCCCTTGTTGCCTGCAGATAACCCTGTGTACATACTGGAGATGCCCCCAGCCTGCTCACAGAGGTGATTTTAACTGTGTGGAAGCTGGAGAGGGCTATGGGGAGTTTGTTGTGGAGGCACTGCAGAACCTGTCCTGTGCCGCAGCCACAAAACTGCACTTAGGCTGTGTGCGAAAGGGCAAGCCTGCAGGAAAAATAGTTTAAAAAAAAAAAAAGAACATCTACACTTTAGGATCATTTGTACAGCAATAGCCTGCCTTTGCCAAGCAGCCTATTAAAACTGCCCCACTGCTCACCCCATTCAGTGGCATTTAACAAAGTGTTGCTGGGATGATGCAAAATTATTCCAGCTGTGATCGCTTTGTGGAGTTCTCTCCTCTTATGCAGCAAATTTCACTGAGGTGTAAAAATTTAAAAATACTAAACCCATGAAGGCTATTTGGAATATTCAGGCTTCTTTTCAATTTATGTTTGCTCACTGCAGTTCTAAAAATGAATAAATATCCCAGTGTATGTGCTGTCTGGAAGCTGTAAAGTATACTTGGGTCTTTTCAGAGTAGACCAAAGGTATGTGACACATGGATATTTGAGGAGTAAGAAATTAATTTAATCCTCCAGGGAGCTGTTAAGTATTTTTAGCAATATATAAAATCATTCTGACTCAAGAGTTGGAGAACCTCAACATTCACAAGTTATGTTGACCTCCCTATTGCAAAATCAGTGTTTCAGAGTGCTCAAGCCATATCTCCAGTTCTGATTTATTTCTAAAGCAAATGGCACCACTCTGCTTGGTTCATCCATGCAGAAATATAAATCGGTTAAAGAATGTTTATGTTACATTTCCATGACAGCACCTGGGACCTTTCCAGAAGCTGGTGCATGGCAGAGTGCCCACAGCAGGCTGGTTGTGGGGACAGAGTACAGTGCTGGTGGCATTGGGCCTGTCCTGCATGGCTTCCATCATGCACAGCAGTGACGAAAGGCACCCCTGCCTTGCCATTTCATGCTATCACATCATGCTGTATAAGCGATGGATATTGCAAAATGTACATGCTGAATTCTTAGTTCCCATTCATTTGGAAAAAAAATATTTTAACCCCCTGCCCACTTGGAAATGACAACCAGGTTCATCTCTGTTACCTGAAGAACCATCCTTGGCTTTGCTGTAAAACACTGATGTAACACATGAAGCAAACAGAATTTTTATGCTAATTTAATTGACTTGCTTTCTGAGAATTTCTTCTCACCTGTTTTCTGGGTGGACTGTTATTAAGTCACGGGTGTTTGCAGTGGCAATAACTGTGCCACACATTGTTGAGGCTGGAGGTTTTGCAGGCAGGGTCACAGGTGTGACTGGGTAGTGTCAGCTGGTAGCAATTATCCAGTTACCCAATTACCCAACTACTTGTCACACAATGTATGAGGAACCTCAGGAACCTGGACTTCTCTGCGGCATCTTGGGAGTTTATTAGTTCTGTGTGAAGATAAAGCTCAAGAGGAGTATTTGCCTTCAGCATTTCCCCAGTTCTTAAAATCTGCTCTTTTAGTAGATTATTTCCCCTGTAAAATGTGGGAGAAAATCAGATCTGTATTGTTTTAGCTGTATGAATGTAAACGAAAAACTATCATTGTGTTTTGGGGAGCTTTAACTATAACTTCATTATTACACAGTCATTTTAAGGACAGAATGCTGTTCTTAGGTGAGAAAGTAGCTAGTGGTAATGTGTTGAGCACAAAGGGCGTCAAAGGGTAAAAGTGAGTGAAATTTAATGTGTGTCAGTTTTCTGTTTTCTTTTTCATCCTTATTTTTGGTTTTATTTAGGTTGATGAAAAGGAGGAAAGGCAATGGTTCTTGGAAAAAACAGCACAGCTGTTTCGTAGTAATGTTTTGAAGGTTATGAGAGAGTTCAATTTTAAAAGTTGCACAGGATTTTTTTTTACATTTACTTCAATTTCCTAAAGCTGTTATTAAAATGGATGAAGTGCTATATTTGAACCTTTAAATGGCTGCACAGGGGAATGCGTCATAACTTTGCACTTTCTTCAGGCTTTTCTTCATCTCACCAGCCCTAGGTTATAGATGAACATAGTTTAGGGAGAATAGCTGTGTGGTAGATTTTTAAATACTTTCACCTTTAATGGAAGGAAGAGGGAGAACTGTTTAAAATTATCATAAAATTTTGAATGCAATTTGCAGACCATTTGGTATGTTGATTTAGGCAAGAGCAGAAGCAGAGATTCAGCTACGTGGGGGTGCTAAGAGACTCGGAGTTTCCACACTGTGTTGAACCAGAGGCCTTTTGTGCATGCTGGAAAATTTGGCTTTTACATCCACCATGAGAAATTCGGTCTGGGATTTCATGTGATCCTAATTTTGGTGCGCTTGTGATACTGAAAATGTGTAACAAAATTAATGTTGAAATAATTCTATGCACTAGACAGGAAGGTACCCTGGAGTGCTCTGTGATCATTCTTGGGTATATATTGAATGTATGTATTGACTTAATGGGGTGCTGCAATTGTTTGTGAAGAATTGATTGACAGCTTTGGACCTTGCTGGTGTTTTTCTTCACTGACAAAATTCAAAGCGGGGGGGTTCATTTATGACCATTCTTAATGTAAAGCATTCTTTGATCAACACTTCACTGAAGTTCAGGTAAATACATTTCACTCTCTGAACACTTCAATGTGGGCTGGGGGTTGGTGGGGTTTTGGTTCTTGGGTTTTTTTAGAAAAAACTTGTAACCACCTGCAACGATAGCATGAGTAAATACCACTATTTAATGTAACAGTAGAAAGTAGACAGAAATTTAATATTTCAGTCAGCAGTCCTTGTCTCTCTGCTAATTGCAGTGTTTGTTGGACATCTCACATTCCCAGTTCCATAGCTTGGTTTACATGACAGCATCTGGCATTTGCTCTTCTGTCTCTCATCACTTCAGTGATGAAAACTGATAACTTTAGAAGAGCAAGCTCTTGCTGCTTTGCTCTTTGATGTTCCTTTTGACTATTTGTTTCAGTCTTGCTTGTACGGAGATATTTTTGCTGGAATGTGATGGCCTGCTATGTCTGTGGAGGTTTATGCAGAACAAATGTAAAAGACATGCTCCACTGCATCCTCTGAATAATCTGACAACTTCTAGGGTTTTTTGAACATTGGAAACTTTGCAGCCCATGGTGTTGAACAGAAAAATGTATGTGCTGATTTAAATGGAATATATCCAGTGCAGTGTTTCCCTTTGGAATCTGCACCCAAACAGTACCATAGTAGCTCACTGGTTTTTTTTTTCAACATGTAGCATGGCTGAAGTTAGAGCCATCCCAGGATCCTTCAAAACTGTCACAAAATTGAAATTTGCAGCCTTTCTGAGGAGATTCTTTGTCCTAGAAAATAGAAGGAGCTGAAAGCCAGGACCATGGGGGAGTTTGGATGGTGTTGTGCCCTTGCCCAGGACAGCATAGCCTGTGTGCAAAGTGCTGGGTTCCAAACACCCACCATGGTGAGTGTGAAAAACGCCAAGCACTTGTTTTTAAAAATTTAAATGTTTAATAGTAATAAAATGGATATAAAAATAGTAATACAATTAAAGTAATAATAATTTACACAATTTGAATTAGGACAATATGTGACAATAGAAACAAAGAGTTATGGACATCCAGGTACCTTTTTCTGGGCAGCACAAGCCCAAAAAGGACTCACATTAACAGAGGATTAACCCTTAAAAGCAACAGCCTGTTGCATATTCATACACCTCATACATGATGCATAAATTCCATTCAGACACAGGTTTCTGTCTGGTCATCATCAGCTTCTTCCTCTGAATCCTGACAGTGCCTGTGAGGCAGGAAGAAGTTCATTTCTTCTGATAAAAGAGCAATAAATTCTTTTTCTCTGAAAGATTTAGGTAGATTTAGTCTAGTGGCTGCTATCTCACTGTGAGTCCTTTCTTTAAAAGAGTATCCCACATAGCATAGTTCCTATTTTAACATTTTTATAACCTAAAACTATATTTAACACACTACTTAAGAGAATTAATACAGCATTACTGTCTAACACAACACATATAATATTCATTTGAATATTTGCAAAAAGCCAATCATAAAATACATGCATTTTTCACAGTGAGCCTGCTGGTGCAGACTCCTCTTCCAGTTGGGAGACTGGGATGTGGGAAGACCACCATGGGCTGAGCAAGCTCGGCTCAGCAGTGCTTTGTTTTGCCTGTGTATAAGTTTTCTATGGTTAAAATCCACAACATGCCCCTTAGAAACTTTGGTAAACATGAGTAAACCTGGCAGAGATCACTGCTGTTTTCTGGCACGATCCTGTCTCTGTGGGCATTTGTGTCACAGACACATTATATGAAAAAATCTTTTTTTTTGGTGATTTTTTTTCTCCTGAGAAGCTGGGAGGCCTCAGGAACAAAATGTAAACAATGGTTATCTGCTGCTGTGGAATGCAACAGGTGCATCTGGGATTGGTCTCATGTGGTTGTTGCTAATTAATGGCCAATCATAGTCAGCTGGCTCAGACTCTGAGACACAAGCCTGTTATTCATTTTTCCTTTTCTATTCTTAGCTAGCCTGCTGATGAAATCCTTTCTTCTGTTCTTTTAGTATGTTTTTAATATAATATATATGATAAGATAATAAATCAGGCCTTCTGAAACATGGAGTCAGATCCTCATCTCTTCCCTCATCCTCAGACCCCTGTGAACACTGTCACAATTTGTAAGCTGAGCTGGAGGTCTTGGAAGAGAGGAGGCTTCCCTCTCCCCAAATCACAGCAGCAAGAAGGGTGGGGAAGGAAAACAGGAAGGAGATATTTGTGTGTTGTCAGTTGGCAATTAGGGAGATTTCCATCAGCGGTACTTCAGGGATGGTATCTCAAACAAGGCCCAAAGGCTTCTTCTGAAAAACCTGAGTTTCAGCAGCATGGGGCTCATCATGTCACTGACTGCCAAAAAAGCCCTTCAAGTGCTGGCTTTAGGCAGCAGGTGAAGAGCCTCTTTGCTTCCCTGCCATGAGCTGGGTGTTGGGTGCACAGAACATCCCAGTGAGCCAGGAGTGGCAGGAACTCTGCAGCCACAGACACAGCAAATTTCCTGTACTGGGGAACTGACTGCCTGCAGTGTGAGGCAAAGCTCAATCACTGAAAGGAAGGCATACGCAGATTGCTGGGGAAGAATAAAAGTTGGAATATTTAGGATGAGAAGAAGTAAAACAACAAAAGAGCTGAGGCTGCTGAGCTTCTAGATCATCCTTAGTGGCAATTTTTTACTTTTATAATGCGCAAAAATGGTAGCGATGATTGTGGTTGCAGGAGTTGTGGAGAATTTGAGCACATCAGGTGTGGGAACAAATGTCAGAGGTTTTTTAGGGGGTATCTTCCTCTGAGTCCTGTTCTGTAAATTAACTCTGGCACTAGTTAAAAAAAAATAACCTTGAAGAATAGGAAGGTTGACACAGAATAGAGTTTTAGGTTTTTATTAATTCTAATGATTTTATTTGTAACCTACCCCTTTTAATACACTTCTCTGCTAAAAGTATACTGCTAATACTAGGAAGCAGTGTAAGAGGTATTATTTATACATTTTTAATCCTATTGATTTTAATGCTTTACTCTTGATCTCAGGGAATAAATGTTGGACATGAAACTAAGATTCTTCTGTGGCAGTTAAGAAAATACTTCATTAAAAAGAAAACACATGTGTATGGGCAAATTATACATATCTTAAACACGTTAGGTTATTCTCCAAAGAATGGATCATCAATTATTAATTTTGGACTTGTGAGAGCCGTTACAAATGTTAAATATATAACAAAACAATTAACAAGCATCCCAGATTTGTAATAGTTTGTCTATTGTATGTTTAAATTAGGTGCAAAGGCATTTCCTCAATAGCAAAAGTAGGTTCCCTGAAGTCTCTTTATGTCTTTATGGGCTTAGTTATTATTCAAGCCTTATTGATCTGAACAGAATTATGTAAACATATTGTCTATTCTCCTTGAGCTATAGCCCAGATTTACCTTTATAATTCATAGTGCCGCTGTGTAGCACTTTTAAAATTAGGGAGGAACATTGTCAAATTATCTTAAAATTTGCATTCTTTGAATTTCTAATGAAGTTTTATATAAATATTTAGTGTGATGGTGTGCCAGGAGTTGGGTGCTGGTGGTTTCTGAGTGTAGCAGAGGAGAATTGGTCTACAAGAGCCACCTTTGGGTTTTTAGGGTAATGATACATACATATGATACCTATTTCCAGCCCCGGTATTTCTGCACATACCTCTGTACTTTTGTGCCCTGGACATGCTTCAGGTGTCTGATGCAGACAATCATAGATTCATTCTATCCCAAAGCCCTGGGGCAGAGTTTCCCCAGGCAAACTACACATAACTGATACTATACATATTAATTATATATATATATATATATATATATATATATATATATATATATAAAAAAATAATTATAATATAAATTATATTTATTATATATTATATTTATAATAATATTATAATTATATGCATTATATCACAATATAATAATATATATTTATATAGTATATAAAATATACTATTAATAATTAATAATACTATAATATATATGAATATTTTATTAATAATAAAATTATATCTATTTTTTAATATAGATATAATTTTATTATTAATAAAATCCCCTCACTGGGTGTGACCTGGAACACCTGGGTGTGACAGCTGGCATGCTCAGGGCTTCCAGTCCTTCCTGGTTTCTGTGATGTTCATGTCCCCCTGGTTTATGACACAGCCACAGCTGAATCCCATAATTCAGTTCCTTTCTGCTGTCCCAGAAATCTGCCCAATAAAAATAAATTTACCACCCATAATCAGTGCTGAGGCTGTGAGGATGTACATGGTAGGCCAAATAAGCTCAGTTTGCTGCTGCTGTCACTGCAATTTTGGAAACTTCTTTTAACTGCTTTGCAGAGGATGTGCTCTTTAAATTGATGTTTGTGTTTATCCCAGAGGTGACTGCATTTCAGTGAAATGTACCATGATGCTGACTTAATCCTTAATGATCTCTTAGAAGTACTTTGCTGCAGAATCTTGTTTAAGATGATGTGAAAGGTGCCTTAGGTTAAAGCATCCTGTTGCCATAACTTGTATTTGCTTACTGTGTCCTTCTTCTGCATCTTTGTTTTACTGTTTTAAATTCTAAAACTTAGTAGCTTAAAGTAAAAAAACAAAAGAAAACCCATGTATGCAAGCTTGGATTTTTGTATTCCTTTTTAAAAATGTGTTGCTGTTTTCTTCAAAGACACTTTACTGCATGCTCTTGATGTTATGACTTAACAGTTGTGGCTGTATGTTTGCAAAATAGCTGGGAAATTAAATAGATACTGTTAATGTCAGGGAAAATAAGCAAGTGTTATGGACAGATCTGACTTCTAAAGTAGACAGTTATCTGAATGCTGTCCATCCAGCAAATATAATGTATCAGTGATATAATTAAAATTATTTTAGTATTTCTTGTAGATGTCTTCAGGTGTGGACTTACTTGTGGGGCAGGCATTGGTAAGCAAAGTTGAAATGACAGTAAGCGCTGTGAGTTTAGAAGCTCAACAGAAATCCTAAGGAAATAAAGCAGTAGTTTATAACTGTTTTGTAAATCCTATAAAGGATGTTCACACAGAAGTGAAGGTTTTGAAATGTCAGAATCTCCAGTGATTTTTAGTGCATATTTCAGGACACAGCACAGGGTGTGGCCTCTCCTCTCCAGCTGGCTTGTCATGTAGCACTTGGAAAATCACTTTGATCTTGGTGTTCTATGAGCAGCCCAGTTTTGTTTTGTTTTGGTTTTTTTTAGGTCCTTCTTTTCTTTTGACAACATCAATACTTTGGGTGACATTTTCTTATTTTTGCCAAACTATAGTTCTTGAAGACTTCCCCTGCCAAATGCAGAAACAGGAATATAAACATTTTCCTGTGTGTCCAGAAACCTAGAAGTGGTTCCAAGTTTTATATTAACTTTAAAGAGATTCTGTGCAAGCGAAAATACTTCCATGCTCACATCAAATGAAATGTGTATGTTTAAAATACATCTAGGTCAGGCAAAAACCTTGCTATTGCTTTGAGAAGCAGCATTTTTCTGGTTTTTTTCTGGTGTTCCTGTTTTGGTTTTTTCCCCACTGGTCTTATGTGAATATGAAATTCACATTATGATTTTATTTTTAATTGGAAATTATGTCCAGGTTGACTGTATTCAAAATGTATGAAACTAAGTAACTGAAAGCATCTAGAGACTGAAACTCCACTGGTGTAGGAACTCCTGTTGAATGTTAGTTAAACCTTAAAAATAAAATCTTCACTATGTTATAGGTGTATTGTAGAATGCTTTAAAAACCGAATTTTTCAACTAAGGGAACTTCAACCCCAAACTAGGACCAGAGAAAAAAGGCTCAAAGTGGTTTGAGAGCTTGTTTTCAATTAAACCTAAAGAGAGAAGACATCTATTCTATCCTTCCATGATACTGGACATGGAAGAGTAGAATTCCTAATGCATAAAAGAATGGGGAAAATTCTCTGAGGTTCAAACCACTGGGAGATGAAGATATTGTTCCTAGTATTCTCTGTTAGTATTTGGTTCTGCATGAATAAATAAATCTGCATGGCTTCTGTGGTCAGAAAACCATGACAAGGCAGTGCACACCTGGGATGCTGCCATGTTCTTTGTGTGACTAAAACACCCACTTTTATTCCTGATGCTGTTTGATAATAAGCCCTAAACAGAATCGACAGATTTCCTTCTAGGAGGTGTAGCATATTTTTCTTGCAGTATCTGGTGGAATAAAGGGGATTTTTTTATTTTTTTTTCTGTCAATTGTATCTATGTGACCTGAATAGGTGAGGTCAGAAGCACGTTGAGGCCAATTTCTCTGAATCTGAAAGGGACAGGTATGAAAGAGAAGGTCAGAGGCCTTTTTTGAAGCTGAAATGCTGATGTTTTTGTACACCCTGAGCATACTTTCAGTATTCTGGGCTTAGTTATATTCTATATCAGAGGAAAGCATTCAGCTAAATGCTTCATTCTACAAAAGGCTTGCATTTTTGCTCATATTTCAGCAGGTGGGAATGCAATTATAAGTTCACAGAATGGTTTTCTGAGATGAAATACCTAAAATTACTAAAATTAATAAATAAATTTTTATATTCAAGACCTTAAAGTGAGCACAGTCATAAGCCTTCAAAAATGAAAAAAATCATGTGAGTATCTTCTAGGATTTGTCCCAGTGTACACGGTACACCTAAAAAGATGAAGCTTTGTAAATTATAACTGACCTTAGATTATTTAAGAGAGAATATCAGAGCAGAACACTCCAATGGGATAATGTCCTCCCACTGCTGGATGAATGTCTCAGCATCCTTTGGCACTCATAGGAAATAAACACTTAGGTGAAGCAGGGACATTTATTTTCAAAGTGAGAGTCATTTATCCTTCTAGAACATTGTATTTTAGGGACTCTGTTTCTGTTGTAACAAACGGTTGATAATGGAACACGTTGTCATTTGATGGATGTTGATATTTTAGAATGACATGTAATCTTCATGTGACTTCTATGCAAAATGCACAGAAGTAGTTTGAATAAGAGAAATATTTCCTAATTGTCTTGGATGATAGATTTGCATTTTGCTTTTAGCCATTGCAAAGGACCTTATCATAATACAGTCAATTTAAATTTTATATACTTGTCACACTGATTGAAGTTACGCGAATCAAAATTTTGTCATTCAGATAAGAAAAATATTTAATGTAGCTACAGCAGGTAGCAGGTAGTAAAGATGTCCTGTCACTTAATGCAGTAGCAGCTTTCATTAGTTCACAAATGGCTTGAGCACTCACTTCATCCAAAAGCGAACTTCAGCTTTGGTGTGTTTTGAATCTGATTTCAGAGCTGGACAGGCTATGTTCAGCTATATTATATAAATATATAATATAGTATTAAATGATCTTCTAGGCAAGGGGTGGCCTAAGTGCTGTTTTGTCCCAAGGTAGTAGAAGGTAACTCCCTGCAGGCTCTGTCCCAGGTCAGATCATAAGCTGAGTCCTTTCAGAGCAGCATTTCTGGGCAATGGAAAGAGAAGAGGTGATTGTGCACAGTCAGTGTGCGTTTATCAAGAGTAGCTCCTGCCTTGCCACCTTCCCTGGTGTGAAATGACCTGGTTTGAGGGCAAGCAGAGAGCAGTGGCTGCCCTTTACCTGGCCTGTGGCAGGGCGTGCCCCAGCCTTTCTCCCAGCACACCTGTGTGCAGGGTATGGGCAGCCTGGGCCCGTGGGCACCCTGGCCAGGTCAGGGATGTAGTGCCATGCAGCTGTGATAGTTTCTGAAAAATCCTTTCCTTAGGATTTTTCCTCCTGAGAAGCTGAGAGGCCTCAGGAACAAAATGTAAACAATGGTTATCTGCTGCTGTGGAATGCAACAGGTGCATCTGTGATTGGTCTCATGTGGTTGTTTCTAATTAATGGCAAATCACACCCAGCTGGCTCAACTCTGTCCAAGCCACAAGCCTTTGTTATTCATTCCTTCTTTTTCTCTTCTTAGCCAGCCTTCTGATGAAATCCTTTCTTCTATTCTTTTAGTATAATTTTAATATAGTTTAGTATAGTTTTAATATAGTACAGTTTTAATATAATATAGTATAGTTTTAATATATTATAGTTTAATTTTAATATAATAGTTAATACAGTGTAGTTTTAATATAATCCTTTAGTATAGTTTTAATATAATAGTTTAGTATATTTTCAATATATAGTATAGTTTTAATATAGTAGTTTATATTTAGTATAGTTTTAATGTAATATAGTATAGTTTTAATATAAGTATAGTTTTAATATAATATATATCATATAATAATAAATCGTCCTTCTGAAATGTAAAGTCAGACCCTCGTCTCTTCCCTCATCCCCAGAGCCCTGTGAACACTGTCACAGTGCCACGTGTGACCTGGGACATGTCCCCAGCCCCAGAGCAGCCTGGGGCAGTCCCTGGGTGCACTCACACACCCAAATTTGAGGGAGCAGCTGTGCTCAGGGCAGGGCTCTGTTTCAGATGGCATTTTCATGCAGGAATAACTCTCAAGATTTCAACACTGATTAAATATTGAGCCTCTGAAAATTCTTCTTTACATTTTAAAAAGCTTAAAATATTACATAAGTTTGATAACATGCAAGTTGCTTGCAAGAAAGGTGCTTTTCAAGATTGTGTGTAACATACTGAAGGCAAGTTAATGTCACAAAATAATTTTTCACTGAAACATATGGTACTGCTTACCTTGTAATGCTCTCCTAATTAACATGACCATAAAAAGATGACTGTTGAAATTTAGATAGTAACTCTGATTGTTAAAATCCTAATTACAGTCCTGTTAACAACTGTAGTTTCAGTAACACTCGTTATTATTAGTTCCACATCTGAGAATCAGAGAATCAGTTCGTTCACATTAATTTCCATGAACTTTGGAAGTGAATGTGTGTATTGACTAATAAGCCTGCTAAATAAAGCATTTTCATGTAAGATAACTTTATATTAGACTGTGCATTTCTACTTTCAGTCTGTGGAATATGGTGAGTTTAGAAAAATAAACCAGGTTACCTGGTTTAAATGTGTAGATGTTGCAAATTAATTTACAGAGAGTTGCATTAGAGAAACACTATTCTTTTGGAGGGAGAAGCACTGAATACAAATACAGAGCAAGACAGTTGCTTTATGCCACTGGCCAGCAAAGCAGGGCTTGCAGTTTGAGGTGTACAGTGGCCAGTTTTATCCCAAGGGCAGTGTATGATTGCAGGTCTTTTAAATGTATTCCAAAGATTCAGGAGAAAAGGGAACTGCTGTTTGTAACAACGACTGACACAATCTATTTTGAGATAATAAAAAATGTTCCTTGTAGGGATGGTTGGCTAAGAGAGAGTTAATAGTTATTTGAGAAGGGCAGAAGCTATTACTGAAGTCAAGCCTACTTCTTTTATGTGAAAAGGAGATGAATGCAGGGAAGAGGAGAGGAAACCAATAATAAAAGTGAAAAAAAGTCCTTTTTGTTTGTTTTTCATTCAGCCTTTTGCTGTTGTACGGCCTCTGCAGAAACGTGGGCTCAGCTCAAAGTCTTACCAGGAATTTTGTGACCTGACAAACTTGAATGAACATTGAACTGTTTAGGTCAGTGCTCCTGACTGCCTCATTGGTCACAAGCTCAGTGAAAAATGGTCTTGTCTGGATAAACCCAATACTTGCTAAGCAAAAGGCAACTAGAAAATAAAAGCAAAGAGACTAGATAGAGAAAGAAAATGAGCAAAAAAGGGAAGGTAAACCAAACCGATATTTTTAGGTCTGACTTAAAGTTGGGATGAATATCTAATATATTCACACAAGCGGTTTTGATCAGGGAAATAAAAATTCAGGGGTATTATGAAGCACCCAACGAGCTTAAGGGACTGGCAGCTATGCTGATGAGGGTTTCCAAATGATGCAGGAAGAATCAATGTGTAAATTGCTGTGTGCCATCTTTGCAGATTGTGGTCCAGTGTCAGGCCCAAATCATAGATGCCAATTTCAGATTTCCTGCTCTTTTGTTTAATATTCCTCTTGGGTTCCATCTATGCAATATGTTTTTGCTTCCATTTGACATAGTAACATATGTGGATTTTGATCATTTTGAATATGTTTTTGTGGTAATTACTGTGATAAAATCCCATAGTATAAGATACCAGAAAGAAACATGTCTGTATTGGTTTGTTTGTTAGCAGGTTTTTAAATTTGGAATTAAGCTACAGGTACATAGTGATCATAGTGATGCTAGAGGAGGACAGCTGGCAGAAAAGATTAATTTTGTTTTGGAATTTTGGGTCATAAATTCCTATACTGTGTAAGGGTCTGCATCACTGGGATAGCACCCAGGTATTCAGTGGATATAATCAGGGATTATGGGATTAATAAAGAGGATGTCCCTTTCGTAAATCTATTCAGTGCCCTCTCCTGAGCAGAAACTTTTCCTTTCTCTTCATCCTCTCAATCTCAGTGATTGTCATTTTGTAAGATCCTTTATTCTCAGCTCCAGTGCTGCTGAAAAGCAGACAGTATTTAATGACCTTCTGCATCAGTGGTTTCATCTCCTGAAAAATTAGAATTGATTTGTTTTGTCTTTGATATTGAAAATCTAAGCAGACCTTTTCTTCCTAACTTGTGTAATAGCTGCAGCTGTGTTGAGGAAAGACTGGGGAAGAGGACCAAAGTTCACAGAAGGTGAACACATTGAGAATTAAGACTTAATTCACATTGAGAATTAAGGCTACTTTTAAATAAACTTTGTTAACTAACATGGTCTCAAAAAAAGCCTTGTCACTAGGCAGTTTAACATGTGTCCCTGAGAAATATGAATGTTTTGCATCATCTCTGTATTATTACAGAAAGTTCAGTCTGTGTAAAGAAAAAAAATTGCTTAATATGATCAGTTGTTTCCCTGTGTATTCCATATGGCATTATTCCTATTTATTTTTCTCATCCTCTCTTGGAAAGCTGCCAGGTTAACCTATATATGCTTTAAGAAACCTGATACCCCCCTCCTTTAAAGGATAAATTAGTGTTTGACCTCAAACACCTTACTCTTTCCTGTGACAGACTGTGAGTTTTAGTTTATTATTTTAACAGATCAATAGGTACATTAATTCTAACAGGAAGCTCAGGCTCTGCCTGAAGTTAAATTTGCTGCGTTTTTAAATTACTTTCATTCTCCCACAAGGTTGAAATTTCTTTAGGAGAATCAAAGACAGGAAAGTAATTCACTGGAGAAACAGCAAATGATGCTGAAAATGCCAATATCAATTTCCTCAACAAGTCATAACTGGAATGCCAAGAGTCCTGTTTCTGGCTCTAACTCTAATTATATGAGTAATCCAAGGCCCTGATTAGGAGGCACATTTGACAAACCTGTGACTTAACTTAAAAAGATGACTGAGATAAATTAAACCCCGCTGGGCTGTGTGAGGTAATGTCTTGAAAAGAACCCTGGAGGAACTAATGTTTGTTGTATCATGATTTATATTTTAAAGGCATTATCAACAGCGTAGATGGCCAAGTGCTGAAGATTTGTTTAGGAACATTCCCAGTTATATTTTCTATACTGTGTATATTTGAAACTGGGTGGAATCTGAAAACAGGCCTTTAAAGGGAAGAAACCAGTTAGAATTCTCGTTGCGTTGTGTCTTTGACCTTAGTCATTTCATACATTTTTCACCTTAGCATCACATTTTGCAGATCTCCCTAGAAATCTGGTTGCTGTAATAACTTGTGGCTCAGTGGTAGAAGGAGTATAAAAATTCTGGTTATTGTTGATTTCCTCAAAGACACACGAGGACAGGACATAAAGACAAATGTAACGTTCCAGGTTAGCCTAAACCAATTTTTTGTCTGCCTGTCTTCCACACTCTTCACTTCTCTGTACCTTAGACAACGAGGGAAATTAAACTTGTGTTGGGGGCTAATCCTGTGGAAAAGGGTGTCAGCCAGGACTGACTTCAGCTCAGAATGACCAGGGCCTTCTTCTGAGGCTCTGTGACAACACCAAGATGTAAAATGTTCTGCTGGTTCTCCCTAAATGGCTGAAATGGCTTTGAGAAAGATTAAGATACCAATAGAAACATATTGATGATGTAATTAATGAAAAGGAGGAATATCCAAGTGTTAAAAACAGTTGGGGGGAAAAGTGATTTTCTTCCTTTTTTTTATCCCTTGGAGATTTAGTGCATTATCAGGCAATAAGGAAAAGAGAAACTGCTTTTGTTCTGTTTGCAGTTTTGGACTGTGTCTTAAAGTTTAATAATATTTCAATTTTAAAATATACTGTCTTGATATATTATTTTGAAGAGTCTGTGTGTTGGATCTTTACTGTGAAGAGGAAACCATTTATAGATGGCTTCATTATTTTATCATCCAAGCAAAATGCCTGTAGGTATCTAATGATAACTATTTTTTGTTACATTATAATTATTGCAAATTAAGTTTTATTACAAAATGGTGTTCAAGATGCTAATTGCTTAACATTATAAGGGCAACCATCCTATTTGAAATAGCTTAGGTGTGATTTATAAAAAGAAAACATTAATCGGCTTTTGGAAAATAATCCTGGTTATATATGTGCAGCAACAAATAAAGTTCAGGACTATAAGTACTCATCCCACAGGAATAAAACAGGACAAAAGGCAGCTAATTGGAAGAATTTCTAAGGTGTGCTAGTGGAAATGAATTTTCATTACTTTATAGCTGAAATTCAAATCATGTTGACAGAAGCTTTGGTTATTGACTTGCAGCTAATTAGCAGATAGTAGACTAGACAATTAGCTGGAATAGAATGGAGTTTGAGAAACAAAATTTAAAAGTTTATAGCACTTATTAAAAACAAGTTTCAGTTTCTAGAAATACACCATTTTAATTGCCAGCATGATGAGAGTGATCTATGCATCTAATCTGAAGTCTTTTTTACTGTATATATAGGTATTTAAACCTGTGTGGCAGCTAAGATTTACAAAGCCTGCAACACACCTTCTATACACGCAGCAGAAAAAGTTAGAAGTAACAGAAGTATTCTTTGGAAGGCAGGCAGTGTCAAAAAGGACAATCCTGGTTAGAACAGATATGATAGCTTTAAAATAATTAGGACAGAGCCAATTAATAATATTTTTCCAAGGAGGTTTTGATTGTGTCCTGTGGTGGTGTTTGCAGGGGTCCCAGGATGAGGGAAGAGACTGGTAGATGGTTGTATGGTGGAGCTTCTCAGCCTGTGTCACTTGTTCCTGCTCCTCTTCATCAGTGAGACCAAAGTTCTCACCTTCTGGCCAATTTTTAATGATCTCTAAAATCCCAGGGTTGTTCAGGTTTCCAGTATAGGCACACTGTGTGATGAGGGCAATCCATTTGCTCCATGTGGCATCTGTGGCACGGTGGGTAGAGGAACCTTTCCTTTAAACATCCACCCCAGCACAGTAGTCGGGATGCCAGGAGGAGTTGTGCTGGACTGCTGTAACGTGAACATCTGTGGGTTCAGTGGCTGCACCATCAGACTCTCCCTCTTTGAGGCAGCGGGAGGGTTTCCCACCAGCTGGGGAATGTACTCCTTCAGCATCTGGCCCATCTCCTTCACCAGAACCCAATCTGGGTGGTTCATTTCTGGGGTGGGCTGTGGGGCGGGGTCAGGCTCTGGGGCAGCAGCATCCATCCCTAGACTCTGCTGCAGTGTCAGGTTCTGTGGTAGCATCCCTTGGCTCTGGGATAGGTGTCAGGATGCTTATCCAGGTTACTCTTCCCTTCTCTCTAAATGCTAAGTAGAACAGGCATATCATCAGTACCAGCCACTGTATGGTATCATTAGCATTTAGAGTGGATCTGAACCCTTCAAAAACTGGTAGGGCACACATAAAGAAATGGTTAAAGGGTTGGGAGAAAATTTCCCTGGTGTCATTTCCTCACAGTAGGTACCATTATTAAAGTAACCCCAAAACATACAGTTAGTGTGTGATAGTACTGAATCCACGTGCCTGCCTTTCAGAGGAAAATAAAAATCTACAAATTCTTCACTTTATTAATGCATAAAGCAAACTGGATAACAGCCACAGTAGCCTTGGTTATAGGAACCATGTTTAGATAAGGATGTGCAAATGGGAGAAGTACAGCCACGACCACGTGCCACCCAAACCAGGGCAAGGTAGACCACATGGTGATACCTAACAAGGTTTCTATATCCAGCACACAAAAATGAAATTACTCAAGAACTGTTATTCCTTTTCCCCCCTTTTTCTCTCGATGCCCTTGAGCCCCACTGTTGGGTGCTAAAATCTATCTTGGTTTGAAAGACAGGTGTCTGCTAGGAACGGCAGAAGTTCTCCCTTACGCAGAATGCAAATCCATTCCTTCCAAATAATTATAATTTTTTTATAAATTATAATTTTGAAATTAAGGGGCTCTCAGGCAAAGATATGGGAACGGGAATAACAGTCCTTTACTAGTATGTGTAACAAGGCAAACAAAAACCAGTAACTGTGGCATTAACAACAAACAGAAGCAGGGAGAGCGAGGTTTGGGATTCCCAGAGGGCACTTGGGGTTCAGGAAAACTCCAAAAAACCAGTTTAGTTCCCCCTCTCCTGCCTCAAGCACCCAGCCACCAGTGTTTCTCACCAACTCAGTGGGGAAAAGTTCCACAAGTAACAAGGAAAGAAAAGAAAAAAGCCCCAACCCCCAATAATTTTTAAAACTCCATTTCTCAGAGAGCTGCTATCAGAAGTGTGCATTAATACGTATCTAAATTGCAGCTCTTGCCATGTAGAACAAATTAGACTTCTTTTCATTAATATCAAAGAAGCAGAAAACAAGCTGAATCCCAAGTGAATTAAATGAACATAATTATTTGCCATTTCTTTTCTTACTACAAGCCAGTCTTTATTCAATTAAACAACTCGTAACCATGTACCCACTATTTCAGTGGAGTTCAAAACAGCTGGTGTCAAAATTAAGTAGTTTCCCTATATATTGTACACTGGACTTTGAACTCCCTTACCCTATTAATGGCAACGCTCTGGTGCTTTTCTTTAAGCTAAATAAAACTGCTGAGGGCTCTGCAGAGTTTTTCTCCTATGCAGGTCTTTGAAATGCTGTGGTCAAAATCTTTAAATATGAGTGTCTCTGTGTTTTGTTGAACTTGATTCCAGTTCTAGATTAGGCTGCTAGGAAATAAATTATTTTTTCCCTGAATGTGTTTTTGTGTGTGTATGTTTGTTTTTGTTTGAGGAGCTTGATGGAGGAAAAAAATGTCTTCATCCCCAAAATCCTTAATTACTAACTGTGCCAATGTTTCATTCAGAGCTTTATTACTTCCATGGTGTCTTTATTGGTCTAATCAGGGCTGAAATTATGAGATATTTCATAAAATGCAGAGCAAAAACTCTAATATTTAATTCTCAAAGGTGTTTTCTCCCTCTACTTCCAGTGATATATTTCTCAATGGGAAAAGTTCTATTTCATGGGAGATCAGAGAAAAGCCTCTCGTTTCTGCTGCTTCAATCAATATAAATGGATTTGTTAATTTTTTGGGGGACTGTTCTCCCAGAACTTCTCATTTCTGCCTCATATCTAAACGTTTCTAGCTGGTAGTTAATTGTTTGTTCCTTTCAGTATCACTCCAGAGATCCTCAATGGATTAGAACTTCAGTGCAAAGCATTAACATAATAAGATAATTCTCATAATGATACAAAAGAAAGTGCCCTAAAGTGATGAAAGCAATTTTCCCTTAATGTTGTTATATTCCAAGGCAATTCGTGTTATGGCTTTTTAAAAACATATTCTGCTACCTGTGCCACGGAATCAGAGTTAATTTAAAACGAGCAGATGCAGCATTAGGTGAGAATGAAAGCTTGAGCCCCAAGGTGCAAGAAGTGAGAAATCTTCCTGTGCCTGGGAGCCCTCCTGAGCAGCTGAGGAACAGGAGATACCAGAAATTCTGCCATTCATCCAGGGGTACATGGGAGACTCCTCACTCTGAGTGCTTAGAAGGGAGAGAGAAAAAGTGGCTCAATCCTCTTATATCAAATCCCTGAATATTGCAGCCCTTGGATGGAATATAATTTCTTTTTCTTTACAGGCACAATTGGTATAAAATATTATTGCTGTTGAGATGATTTTCCTTGTTCTTAGAAGCTGGGTTATTGCCTCCACAACTGAATTCATGGAATAATTCAAATAAGTTTGTTTGGATAGTCTTAGACTCTTGTCCAGACCAATGTTTGGGCTGTTTTGTTTTGTTTGGGTATTTTTTTTTGTTGGTTTTGGTGTTTTGTTTGTTTGTTTGGAGGGGTTTTGTTTGTTTGTGGGGTTCTGGTTTTTGTTTTGATTTGGGCTTTTTTTTCCCTTTTGAAACAGTTTTTTTATTTAAGAGTAGCTGTATGTCAAAGACTATGGTGAAGTATACTTCTGTGGTGGTGACCTTGAAAGGACACTTGGAACAATATAAATTATATCTGTATATTTACTAATTCTTTAAAATTTAATCTAGAACAACCTAAGGTTCCAGAGTAAAGCCAGACATTGATGTAGATTTCAACTTTTCGGTTCACGTAATCTGCTTTATTGTCATCTATTCTCTTTCCTAAATTCTTACTTTTTCGGATTTTTTTTCCACTGCTCTGGCTTCCAGTTAGGTTCAGAAACAAAACAACATCCTGGGGCATGAGCCATCATCAACTTTTACCATCTACTATAAATTACCTCTCTCTGAGATTTAGTGTAGTGTCATAGAATGAAGATTCTTTTTATGTGTGAAAGGATAATTAACTCTTGACTGGAGTTGTTTTCTTACATGGACAGAAATGGAATACAAAGCCATCACTGCAGACTGGTTGTCTGCTTTTGAGTTCTGCTTTTTCCATAAGGGAAATGCATATTATTTTTTAGGATGAAAGATAAAATAACCTGATCCTGAGTGTGCAGCATTTGATGTGTGTTGCAGACAAGTGTTCTGGGATACACTTGTTTAATTTATAAGTAAAGCACCTCAGGATTTCTTGTTATTTTTTTATCAATGCCATAAACTCAGCTTGATGTAAATCAAGCTGTCTTCGTCCTGGTTCATGCTCCATTGCCAAAAAATGGGTTTGGGAGGTGAAACTTAGTTGGCATATCCTGAGTACTTCAAGATGGAATACAACTCACATTTCCACAATAGTCCAGATTCTTCAGAGCTATTGCAGTACATAGCAAATATACTTTTTTGCTGTTTGTTCTTTTTTGAGGAGTTTGGGAGGACTCGTGGGCTGACTAATCAGTATTTTCAAGATCACAAACAGCAAACGTGCACACACATGAAACTACGCAACAATGGGGGCTAGTTTTATAAAACAAAATCATAAACTTATTAAAATAATAAGTCTAATATAATTAATAGATGGTTTTATGAAAGCATTTTATCAATAACTTAGCAGGTATATTTTTCATTAGCCAGAATAAACTAGTGTCTCCAGTGCCTTTGTGAAATTCTCAAATGAACACTGTGTAGGATCCTCAGCATTAAACAGCCTTTTGGGTTTTACTCCTTAAAATGCTATAATTTTATCTTTTATGATTATTCATAAATTCAAAATTCAAAACTGTTTTAAAATCACTTCAAATTCTTGCATGAAGTTAAACCCAAGTTTCTTGTAAGTTCTTATCTGTTTTGGATGAAAGAATATGGCACTGTACTGGTTTTTCTGTGCTTGGGAATAATTTTCTTCTATTTAAATTTGCTCCAGAGCCACCCTGGAATTTACTTTATTGTATGAAATAAAGTGCCACTCAACCATCATCTCAGAGTACCTTTTCATTGAATGATGCTATAAATCAACATCATCAATGTTTTATAATATCAAGAACATTGAAGCATACTTCTGTGTAGGCAATTAATTTATATGTAATACATAGTGCATTGAAATACTCAGATGAAAACAGAATAAAGTTAACAGGGAGTAACAGGGACCTGTTACTTGTTCCTGCCTCTGTTCAAAGCAGACAGGCTGATAAATGCCCTCTGCCACCAACCTGCAGTGCAGCTGGATCCAAACACGCTTCACTTGTGGTCGCAGAATCAACTCCTAAATAATAGCTTGTCAGAAGAGGTTAATTTTCAGATCTGATACTCATGACTAGACTCTAAAGCATCAATTTAAATGTCCAAACATGTAAAACAGTTTGCCCTAGAAATTAAAATTAGCATGTAAGCTGACAGAATATGTGCTGACATCTAATTATGGTGCATAATAGGGTTTTGTTCTACTGTACTAACACTTCTCTTAATTTTTTCTAATCTTATTAATCTGAACATGTAGGCTTTTTTTTATCTTTTGGGTTCTCATTTGCTAAGATTCTAATTCTGATTCAAAATCCTGTTATGGTTGATTAGCAATTTTTGCTGAAAACAGTTTTCTAGTAGTTTAAGTAGAATGTTATTCAGATTCTGTCTTGTCTGCATTTAAACATCAAAGCCTGAGAGGAGTCTTGAAGCCAAGTCACTGCCATGTCCTGTACTGTGCCTCTTCAGCTGCTTTACTCTCTGCTATAATGAGCTTTCAATAATAGGAGCTTTATGGTGTCACCTTTTGGTTCTGTTCTTTTATGAATTTCTGACTGATGGCATTCATAGGAGTATTGGCTGCATTTAGTAAGACATCAGCTGTGCTGCTGGGGATATGGCACAGTGTGCTGTGCGATCTCATTGTCACCTGGGGAGTGTCTGAGCCCTGGTGACAGAGGTGTGGTATCCAGGAGAGCCTGAGCTCCCAGGGGGTGCCTGCTGCACATCATCCCCTGGCAGCTTCTGGGGAGAGGGAAGGGTTGCTGAGAGCTCCAGGCTGTCCTAAAGGTCTGTACCAACGTGTTTGTTTGCTTTTTACCCTGCTTGGCTCACAGAAACATTGCTGGGCACATGTGGGAACCCAGAACATCCCTCTGGCTGTCCAGGATGGCCAGGACCCTGCCAGGGGGCTCAGAGACCCTGGCACAGAGCCCAAAACACCTGTGGGTTTGATTATGACCCATGGAGCAAATCACCAACCTTAGATGAAGACCAGCAAGCCACAACAGTTTAGGTAGAATGATAGTGAAGTTATCACAGGTGGAAAAGTAGATTTTGGGGTTTTGGTATGGGGGTTCAGGGGGCAAGATGGAGGGATCTGGGTGTGTCCAGCCTTTCTCCTTCTTCTTCTTCTTGGCCTCCATCTTCTGCTGTGATGGTGGCACTTACAGAATGGTTTAGAGTAGAGGCTCACAGTCTAACATAGGTGAGAGGTATTGAAAAGTAACTGTAAACATTGTACACATAGTTTTTAGTGTAAAGACATAACACTGCCCTGGGGGCAGGCAGAGTGCCTGGAACTGTCCTGCTGGACGGACCTGGGCAGGGCAGGAGAAAGAATTTATAGATAGGAAACAATAAACAACCTTGAGACCAAGAAATGAAGACCCCTGACTCCTTCTTCAAGCGCCAGGCTGGGAAAAGAGACTTTGGAACTCTTCTCAGGGTCACTGATAAGCTATAGATCCCGACAGGCACATGCAAACCACACCCATCGTGATTCTGAGCACAGAGCAGGGGCCCATCAGCATCTTGGAAGATGAACACCAGGGCTGCTGCTGAAATCCATAAGAATGGATGTATTTTCTCAGGGGCTTCCAGGGAAGGAGAGTTTAATGTCCAGTGGGGTATATCACTTGATCTATCACTTGGTGTGCATGGTTTGAACACTGAAGGAGCCTGAACAGAGGGGCAAGCAACACCACACAGGCTGGGAATAAAATCTCAGGAAAACGTCATACACAGGAGGGTATCTGATAGTTGCATTTTATAGATTACACAACAACAACAACAACAACCAAACAAAATACCAAACACAAAAGAAAGGCCAATTCAGATATGAAAAATTAAATTGGCCATTCGAAAGTGACTCCAAGGAAGTTAAGTGCAGTGTAGTGTTGGCCAACTGGGGCAGATTTGATTTGACTTGCACTTGGAAATGGACACAGGTTTCAGGTGCAGTTTGCTCTGTGTTCAAAGATGAGTAAAGAGGATGTTTCCAAATGTAGTTCAGGAGCTGTAATATCTGTGATTACCGATAAAAATGCAGTTGTACCAAACTGATTAGAACATTAATGTTTATAGAGAAGCCCACCTTTATGAATGACAATATTTACTATAAACTTCACAGACATTACAATTTAATCAGTGCGTTTATTTTGGTCTACAACAGCAAATTGAATTTCTCTGTTTTCTGTTGACTTCAAGTAAAAGTGGGCTGACTTGTCATTGTGTTGGCTGAAATATTTGCAGTAAATACATGCCATACTGCTATCCAGTGCCTGGGGCAAAATAAATTAGAAAACAGTAAAGAAAAAGACCCAACCAGCCTTTCAAAGACTATTAAATTACTGTAGAAGGAACTTCTCATTCTTCTCATATTATCCATGTAAAAGAATATATTACTATGGCACAATATTTTATAAAGTGTCTCCTAAAACTTCTGAACTTGCATAATCCTAAATGTGTGTATTAGGGATGTTCCCATTGTGTTGGATATTTCTAGAATTCATTAAATACCAGCCACTCTGTAGCTGAGAACTGGTAGGGTAATTCAGGGTGTTAAATTTTTCTGAGGAACTGCACCAAATTACAGTCAGTAAAACTGATGCTGGTTATTTGATAATTGAAGTGAATCCTCTGCAGCCCCCGTCCTCGACATGAATCTGTTTGTGGCTTTCATTTTTTGTTGGGATATAACCCAGTGAACTCACAAGCAACACCAGCTGGAAAAATCTAGGTGTTCTTCAGCATGATACTGGGATGTATCAATACAGCTTCCCTGTGCTGGGTCCTTAAAAATTGCATTCATTGATCCACAAGTTTTACTTTGACATTGGTCATTCTGTTGTTTATTTCTATTTTTGTTCAGTTTCTCCTAGGAAAATGTTATTAACAGCTCCTACTTCTTTTTTTCTATTCTGTTGTTTTCTGGGGTTGTGTCTTAAATTCAGATTAAATGACAATATTTACAGTGTCTGGTGAGGCTTGTAAAGCTGAAGTTTATCTTTTATTAAGACTTCTGTTTGTCTGTAAAACTGGGAAGAAAAGAGGAAAAATAGAAAATCTTCCCAGAATCCCACTTGGGGTCTCAGAATTTGGTTTCCTTTACACTATTTTTAGCTGCTAACATTTACGCTTTTAACTCACTTGAAAACATTTTTCTGATGTATTTCTAGACCACAGCTTTGATACAGAAAAGAGATTGTCTTCTGTAGAAAGATTGCTATTAGGTTTACTTGGTTTTCTTATGTGTTTTTGTTTAAAAAACCTCACAAAACGGGAGACTAAGGGTGGTCCAGATCTTTTCTGTTCATACAGAGTTTTCTCATAATCCTTTGAAAAATGAATGTATAAACCTGATAACTGAAAATGAATATACATATCCATATATTCTTGTATATATCCACATAATATCTTCCTTTCTTGATTTAATAGGATTCTATATTTTCCTGTGTTTTATATAATACAATGCAATTTTTATTTTAATCTGTTGCACTTACAAAGGAAGTGCAGCACAGATGTGACCTGGAAGTATATAAAAGAGGATGTAGAATAAATGAATAGAATAAATGAATGTTGACTTCTCTTTTGTGAGGTTCCTGTAAAGCAGACTCAGTGTAATGAAATGTTTGCATTGCGAAGTTCTGCTTTAATTATCCTTAATCTTCACTGAGTGACCTTTTCCAATTCCGAACTGTCCCCTGACGGAGCTCACAACTCTAATTTTATTATCTATTTATTATTTTCTTTGTTTCGGTAATTTATATTCTCGAGGCATTTTACCAGCTTTTGCCAAATACCTAATGTTCATTAACATTTGATTGTTTACCAGATGTTAATAAAATGGACAGAAACCATTATTTTTTTAATTTATCCTGTTATGCCTAGCTGTAGAAATAATTTAGAGCAGAGAGTCTAAGGCTGTTGTAATTCAGTACTTAGACATAATTTGAGAATAGACGATGAGTATATCCTGTATTTAGAATTTTTACATATGGGAAAAGCAACCAAAAAATCATTAGAATCTTTTCTCAGTTCCTGTGAAAGCAAGTGTGTTCTGCACTATAGATAAGAGGGGGAAAATAGCCTGTAGCTCTCTTATCAATCAGATTGAAGCTGATATGGTTGATGTAGAAGCAAATCAATGTAGATTACGGAATTCTACAGAGTCTTCCAGACTGTGGGATGCGTTCAAATTCTAATCCATATGTATCTAATTGTCCACTAGCTCTAGATTATTTTATGCAGATTCATTCTGTGATGGCAATTTTCTACTTTAAATGGAGTAGTTCCATCAATCTTGAGGTGTCCTCCCTTCTCCCCAGAGGACAAAGCTGTGACACGAGGGACAGGGCAGGGATGAGCGCTGGCTGTGGGCAGGCAGGAGGATCCAGGATCAGGAGAATTCCTGATCCTGGGGAGGGCTCAGGTGAGCTCTGCAGTGTCCAAGACAAGCACACTGCTCAAGAAGGGGTTTTTGATCACTTTCTTCTCTTGCTGTATTTTGTAAAAATATTGAAATAGTTGTTGGGATGGGAAATTGAGCACTTCTCTTCTTCTGTCCCAAGCAAATGCCTTCACTAGTGGACTGTAGAGTGTATCTATCTTTATCTTTCCCCCCAGAATCAGCCAAATAAAATTAACTTTAGCAGAAGAATTGGTGAGAAAAAAAGAATTACACTGAGCCTAGTGCTGAGAGATTCCACACTTGGAGTGCAGGAGACAGAGTTCAAAGTTTTTTATCTGAGTCAGAGGTGAAATATGAGATTGAGTTATTTATGCCCACAATTAATATGATGCTTTTTACTCATTCCCCTATCTCTGAGGGGGGAGGGGGGGGGGGTTGGTTTTTTTGTTTGGGTTTTTGTTTTTGTTCGTTTGTTGTTTTGTTTTGTTTTTCCCAAAGCATCTTTTAGGTCACCATTTCATCCCTCTGCAAGATAAAGAAAAGTTTGCAATGTCCAAGACTCCTTCCTCCTTCCTTCCTCTGACAGCTTAGTTGTTATTTTAATAGGCAGCACACATACAGCATTTTAGACAAATACAGCGCACATACAGCAGAGAATTTTAGACAAGTACAGGTTTGCCAGAGGAAAAGATTAAAGATAGGCAGGGTTGAGCAGCAATAGGATGTCAGAGATCACAGCCATGGTCCCATGTCACTCCCCTGTGAGCAGCAACAGGATGTTACCTGGTTGCTGGCCCAAAGGGAAAGAGGAAGCTCCTGAGGTTTTTATGCCTTTAACATGTGTTTTTCACAGAGGTGTGTACAGCTTTCCAGTGGCTGGACGCTTTGCATCACTTCTGTAAATGCCTCCCCATGCAAAACCACCGTAAAAATGAAGATCATTCTTCTTGGAATGACAGTTTAGTTTTGTATCCTTTGAGATTACACTAGTGGAAAAAATGGGTCACCTGAGCTATCTCTGTTCTGCAGCTTTCTAGAATTAGAAGTGGTTCTGGACTTTGTGCTGTGCACATCTGTGGGGCAGTCCTGAGCCCCAACACTGCAATTCTTTAGCTACTGGTAAAGAAACAAACTATAAAAGAATTACAGTGAGAGTCCCAGAGGAGATGACAAAGTGATTCTGAGGGGTGGGAAGTGGCACCGTGGAACACAACTTGGCTTTTGGCACCAGGTTTGACCCGCTGTGCAATGGGATCTGAAGAATGAGCAAGATGGGAGCGTTGGGAAATTTCTGTCTAACACAGGCTCCTGGTGGGAAAGGAAATGCTAACATGAACCTAAATTGTGAATTTTGAAAAATAATTCCTGTAGCATAACATTCCTCTTTCTAGAATGTGCCAGGAAATTTATTAGAGAATTTTGGTTATTTGATGCTCTTAGGATAGATTTTTATCTATTAAGCTTCTCAGACACAGTTGACTAATTGATACTAAATCTTGCTAAAAGCCAAGATTTATCCTCATTTCCTGCTAATTTCAAGGTAGTTGAAAAGAGGCAGCTAAGTAACTAGAGATAACAAACACCTTTTTCCATCTAGTATTCTGTGAAAATTGCATTATAAAACCAAGGTTTTCATTGTTCTGGGGACTCTTCATACGGAGTGCTGGAGATATTTTTTTTTTTTATTTTAAACATCAAACAAAATTAATTAACTTAACTGAAAGGCTTTGATGAGAAAAATCCTCACTTTGATACGAGCAAAGCTAGATGGCCATATTGTAAAAATGCTAACATCAGAATGTTCATTGTATTAAAGAAATTTAATCAAATATAGTGTGAATCCCATCTTTTGGCAGCTGTTATGCTTTATTGGCTCAATGACACTGAAGAATGTTTATTGCTTAAGTACTCTTCTTGTTCTTTCTGTTATTCTTCCACATTGCTGGGGGAGAGAAACCCTACAAAACTTGAAGTGTTATTATCATGGTGCAGCAAAGACAGTTTCATGGCAGCAGTGAAATGAATGCTATCCTTATTAATGAATGCTGCTTAAATCATTTTACTCAGTAATCATTAGAACTCACAATTACATCATTCCAGTTTGGAAAAATGTGGTGGGGCTCACTGGTAAATGCAATAATGTGCCGTCCATAGAAACAGATAAAGGTTCGTGCAGGGAACTTGCAGGGAGCTTATGGGGAGGTTGTACAGATCTCACCTGGCAGGATTTGACAATGCTACAGAGGGGTTTTAGGTGTGGCATTCAGGATGATGTGTGTGTGCTCCTTGGGGGTTTTACAGTGCTGCAGAGGGGTTTTAGGTGTGGCATTCAGGATGATGTGTGTGTGCTCCTTGGGGGTTTTACAGTGCTGCAGAGGGGTTTTAGGTGTGGCATTCAGGATGATGTGTGTGTGCTGCTTGCTGTGGCTCAGGGCTCATAGGAGTTACTGCTGGGAGAGAAGTGTTGGAATTCATAAAGTTAGAGGGTTTTTAGGAAATGGTTAAAAAAGAATAGGCCTCAGACTGAAGTTTTGATAGCATTGCAAATACAGCAAAAAAGTTTTCTAAGCAGTAGAGCATACGTGACAAATAACAATAGGCCTCTGTAGAACTAGCTTATGGATGGCAACAAGGTTATTTAATGTATATCTTTAGAAGGTTAGCATGGATAGAGCTCTGTTCTTTGTCTCTTGTGAACCAGTCTTTGTTTTAACTACCATTACATGTGTTTTATACGATTGGATAGAATGCTTGTCAATATGTGTTGCTCTATGTATGATTGGCTGAAATCTAGGCCGAGATGGTTTTATGCTACGCTGTAATGCCACACCTCCTTGGCATTCCCTGTGGATCAGCGAGCTGTTAACATTCTGTCTCCATTGTTTAACAATGTCTTGAGACTGATGTGCTGAAAATAAAAAAAGCTGATGTCCCTGGTCCGGTTTGTCCTGTGTTGTCTGTAACTGGACGTAGTTGCTGCAGTCAATGGTTTCCTCGGTCAGCGTGGGCATTTGACATGATTTGACACATTTCCAACAAGAAGGGTTTGCTTCGAGCAGAGGCATTCACTGGGAGCACTGCTCCAGCAGGGATGTTCCACATTCCCCTGGAGGCTGGACAGAGTTACTGGGAAGCTTTGCAGCACAAGGATGAACATCCAGGGACACAGACAGGTGAAGGACTTTGCCACCTTTTGAACTTCAGCAGCAGAGCACGGACTGCAAAGAAACTCCATGCTCCCAGCACTTTGCTCTGATGTTCTATCCAATAATGCAGAGTTCTGGGGACAAAAGGAAGTCTCCCTTTCTCTGAACATCAGCTGTGTTGTCACCTTTTCTTCCTGGCCCAGGAGAGTTCAGAGATGCAGAAATACCCTCTAGTACAACCTGGTCATTAGCAGTGATGGAAACCAAGCTCTGAAGAGAGCCAGGACTTGGGTATTCAGAAGGCACTGCTCAGCTGTCACTGCACCACCACAAAACCATTTTAATTAATGAGGATAATACAAGAAACTCAAATGAAGAGGCACAGCTAAGTGGAATACAGAGGAGCCTTAAATCAATAGCAGTCAGGTTGCATTATGAAGGAGTTGTGAGGTGCTGCTGTTCAAGGTCTGTCAAAGTTTCCTTAGCCAACTTCTGTTTTCAAGGATTTAAAACTACATGTAAAATCAACTTTAAAACTTGCAGCTTGAATATGGAGATTTAACGTACCATATCTGGGAAAATACAAGGATACTCAGGGAAGCAAGCGTTTTTTTGAGATTTCATTTTATTTCGAGTCTGCCTCATTGTCTCTAGCCTTGATTTTGAAGGAAATGTAAGCCAACCAAGACCTACAACTGAGAAAACATACCTCATAGTCTAAGAAAGAACTGATTTTCAGAATCAGATTTTGCAACTGACGTGCCTTATACAACTCTGTCAGAATTTCACTTTGCCTAAGTGGGAATATATAATATTTAGTTAAGGGGCAAATAATTTTAAATACTTTATTACCAGCTTTTAAATATCAAACTTTATAAGACCCCACAGGGATAAGGCCATGTACTCAGATATTTCCAGATCATTTGAAATATTGAACGATGAATCAGAGCATTTATTTTAAAAGATGGAGAAAATAAAAAAAGAAACCCACCTGTTTTCAGTGGGGGTGTTTTGCTTTTGTTTGTTTTAAAGAAAAAACACAATTCTTTGTTGAATTCATTAAGCATGAGCTTGAATTTCAGTTCCACTACTTATGCTTAGATTTGCATTCCAACTCCAGTTAATATTGGCCTTAGTATAAAACACACATTAGCACAAGATTTTCAGTGGGGCCTGTGTCACATACAGAACTGTGTGCTCATTAAGGGGATCTGAAGGGACCAATGTCTGGAAATGCTTCTCTGATGAAATCCATAATGCTCTTTCAAGGCTGATGTAACAGTGTCAGGACCACCTGAACAGTTGGAGTTTTTGGAGTTTTGTGCTCTGAGTCTCCAGCTTTTGCCTTTATAGTAAGGGCGAGCTAAAAGAAGTTAACAAGCGCTAATATTAAAATATGTTTAAAGAATAGATTCCTTCATATTCTGTTTTACCTCAGTGAGCTGTGCTTTACCTGTTGGCTGCCGATTTATCAAGGTATTTATTTTAATAAAAGATGACAGAGGCTTATTTGTTTTGTAAATAGTGGTAGAGCTTCAGAAATCTGTCTCTACTGTGAGGGAGTCCTGAGAGCAGTGCTGCTTATGTTAGGTTCATGTGCACTTCATGAATAGCAGCCTGGCTTCAAACAGATCCCACTGGGATCCTCCACCTGGGGGGTGGGAGGGGTGGGCAGCTCTGTTCTGTGGGGAGAAGAGTATCAGGTTAAACATAAAGTGGTTTTTGTGATTTGATTGAGCAAACCAGGTGACTCAAGCTGATTCACAGAGGAAATTAAGAGTTCGTTCATGTTTGCCCAACTGAGAGGAAGGTGATTGGAACAGAGCATCTCTCCTGTGATTTCTTTGAGGAACCCTTTTCCACTTCCTGGAAACCAGTGCCATACATTTCCCCTTGGAAAGGCACATTGGAATACGCTTGTGACCGTGTTCACAGGGGTTCTGGGATGAGGGAAGAGACGAGGATCTGACTCCATGTTTCAGAAGGCTTGATTTATTATTTTATTTTATATATTACATTAAAACTATACTATAAGAATAGAAGAAAAGGTTTCATCAGAACGCTGGCTAAGAATAGAAAGGAAAGAATGATAACAAAGGCTTGTGGCTCGGACTCTCTCTGAGCTGGGCTGTGATTAGTTATAAACATCCAAGATGGGCCAATCCCAGATGCACCTGTTGCATTCCACAGCAGCAGATAACCATTGTTTACATTTTGTTCCTGAGGCCTCCCAGCTTCTCAGGAGGAAAAATCCTAAGGAAAGGATTTTCCATAAAAGATGTCTATGACATACATTGACATAGTAATGTTCATAAGGCAATATAAAGTTCTGACTTTAGTAAACATCTCTAACCACTTCTTGGAGGGTTTTTTGGTCCTTATACTAAAAAATGAGGGGAAAAAACCCATGCATTCATGTTTCCTGGACTTACTAGGAGCTTTGTGACTTGCTGGGCCAGGGAACAGCTCCCTAAATCCGCATCATGTCTGTGCACCCACAGTCTTCTACCATCCTGTAAGCTGAGGCTGAAGGTCATGTGTACGTGTTTCCACAGCCTCCCACTGGCCAGCAGACCTGGCAAAAATCATTCAGAGGGTTTTTGCAAGATTGCTGCTTCAGGGTATAGAGGAATTGTACTAATCTGTCAAAACATTTCGGCTTATATAATTGCCTTTTTTTTTTTTTCCTTTCTGAACTTGTCCCAGTAGAGAGCATGTGCTTCAGTCCTCTCTTGATTTTTCTTTTTATAGAAAAAATGTCAGCAGGACGCCATTTGCAATTCCCCTTGGTGGCAAAGACAACTTCTGGGCATCAAAGTCATTTTCTTACACATGGATTAACATGACATTGTGTTTCTGATGCATTTGCAATATATTTTAATGTGTGGTGGCTCTTTGTGTTGAGATGGTTGTCTCTTCACATTTGTGTGTGTAACTGTGACCTCAGTGACAGCTCCTGGGTCCCCTGCTGTGGTAAATGCTGGATCACAGAATGGACACAGCTTCCAATTGCCTGCATTCTGGATGTTACCCTTGAAATTTCTAACAACTTTCAGATAAACAATGAATTAATTATTACACTGATCTAGTTCTCTGCTCTCAAGTATAACACATCCATTTGAATACTCCTCTGAACTTGAAAGGCAGCCAGCAGCTCTGTTTTCTGTCTCAGCTCATTAGTGACCTTGCTTGTTTACAGCTGCAGTTTAAATTCCCCCATAGCTCATTTAGGGTGCCACCTGCTGTTAGTGCCCCTGCAGTTACTGCAGTTTGAAGCGTGTTTCAGATGTGGCATTTAAGATTTAACACCATGATATATTAAAAAAAAAAATATATATATACACACATATATATAATATATAAATATATAGAATAGATTTCCCTAAGGCAAATTATTGGAAGTCTGCCCTTGCTACGCTGACAACAACTGGGAAAATGCTGATTGGGTTTATTAGAGGAAAATCTAATGTTTCAAACTCCAAGAGGGCACTGTGCAAGCTACAGAGCCTTTAGTGTTTGAGATCTGTCAGAACAAGAGAGGATTACATCCTTTGTACCTCTACAAATTGGTGAGACCTGGATAACCCAGATAAGATGTTCACCTTTTAATTTGGCTGAAAGGAATGATTTAACTTGCATTTCTGGCTCCAGATTTTAAATCTGCCTCTCCTTTTTGATATAAAACTGAAGAATAAAGCAAACATATTTTTAATGGACCACATCCATAAGCTGCTTACTGCTCCAAGCTACAGAGATCAGCAAACTGCAGGGAATGCCTACAAGATGATATTACATGAGGAATAATCCCAGTATCCCTCATTCTTCCATGCTGAGGGATGCACTGTTGAAGCAACTGCATGTTAATTTGGTTAAGTGTGGTGAATTCCACCTTTGTACTAAGGTGCCTAACAAAAATTAGGCCTAACCTTTATTAATAGCTAATGTTTTCTTTTACAGACTTCTTAAATAAGTAGGGCTTGCTGTGAAAATCAAGTACTCTGTAAGCAGAATAAGCAGAGCAAAAAGATAGAGACCCTCATGGAAGCTGTTGAACAGCTTTTCCATCCTGCATCAATGAGTGCTCTCATACATGAGTACTCTCTTTTTATTGTAGTAATCACTTACTGAACAAAACTCCTTTTTCCACAGGATCACTTCTTTCTGCTCTGCATTTTTCTCAATTTTGGTCTGTTTGCCAATTTGTGATGCACAGGTTTGGGAAGAAATGGTACTCATCAGTTAGATTTTCTTAAAGTTCAAAACTGAAATCTACAAAGCAGCTCCTTAGAATTACAAAGAAAAAAATACCTTAGTTTTCACTGCCATAAATGACAGGTTTTAACAGGTACTTTAGGAGTACACAATATTTTCTCTAGTTGAGCTTGTTTATTCTGTTGTCTTCAGCTGTGGGAAGCTGCCTTTTAGATAAAGAAATAAAATAATAGAGATGCAGAAAATTAGCTTTTGGAAGCCAAAACTCCATGTATTATAACAGTAATACCAGAAAAAGATAAAAGCAAAATTTTTACCTAGAGGGTTTTGTGTACAAGTAGTGGAGCCTCTGTTTGTGAGTCTTTATAATCAGTACTGCTTGGTGACTCCATGTATTCAGAACAGCAAAATTACACCAAAAAAAAAAAAAACCCCAAAAAAAAACCAACAAAAAAAACCAACAACAACAAAACAACCCAACACCAAACAGTTTGTTACAGCATTGGGATAATTTATCCCTGTCAAGTCTCAGAATGTGATGGAATAAATGGATTTCAGATAGCTCATGAAGCCTGCAGTATCCCAGGACAGTGGGTTAATTAGCTCATTGGGGAGAACCCAGACTGACCAGACAAAAATATTTGTGGTTCATTCCTCAGAATAACTTTGTTATGTTTTGCCAGCCTGGCTTAGCACCACGGCACTGGTGAATTGGGAAAGGTGTTTCTGTTTGTTTTGTCCTCAAGCAGAGAAATCCCCAGTCCCTACTTGAATCACTCCAGAATTTGATGGCATTTCAGATGGCTGTGAGAAGGGGATGATGAAAGGCTGACAGGAGTATGTGGAGCATTCAGCTGTACAACTCTCAGTGACAGGATGCATAAACAGACAGAAAGCGGTTTGGGAGAACACAATTCCCCAGAGGATTCTGTTTGGAACACACTGCCTTATTCCAGCTCGCTTAGGGTTTACTTCTTTTCTGTCCAAATACACGTGCAAAATATCTGAAGTGAAAAGTATTCTGTTTTTCCTTCCTGTTCTTAGCGTGTGCTGTATAACACAGACAGGGGCAGGCAGGGTGTGTTCCCTGATAAAAGTGGAGACACATTGCATTGTTCTGGGCTCACTCAGGCATGAGAGTCACTCCTGCTGTCCTCCGCTGTCCCAGGAAGCCCAGACACATCAGGCATGGATGCAGGCTGGGAAGTCCAGAAAGCAGAATGGGGAGTATTGTTGTTATGGTACTTATATTCTTTAATTTCTAGCATGAATCATTAAACTTAGGAATTGCACAAAATGGCAGAGGGATAAAAGGTTGATAGGAGCTGTGTCTATTCTTGGGTTGCATTAGTATCTTCAGATAAATGGCAATAAAGGAAGGAAATAAAGGACAGACTAATGCTGGGCACTTGTAAACACTGAGGGCTTCAAGGCAATTGCCTTTCTTTGTGATACCAAGTGACGTCTGCTAAACTCTGCCTGGAGAAGAGGGAAAAATTCTCCTCCAGACTCCCCTTTCCTTTCCAGATGCAGTAACTATTAGAATTCTGGTGGGGCTGGAGCAGACTCATTAATTTGGGTGTTCAGATGCCAGTTTGAGAGAGACACATCCCTCTATCTTTGAACCTCTTCCTTCTCTGTGTTCCGTGCAGCTGATGTCTTTGCTCTGGAAAATCCCTTTGTCAGCGTTGTAGAGCATCTTCTGAGCAATGTTCTGTCATTCCTGCAGCTCATTAAATGCTTTATTCTGCTTTACTCTGTAACCCCAGCCTGGTCATGATACCAAAACTTGACCAAACTGTGTTTGTAATCCAGATACATTTCTCCAACTACAGATAAGCAGAACCCTAAGTGTAGAAAATTTGCATACAAAATCTGGTCTTCTGTCTCATCTATCAGGAGTTTCCTGCATGAATTCAGGCAGAAAAGGAAACCTGGAATATTTAATGAAGAATTTACACTTTGTAAAGAAAAAAGCGAAATAAACACATCCATAGCACAGTGAGCTACCGTACACCTGCTTGATACAAAACATTATGTGTCGTTTGGAGATGAAATATGATTGAATCTCCCTAGTTTGTGGAAAATATCTGGGCTTATTTAAGAACTTCTCTCAGCTGTTGCTTCTAACTGCACTTTAGGACTCTCTGATAGCCAGTCACCCTCTCTGCAAGGGGGAATTCTGCAGTGTTAGCTCCAGATATAGCCTGTGAATATTCTGTCCTCTGAATTCCTATGCCTGAAGGAACAGGAGTATTGTCTTGCCATTTTCAAACCTGATCTGCATTTCTTGTTATTTGTTTTTCTTATGGACACATATTGCAAACTTGCTGTTGTAAACAGTAATTTGCAAACTGCTTTCTTTGCTTTTAAGTGGATTTGTCTGACCTCTACTTTGCCTGAAGGCTTGGAGGGCTTGGGATTCTTCTAAAGTAATTTTTAAAAATAAAAGTGCTTCAGTCTCTATTGAATTAACACAGATTGACCAAGACAGTTAAACTATTTATTTTCTTTTTAATTGAAAAGCTCTCATTTTGTTAAAGAGTTTAAAAAACAGGTTCTGTTGTATTTGATGTGATTTACAGTAAGTTTATTCAGGCTGTAAAATATACCTTTCTATTCCCTCTATTGCTGATGCTTTTTCTTCCCCTTAATGCGAGATAAAAATTCTATTACTTTTCTCCATGTCTATAAAACTCATAATCTGTGTAACCTTGGTGGGTTTTGCTGTTTCACTCACAGCTCTTCCCCTTGTTCTGTTGTAGATTGTTTTCAGTCAAGGAAATGTCCTTTCTGAAATGGCCCTGGATTAAACCAGGCTTCAGCCATGCTAAAATATAAAGGAAAATATGGATTTTATTCCCAGGAGCTTTTCAGCAGACCTGTAGTTCTACATTGCATGATGTTAAAGACTGAAGGAACATCTCCTTTGGAATTAAAGGTCATCTGTTATTCGCACACTGCTGCCAGAATTTCCAAATGGTCAGAAGATCACGAGGAAGCCCCAGCTGAGCGTGGCTCTGTTGATTCTTTAAGTAATCTTGGTATCAAAGAAACAAGACACATTTTGAGTCCCTAAATTCTCTGTTACCATCCTGGTTTTCTTTTCCCCTGAAATGCTGCCACCTTCTGTTTTGTGTGGTTTTGGGAAAGGGCGTGTGAATAAATCAGACAAATTCTCTCACTATCTCAGGACATAACTGAAAAGCGAAAATCTAAATGAACAGCTGCCCAAACACAGCCTGTTTTTTTTCATTTCAATTCCATTCATCCAGCTTGACATGATACAAATGGAAAACCTTTTTGCACGTGGAAATTTCAAATGTTGAGGTTGTCTTTTCTTTCTGCAGTATATAATGAAATTACAGGGTTGCATTTTGAGCGTCTGTTTCCAAAGCAAACATCTGTAGTCTGAATGATAAGTAAAAATATTACAAAAGTTACTGAAAGAGAAAATAGTGCTTTGTCTTTGGTGTCAGGGTTGAATGAGGAACATCTGAAGTTCTGCCTTTGAGGGAATACAGGTGGATGCTGTGGGGATCTTTTGGATACTGATGTGTTGGAGGTTGGGGTTTTTTTGTGTTCTTTCCTTGTTACTTGTGGAACTTTTTCCCATTGAGTTGGTAAGAAGCACTGATGGCTGGGTGCTTGAGACAGCAGGAAGGGAAACTCCTCTGGTTTTTGGGAGTTTTCTTTTGGGGGGACAGAGATCCCGTGACAATAGAGGCAGGTAATGGACAGGGCTGGGGAGGGCGGCCAGGCTGTCCCTCAGTGCGGGGACAATTCACCAGCACGGCTGGAGCTCAGCCCTGAGGGACCAAGCACCGGCTGCTCCAGGGCCCGGGAACCCCAAACCTGGATTGCCCTGGGAATCCTGGACCCCGACTGCCCTGGGAATCCTGAACCTCGAGTGCCCTAATTTCAAAATTATAATTATTTGGAGGGAAGGGATTTACATTCTGCCTTCCAGGGGAGGCTCCTGCCTTCCCTAGCAGACACCTGTTTTGTAAACCAAGATATGATGATAACATGGTTTAATATTCATTCATTCATTCATTCATTCATTCATTCATTCATTCCTTCATTCCTTTTATTGCTACAAACTCTACCCTGGATGTTTTTTCTTTCCTAGTTTGATGTTTGTTCCAACATCCTCCTACTCTGCACCTTAAAGCGTTTGCAGCCCAGTTTCACACAGTCTGGGTTTGCTTCTTTCGCTTTTTTGCTTCCTTCTTCATCATACTCTGCCTGGAGTAATAATTCTCTGCCTCATGTCAAAGCTCCATTGTCTGTATTGCAGACTATGGTATTATATTGTATTTTATCTATCTTTCACATGCACAAAAATATTCTTTCTTGCTTTAACACCCTTCAGCTTTACCTGTCAGGGATATGGATCAAGTGCTACTCAGATTAAATTTAGCACTCTCAGGAATGAGTTGTCCTCTCAAATCTGCTGCCAGCAAAACATCTTGTGTTGCAATCCTACCATCCTGTAATTCAAGTATTGTTTTATTAGACATTAACACTTTTCAAGCAAGTAAGGCTGATTCATCAAGAGTTATCTCGAGCAAATACTGCAGAAGGCAAGCATGTTGTAAATAATCATACAGAAGAAAAACTGTTCTCCAGTCAACAAGATTAAAGTTACAAATAACTGTTACTGAGAATCCATAACTAAGGATCTCTGCTCCTCTCCTCTGTTCCAGTGCATTCTTACAGGAACATGGCAATTTGGATCCTGCTTCAGCACATAAATAAATATCTGAAATACATCTCTACTCACTATTGCCTGCAGTCAATCACTGTATTCTGCATGTTCACCCACTATTTAATTTGATTACCTTTTTAATAGCCTCTCTATGCAGAAAGAGGAAATTACACTATCAAAGGAAAAACAAAAGCCTACTTGAACATAAGTAATTATCTAATGAAGAAAAAAGCCTATCAAGCTGAAACAAAAGCAGTCCTAGACACTTCTGTTTGAGAGATGCAGGAGAAAATAAACCAGGTTTTGTGAAGACTTCCTATGCTTCCACTTCATTTAGCACTAGAGAACCATCCACAATCAATGACAGCAACAACAGCTGAGGAGGGAGCAAGCCAGTTTACCATTGAGTGAATAAAGCAAACAAATCCCTGATTTACTGAAAAACAAAAGGAACTATAAATAGTGGATCTAAAACACTGATCTGAGGCAGGATGTAATCTCTTGCTTCCAGGACTCCTGTCAGCAGCACAGAGTTCAAAGTCAAGTCTCTTCTCCATAATATGGTTTAATATGGTCACAGTCCAGTTCCTCATGCAGGAAAGCTGTTGTGAGCTTCGTGAGCCCTGTGCAACATTAAAGGAGGAGCTATAACCTTCTCCCATCAAATGCCTAGGAGTTACATATTGCATTTTCCAGGTCTAAAAGCTGAGATAGTTAGACAAGCACCATTTTAAATGCTTGGGTCTATCTTCCATAAATGCCCAGTGTCAAATAAAGCCTTTTGTGTGCCTTTACTAACTATGGCCAAATCTGTCAGCTTGTCTTCATTAACAGACTTAACAAAATTTTTATCTTGAGCAGAATCAAAAGATTATCAAAAGTATACCCAGAAAGTGACGAGCATAAAATCTTTCAGAATGGAAATTCTTTCTTTATGAATCCATGGAATGTTCATCCGACACTGGAGTGCAGAGGTTGAGAGACATCAGTGTTTTCCTTTGACACACACAAACAGACCCTGCTTGAAACCAGAGTGGGAAGATAACATTGTCACACTGCAGGAAACAGGATGTTCCAGGACAGATGAGTGAATAAAAGGGGGGAAAAGGCATGTACTGACAGCTGACCTCAGATACCATAATCTCAATAGGATAATGAGTAAATGCCATGTTAGCAGACAGTGGAGAGCCTGAAGGAATCAAACAAAATGAATCCACCAACATGCTGTGGTTATTTTCTGAACAACCCAACCATCATTAAGGTGTTCTTCAGGACTCAGAGGTAAAAAGGGATGTTTTTTTTTTCTGACAGCAGCAGCAGAGAAGCTAATAGCTGAACTGTTTATAAACACAGCTTCTCTCATATCCACCATGGCCTTAGATAGTGTTCCACTGTTTTAGACATGATTTCCTCTGGTGCAGTACTTTCTGGAAGTGCAGCAGACTGTGCCCAGCTGGCAGGGGCGCTGATCTTGCTCAGGGATGATGGGACCAGCAGGACACAGGTTTAGGAGGACCAGCCTGGGCACAGGTTTAGCCCCAGGTGACACTCCACACACTCAGCTCTGCTGTTTCTCCATGCTCACCCCATTCCGAGGGCCTTTCCCTGACACCCTAAAGTGGATGATGTGTTGGGCAGAGGCCTCCTGGCAGGGAGATAAAGAAGGTAAAGCAGAGAGGAAACAGCGGCAGCAGGAGAGGAGCAATGCTCAGCTCATGCTTTGGGACTGAGTGGGGTGTTCAGTCACCTGCCTGTACTCTACAGAGACCAAACACACCTTTACACTAAATGACATTATCACCTATGTGGGGGACACAGCATTTGTGGCCCTTGGTTAAAAACAGCATGAAAACACTCTAGGTTATTACTTCAACAGATAAAACTCCACAGACAGACCTTGCACAAGACAAATTATATAGACAAAAACCTATCAAAAGCTATTAGAATAAACACACAAGCATTCTTTTGGTGTTCCAAGAGTTTTAAAGACCCAAAAACTCCGGGAAAGAGGTCTCCTGCACACAATGGCAGCACAGCATTTATTTCTAAACCTGAGGATGAGAGCTGCATTCAGGGTTACTCAGAAGGTGACAAAATAGGATTAGAAAGATAATACATGTAATTCTTCCCTCTGGAGTGGCAGTAACAGCTATATTTAAGGCCAGGGAGACTGAAATGGAGACAGTAGCTGGAAAGTGCTTTTGTTGTGAATACTGACTGCTGGGGAGACAAACTTAAGGCTTACTAGCTATAATGCTGCAAAATTTATCCTGAAAGGGTATAGGTTTCTCCATAAAAACTACATTTTCAGACTCTGATCTAAGTGTTTTACAGAAGTTTTAGCTCATATATGTAAGTAATCCCATAGGTGTCATTTATTTGAAAAGAAAATGAAAATAGTACTGAATTTAGTCCCTTTATAAATATAATTTTCTTAACTAAAATAGTGAAAATGAAAATAGTACTAGATTTAGTTCCTTTATAAATATTATTTAAATAATATTTCTTATTTAAATGAAACAGAATCTTATCCTATGTCTCTACACAAAGGAATAGTGACACAATTTGCAAGCATGTCTAAAGATGATTTCCAGCTGTTTTTCATGTGCTATTTAAAGTCAAACCACTAATCCCCTGGGTACAACTGATAAACTTAGTAAAAAAAGCTAAGGCTTGAAATCTTGGATATGGTGCAATGCTAGAACTAGGTCTGAAAAAAAGGCAGATTTTCCATGTAAATCAAAAATAAGAGAATCAAAGATATTTAAAGGAAATGTATCAGATATGTAAATTCCCTGAAATTAGCAGAAAACTCAAATGAGCAGGAAATCAGTAGGCTGATTAGGACACTTGCTTAGTGAATTAAGTTGTGTTTTCTTATTTACTTTTTCTAATTAAGGCTAAAATAGTAACTTGCATTCTGTGAATTTCTAGTTGCATAATTAGTAGAAAATAATAATTGAATCTTTGAAAAAATTGTAGAGCAAAGAATTGTTGAGAAAAATTGTACCAATTCTTTAGTTATACAGAACAAAAATCCCTTTCTATTAGAATTATCCTGCAATTACTTCTGAATCATTCTTCCTCTGAAATGTCTAAGAAACACAGAGGGAAGTACTCCAAAAGAATATCTTACGAAAACCATGTGCTATGTCCAAGATGATGAAAAAACTTAGTGAGTGTTGCTACATTTATGTTCCACTTCAGTTCATCAGTAATTCAAGTGCTTTCATCAGTGTCAAAGGAGCAATTAAGCCAACTTCAGACAGTGTAATTGACCCCCTCACACACTCCTGTGCAAGAAAAGGACACATCCAGACATCTGAGCAGGAATTAAGAAGCAGAGTCCCCAACGAGGGTGATGCCTTTGTGCTGAGGGACACCCAGTTAATGGTTCCAGGAGGGCAATAATTACTCTGTATTAACTTTGAAGAGAAACTGATGGTAAATCCATAGAAGGATGGCAGAAGTTGAGTCCAGCACACTCAGCGGGTGCAGTCGATGGCATCCAACTCCTGCATGAGGCCACTCTGCCCATGAGTGAATAAATAAATACACAGCCAGCCTTTCCAAGCTGAACATCATGGAACTTCTGCTTTGGATGGGGAGGTTTGTGCAGGCACCCAGCTGCTACCATGTATTTCGGAGA
This sequence comes from Melozone crissalis, assembly GCF_028551555.1. Taxonomy (NCBI): domain Eukaryota; kingdom Metazoa; phylum Chordata; class Aves; order Passeriformes; family Passerellidae; genus Melozone; species Melozone crissalis. Next base: position 3,991,791 of record NW_026535812.1, read on the forward strand.
ACAGCAATTACAGGTGAACAATCACCTCAGGCACCCCCAAATATGTCCAAATTGCACATAATGTCCCCAGAGCTGCTTTTGTGACCAAGGCTGAGACATGAATGGCAGCAAAGGCTGCTGAACATGATGCACACAGCACAGGACAAAGAGAAAATTATCTTCAGCAAAATTAGGGATGCACCCAAGCTTAGCAGTTGTCAGTATAATCCTGCATATAAATACACCAACTCTTCCACTGCATGCTGCTATAGCAATCAATAAAACCACTCTGGAAGTACTTTTTCGTTCTTACTTGTAACAGACAGGTTTTATGAACAATCCTTTCCTTAGGATTTTTTGCCCTGAGAAGCTGGGAGGCCTCAGGAACAAATTGTAAACAATGGTTATCTGCTACTGTGGAATGCAACAGGTGCATCTGTGATTGGTCTCATGTGGTTGTTTCTAATTAATGGCCAATCACAGTCAGCTGGCTCAGACTCTGTCTGAGACACAAGCCTTTGTTATTCTTTCCTATTCTATTCTTAACCAGCCTTCTGATGAAACCTTTTCCTCTATTCTTTTAGTATAGTTTTAATGTAGTATATATAATAAAATAATAAATCAAGCCTTCTGAAACATGGAGTGAGATCCTCATCTCTTCCCTCATCCTGGAACCCCTGTGAACACGGTCACACTTACTAGATATTTATATGGACAAAAACTGGACTTTACTATTCCATCGCTACCACCTTCATATTGTTTTTAAATATCCTCACTACAACTAGGGAGAAAAGAATGGATTTTTACAGACCAATTCACAAAGACCCTGAAACTCTTCAATTATTTAAACTATCAGAGAAGTGACCTTAAGCTGTAGTCCCAAAGTGCAACACTTATTTTATAAAGTCTTCGTATGTGCATCCACTAAGAAGTGTCTGACAACCAAAAAATAAATTGATAAAAGGGAAAAAAACCCCTTATTTTTATAAAATTACAGTTTAGATTGAAATCCTCAATGTAAGGAAATTGATGGAAAAGTTTGACATTGCTGCTTCAGATCTGCTGATCTGAAAGTTCTCTTTTTTTTTTCCTTTTTTTTTTTTTTTTAAGATATTATGGGAATGCAGCCAGCTGAGATGAGCAGTGGTTTGGCCTCGGTAGCGCATACAGGAGGCACCAACCTGAGACCATGGCAAGTGGGACACTGAAAGGGAGATACCTGGTCAGGTCATGGCCAGAAGAGTGTGCTCATGGGAGTCAGTATGCTAATGGGATGCTAATGGGATGCTAATGAACTATTCTAGATTAGGTTATGTTTTGGGCTCTTGTTCTCAGTTAGTTTGGAACCTGTCATGTTCAAGGTTGTGTTCCCAGCTCACGTTGGTGACTGGACCCTCACCCTCAGAATACCCCTCCCTGTATCTTGTTATGCTCCCCACACCCCCCTGTCTTTGGATCTTGCCCCTCAGATGATGAGCTTTCTGCCTTTGTTATTTTGCTATCAAAGTTCTTTATTTTTGGGCAAGTTCATCACACCCATTCCTCTATCTTTGCCATGCTCTCCCCACCTGAGCTGGACTAGGGATTGCAGTGAGCAGGACTACAACAGGATATTTTTACCTGTTGGTGCAGACAAGATAAACCTCACATATTAGGGTCTTTTTCCATTCTGATACTTCAGGTCCCAATTGGAGTTAGGAAACCTGTGAGGTATTGATGTGTGGCAATTTATACCCTCTGCCAAAAATTATCAAGGATGTGGAGCTCTTGGATAGCATGGAATTCAGAAATGTGGCCTGAAAGGCAAAACTGAGCAAACTCTGATTGTTTTAACTTGTCTCATCAGAGCACAGCATTTCTCACAGAATCCCATTAACAGAATCCCCATAACAGCATGTAACACAACATGCCACACTGCTGGGAATGCTCTCCCAGCTTCCTGCATGTACAGGCTGTAAAACTCCTTGGACCCTTGCAACCAAACTCCCCCTTCATCTTTTCCATGTGGATACCTGAAGATGAGAAAGATGACTGGCTACTTAGGACTGGGAATTCGTTTTATGACTTTTTTCCCTAAAGCTATTTCTTTACAAGATTCTGCTCTTAATAAAAAGCCACCTCAGAGACACCTTACACACTGTGAAGGCTCTAAAGAAGGTGAATGGAAATGGATCAGGTGTGCAGAGAGCTGGGAAGCTCAGGACTCCCTCTGGAAGCATCCAGTGAGGGACCTGTGCAGACTTCCTGCAGCAGAAGAGTCAGGCATGTTTCAGTGTGTAGGCTATCCCAGATCCAAAATTTCTCTGGCAGCTCTTGGCTTTGTCTGCAAGAATCAGTTTCAAAAGTCAAATATTTGAGGTTTGTGCAGGCAGTAATGATATTGTAGGCAACATGAATTTACACAACCTGCTTTATCGTCAGGGTTTTAACTCCTACGTATTTTTTAAAAAACAGAACATAAAAATGCTACTCATCTAATAAAAATCAAGTTAGGCAGATTTTTATGTAGTCTGGTAAAAATTGAGGCCAAGATGCCATCTGATAGCAATTTGTACATCTGATAGCAATTTATTTACTCTGCCTAATTCCCTGATTGTAATGCATGGAATTTATTCTGCTTTCTACCATGAACTGGCCAGGGCAAGACTGACCAGAAGAGCAATTATAGTCATTTGTTTTAATTAGTAAATTGAGGCAAGAAAACTAAGTCTAGAGGATTGGTTCAGGCTAAAAGACAATACTTCCTTCTCCTGCCTAAAGGGAGAGGCATAATTGTCAGGAAAAGACAAAAATAAAGAGACAACAAACCATCCTTTTGAAAAGCACTGACAATAAAGCAAGTGAGAGTCCCACGGGGAGCTGTGCACCAAGAGAGAATGGAAGATGCATGGCCATGTGCCTTGCTTTGCCCCCAGGGCATGAGGAGAACATTCTTCATCCTCTCTTTGCCTGCCTGAGACCAGTGTCTCCTATAACCTTCCAAATGAAGATGAATTAGAGAGGTCCTGAGTCTGTGAGTTTGTGTTCCAACAGTTTCAGCTCTGTTCTTTCCTGTTCCAGTCAAAGCTCACCAATTCTGTCCCTTCACCAAATCCTGTGACATTCCTACAGACTTTTGTCTGTTTGCAGATATTTCTTACAGTTGTGTGTTTATACTCCCCACCCATGGGCCAAAAGCAGCAATCTCCCACTTGATTTAAATCTAGTCCCAGTGGTATAAACCAGAAAATCATCCCATGGAGCTGCATCAATGAACTCCCCTGGGAGTAATCCTGATGTGTTTCCATAGATCAGACTGGACAGGAGTTCACCTGCACTGGAGAGGAGGCACAGGTAACAAGGGCACAGCTGGACCCACCACCTGGCAGGGCTTCCAATCCAGAAGCAGACCAGCACTCTGGAGTTAATTACTTCTGCTTCTGAAGCTGACTCTTTCTTCTGAAAAGCAAAAAAAAAAAAAAGCTCTGGAAGTGACTGAAGAACATTTATCAAGTTGTTTATGAGCATGAGAGAGAAAGCTGCCTTGTTGCTGCTGCCTTGTTTCTTCGTTTGCCAGTGTCATTTTTGGGAGAGCTCTAGGCCTTTGCATCAACCTGGCTCAGAAGTAAATCTATAAATATGGAGGGGCTCTCCCTGTGTGTGAGAAGCTGCATGTCTTTGAAAGACACTGATATTTCAATATAATAAATTGCTGTTTCACATTTACAGAGTGTTTGGTACCATGTATATGCTGACTGTGCATTACAGAAGTGCCTAAGCTTGCAAGCTTACAGCCTAGCAAGCACATTCATGTTTAAGGATAGGCAGAAAAGAGACACCTCTTTGGTGGCTGAAAACATGAAGGCTCTCCTCCATTTCCAAGCTTTCTAGAGAGGAAAAGAGCAAGCCCATGTGTACACACCCATGGCATAAAAAGTGTTCCTTGCTGGCTCTGTGCCTTGTAGGGTAGAAGATTAAAAATGCATCACCATCACTGTTTTGATAGCACACAATAAAAGGTCAGAGAGAATAAAGCTGGGAGTTTCCAGCAGCCAGTTGATTTTTCCTGCACTCTAAAATCTTTGCATACTGTCAAATACTACATGAAGTGACACCTTACAAACACGGTGACGGAATTTTTGAAATGTTCATAACACCACAACAGAAAGCTGTGTAATCTTTTATCTTTTCATGGTGTATGTTAATTATTTAGCAGAATGAGTTCCCTGCCTAACAGAAATACTTAAATAAAGAGATAACAAAGAAAAAGGGAGAACAGCAGTATCTTCAAAATATACTTTTGTAAAATGTTTTCTAAGCATATTTTTGAAAGAAAAAAGTAAAAGCAGGCCCTGAGTTTTTCCTACAGCATGTTTGAAAAAAAAACAAAAAACACATAACCTATATTTTAGCCTCTCTGCAGAGATCCAGGAGAGACAATTTCCAGATAGCTACAGACAATATCTTGTTCCTTACACAGTTGTTCACCGCTGCTGAACAGAGCGCTTTGAAATCCCTCATTAGCGGGGGGCCTCTGTTGTTTCTCAGTCTAATATCTCACTTGTTTTACTCAAGCTTTTTCAGTGTCATTCCAAGTGGCTTCTGACTCCCCAAAGCACAATCTCCAATACCCCTCCTTCTGGAAAATGAATGCTCTCCTACCTCGGAGAGCAGTGACAAAGAGACAAGAACGTGCTTTCATCAGGACTTACAATAACTCCGTTCTGTAGTGTCTGCCTTCATTTTCTTTCATTATGGTATTCATCAGAGCCCTGGGAAACTACTCAAAATGATTCTTTGAGGCTTTTCCCCCCACAAAAGTGGTTGCTATTTCACGCAATTTTACCTCTCCTCAGATCCACTTTTCCATAAGATTTGACAAAATAGCTTTCTTATTTTTTGTGACAAAAACCAGCAAAATCAGATTGTTTCTTTTGGTTTGGAATGAATAGATGTTGGTGTAATTCTACTGAAAAGCAACCATTCTAGTAGTAACATAACAATTTAAATGTATAAATCCTCCTAGAATTTCTTAATAATATGGAGATCCTTTGTCCTCTTGTACATCCTTTAAAACAGTAAATAATTTTTCCCTCTTTAGGAAAATATTTTTGTATTTTAAGAGATGTTGAGTCACTCTTTTTTCTTAGTTTCAGAATATCTAGTTCCACATATTTTGTGTAAGATGTAAATTTTAGTACAGCCTGGTATAATCCAAGTCCAGGAAAGCACGTTGCATATTCCAACTAAAATGCCTTTCCAAGGAATTATGTTTTTAAATAATGAACATGCTCACATCACACCTTGCTGCAGATCATTGCAATATATATTTTCTCTGAATCCTTTGCTCAGCTCTGCATTATTCCCCACTGTCTTAGTTTAGAAAGACAGGTGTCTGCTAAGGAAGGCAAGAGCCTCCCCTGAAATGGAAAATGTAAACCCCCTCCCTCTGAGCTGTTATAAATTTGAAATTATGGGAGCAGGAATAACAGTTCTTTATTAGGGAAGAAAATAAAAAGATAAAACAGACAATGAAGAAGACCAAAACAACACTGCCAGAGTCAGAACCCAACCTGACACGCTGTGGGTCAGGGTGTTGGTGGCAGTCCCATTGGAATTGTGGCTCAGCCCTCCTGCAGTGTCAGGGGTGGTTCTGCTGGAGCAGGGATCCTGTAGAGAAGGATGCATTCTTCCTCTGAAGATCCAGTGGAAGAAGAGGCATCTGGTGTTCCTCTGGGAAACCCAGTGGAGAAGCTGTGCTGGTGTTCCAGGATCTCCAGATTATATCCGGGTAGGAATGCTTGGCTCCTCCCTCTGGGCTCACATCTCCCAATGGGATGCTGTAGTTCTTATCAGTCATGCAGTGACATTCAACAGCCTCTTATCAGCAGATGTCTCCAGGAATTATTGGGTGTGGAAGAGATAAGAAAATTGTCCACTTAACAGAAGGCAAATAGAATACAATCTGTTTGGCAATCCAGGACAACCCCGTTTCCTATTAATTATTTTATTTCTGCTCTGATAGTGAGGTGAGTCTTGTCAACACACCTGAAAATTTGATTATCCTCTCTCAGTTCTCAGTGTCTGTGAAGTGCTGTAATATTCCTCTTGTAAGTTGAGATGTTTCCTCCCAGTGATGTAAAATATCAGGCAAATGTGTGTGGAGGATGAATCCCAAGTTAAAAGTGGCCACTTCACGCATTTGCATGTCTTATGTTTTAATACACCTCACTGTCTACTTACCTGGGCTGAAGTTCCTCAGTTTGTCAGTGAGGATGTTACAGAGACACTGTGGAAAACCTTCCTGAAGTCAAGAGGAGCAATGTCCACTGCTCTCCTCTTGCCTAGGAGATGAGCTTAGGAAATGAGAGATGTGACCTTGCTTAGGAAATGAGAGATGTGACCTTGCAGGGAAAGCTCAAGTGCCTACTGTGACCTAGGAAATACCTCAAGTCTTGAATATTGATTGGAATGTTCATCAGTCCTTCCTTTCTTCCTTGAATGAATTGCATCTGGCTAATGAATGGTAGTGGTGTGTGTTTATTAAAATTAGTTCATTTTTCCCATGCAATGTTGATATTTCAAACCATGTACTGATACTTAAAAGTCTGGCTTTAAGCCAGCCCTAAATATTTTTATCATGTAACCACTGTGTGTACAGTCTGTGTGAAAACTTGAGGAATTTTTTTAAGTTGAAAAAGGGGGTTGAGAGAACCACATTTGGTTCATAATTTGAGTAAAGTTCTGTGTAGTTAGTAGGATGAGAGGCCAGATGAAAGTCTAACAGCTGCTTTCTGTACTGTAGAACAACATTCATGTGCCAGACTTAGGTCTGCATGTCTGCATTTCTGTTAGCTTTTCCTTTTTCTCTTAACCTGTATTTTCTGTTGACTTGCACAGCAGATGACTGTGGCAGCCTTTTCTGTTTCATTTACCCTGAACACTTGCATCCTGCACAATCAGCAGGGCCAGGTTTTCTGCTCCACAGTCACAGTACATCTTCATATGATGTACATCCTCACAGTACATCCTTATATGAAATTTTGTGCCTTGCTGGGGTTACCGTCACTGCATTCCTGGTGTGCAGACTGCAGGCTTGTCTCTTGAAGGATGGTGAGGCTGTTTTGAACAGGAGCCTGCACCCCCAGACCTGTCCCACTGCTAATATGGTAAAGCATGAGCAACACAACGCTGGGTACCATGGGGGAAGTTTTCCCTCTCACTGCACACCCATAGTTGGGGCTTACAGGTATTTATAGGGGTACTCAGCAGCTTTCTCAGCAGTTTCTATTCCCAATTTTTACATCACAATTCTATACGCTATTGTGATTTAGTTTTTCTCAGGATGTATCCCAAAAAGAGCATCCCCAGATGGTGGTGGTCCAGTTTCCAGAAGAAGAAAGATAAATCCCATTCTGGTGGAGTCCAGCTCCCCAAATGTGGGTCCACCTTTTAATTGCAAAGACTATAAATCTCATAACAGTGATGTCCAGCTTCCCTTGGTTGAAACTATGAATCCTTGAGTTGATGTTCATCTTCCTTTCTCAAGCTGCTTTTCTCTGCTTTATTAAGGTGTGAGATAAGCATATTTCCTTTATATATATTCCAAAGCTATAGTTTCAAGGATACAAGCAATATTCTAAAATTACACTTCAAAAGGTTGTTATTGCAGAACTCTTTAAGGCTTAGCTACAAGCAAAAAGCCACATCCTTAAAGCTTTAATTCCAATGCTCCTAAATCAACTAAGGGTAATTGCAAACAAAAGATAGGTTCAAAGGCCTTCTTCCATGCTTTACTTTCCTCAGTTATTATTAGAATTCACAACTGTCCCATGGTCGGTCTCCACACAAATCACAGTCACAAATACACACATTGCCTCTGTGTACCTGACACCAAACAGAGCTTTCACACTTTTCACACCTGACACCCAGTCACACTTTCCCCCACAAATCCACTTCAAGTTAGAGGTGCAACAGTGGTAACCAGAGGTGGAGAAACACTATGGAGAGCATGAAGGATGTGCTGGAGGCACTGACACCCCCTTGTGCTGTGGAGCTGGAAGGCTGGAACAGTGCCATGCTTGTGACCAGCCCCATTTAATGCACAGCCACTTCAGCTCTATTATTGAGTCCCTTCATAATGTCCATGCTACTTGCCTCAAAAAAGTAAAGTTTAATTGTCAGCTGAACCAGGGAGATTTTGCAGCCTTCAGACATGAAACAAAAATGAAAAAATAATACCACCTATATGTTTTTATAATGTTAGGGAAAATACATTTCATAAGACAGTTACCAATGTCGGAAAGAATTTTATAAGATACTTTGCAAATACTGTCTCTCTTGATTATATCCCAGGCCCTGCCACACCCAAACTAAAAGTGTCCATTAGCTGAAAATTTGCCCTAAGTTGTTTTATCTTTAGTCTCACAGAGCAATCAGTACAATATTTTTAAATAATACCTTAAACTGAGCTGAGGCCAAAAAGCACATACTCAGTTTGTATTTAACTCTTAGGTGTTACAGAGCTAATATATTCAGCACTCTTTGCATTGTGTAAAATATAGTAGAGGTTATTGATAATTATTTTATTGTAGCTTAATGAATTGTTAAAAAAAAATCAAAACTTTCAGATAATATTTGTTATTTTTTAATGCCAAGTCACACGCTTATCTGGATTTTTTTGGCCAGCTGTAGAAAAACATAGTAGAGGAGTAATGTCTCAAACACAGGAAATGATCCAAGTTTATGAAATGTGAATGTGTTGTAGTATATTGCAGTGTAAATTTTGTAGTGTAGATTTTGCACCTGTAAATTTTGTAGTGTAAATTTTGCAACTTTCAACTCAAATTAGAGTTGAAAGCTTGAAGAATCTGAAATGTGCATTGCACGAGGACTTGAGACCAAAGCTTCCACATTTTAAATGGACAGGGATGTGTTGACTTTGGGAGATCAGAGTAAATTCTGGGAGTAGATGGAGTGGAATTTTTTAAAAGACTTTTTAGCCCTAAGAAACAACACATGGAATCATCAGGGCCACCAAGCAGTCAGGGAAATGTATGGACAGACAGGTGATGGAGAGGATGTGGATTGGTTTGGTTTGGTTTGGTTTGGTTGGATCCTTTATGAGGAAAGGAAAGGTGCTCTGTCCTTACCCTGCAGGAGGAAAGATGGAGACTCCTCAGGCTGAGCAGGCAGTTTGCATCCAAGGACATGATGGGATGAGATACCCAGGCTGGTAAGAGGAGCAGATAAGGATTGCATCTTTGCTTTGTGATCTGTGACGGAAGGGGACAAGGACAGAGGAATTGCCGGGTAAAAAAAGCCTGTGAGATTCTACTGATAATACAGGAGACAGAAGGGAAAATGTTGTTAGGTATTGTCAGGGTGTCAAAGGTGAGTCACAAAATTGGGACATTTGTCACAGAATTAAATGGTGTGAAAAATGACAATGGCACAAAGTACTTTTTAAACTGAGCAATGCACTTCCATTTTGCTGGTTGAATTGAGAAGACTTACCCTTGATTCCCTATATCAGACATTGGGCAGCTGATACGTTAATATTGGGTTCTAAGTACTAAAGGTTAGAAAGACTATGCAAGACCAAGTGATTATAATATGACTTCCATTAGGAAGACACAACAGGAAAAAAAGAGCATAGTATCTCTGCTTCAAAATATTACCAAAGTTTTTTACTAAGGGAATGTTGGGTGACTTAACATTTAACATCAAAATTATAAGCTTTTAGCCTGTGCTTGCCTTTAGGGCCCCTGTTACTTATTTAGTCACAAAATTACCAATGATTAGCACAAACCTGGCATGCTGTCATTCCACAGTTCAAAATTGCAGGTGCTGGAAATGGGGCTGTTTGCACAGAGGAAGTGAATTGCCCATAATTTTGCAATTTCCTGCTTGTATATTACAAGCTTTATCACAGATTGTGTCCCATATCTGTGCCTTGGCAGGTAGGAGTGTGAGGTTGGAATAACTCTGGTTGCTAGGAGCCGATGTTATAAAAGTGCTTGAAAGGACTTCTTATTCCATCATCACTACCCAATTAAGCTTTTTAATACTTCCAAGAAATCATCCTTGGTTTCTCTGTATAACAGATAAATCTCTGGCCTTTAGACAAGCTCTACTTTTGCCTGCAGAATGACTATGATTAAATGTTGCTTTTACCTATGAGAGACAAAATACACACAGCTATATTTTTGCACCTACTTGCCATTGCTTTTCTGTGGAGTCCGTTGCTCTCTTAAATACTCTGTGAAAAATGCCAATCACTTGTTTTAAAATTTTAAAAGTAAAATGGTTATAAAAATAGTAATACAAATTAAAGCAATAAGAATTTGGACAGTAAAGGGCAACAAAAGCAAAGAATATCAACATTCGGACGCTTTTTTCAAAGAAAGCATGGCTTTCTAACAAAGGATTAACCCGTAAAAGCAAGAGCCTATTGCATATTCATATATCTCATACATGATGCATACATTCCTTTCAAACTAGGGATTTCTCTGGTTATTGTTAACTTTCCTCCTTAATCCCGTTGGTGCTTCAAAGACAAAAAGGAGGTGGAATAAAGTTTGTCTTTTCTGATAAGGAGGCCTCTTGGGGATTTTGGTGTCTCGTTGCTGTTCTCTCGGTGCAACGAATTTCTAGAGCTAGTTAGAAAAAGTATCTTACATCGTATAATTTTTATTTTAATATGATATTATAGCCTAAAACTATATTTAACACACTACTGAGAACTATTAATACAGTATAACTTTTTAACATAACACATATAATATTCATTTTGATATTTGCAAAAAGCCAATCATAAAATACAGGTTTTCCACACACTCTATGTCTCTACAAACACATAGCAAAATAAAAAAAAAAAAAAAAAAAAAAGAAAAGATGAAACATAAAATACATAAAATTAATTAAGTCAGTCTTTTGGGTTGATTGGTATTTGCAAAGCCAGAGGAAGGTGCTGACACAGGTACCTCACACTGCTGTAGCAGTGCCCACAAGCTGCCTCCTCTCAGCATTATTCTCTTCCTCTTTACCCACTCCCCCGATGTTGTTCCTTAGGAAACAGTTCTTGAATTACAATTTGTGGCTGCTTTAAATCTAAGGGCAGTTGGAAAACAGCAACAATCAACAATGCTTTGTGTCTGTGCTATTTCATGCTTTGTTTCATTTTTAGTGATTCTCTGATTCTTTGAATGTTTTCAATGTTCTACACATTAATAACAGGACAAATTCTTGCCAGGCAGTGTAACCTGTGTCATAAAGAGTGCATTATTGTAAGTCCTGGGGGAACTGGGGGGCTTTAACTTGGGTGCACTCAAGTAAAAGACTCTGGTTTGACAACAGCAGTATTTTCTGAGTAAGTTTTCATCTGCCAGTCTCATTTCACATGTGTGAATCCAAGTCATCTTGAACAACACTAACTGCCTGCTCTGAGTAGTGCTTCTCCTTTGTGGATTATATTTCAGCTTCTTTTTTCCCACTGTAATTGACTGTATGTACAGTTTCTCACTCTCCTCACCTGACTCTGCTCCCTAGAGAAGGGCTGCAGGATACTCTGCCTTTAGACCAGCATTATAGGAAAAGCAGGGGGCGGGAGGAAATCTTGTCATCCCATCAACAAGAGGGAGAAAGGGAAAAGACAGATGTTACATTTGCTGGCTCATAAAATGATGTGGCTCTTCAATTGAAGTACCCAGTTTTTCTCTCGTGGGCAAGTGCATTTAAGCACTTTTTTTTTTTTCTGTAAAAAAGGAGTCATGATCCACAGGCAGCACCAGCAAATCTCAATTCACACCAAAAAAAATGAGGAAGCTTCTCTTCTTGTCTTCCAAACAAAAAGACATCAAAAAACCCCTATACTTTTCTATGTAGGCCTGGAAACTGAAAGTCAGTTTAGGTCAGCTCCTGAGACATGGCACAAATGATTTTCTGCCTTCAGTTATACATAGATTTAATCTCAGAATCATCAGTGAGATTACAAACCTAAATCACAGTTCTTTGTCTGTGAAACAAACACACAGGAGTGTAGGAACAAAAGGCAAAGCCCAACCAGTATTTGCTTTTGCTTGGGTGGGTTGGTTATGGATGCGAAAACAGCTTTAAAAAAGCTTTTCCAAGCCCCTGAGCGTTATGTCAAATTGGGAAGACTTGGCGTTGGTTTTAAGAATTATTTTTAACCCTGCTCAGCTCACAGTCTGTTTCAGAACTCACTCCCATGTGTGTTTTTCTGAGAGCACTGAGGAAGGGGCACGGCGAGTGTGGGCTGAGAGTGAGCAGTGAGAATAGAGGCTGTGGGTCAGTGTCACCTCAGGGCCTTCCCACCTCACCTGGGCACAGCAGAGAGGAATTCCTAAAATTTATTTGTCACAAATACAATGGTGAAATGAGGGGTTGACTTCACCGATTTCACTGTGCTTTCCAATCTGAACATATATGCTGGAGCAACAAATACAGACCCAATAAAGAAATGCCAATACAATTGCATATTGATTTAGATGCAGGAGAAGGAAAGGCAAAAACCAATAAAGGTAGTTCAGTCAGATCATTCTGCATACATGGAACACGTCTGAGAGGTAATTAAATAATGTTATTGATAATTTTGCATTTGTTTTCTCATAGTGTTTTGGTTTACAGTTCTTTTCGACTAGTTCAAAAGATTTCTTTCATCCTCTCTTTTAATTAAGTGAAAGAATGCCTGTTTTGGTTCTCTGCTGTAATAAAATCATGGAAAACTTACTGGCAAGGGAAGATTGCTGCTAATGCTGTTCTTTGCTTACACATTTAACTGACTGTATAATAAAAGAAAAGGAAGATTACTCCCTATCTGCCCCTTTTTATCAATCAGAAAATAGGAACTCAACTCCCAGAACTCCATCTCAGAATAATTGTTATGATTTCCTGGTATTTAAAAAAAGCATAATATTACTATGTCAGCAAATGGACATTTGCCTGTGTACTCTATGTTTTGGAGTAGTAAACAGATAAATATTTCAGGAGGTTTTTGTGAAATATATGTATCATAAATTTCAAATAAGTATTTCAGTTTCTATTTGCGAATTTTAAAAGGCATTTGCAGGAAAACGCTGCTGGTCCAAAATGATCAGGTTATTGGCATTAAATAATTTTTCCCATTTACTTTTCATGTTTAATCTCAGCCAGCAACACAAAAGCTAATTAAAGTGTTCATGCTTTATTTCTGCAGATTTTACTTTAAGGAACTGGAGAGAGATGTAAATTATTAGAAGAGAAGTGTGTGTCAAGAGCTAATGAATTAAGAGATTAAAAATATTTCCCCCATAATAGGAGGCTGTATCTTAAAATTTCTTTTCCAACAACCATACACTTTTTACTTCTGGGCATTGGGCACTCTCTTTTCATTCACTGATTTTCAGAGACCGCAGCAATATTTAAAATAACCCTTACTTCCCATGGAGTTTTATTCAAGACAAATGACCTCTTGATGATATTTTTCACCATGGAGGGAATATATCAGATTTGTCAGGGTTTAAAAACAAGTTATATTCCCATATGATTCATTATGTAGAGCCACTGGGAAAAAACCTTTTCCCATGAGTAGCAGGTAGATGTTTTCAGGCATTACACAGACACCTAGAAGTTCTCAGGGAAGTCACTGCAGCAGAAACCTCCATGCACCAAGTCACCAGTGTGGCTGGCTTTTGGGTTTTTTCTGGTCTGTGGGAGTCTGAATCAGGGGATTCTAACATATTCTGTTAGAGAGCAGTGACTTAGTGTGGGTTTAGAAAAGATGAAGGGTGAAACCCAGACTCTAATAGACTCTAATTAAACCATGGATGATTTCTATACTTTCAAATTACTTTTTCAGTAGTGCAATGGTTTAATATTAAGAAATGAATATTCTGTTGTTGAATACCTAATTCACAAATTAATATCTTTCATTCTGGCATTTCAAGTTAATGTTCTCACATGGAAAAGAAGCTGGCTTTGCCTCTGGGAATGCAGCCATGTTATACTGCCTTTATCCACACAAACACAAGTGGCTGGGGAAGTTGCATCATGTTGGGGTTTTCCTCTTGCTGTTTCTTTTTACCTTTGGTCAACTGGATCCCCCAGCAAATGATTCTGCTGTTGTGACTGACCCTCCTCCTTTTGCCTGCCCAGGTCTCCAGGGTGCAGGAGAGATGGAAGAGTTCCTGTGTGTTCACAGATCCTGTGTGAACTGTGCAGTTGTGACAGTGTTCACAGGGGTCCCAGAAGGAGGGAAGAGACACGGATTTGACTCCATGTTTCAGAAGGCTTGATTTATTATTTTATAATATATATTACATTGAAACTACACTAAAAGAATAGAAGAAAGGATTTCAGCAGAAGGCTGGCTAAGAATAGAAAAAGAAGGAATGATAACAGACAGTCGGAGCCAGCTGACTGTGATTGGCCATTAATTAGAAACAACCACGTGAGACCAATCACAGATGCACCTGTTGCATTCCACAGCAGCAGATAACCATTGTTTACATTTTGTTCCTGAGGCCTCCCAGCCTCTCAGGAGGAAAAATCCTAAGGAAAGGATTTTCCATAAAAGATGTCTGCGACACTGCAGTTCTGGATGAGTCCCTGTTCACAGAGCTGCCACTCCAGGTGCCTGCTTGGTGGATGGGAGAAAGAACTGCTGGTCCTGCATTTAATGGAATGAGATCCCTAAATTTGTTTCCGCATTTCTTCCTTCATAAGTGGGAGTTGCCATGGCAGAAAGAGTTGGAGCTGTGCCTTTAGAGACTCTGCCCCCAGAGTGCCCCTGTTTGAAATCCCCTGGGGTCTTAGGCACTATGAAGTCTCAGGAAGTGTCTCACATAAAAACCACTGAAAGATTTTTCAGTGTTGGTAAAATGCAGTGATCTGTCCCCAGGTGCTGTCCACCAAGGCACAGTGAAGTGAACAGCAAAACTGTTCTTTGTGAAAACTCTGATTTTCTGCACCATGATTTGGGTTGGAATGTCCATGTACTTCTGCTGCTTAACCTTTTCCTGCCTGATGGAAAACACCTCAAAGTCACTCTCTCTGTACTGAAAAACAGCCTGTCAATTAAATGAATGCATTAATGGCAACAAAAGCATGGCCTGTCAATTACTAGGAGCATTAATTATGACATTGATAATGACGTTGTTTAAATTGTTCTAAATGCGTATTGGACATTGCAATTCATTAGTTTCATTTCCATTTTCAGCCATGTGTGCTAATTGAATTATATATATTTTGGCATAGCAGAATTCCCATTATGCTTCCATTCCACCTAGTTCTCATCTGTCTTTCCTGAAAAAAATTAAATGCTGCCATTAAGGACAATCCTTTGAAGCTGAATATTAAAATCTGTATTACACTGCAGACTGAACTGCATAGTGATGGAAAAAATCTAATTTTTCCATATTGTAATTTTGAATCTCTGCATAGTTTTCCCTTAGTGCCCTGTATATTTCATGTCTTTTAGTTTTTTGGGGTTTTTTTCCCATTGTGGAACATCTAATTAAATAATAAATTAAAATACATTATTATTTCTCTTCTCCTTTTTTCTGTTCTTATGTTTCCTTTTTGTAACTTCCTCTTTAGAAATTTTGCTTCCTTTTTTACAGTAATTTATTTTAAATAGCACCCTTAAGTGTGTAATATGTGGTCCATATATATATAAAGGAGGCCACTGACATTACAGAAATTTTATGTTATGTATTAAACCTGTAAATGCCTTTTTCCCTCAGTTAATGAACTGTACAATTACGAAAAGAGGTTTAGAATGCATTTAAAGTTTCAGTAAATGAAAGCAACTCCTAATCTGAAAAAGTCCTTTTTTTCTTATCAAAGATTCTGTTTGACAAAGAATTACTTACCATCCCTATTTCCCATTTTATCTAAATACATCTTAAACACCAAGAAGCATTTAAAACTTAAACTACCTGCTAGACCAGGTTTCTGTCTTTCCAGCCAACATCCCAAGAGGTATCTAAAGAAGCCTGGTCATTAGGAAATACTTTATCTTTCTCAGATGGTTTCTCTGGCCAGAGATTTTCATAGCACAGCAGGTGAGACTGAGACTTTTTCACTTTAAAAAACAAAAAATAAAAGCATTTTCTCATATGTTCTGACATAACAAATATTCAGCAGCTTTAAAATGGAGTTGTGGTGGCAGCGATTTGGGTAAAATTCACTGTTTCTCTTGTGGCTTCATTTAATTTCAAGTCATTGATGCTGTATTTTACTTCTTATTCTGCAAAATATTGCTGACAGTCTTTTATGGGGAATTGGTATGGGTAAATGGGTTCAAAATTGTTTGCTAGGAAAACCTATAGAGAACCAGAAAATAAATATCTCTATAAGCAGAAATGTATTCTGAAAAATGAATCCTGAGTAGCTGGACTGATAAGATGCATTTACTGCTACTTTAACTGTATTTAGAGGAAAGAATTGAATCATTCTTTGAAGAAGATTATTCTGTTCTATGTGAAGAAAAACTCTCAATATATTTCATACTGTCTTGGGTACTATTGAAAAGAACATTAAATCCATACTGTTTGGAAGCTGAAAGTTGGTTAAAAAGAAACCTTAAGCAGGATGCTCTTTCCTGTAGATGTGATTTGGTTTTTCTTGGAAGATCTACACCTACATGCAGTCAAGAATTTCTGTGGACTCACAGAAAAATGAGGGGTTTAGTGACATTCCTATCTTGAGACTTGTTTTCTGGCTGTTTGGAGATTAAAAGCTTGTTTGGCAGAGTTTCTTATAATGCAACTTTCATGAGTCATTAAAGGGCATTCTTGCAATAATCCTTTGAAAAGGGGAAACCTTTCTGGGGTCTGCACATTTCCAGTTCCCAGAAGGGGGAGGTTGGTCCAAAACAGATGTATTGGGGCCCACCCACCCTGGGAACTCAGTGGCGGCCTGTTGGACATAATGCAAATTCATAGCAAGTATTTTAAAAGATTTGAAATATTTTTTAAGCCATGGCAACTATTAAAAAAGAGAAAAGTAAGGGAACAGCAAAATAAATACTTTCTAAAACAAAGTGTCATATAATTTATTTAATATTTTATTTAAAATTCTTATCTCCACAGTAGTTTTGACTGTGAATGCATGCTGTATTTTTCACTCTACATTCTCATTTCCTTTCCTTTTTCCTTTTCTTTGGTTGGTTGGTTTTGTTTGGTTGTTTTTAGGAGAGAAAAAAAAACAACTGGTGTTTTTATTTTCAGAGCCATCATGTGCTTGAATTCTTATTCTGAGCAGGCTAGATTTGTTGAAGGAGAAAATGAGCAATCCAAGCCTTTGAGCTGTGACTGCTTTATATCCCATGTGGTTTTTTCACCCATTTTTGCTTCTTTATTAGCACCTTTCACTGTTGTCAGCTCAAACAAATTGAAAAGTAATGGTGAGGTCCAGCTAAGTTAATGCTGACAGAGAGCAAAATCATTTTGGAGTAGACAACTAAATTCTTCTGCAATATGATTCAGTCTTCTGGCATGGGGGACATTGTTTCTGTTCAGTTCCAGCTGGGGTTTGAATATGAAATACTGGAACGAGTCAGAATTTGAAGAATCAGCTCACTCCTCAATTAAACTACATCACCCTGTTATTTGTATTTACAGCTTTTAAATCAGCTCCCACAAAACTGTTGGGGGAAAAAAAAGCTTCACAAGGTTATAAACAACAGCAAAGGGACTTGAATAATTTAAGCAAGCTACATGGAATAATTGGATGCCATGCACTGCGTATGATCAGCCACTGCAGTTTCTTTCCTTGTTGTCAATCCTTTGATCCTTTGTCTGACATCAGACAAAGGAGTAACAGATACAGAAAACGAGGTAGCTGGAGCAAAGAGGAATGAGCTGACAAATCAAACACCATATCAAACAAACTGCCAAAAAACCAACAAATCTATGTGTGACTGCTTAATCTATCGTACTGAGAATCCGGGACTGAGTGGGTCCAGTGGGAATGGTTAGTCTTTTCCTTCCTCCTTCCTCTGTTTTTTTAAACTATTTTTCTGATCCTTTTGCTCATTTGAAGGGCTTGTTTTGTTTTGTTTCTAAGGAAGAAAGGATGCTCCTCATTAAAACTTCACTGGCTAACAGGGAGTAGTGTTGCCAGGTCACTGTGACTGCCCCTCACCAGAGGAGAGAATAATGTCATGGTCGTCCTTATCCTCTGCAAGACTGTAAGAGCAATCATTTACGTGCTCCCATACTTGCCATGGGACAACATATCCTTTTATGAGAGCCCTTAAAAGGTAGCTCTGTGTAAGGACTTGGGGATTAGTTCTGGCTCCTGACTTTTATGTCTTGGCTCTGGCTGAAGCCACTGCACAAACGCCATGAGAAGTGCTGTGTTCTGCTCCAACATGAATGTGTCCAGCAGAAGGCATGAGCTGAGATATTTTCACAATTCTCTCCTTTATTCAAAGTCATTTAAAGAAATTTAAACGTGTCAGAATTAGAAAATGTCATGCAGGGAAGAAGCACTCAACTGCATTTCAGATTTTGGGTCTAGGATGACCCTAAAGAATTCTTCAGACAAGCTAAGAAATTTCACAGAGCAACATAATTCATTTCACCTTTTATCATCCCGTTGTCACTGCAAGTTTAAGCATCCAACAAAAATAACTGTTTAGGAAATATAATGGCCGTAACACTGATTTTATGATCAAACTAGATACCTTCTTTAAGGGTATTTTATAGAAAAGTCATTATGTGAATAATGCTGTTGTAAAACTGGAGATGTAGCTCTAATGTTTATTGTGCTCCATCAATTTCCAATCTGAATATGCTGAAGTTTGAAGGAAAAATACTGAAGTTTCTTTTTCTGAAGTAAAACATGTAAAATTTGGGCGTCTCTTCTGTGGACAGAGTTTCTAACCTGACAGATTCTGCAGACCGGATGCTGATGTCTGTAGTACCTGCACGGTACTTTTGTCGATAAAATTCTTTTTGAGTGTCCTGAGCATCTCATGTCAAGAGACTTGTGGTGCTCCCCAAGGAGACAGAGAGTTCTGGGTGGGGTACTGAGTTTCTGCAGGGCCTGTTCAGAAAGCCTGGATCTCATTCAGGACAAAGCCTTGCAATCTGCCCCTCAGGTAACCTCTTGGTGGGAGTGGTAGCAAAGAGCCACTTGTATTCAGGATGTGCAAGATCTCTCCATGTGCCTCACATACCCCTATGGTTGCTAAAGCTGTCAAAGTTAAGAGAAAATACAAAT
Organism: Melozone crissalis; assembly: GCF_028551555.1. NCBI lineage: Eukaryota > Metazoa > Chordata > Aves > Passeriformes > Passerellidae > Melozone > Melozone crissalis. The sequence goes on from NW_026535812.1 coordinate 4,010,979, forward strand.
GTATATATAGGAACTTCTAGTTCCAAAAATGTGTCTGCAATCAGGAAATCCTGATGGGTGTAGAATAAACTGTGCAGCTTCTGCCATGGTGGATTTCTGATAGTTTTGATGGCTCTGACTATTGAAAATCTGAGTGCTTTGTTTTCTTTAAAACAAAGTGATGGCTCAGAGATAAGGTGCACTCATGCCTGTGGGAATCTATAAAATTAGAGGGTTTTGGGAAAGCTGCAAAAGGCGGGCCTCAGATATAGCAGAATTGCGAGCAGAGCTAAAGCAACAGTCATGAGTTAGGTCAGCAGAAAAATTGTTTAAACTGTAGAAAAGGCAAGGGCAAATAGAACAATAAGCTTGTGTATTAATGTTCCTCTACCAAAGATGCTTTTCAAGAGACAGGACTGTCTAGCAGCACTTAAACCTGGTGTTCAACATGGATGAGGTAGGACTGGCACCATAAACTGCAGGTTTCTTCATTTCCATGAGCTTTTGACAAGCCTGGTTTAGTCACTGCTCTCTCTTTGCTATCATCAGTCTCTTACAGTGTCTTGCTGGAGTCAAACCTGACTCTGTCTGACCCTCTTAAACCTGTCTTGGTGTGGAATTCCACAGATTAATTATTCTAAAATACAAGAATAATCCTAGATTAGAATAATAATCCTCCTGGTCACTGGCCATGCTGGGTCTGTGCCCTGTGGCAGGGACAATCCTTCCTGTTGCCCCCTGCCCTGCTCTCTATGAACCCCTGCTCCAGTGTCCCCTCTGTTCTGGGGACAGGGACTTCTCTGTCACCTGGGGATTCATTCTGGGGGTTACAGGTTCACTGACCCTGGCTGGAAGCAGCCATCTCATTGATAACCTCTTTACTGCTCATCCACACACCCCTCTGGTGTTTATTTGCAAGGCTTGCTTTCATCATTGTTTTCTTTCTTGTTTTGCCTCAACCAGTGCCATTATTTCTGATGCAATTTCATGCCTCATAGAATGGTTTTAAAAGAGATGGAGGGAGAAACTCGTAACACTCAGTTGAAAAAAGTCCCCATTGTCAAGCACCAGTAGCATTTTCAGTATAGAAACCAGAAATCCTCGCTGAATTGTTGAACATATATATTTTTAAAGCTGTGTATTTTACAGAACTGAGTTGAAAATACAGGGAGTATATCAGAATAATTGCTGCCAGACTATTCTCCACCTCAAGCCTGGTTTCTCATTCTACTGATGGTGCCATTCAGTAGAAGAAATCAAATGTGTGAGAGTCATTGCAACCACATACTTTTGATACTCTAACAAAACAGACTGGCTGGTGGCAGTGACCTCTCAGAGCTTCTACTCTGGAGAGCAAGGCATTAATGGAATAATGAATATTGATTTTTTTCTAGCTCTTTCTGGTGGTTTGCATGTTCTGCCATCAGTTTTGTGGAAACTTTGTTCTTGTGATTTTGAATTGGTTTCAAATCTAGTATCAACTAAAGAATTTGTGATTATTTTTGTTTGTTTTTCTTTATCATCAGAGCAAAGGGACCTCTCATTCCTGGATAGCACAATCTCTCGAACATCCTTCCAAAGGTCCTGTCAGAGTAGCAATGTGGTTGTGTTTTCATATAATCCTTTCCACATCCATATTTTACTTCTATTTGCAGGCTAAGAGAATGTAATTCACGGCAGATGCCCTGGGTACTGTGTAAAACCCCCTGTTTCTTCCTCTGTCATGGCAAATAGAATCACTTTCTGGGTGTGATTGTATCCATGTAGCCATGATTTATAGGTCACAGTACTAGTGACTGGTAGCAGTAAAAATAACTTTTCAATTATGCTTTTGAGTTCTCCAGTGAATTTAAACAGACTCTTGCACGGTTTTTTATACATACAGTGGATATGCACTATTGAAACAATCAATGTTGGTGTGTTGTTCACAGTGGAAAAATGCATTAATGCTCTGGAATTCCCCCCCAAAATGCCTCATTTGCAGCTGTCATTGGGCATTATTGTGCTTATTTTGTTCCCTTACAGCTTTAAAAACAGAAGACATTTTCCTGAAGTCAGTGGAACAATGCTATGAATAAACTGATATGAGAGAGATCTAGTTCATCACTAGAAACAACAAAAAGATCATGATCAGTTCTATTACCTAATTGCCTGCTACCCAGAATGTAGAACCTCCACAAAAACAAAAAAGGAAAAAAGAGTGGGGAGAAGGGAATCTCCAAAATGGCTGCCTGGAGCAGAGCACATGGTGTACACAGCTTTTGCACCCCAGGGTTCACACATTTGTTCCACTGTGGAAAGGAAACCAGAGGAAACCATTCCAAAAGACCAAGCAAGCCTGGCACATGATTAAAGTTGTAGCCACTCCTTGGTGTCACTGCCTTTCCCCATGTGCAGGGGCAGATAGCAAGGGTTCATCTCCTTTCCAGCCAGGAATTTCTGTATGTTTGGGTTTCATTGGTGTTTTCCCACCTGCTCTGCAGTGCACACATACATACACAGAATTCCCTGCATTCCAGAGAAGAGAAGGAGCTGGTGCTCCACCTGAAATGGGCCAAATATGTTCCTTTCAGACTTCATCACACACACTTGTACCAGTGCCACAGCTGGGAAGCTCATCTGCAGAATGTGGTTTGTAGATGTAAAAGTTGGCACACTCGGTAATTTGAAAATTGCAACTTGTGGAAAAATGAGAAGTGCTTTAATAACCTTCCTTTCATTATCATCTAATTTATCACAACTGCAATATTCAAAAGTCTTCAAGGGTTCCTCAGCTGCATAACTCTGTGCAATTATGGCTCTTTAAGTAGTTATAATCTGCCAAGTGAGCTGTCATTGTATCTGATAAGTAATTTTGACAGCCATAATGTGCTGATTATGGAGCGACACTGGGAGGATGATGAGGGTCATTGCTGGGGTTTTGCCAGTTGAGGCTGCTTATTTTTCATTACCACAGAACTGGTGGTAATGTGCTTTCAGAGTGTTTGAAGATCTTCACTTAGGTGAGATTTACCTGCTTGAGAGCACCCTGTTTCTCTGGGTTCCTTCTGGTCCCCAAAAGAGCATCCTGCCCAGAGAGACATGCCAGGAAACAAGCAGATGTTCAAGTGGGCAGTTTTGGTCCTGAATCCCAGTTGTTTCCAGGTGTTTGCTGGGGGTTTGTGAGATGACCCCCATCATCTCATGGTGTGCAGCTCTGCCCTGAGCCTTGGCACAAACATGGCTAAATCCCTGTGTAATTTCATTTCCAGGAGTTCTTAAAGCAGTGTTTTGTTTGTATCTCTGTTTTATTATTTCCTATGTGCTCAGTTTGCAAAGCTTTTTTTAACTGTTACATCTATAAACCCAGTCTTACTGAGACAAAATGTTCTAAGTATGTAATGAGAATAAAGATTCCTTGGCCTCTCCCTGACAACTGCTTGATCCTTCTGTGTTCAGAATATACCCTTGAAGCCACTTGTACAATTCTGTTACTTAAATATCATCATGACAGGCAGCCTGGTCTTTAGGCTTTGTGATCACCTGCAAATTCCAGTGAATCCCTGAGGATCAGCATTTTCTCAGTACATCTGGAAATGAGGTTTCCAGTAAACAAGGCTCTAATGCTGTGGCAGGAGAATGATGATGATCCTGGTGCTTGGTGTGAGTTGTGTGCTGCAGGCTGAGAGGAGAGGATGCTCTCAGGGGCATTTGTGTCCTCAGAGCAAGCAGGGGTGACTTGCAGTGAAATAACCCAGTACAGATAACACTGCCATTATTGATCATTCCTGGAAGACAACTTTGCACCATATTCACTGAGAGAAAATACCACTCTAAAATTAAACCAGAATGTTCAGAAATATATGGAATAAAAACTAGCAGACAAGCTGTTTTCAGCAAATGCCTTGACAAGCAGTTACTCAGCTCCTCCTTCCAAAAACACATTTGTCACCCAAAATTTCAGGTCTGTAAATGGCTGTTCTAAAAACTGTGTCGACACAGCACTTGCTTCCCAGAGCTAGAGCTGAGCATTCATGAGGGAGTTCTGCCACAGCCAAATTCTGTTTGACCACTTGTGAAGGCATAAATGTAAATGCCACTCAGTGTTGTTGAGTGGTAACTACAAAACTGGCTTTGAATTAAACATACCTACCTCTTGATAAAATACGTTGTGTTTCCTGCTAGATATATTCAAATTAATATTATAATTTACTTCAGAAACTGCAAATAGAATTTGTTTCTTTACACTGTTGAGCAACAGTTAAACACAAACATAAATAAAAATTTATTTGCACTTTCTGAATCGCTGGAATGATTTATTATTGTGGAACTTACATGATGTTACTTTTTTATTGCTTTATATTGCACATTTGGTTTTAATAGTTGCATCCTTCATTCTGTTAATTTCAGATTAAAAATTGAATTGCAACTGAAGTTCAGCCATAGCTCCTAAAGCATAAAAAATAAGCTTTGGTTTTCATTTTCTAGAATGAAAGTGGGGATGGAATACAGACTAAGTAGAAAAATAATCTCTCAGCAAGAACTGTGCTTGATATTATTTGTAACAGCTGCTGGTAACTGTGAGATCTGTGTTCATTTTTGTACTACAACCTTTAGTTTTATTGCACTTTGGTTACCCAAGGTTAATTTAGACTTTAAACAACTATGGACTTTACCAGCACTCGGGAAGGGGTTGCCTTTTGCCATTGATAGCAATGCAAAATTTGTAAATAATCAGTAAGATCCTGTACTTTTAACTTCAGCTGTGTTTTCAGGTAGTCTTTTGTGTTGTTTTTTTTTTTAATGTGGTATCTCATTTGCTCAAAAAATCAATACACAACTGCCCTTGGAAGTTCACATTATAAAAACATTAAAAGAGTTTGCTATGCAAAGACTTATGCCTATTCTTAAATCCAGACCTCTCAAAACTCCTGCGGCAGTCTTAACTCTTAGAGATGCAAAATATCCCCAAAGAAATAAAGATTTTAAGTAATTTAAATAATAGATTGTGAATCCACAAATATTTCAATATAGAGGTGAAAATGAAACATGTATCCACAACATGGTTTGTTTCACATTGGATTCCACTGAACTCAGCATTTTTGTCATTCCCTGAGGACTTTAGTTTTGCACTTGCAGCAGGGACTTACTCAGGCTGATCTGAGGCAAAAAGTGAGGGAACAGCAACCGTGGTACATCCCCAGACACTGAAATGTTTGCAAGACCATGGATGCTTTGAGAACAGTATATCCAGCAATTAGGAAATCCTAGAAAGGCCAAATTCACACTAAGTTGGAACTAAATCTGATGGTGAAGTCTCAGCCCCATTGCAGTGCTCCATGTTTTCAGGACTGGCAACCCCAGGCTCCTACATGTGTGAAGAAGAAAGGAATGATTTTTTTTCTAAAAGTCACAAGCACCTCTCAAACTAACACAGCCAGAAGTGGGCAGCAGACTTGGAGCAGGAATCAAAGAGAAAGAGCAAAGTCATTAAATATTTATAGTGGAATTGCCATAAGTATGGTTTATCAAAAATGTAATTGCACTGAAGTAGAAGGATTTTGTGGATTTTTTTATGTTTTGAGGTTTCTGCCATTTCTGCAGTGCAGAGAGGGGTTTTGAGAGGACTGGATTGAGAGTCTGACCTTTCTCTGAAAACTATTTTGACACAGCTCAGTTTCATGAAAAGTTTCAAATAGCTTTTCATTTCACGTTGGGGAAAAAAGCTAAACACCACCTTCAAAGCTGCTGAACAACACCATTTCTGTCCTCTGCTCAAGAGGGCAAGAAAGAGGAGAAGATCTAAGAGATACAGCAAATAAATAGGGGTTTTCAGTGGGCTAGATGATAAAAAGCAAAAACACCAGCATGTTGAGCTCACTGTGGTTTTGAATTTACAGTTTAGAAAGCAAAGCTCTTTGCATTGCTGTATGGTTAATATGGGTGGGTGACACGGGTTTGGTGATGCTCCGGCTAGGCCTCACCTCCTGGCCTGTGCCAAGCATGGCTGCCCCTCTCCACCCCTCAGGCAGCAGAGTGTTGCATTTCCTCTGAGGGTTCCCAGAACAGATCATTTAAATAAAATGTAACACCACAGCAGAGCAGGGCTGCCCAAATCCTAGAGGCAGCAAAGCTGCCCTGTGCAGCTGCCCACGGGAACCCTGAGTCCAGGAAGCCAGAACAAAGGAGACCAGAGGGGCCACTTGGGTAAGTTCTCAAGAGGGTTTAACCTCCGAGAGGGGCCAGGAACAAGTGACAAATGACAAGGCTCCAACAGGGTAACAGCTGTGGGAACCCAGAACATCCCTCTGGCTGTCCAGGATGGCCAGGACCCTGCCAGGAGGCTCAGAGACCCTGGCACAGAGCCCAAAACACCTGTGGGTTTGATTATGACCCGTGGAGCAAATTACCAACCTTAGATGAAGATCAGCAAGCCACAATAGTTTAGGTAGAATAATAATGAAGTTATCACAGGGTGGAAAAGTAGATTTTGAGGTTTCTAGAATGGGGGTTCAGGAGGCAAGATGGAGGGAACTGGGTGTGTCCAGCCTTTCTCCTTCTTCTTCTTCTTGGCCTCCATCTTCTGCTGCGATGGTGGCACTTACAGATTGGTTTAGAGTAGAAGCTCAGTGTCTAACACAGGTGATAGGTATTGGAAAGTAATTGTAAACATTGTACACGTAGATTTTACTACAAAGACATAACATTGCCCTGGGGGCAGGGAGAGTGCCTGGAACTGTCCTGCTGGATGGACCTGGGCAGGGCAGGAGAAAGAATTTTATAGATAAGATACAATAAACAACCTTGAGACTGAGAAATGAAGAGCTCTGACTCCTTCTTCAAGCACCAGGCTGGGAAAAGAGACTTTCTAACTGTTCTCAGGGTCACTCTGAGCAGCTAGAGATCCTGACAAACAGCAACTTAAGAACAGTGGAGGGCACTAGGGGAGGATAACCAAGAGTAGAACAGCAAGGGAGGAACATAGGGCAGGGATCAGATTCCAGGGATAACAGGGATAACATGGTACAATAATAATGGATAATAATAATAATCATAATAATGGGATAATAAAATGGGATAATAATAGAGAATCACATGGGAGGGGATCAGGCTGGACACACCAATGGAACTTCGAGAGAAGGGCAATAGACAAGGAAGGTTCTAGAGAAAGGGGTGGGGTTACATTTGATGAACATAGGAAGAGGGCAGTACTTCCAGGATTGGCAGGGAAGGGTCCGGAAATCAGGGAGGTTGACATGGGGGCTGATATAAGATTAGGTGGAAAATAGTAGTAAACAACTTCAGGGCAAAACCATTGAGGAAACCAAACATGGAATCAACCACTGTAAACTCACAATAATGGACACTTTAAGGTTACAACAGAAGAACAATCTACCACAGATAAGATATCCCAGTGTAAAATCTTAGAAGGAACAGAGCCCCTTCTTTTTACAATGGAGTTGTTAATGGCTGTCCTGTATCTTTAGGCTCAGCACAGCTGCAGTTTGTATATCCATTATAGTTATTTTCATGCCAATGAGTGTATAAAAACCTTAATCTAAGTTTCCATATAGGAAAAATTACTTTATTCTGCTGCTGACCATACCATTCCATGAAGGAGCCATGTTTGCAATCAGTCTGCGATTTACTGGAGCACAATCCCCCATACTGTGTCATGGGGCTGTGCTTCTGGAATTGTTTTGGTGGCTGAAGTCCCATCTGAATCATGGAATATATCAGGATCTCTTCAAGCTGACAATCCTGCATTGAAAAACAAGGATCTTACTAAATTCTGAGAAGGAATTAGTTACTGTCTCAGAAAAAGCTGGGGTTTTGCTCTGCTTAACCATTTGTGCTGCTGTTAGGAGAACGAAAAGCTGGGAATAAGGAGCAACATGTCAAGTAGGGGTTGCCCACGGGCAGCTGGAAGCACTGAGATAGTCAGCTCACACAGCTCAGGTTCTCACACCTCCCATGTGTCAGACATGGAGCCTGAGCAGGTGAAGGCCGCTCTGCCCAAGGCTGTGCTGGGGAGTCTTGAATTGCTGTGTCTGAAACACCATGTTCTCCTGAGCTGCCCGGGAGTGACATGACCCTGCAAGCCTGTTCTGCACAGAAACACAGACATTTCCTGGCTGCCTGCGCTCTGGTCAGTGGCTGGAGCTGTCTCCTGGAGTACTGCTGGGGAGCAACCTTGCACTCAAGACCAGCACAGGATAAAAAGGCACCGATGCTTCTCTTCATGAAGGTGAAGTAGGAAACATCAAACTCAGTAGTGCAAAAGAGGAGGAGACTGTGAGGCTCAGAGGAATAGGATGAACTGAATATATTGTGTTCAAAGAAGCAATTCTAAAAGTGTCCAAACAGAGTACAACTGATCTTCCAGAGAGATGTGCATTTACTTTTTCTTTTGATGAATTTTTTCTGCACTACATGATTTCCATTCTGATAAAAAGCCAGATGCTGTAATTTTGACTGTCTTGCTTTTCATTTGAGATGGTGCTTTGCAGGAGAAGTATTTGTGTCCAAAGTAACTTAGCGTGTCTAAGAGATCCAATCCAAATGATGACTTTACATCAGGAGCTGAGTATTTCAGATTGTTTAAAGACAGGCAAGTGGAAGTAAAGACAGATGAAAAAAAGCCATGATCAGGAGGAACCATATGGTACTCCTGTAACAATTAAACTCAGTGCTCTACTTTGGTGCATGTCTGCAGGATGCACAGACTAATCCCTTGTGTCCAGGCTCCATGCCAAGATTAAATTAATGTTCCCAAATTTTTTATTTAATCTGCTTCTGTGAGAAGAGGCCACAGCAGAGTAAATAGCTGAGTGAAAAACAGGATGTGTGAGCACTTTATCCCTTTCCTATCCTCTCACTCAATGCCTTGCCTTTCATGTGTGTTTTCATGGGGAAAAGGTAGAAGGGTCCTGAAACACCTGATGCATCTCTGAAATTTTACTCTGTGTGTTATCAAGAGTTTAGGAGCCACTGAAAAGATCCATACTTTCCCTTTGAACTCATTTCATAGGCTGCCAATGCCATGCAAGCTCCGCAATTATTCAAAGGTATAATATTGGAATTATTTTATGGTTGTTATTTTTGAAGGACAGCTGTAGCTCCTAGTGCTTAGCTCTCCTCTGGTTTGCATGGTTGAGTGTACTGTTGAAATTATGTGCTAGCCAGTCCAAAGTTCCTGATATAGCTCTCAAGTTAGCTCTAACTCATGCCTTTGATTCAAAAGAAACAGAAAAACTGATTGATCATTCACTGTGTGCTTTAAATTAGCTAACTATGCCCCAAAAGAATGCCTTTAAAATTATTCAGGGAAATAATCATTTAATAAATTCAACATTTTCCAAGCTGCTTTATCTCAAAAATTGTCTGCCTTGATACAAGGCCCTAGGGAAAGTAGTTTAATTAAAAAGTAAGGTTTTCTGTCAGTCTGCTGAGCCCTCTGCAGACTAAACAGCTGCTGATTTTCTACTCTGAGTGTGACATGGTGATGTTCATTTTCTTGTTTATCTCTGTGTATCTCACAAGGGAGCCTAATCTAGCAGGTCATGTTGGAGCACCTATCCTGCTGAAGGAAATATTTGGTTTAGGTTTGTCTGTTCGACTGTAGGAATTCTGTAAGCAATATGTATTTACTAACCACGATTCCTAATTCTAGGTCTCTATTTAATTTGAAATATAAACATCATAGCTACTTTCACGTCTTTTATTAGCATTTGTTCTTTTAACTGCTCAGTAATACTTAGTGGTAGGAAATTACTGCAAGCATTGTAATAACCTTTATAATTTTACATGCAGATACCTCTAGGTCGCTCTTTTAAAAATAGGTTCACCTTTTTTTTTAAATTATATACACACTAAATTGGGTCAGGGCCTCATAAGGCAAGTTATCTCCTAATTTTTCTGCGTGTAGACCTCACTCATCTAGAGGAGAAATAGCTTTGTGACCCATCTTTCAGGCACGAACGTGGAACTAGGGCAGTGGGAGCATCTGGGCCTCTGTGTCTCCTGCAAGAGGAGCGTCTGAAGCAAAGTAATTTTTGATCTGCTGCAGCCCCAACTGCAGACATTACAGCCTTGAGTGAGCATTGCCCAGAGAATGCAGGTGATGTGTGTGAAGACAAGGACCCAGAGGTGTTTGTGATTGTTATTGACACCTGCACAAAAGGAAAGAAGAAAATGACCCAGCTGGGAACTGTGTAATTCACAGCTTCACTTGGCTCCTGGAGGATAAAGGTCCTTTTATTAATGTGCTTTTTTGCACAGGCTAAACTACATGGTTGCAGGAATAATTTTTCAAGTTTTTCATTATAATGTGGTATTGTAAAAAATGTGAAGGCAACTATTTCCCAGTGATGCTCATGTAACTGTTAGAGACACTGTACTGTGCCCCACAGCACTGTAACTAAATGGGACAGCAGTTCATGTGTGCTGAGTGTGAAAAACGCCAGTCACTTGTTTTTAAAATTTTAAACGTTTAATAGTAATAAAATGGTTATAAAATAGTAATACGGTTAGAGTAATAATAATTTGGACAATTTGAATTAGGACAATATGAGACAATAGAGACAAACAGTTACAGATGTCCAGGTACCTTTTTCTGGGCAAAATAAGCCCGAAAAAGGACCCACATTAACAGAGGATTAACCCTTAAAAGCAACAGCCTGTTACATATTCATACACCTCATACATGATGCATAAATTCCATTCAAACACAGGATTCTGTCTGGGCAGTGCCAGCTTCTTCCTCTGAATCCTAACAGCAGCATTGAGGTGCGAAGAAGTTAATTTCTTCTGATAAGAGGGCAATAAATTCTCTTTCTCTGAAAGATTCAGGTGTCCTGGGGCTGCTATCTCACTGCAAGTCCTTTCTTTAAAAAAATTATCCTACATAGCACAGTTTCTATTTTAACAATTTTTATAACCTAAAACTATATTTACCACAGTACTTAAAAGAATTAATTAATTAATTAATTAATACTTTCTAACACAACACATATAATATTCATTTTAATATTAGCGAAAAGCCAATCATAAAATACATGCATTTTTCACATGGAGTGTGTGGCTGTGTGGCACTGGATGCATTCCTGAATCCATGGGATACTTCCAAATATGAGACTTGAGGCTGACAACGCCTTCCATTGGTGCAGTGGGCATGGAGCTCCACACATTGATTAGAAAACTATACTTTTTTGCTACTTTTCTTAAAATCACACTTTCTTCCTTTTTTGTCTCTCTTGAATGTGGCAGATTTTAGAAAGAATAAAAGGATAAGAAATGTTTCAAATTGTTTGCAATAGAGTGTTAATTTGGTAAGGGTTTGATGGGAGGAAGGAAAGAAAATATTTTATATTTCTATGGTAATAGAGTAGAGGGTGTTTGCAAAAGGCACAGTCAGTAATTAATTAACCACATCTTTATGTGCACAAACATTTACCTCCTTGTTACTTGCTTTTCTAATCCACCTCAAGGTTTATTACAGTTTTCAAATAAACATCTATCAGTTCTCCATCATTTGAGGTGGAGTGCAGACCTGAGTGGGACGTGTTGTGCATCTCAGCAGTTGGGGATGCCAACAGAGCAATGTGGTCAGATATCTCACTAAAATCGCAGTTTGTCCAGAAAAATCACACTTTGTAAGCAACATTTATGTAAACAAAATTGTAGATGAGGGAAATTTATTGTGGAGCCCGGAGGAAAGCCAGATATCACTGCTGCTTTTATGCTGCCCACAGAACTGTCTTTATCCTGAGCAGCTGGTCCCTGCTTCAGGAGAAGGATGAGGTCTGGTTCATTTGGTGTGAGCTTGTGGCACCTATGAATTACTTGAAGTGCAAGTGCAGTTTTCCCCTCTTCCAGTTACAAATCTATGGAACAGGAAGTGTAGCAGTGGATTTATGCTCTTACTTTGCAGAGTGTGTTGCCCATAAAATTAGAAATGACGAAATAATAATTTTTGGTATTAAGGCATGAATGCCTCCCTCTATTCATGATTTCAGTATTGCTTCCTGGAATTTAGTATTGCAGTGTGAGTTTAATAGCATTGACTTAAATGAGCTGGAAAAGCATATACAGTAGTTACTACCCTGGGTTTTTTCCCTATCTTTACAGCTATTTTACATCTCTAGTTATTATTTTGCCTCATTTCCCCAAACAACTGTCTTTCTTCCTTCAAAACATAACCTTCTGCTTTCAGTAATTATTTAAACAGTAGAAACAACCTGTGATAGAAAAACCTGTCAAAGCTGTGAATCTTCCCAGTGGCATGGAGACACTCCAAAGGTCACCAGCTCTGCACTGCAGGAAGTGTTTGCAGGATTCCAGCAGAGAAACTTGTATACAACTGTTATTGTGGAAGGCTGGATTATAAAAAAAAAACCAAACAGAGGAACAGCAACCCCTAAAAAAAGTTATTGGAAAATCTGACATTGCCAGCAGGTCGTGGGTCAGTGCTGTATTTCTGAGAAAGCAGCAAACTGAGCAGTGTCCCAGCAGGTACTTATTTGCAGGTGGCCATCAAAGTGCCAGGAGAAATCCTTGCTGGCAAATTTTCCAAGAACAGCGTTCCTGTGTTTATATTTCCTTCTGCATGTAAAGCCTTAAAGATTCAAATTGGATTCATACTGAGAGTACTTCAGTTTTGTTGACAAACTTTTAGTTAGAACAAGAGAAGAGTCATGCCTCAAGCAAATCCACATGTTATATAAAATTTTTGGAAGCCTACTGGTGGCATGTAGTGTATGGAGGAGGAGACAGCAGTGTTATTGTCATTCATGTGCAAAGCTTTGGAGGTCACTGTAACACTTTGATCATGGCATTTCTGCCTGTTCTTTGCATCAAAGCTTGATATGCATCTGTTCTGAACAGGGGTTTTGTCTCCTTCAAGGTGGGAGTGGATTTGCCATGGGATCCTGGGACTTTTGATTCTTAGTTGCTTTGGGATCTTCCAGGATCTCTGTGCTTACCTCAGGAAGTACAAAACTGCAACTTTAATTTTAAATAAAGGATTATCTGTGTTGGTTTGCATGTTGGAGAAAAACCCACGTGGAAGTGTAATAAAAGTCTAGAGAGTAATAAAATTAGAACAGGATATGAATATAAATGAGTAATTTTGTCAGCAGCAAACTAATGAAGCCTGGTTTCCCAGAGATTTGAGCTTCATGTTTGATTTACTGCTACCTAAAAGGTACAAGACAGAATTGAAGCTTTTCTTCTTGTGGAGCTTTTAGAACACTTTTGTGTGCTCTCTCTGCCGTTTAGTGAGATGTGACCTCTTTGTCACCCCTATGCTTTTTCTGTAGCATCTCTGTATTGTGGAGCTGCATAATTTCATAGCACTTGAGGGAAACAATTCATCTCTTTAAAACATAGTTCAAGTTAACAGATGGTTTCAGGAACAAATCCATGTGTGTAGTCACACATCCAGACGTGTCCTGGACACAGCAGTGTGATCTCCATTCCGTAAGGAATCATGAGTTTGCCTGAGCATGCTGTTGTCACTGAGGCTGGAAAAATTATTGAGTCCAACCTGTAGAATTACTGAGTCCAGCAATAACCCAGCAGTTCCAAGCCACCACTAACCCATGTCACTGAGTGCCACATTTACATGACTTTTGAATCCCTCCAGGGATGGTGATGCCACTGCTGCCCTGAGCACCCTGTGCTAGTGCCTGATGCACACTTCTGGTGGAAACATTTCTTTCCTAACACCCAATCTAAACCTCCCCTGGTGCAACTTTTTCAGATCTCTAGCTTGTCAGAGTGACCCCAAGAAAAGTTCCAAAGTCTCTTTTTCCCAGCCTGGCACTTGAAGAAGGAGTCAGAGCTCTTCATTTCTCAGTCTCAAGGTTGTTTATTGTATCTTATCTATAAAATTCTTTCTCCTGCCCTGCCCAGGTCCATCCAGCAGGACAGTTCCAGGCACTCTGCCTGCCCCCAGGGCAGTGTTATGTCTTTATACTAAAAACTACGTGTACAATGTTTACAATTACTTCCCAATACCTATCACCTGTGTTAGACAGTGAGCTTCTACTCCAAACCAATCTGTCAGTGCCACCATCACAGCAGAAGATGGAGGCCAAGAAGAAGAAGGAGAAAGGCTGGACACACCCAGTTCCCTCCATCTTGCCTCCTGAACCACCATACCAAAACCCCAAAATCTACTTTTCCACCCCATGATAACTTCATTATTATTCTACCTAAACTGTTGTGGCTTGCTGATCTTCATCTAAGGTTGGTAATTTGCTCCACGGCTCATAATCAACCCCACAGGTGTTCTGGGCTCTGTGCCAGGGTCTCTGAGCCCCCTGGCAGGGTCCTGGCCGTCCTGGACAGCCAGAGGGATGTGCTGGGTCCTCACACAACTTGAGCCATTTACTCACCCTGTCAGTTGTTACCTTGTAGAAGAGACTGACTCCCATGCCATGAGAGCCTCCTCTCAGAGAGCACTGGGGTCTCCCCTGAGCCTCCATTTCTGCAGGCTGAGCCCCCCTCCAGCTCCCCGAGCTGCTCCTCACCAGCCTTGTGCTCCAGCCTTGTGCTACAGCCCTTCCCCAGCTCAGTTCCCCTCTCTGGACTCACTGCAGCCCCTCAGGGTCTTCCTTGCAGTGAGGGACCCAGAACTGGGCATGGGATTTGGTGTGTGGCAGCCCCAGTGCTGAGTACAGGGGGACAATCACTGTTGCTGGTGGCCACACTGGTCCAGGCCAGGTGCCACTGGCTTTTTGGGCCACCTGGGCACACCTGGCTCATGTTCAGCCCCTGTTGAGCAGCACCCACAGGTCCTATTCTGTCAGGCATTGTCAGCCCCAGCCTGGAGCACTGCAGGCTCGTGGTGGCCCAGCCTGGCCTTGCTGAACCTCAGCCAGCACAGTGAGACAGCATTTGCTGATTCCTGATTCACACATAACTTGTGCCTTTCTTAACTATTGATGCCAGTGATGGAATGTCAGAGATCCCAGCTTTCCATCTGAAGTCTTCAGTATTGGTGTAGTGAAGGCTGAGGAAGTAGAAAGGGAGCTGTGAAAAGCCAAATAATCCTCAGTGTTTCTTAATAACTCCTGAAATTGATTTCATGTGAATGAGGCTGTGTAGTAATTAAAGGAGTAACATTGGGGATTATTATTTCACTGGAAGAAGCATGAATCTGGTGCTTCATTTAAAGGACAGTAATTTGTAATACAATTTTATTGATCAAGGCTTATAATCACTAAATCTTGCATGCAAACAGACTGAATGTGAAACATTGTCTTTATCAATTTCCAAACAGTGGATAAATTTGTTGGTTATGTTACTGTAATGATGAACCCTCAGTACCTTTTTTCAGTCTATTATTATTTTTACAGAGGAAATAATATCCTTATTACCCCTGGATTAGTAACATAGGGATCTACCACGGCTTTAAAACTTAAAAGAATGTAAACTTCAAAATTAATGGGTGCTTATGGCTAATGATAGTCTGAATAATTTGAAGAAAAAACATGTCCAGAGTTTAGTTAAAATGAAACTCTCAGTTGAGTTCAGCCCTGTAACCAGAAGTTTTTATACGAAGCAACTGGAAGCCCTCAGAGTGTGTATCCTCGCTTGAGAGAAGAGAAATTTTCCCTCTGCCTTGGCAATTGCTGCAGGATTTCACGAATGTGCTTCTACCTTTACACAGTGTCACCAGCTTTTCCTTTTTTTAGTAATTCAGTGCTACCACCATTTCTATGATCACAAAATCCTATATCCACCTGCTCACAAATCCATTCAAATGAAATGAAGAACAAAGCACAGAATTTTGCTGGGTTGTCTGTTGGGAGAAATATGATGTCCCAATTTGCACTCTCATTATTTCAGCCTTGCAGAGGGGAAGGGAAGAAGGTGGTGCAAATGTCCTCCAACTTCAGTGGTGAGTCTGAGGAGGAGAGAAACCCTGCCTCCCTTTTCTCCAGTGATTTACAGACTCATTCTTACCTGAGACCCCAGTAAGGAAGATAAGCTTGGCACTGTTCCCATTGGCATCATGTATGTCTGGTGCAGGGATTGACTGACATGGAGTCCACTCATGCCAGCAAAGCAAAGCCATTTATTACATAGTTTACCAGAATTTACAGGTCACTATGTTTGTAAAATTTTCCATTTTGACCCCTTTGTCCTGGTCTGTGACAGTGTTCACAGGGGTCTGAGGATGAGGGAAGAGACGAGGATCTGACTCCATGTTTCAAACGGCTTGATTTATTATTTTATGATATATATTATATTAAAACTATACTAAAAGAATAGAAGAAAGGATTTCATCAGAAGGCTAGCTAAGAATAGAAAAAGAAAGAATAACAAAAGCTTGTGGCTCGGACTCTCTGTCCGAGCTAGCTGACTGTGATTGGCCATTAATTAGAAAGAACAAACATAGGCTAATTAAAGATCCACCTGTTGCATTCCACAGCAGCAGATAACCATTGTTTACATTTTGTTCCTGAGGCCTCCCAGCTTCTCAGAAGAAAAAATCCTAAGGAAAGGATTTTTCATAAAAGATGTCTGTGACACTGGTCCCCTTTAGAAACACAATCTTCTGATTATTCTTCTTGTGCCAGCAATGTCCTTTGTTATCTCTTTTGCCATAAAGTCCTTTTTGCATCTCCCCTCACCAGCGTGGTCAGTGTCAGTGACCATACATGGTGTCTTCACTTCTGTTCCTGCCTCGAGTTTCTCTCTTCCTTGGCTTTCACTGTACCAGGGCCAGAAGGTCAGTGATGCTGCCCAGCTCAGCCTCTGTAGCTGTCTGATCTCTGACAGTCTGGGGTTAGCTCAACTGGCTTAAAATAAACCCCTGTAGCTCTATTTAATAATTACAAATAATATCTGTTACATTTTAAAGACATTGTTTGAAATGCTTAATAAGAGTATTTCTATAGATCTGTCAATGTCTTTGTGTCTGGCATTGGACCTTAATACTCTGCTTTGTTACAGCTCTTACAGCTCTATTATGATTTCCATTTGCAATACAGCCATTAAGACACCTTTTTAAAAAGTCATGATTCTATACATTTCAATTGTTCAACAGTGTTAGTTCATTTCTTTGGAAACAGCAGTAAAGCCTTTTTTTTGAAAAAAATCTTACCCAATTTTTAACAACATTTCCAGTTGTTTTCAAATAAGCAGGTTTCTATAGCCACATTCTGGAAGTGCATGTTGGGTTTTTTGCAGTGTGTTTACAAATATCTCATCATTTCCAGGCAGCTGTCATTATTTTATTTTTGGCAAATGGGAATATGGAGGCAAAATTAGAGTAATATTTAAAGCTGGAGTGTCTTGCATAGGAGTGGGATATGGAGACTTCTAAAATATTTGATGAGAACTGATTGGAACATGTGCTGCTTCTATGATTGCTTTGCATTAAGGCACTGCCTTTGGAGAGGAAAAAATTACTAATATTTAGATAAGGGCTGAGAGAACTTTTATCTGCCTGGAGATATTTCTGCTTTTTAAGAACTGTAGCTTGGACATCTGCAAATGCTGTCTTGTTTGCAATCAAACAGTGGATCAATAAAATAATAAAGAGAAAGCACTGAAGTTAGGATTTTTGTTGATGGATTGTGCATCTGAGGAAAACTTTATTAAGGAACTATGAAGGCTAGTCTTTATAGAACACAACATACAGTATTTGCCATTAGATTTCCCATGTTTGCACTGGTTTATTTTGTTTTCAATTAAAATAAAGCTGAAATCCACAGTATCATTTTAGATGAATGTTTTGTTTTGAAGTTACAAGGGAATGCAGATAATTTTTTTCAAAGGTTGTGTGTGACAGTAGTGTGATACAAACTCAGTGATCAGTGCCTGTGATCAAAGCTGAACAGGCTGCTGCCCTTCAGCCTTCTCTCCATCTTGTGCTTTGGCCCCTGTGCACAGTTCATTATCACTGTGCAGCCTGCTTTTATGGATGTGCAAGGCGTTAGTCCTGTTGAAAATCTGATTCTCAGGCTAAAGTCCATTGCTTCTTCTGTAGCTCAAATATTTGAGCTCACTGAGAGTGAAAACCAGAGAGCCTGGAAAAGAGCACAGCTTTGTCCTGGGAAACTCCACAGCCCTTTCACACCCCTGGAGGGAGAGGGCACAGCAGGAAAATGTGTAAGCAATGCTTAATGTATGTTTTCAGCACCTCGTAATTACCAAAACAATTGTGTGCTGGTCCTTTAAAGGCATTCACAGGATTGATTGCAATTGTGAAGTGTGGGATTCGTCTGTCTAAATGTCAGTGAATGTAGCTGAGAAAATCTTCAGCTCCTGTGGTCATAAAGGGAAGCCAGTGTAATGAGAGTTGAGAAAATATTCTAAAATTCTGTGTTTATACCTCCATACCTAATCCCCACCCTCCCTGCACACACACCCTTGCCATTTTCTATTTTTCACACATAATAGGAATTGTGAACTTCAGCACTTTGTAAAAGTCACCGTCTGTTCTCTTTTGCAAAAATAAACAATATATTGTAATAGAGCAACAGGAACCTAGCCTGAATTAGAGGTCATAGATTCAGAGTTAATTTAGAATTTGGCACTTGGCTCAGATGTGATTGGCAAGGAGATTTTCAAAAGGCTGCAACTGTAAATTGGAAATAAATGGAAAAGGATTATGTGAGTGGGAGATGGCTTTGAATCTATAATGCATGTCCTGAGACTGACTTGCTCATAGAAGAGCGTGTGTTTAATGTGTCATAAAAATATTTAAGTCACATTGATCTTTATATAAATATTTCATTTTTAAAGTTGGATTCTGGAGTATCTTGCATAGAAGCAGGATATAGAGACTGAACTAAAAATAAAATAAAATTAGCTCTGTGTGCATATCCTTGCTATCATTATGAAGGATAAAAAAAGGAACACCAGAAATTGGGTCATTTTTCCCTTTCCAGTCTCATATTCTCACAATATCCTTTATGCTGTCTTTTGTGACCAAATCAATTTTATTAGTCCTTGCTATATCATCTGTTCTGTTCTCTAGTGCTCGTCTGAGAGATGCTATGGATCTATTGGATCAGGAAACAGTTTGGAGGCAGAGTGAGCTGCTGCCAAGAAGGCACTCATGTATGAGAGTGAGAATGTGGGTGTGTAACTGAGATGTCCAAAAGGGACACTTTTTGGTGTGCCTTCAGCTGCTTCTGATCCAAAGCTGATGTCTGTCTGTAAATAAAGCAGGATGTGTTTTGAATGTGCCCATGTTCTGCACCATTCGTTTTTCCACTGTTGGCAAACTAAACTGCAAGAATCTGCACAGCTACCACCTTGGCAGCTCAAGGGGCTCAAGGAGTGACAGCAGTTATAAAAGGACCACCTCTGAACTACTATCTATTTTTCTTTTTGTTATTTCCTTTAAATAAATACAGTCTCCTAAATTAGCTCAAATATAATTTAGCTCACTGTTGCTGTTGGTACCATATGGAATGGCCTCTGGGGCTTTCAGAAATGATTTAGTACTGACAGAGGAAGAGGGAGAAATGTGCCTAGAGCTGCACTCAGAGCATCCCACTGCACAACACCTGCTTAATGGTTCTTTTGGATACACAATGACCTGGTGTCTGAGTCTGTGTTTCCCTCCTCTGCAAAAGCAGGTGAAATACAAATGAACTTTGCAGTTGTCTCTCCAGTGCAGAAGACTTAGACCCACCCCCTTCTCCCCCAGTTATGATTGTTTTGTGCTGTTCCTCACAGGTGAAATTTGTGCTTTTAAAATCCACGGGCAAGAGATGCCCTTTGAGGCCATTGTGCTGAACAAGACGTCTGGAGAAGGTCGGCTCCGAGCAAGGAGTCCCATTGACTGTGAGCTGCAGAAGGAATACACATTCATCATCCAGGCCTACGACTGTGGATCAGGACCAGGTGGAACCAACTGGAAGAAATCTCACAAGTGAGTGAAAATGAGAAGAAATTTTTTTTTTTTTGTTTGGCATACATTTGCTCCGCAGTCTGTGTTATTTCAGGTAGAAAGCAAATAAAGATAAATCATAGTTGCAATATTCCAGCCATTTTTTCATTCCTTTTTCCTAGTAGTAAATATATTTCTTTTTGTTTGCTTCAGTTAAAGCTTTGCACAAGATCCCCGTTCAAGTGGATAAATGCATCTCAGTTATGGTTTATATTTTCCATTCGTGCTTTCATGTTGAATAAATCCAGGCCATAGAAACTGGCTTTCAATTGATATTTGAATTTTTAAATAGGTTTTCTCTCTGTTCATCTCATTTCAAATGGTAAGAAAAGACGAATCATCCCCTTTTTTTAGCATATCTATGCCATAAGCTGAGCAGTGTCACATTTGAATGGCGTCTGACCTCAGCTTTTGTCCAACAAGTCTCAGAGAAAGTGAAGTCCTCTGAAGTGGAGTGTATTGAAGGTCAGTAGGTGGTACTTTTACTGTGGAGCCAATTCCCTGAATAAGCTTAGGTGGCACAGTGCCTTTTTTCCCCTTTGAATTCATGAAACGAAGCTCCAGCTCATTTGTCATTGAAGATGGATTTAACTCACGTAGATGTATAAGTGCTGTACAAATAGTTCCTTTTGCTGAGAGCCTTTATAATAAATGATTTATAGTAGTCATTCTTCCTTTTGCTCATCCAGGACATATGACAATTAAAATTTTAATTAGGTCTGTAATGCAAGCTGAAGTTTTCAGGATATTTATTTAAAAAGAATACAGAGTTAGGAAGAAGCCTGCAATAGCAGATAACCATCAAATCACAGAAACGGGTTTTGCTTCACAATATCAAATTTTATTATGTTTCCCCCTCTCACGTCAGTAACAATCTGGTAGAAATCCAGTTGTGGAAAATGTTGGTCTAATCTTGACTAAATGAAGTCTGGCCCACTGATTTTGTCTAGCAGCTCATGCTCAGCCACGCTGCCTGGGGTCCCAGCCTTTATTGCAGCTCTGCTGTTGCTCCAGAACATCCCTTTTGTGTCCCTCTGTCACCCTGCCCATCAAACCAGAAAGCAAAGCCTTCCAAAGCAAGGCCTTTGGGGTTTACTCACTAAATACATGTGCAGTGTTGTGACTACTTGAAGGATTAGATAATTGTCATCAGCAGAAGGTGAGAGCCTTACTTAATATGGAAGAATGCCAGTAAACTGCTCATTTTTAGGTAGTGGGCACAGAAAACTACTGTGTCTTATTTTACTGTGTAATGATATCATTGGCTTTCTGCTGGAGTTCATTTTTGGGGGCAGATTTTAATAGCAAACACCATAAAACTCTCTCCTTACAAGCCATGGCAATGGACTTTTACCTAGTGCCACTTAAGATACTAAATTGGGCAAATGAAACATAAAAATTCTAATATCTCATTTTAATAGGAGTTCACATAATTTTCTAGGTATGTTTTGTTAGTCTTTTCAAGTGTTTTGAAAATAAGCTGTTGGTGAGGCATCACAATAAATTAACTTTTCTCTTTGAAATTTTTCTGTGCCTGTTTTAGGGCAGTAGTCCATATCCAGGTGAAGGATGTCAACGAGTTCTCCCCAGCATTCAAGGAGAGCATGTACAAGGCCTCAGTGACGGAGGGGAAGATCTACGACAGCATCCTGCAGGTGGAAGCCACAGATGAGGACTGCTCCCCCCAGTACAGCCAGATCTGCAACTACGAGATTGTCACCACGGATGTTCCCTTTGCCATCGACAGGAATGGTGAGTGTGGCCCCAGCAGGGCTGCCTGCAGGGCTGGCAGTGCTGGGGGCATGAGCTCATCACCTGGCTGGAGACGGAGCTCCAGAGAGAAATCCTGTTCTCATCTCTGAGAGCAGAGGAATCCTCACACTGAGCAATTCCATCCCTTTTGTGTACAGCCATGCAGTAATCTCCTGTGGAAATTAAACCACCAGGTTTAGGTGAGCAACATGATTCTTGGTCACCTGGTCCATTCTCCTAATTGTCTCAGATCCTGTTTCCCATCCAAGTGAGGGCATTCCCCAAGGCAGCATGTATTCCCCGATGCAGGGGTTATTTACTGGGTTACAGCCAGTCCTATTCCCCTGAATTTCCTGAATCAGAACCCGAATATGGCAATATTCAATATTCTACATATGTTTATTGATTGTTAAAGCTTGGGTCCACAGACCTGCCCAGCTGTGGTGCTTCCTGAAGTGGATCCATTATTCTGCAGTGTCGCAGCCATCTTTTATGAAAAATCCTTTCCTTAGGATTTTTCCTCCTGAGAAGCTGGGAGGCCTCAGGAACAAAATGCAAACAATGATTATCTGCTGCTGTGGAATGCAACAGGTGCATCTGTGATTGGTCCATGTTGGTTGTTTCTAATTAATGGCCAATCACAGTCAGCTGGCTCAGACTCTCTGTTCGAGCCACAAGCCTTTGTTATCATTCTTTGCTATTCTATTCTTAGCTAGCCTTCTGATGAAACCCTTTCTTCTATTCTTTTAGTATAGTTTTAATGTAATATATATCATAAAATAATAAATCAATCCTTCTGAAACATGGAGTCAGATCCTTGCCTCTTCCCTCATCCAAGAACATCTGTGAACACGGTCACACTGCAGCATGGAAGAAAATGTACTTTGGAGCATAAGTAACATTTCTTAAGTTTTTGTTGCTTTCTTTTAGTTGTTTTTTGAAGGTATATATTTTATATTTTAGTGAAAATAATAAACCATATTAAGTTTTCCATATGTAGCAGTTTTTGATCTTAGTGGCTTTGTATGTCAGCTTCCTGGATCAGCAAAGAACATGGAACTGAGTTTGGGAATGGTGACAGAGTTGCATGAAAAGTGTGTGGAAGGTCCTTCCTCCAATTCTCTGCTTGCTTCAAATTATACAAAATAGTTTCCCCTGAAGAAACACTCTGTGTGCATACCCAGCAGTGCTCTGATTTATCTCTCCTAGCAGAAACATTTAATCCATGTTTGTAGGAGGAGAGTACAGTTTGGAAGTTAAATCTGACTTTTGGCCAAATTGTAGATTGAAAGCATGCATGGAGCTACTGTTTTTCTCTGAGCAGTCATTTTCATGTTGGGATGTTTTAGAAAAACTCTTAACCCTTTTCAAAAATTATTCATCTGTATTTGTTCAGTTCTTGCACAATGCACAGATGAGCATCAGAAGATAATAACCTGTTACATCAATAAATTTTAATGACTTTGGGGAAAAACCCATCTCGTTATCACACACTGGGAAGCGAGTGTATGGTATGGGAAGTGCAACCATGAGGAATATGTTTGTGTTTGAGTATATGAGGGCAGCTGGCACAGTAGCCCTGAGGATTCTTGAGAATCCAGAGAACTGCACAGAGGATTTTTTACAGCAACTGGGCATTTGGAAGGGCATATTTGGAAGCAATTCCCTGGAAGATTTTCCTCTCCATGGCTTTTTTTCTAACTGTGAGATTTCCCATGTTGTCATAAAAGAAAGTTCTCTATGTCTCTGAATCCATTTTTTTCCAAGGCTCCATGTCTGTTTGAAGCATGGGTACTTGGGGAAGCCACACGTTGTCTCAAAATTTCCTGTGGGGTTTGTGCCAGATATAAGGGACAGAGAATACCCTGAAATTGGTGTGATACAGAGTAGTCATTTCTATTACTCATGCCTTTTCAGCTCCTATCACACAGAGCTGCTGCTTCAGGAGTGCTTGTGGCTTTTTACAGTCACAGATATGATCAAAAGCATGGGAAATGTCAGGAGTCCTTGGTTACATCTTTGTCCTCATGTGCCTGGGACCTGCTTTGCAGCAAAGGCAATGAGAAAATCATTGATTTAAATGTGGCTTTAAAGCCTGCAGTGAATAATTGGTATAAGGTTGTAATACTTGCAGTTTCTTGGTCATGAGTTCAATTAATATTTTTGATCTATTTGTTCACTAAAAGAACAGTGCTGCCACAACCAACAGTAATTGCAGTCTAATTTGCAATTTTTTAAGATAATGGTAATTGCTTAAACCCGCTGGGATTAGAGACAAAGTCAGAATAGATGACTATACTTTTATTTTGTGACAAAATTATGTTGCTTAGTTCCACCACATTTCACTGCTGAGAATGTCTCTCTATGGCAGCTGATAGAAACTTTCTGTGGTGCAAATTCTTTGGAAACATGCCCATTTTTGTTCCTGGTCAGGTGGTTAAAATAGATGTATGAGATGCCTGGGTCTGTCTGGTAATACTGTGCTAATTTGGATTTTGTTAACAGGGGTTTTTTTAGCCATTGTGAAATACAAATCTAAGTTCTTGTGTCTCCTGCAGGTTATGATTTTTTTATGCTTTTCAGTCACCTACATGTGGAGCTTCATTGCTCAGAAAGAGGATAAGTAAATACTTTAAAATCAAATCTAAATATGGCAAGAGGCCCCAAAATATGGAGGTGGGGGTGAGTTGTGAGGAAAACATGCCATTTTCTGCCCCAGATGGTGGACTTTTTTCATGACCAACACATGAAACTAACCCTGAATGTAGGTCTGTAAAAAGATAGAGCTCTATGACCAGCTTTTTCTTTTGGCAGGCCAGTGTCTTGTTATGTAAAACTTACTTCTTGTCCCTAGATCCATGCATGGAGCATTTTTTTTGGGCTTGAAAAATTGAATTGCACATTGGGGAAGGTTTGCAGAGAGGCAGAGGGAGCCCTGCAGGCTCAGGTGTTGGTGCACAGGCTGCCTCATCCCCACTCCAGAGGAGGCAGGAATGAGAGGGCACAGGAAGCAGCATCAGCCTGAGGGTATTTCCTACTTTGGGAAGGGAATATAAAACTTCTCAGTTATCTTTGGGGACTCTGGCCCTTGGTATGTGATTTTCTTGTGGATGAAATTGCTTTGTGTTCTGAAACTATAGCACTAGTAAAATTCAGTCTTGTGTATGATGAGCCCAACTCAGAGGGCAATGAACTCTGAGTCATAAAACACAGTCATGTAAAGGCAGGGGACAAGTCTGTGCTTTGCTGTGCAAAGAACTGTGATTAAAGGTGCAAGGCATAATATGTTTTAAAGTAGTATTGCATGCAGATTAATCTCATTTTATCCTTAGCAGAGAATCCAAATCAGGTCAGTTACTGCAGCAATATTGTGTAGGCTTTTTTCAGGTGACAGAAAAATTAAACCACAGTGCACAGCTCTGTCAGAATGCCAGCAAAAGCCATTTTTAGTCGCATATCTTGTGCTTTATTTGTCAGGGATTATGGTCAGATGATCTGGGAACTCAGGTATAAATACAAATTCTGTTGCAGCTCTGACCTAGTCTCACCTCAGAACTGGGGATGATTCTTATTTGCCACCTGGCTCTGGGGAGCACTTCACAAATGCTTGTTCAAACTGTTCAGTGTGAGGATGGGACAGGGACCTGTCCAGTCCATACAGATTTTATCAGGTTACAAATCCTGGACAGAACAGGACCTCACTAGATCCCCCTTTACATCACCCAGAGCTGCAGCAGGAGCTGTGCACACTTCATATGGCCAGAAAAGTAAAGCCAAACTTTATAGCTGAGCATCTGCATTTGATATTTATGTATTTATTAAATGACAGATTCTTTCCATTATCATTTAAAAATTAACCTTTTTGACAGGAAGATCAATTGATTTAGTAACTGTGGAATTTAGGAGGGAATTGCCATACTAAATCAGTCAAGTTTTTCCCCATTCTTGTGTCTGCTCCAAAGTAAGGTGGAAGAGCCATAAAAGAGGAATGTTTATATCCATCTATCCCCAAAACTGACCTTGAAGAAACAGAGGTGTAAATGTCCTCCTGTGTCCTCAGGAAGGTCTTTTTATATTCCTCTAGTCACTGATCTGCTTTTTGTTGTTTGAAAATAGCTGGTTTTAGCTCTGGGTATTTCCAGGGAAAGGCAGATCTTTAGGAAAACTGAATAAAAAATGTATGGCCTAATTTTGAATTGTGTAGAAGTGTACTTACTTCTTCGTTAAAATTTTCTCTTTTTAATGTTGTTAATTACTTTTTTGTCTGTGAGTGAGATGTAAACAGAAACTTTCAGACTATCATCTCTAAAACTTTACTTAGTCTGTGTTTATAGTTCTTTCCTTCTGTGTCAGCTTTTTAATTGTATTGATTAGGATATAAAAACCTAAAGAATCATAAAGCATCAGAGGTAAGAAAAAACAATATTAGGAAATCAATAAACTATTGGGTAATATCTCCAAGTCATCCAAATGACCTTCCAGAACAACACCTAAGAGTCAGAATCTTTGTAGTCCAAATCTGAAATGGCCATAATGAAATACAGGTCTTGGAAGATAAATTTAATGAAATGTAAATATGTTGTAATGATTTATAAATCCTGTAGGACAGTTAATGTGCCACACAATTTTTTGCAATCTGCTAATGAAAATTTGGACAGTTCTGGTTTCTTGAGAATTATCTTTGCTCATCACAGACTAAAATAATAGCAAGAAGAACCAAATAGGGAAATATAAAGATTCATGTATGAAATAATATAATGGAGAAAGGACAGAAGAACTGAGCAGATATAAAGTCAGTAATTAAGTACATACATACAGTGGCAGTTTTTCATTAAATCCTCTTAGGCAGCCACTAATTAGGCAACTCAAGATAGTAAAATGGGCGATTAGATTGTTTTGTCAATCACTAACTCAAAACCCAATGAAGTAGTTTCTTGGGGGTTCTGCAGTTTATTGCAGCCCTGAGATACATGAACAGTCTCTGTTTCAGCCCCCACATTCCAAGAATGACTCACAGCTCTTCAGTTCTCAGTCTCAGAGTTGTTTATTGGATCTTATCTATAAAAAATTTTTCTCCTGTCCAGCCGAGGTCCGTCCAGCAGGACAGACAGAGGCACTCTGCCTGCCCCCGGGGCGGTGTTATCTCTTTATACTACAAACTACAGATAACATGTTTACAATTACTTTCCAATACCTATCACCTGTGTTAGACATTGAGCTTCTACTCTAAACCAATCCCAAAGTGCCACCATCACAGCAGAAGATGGAGGTAGAGAAGAAGAAGAAGAAAGGCTGGACATGCCCAAGTCTCTCCATCTTGTCCCCAAAATCTACCTTTCCACCTAGTGATAATTTATTATTACACTACTTAAACTTCTGTGGCTTTCAGGTCCTCATACAAAGCTGGTAATTTGCTCCACGGGTCCCAATCAAACCCACAGGTGTTCTGGGCTGTGTGCCAGGGTCTCTGAGCCCCCTGGCAGGGTCCCAGCAACTCTGGACACCCAGAGGGACGTGCTGAATTCTGACAGAGTTGATGTGGTTGTTGCAGTTCTTGTGGGGAGCAAAGAGCTGTGCCCATGGCAGGCCTGAAAACACCTGGCAACATGAGGTACCCCAGAGTCTGCAGGACACTGCCCTAGGTCCAAATCAGCCTTCAGCAGCTCACAATTCCATTTTTCCTTTCAAGACATTTAAATATGAGAAGGGTTTGTCCTCCTGTGTGCCCTGCCCACAAAGAGAGCAGGAGAGACTCAGACCCAGCAGTAAATGGGGTATTGGGCCTGACTTATAACTGCAGATGCAAGGGTCTATTTAAACTACAGTCTTTGAACCTGGAGCGGGTGATAAATGCAAACATCAGCCTTTCTTCAGGCCTGACCTGGAAAGTTTTGCACCCATTTCAATAAACTCCTAGAGCTGGCTTTAATGTAGCAGTAGTAAGAAGCAGAGTGGTGGGCTCTGACAAGATAAGGAGTGTGAAGCAGAGAGACACCGGCTAAAAGTCTTCACTTGTCAAATTAATGGAGCTTTAGTGAAAGACTTCTTTTAAGAAGCTGCATTTTTCTGCTTTCTCTTGTCTTTCATCCACCTGTGTGAAAAGAAAAAAAGAAAATGAAACCGAAATGCTCGAACCAAACTTAACGTTTTGTGCCTAACAAAAGAGACTTTGGCCAGCACCTGTAGGGACCGGTTCACTGCATCTGACTAAATTCCAGGATATGGGGGGCTCCCCATTTCAAATTTAGCACCAACAATTGGATTTTGCTGATCCTTGCTTGCAAGCAGATGTTACGTGTAGCAGTGCTGCAAAGTTTGTTCTTTGAATTCTGGAACAAAAATCCTCATTCAAAGAGATAGTAAAACAAACAGCCCTGAGCAAAAGCATGAAATTAATTAAATAGGATGAAGTTTCAGCTTGTGCAAAAAGTAAATTGCAGTGGAAATGGACAGGATTAAAATGCTGAATTTGTTAATAGAAAACCCATCTATTTTGCATGGTGCTCTCCCAGTCCTCCAGGAACTATTCAGAGAAAGATCTTTCCCTTTCCCTTTCCTTCTGAAAGTTCTGATGTCTTTGTTCCCAAAGCAGGCATTTTGTTACTTTTTTATGTGCGTCAGGTTCAGCAGATAAACCCTGTTGTTGCTGGGTTTTATTTTGCATGTGATAACTCTGTGCTGCCCTATCAAATACTGCTAAACACTGTAATGCAGGAGGTGATTCTAGGGCTTTCCCTGTTTTTAAAATCTCTCTCACCTACAGGGTAATAGCTTTTGAGAAAACAGGAAAATACTTGGGTTCAGTAGTGGATCTCAGGACCTGGCTGTTAAAGCCAGGTATTATAGCAAATGTGGAAAAGGAGAGTGCCCCTACTCATAGCTCACGTGTCAGTATGTAACTGCTGATTACTTTTACTGTCTTACTTTAGAAAGTGTTGTTGAGCAAATGTTTTTTGATAGAGCCATGCCCACATTATATCACTCCCATCTCATATTTTCCTACAAGTATCTTATTTCTCTGCTGGATTGAATGAAAATCCTTCCCATTCCCAGAATGTCCCACCTCTACATGTCCTGTGTGCTTCAGAGAGTGTTGTAGACATCTTTTATGGAAAATCCTTTCCTTAGGATTTTTCCTCCTGAGAAGCTGGGAGGCCTCAGGAACAAAATGTAAACAATGGTTATCTGCTGCTGTGGAATGCAACAGGTGCATCTGTGATGGTCTCATGTGGTTGTTTCTAATTAATGGCCAATCACAGTCAGCTGGCTCAGACTCTCTGTCCCAGACAGAAGCTTTTCTTATCATTCCTTTCCTATTCTATTCTTAGCTAGCCTCCTGATGAAATCCTTTCTTCTATTCTTTTAGTATAGTTTTAATGTAATATATATCATAAAATAATAAATCAAGCCTTCTGAAACATGGAGTCAACATTCTCATCTCTTCCCTCAGCCTGAGACCCCTGTGAACACGGTCACAAGGGAGCTCAAAGTCACAAAGCACTTGATGAACCAGGACCCAGATGTTGCAGTCTGGGGATGCTCAGCCAAGAATGAATCTCTGAATGTTTTCTTGTGTTGAACCTCTAGGTAACATCAGGAACACGGAGAAACTGAGCTATGATAAACAGCACCAGTATGAGATAATGGTCACAGCTTTTGACTGTGGGCAGAAGCGTGCGTCAGAAGATGTCCTGGTACGAGTTAATGTCAAACCTGTGTGCAAACCAGGCTGGCAAGGTAAGGTTGAATAGCTGTTCTATTTTAATTCTTTATTTAAATCTCTTTCCTTTGGTGTTTTCCCTCTACCTCGCAGTAAGGAAAGGAGGGTGCTTGCTGCACTGGTGTGGAAAACTGCTGCTGTTCCTTCTGCCTCATTTCAAGCCTGCTAACAAAGTGGGTGATAATCCCATGTTTGCTTGCATTTGCCATGCTTCTTCTCTAGGCAGAACAAAGAGCAGACCAGAGAAAAAGAACACAAATTTCTACTCCAATAAGTTATCTCATGAGTCTAATAAGTTATCTTATAAGAATATTCTGGAAGGTAAAAAAAAAAATGATGCTGTTTTGCCATTGTCCTAGTATTCCTTAAAAGAGCATTTTTGAAGCCACCATGGCAAGGTGTTTCTGCCATGTGAGCTGGAGTTGTTCAGGTTATCTTGTTCAAGGTTCAGGATTGGCTTTTGTGGCATGCAGGAGCCAAGGCACCCCCAGTGGGAGTGAAAAGCATCTTTAAAGCTGATTCCTATCTTGATACTGAGACATTCTGGTAGGAATCAATTTGATTTTCTAAAAATGCTGTAAGGATCTATACCCTGTCTGGAATGGAGAAAACCCCAGCTGACAATGTACAGGGAAGATAGATATGCCACTAATTATTAGGAATTAAGATGGAAATGAGGGCTGGATTACAGACAAACAAATTGGATGTGACCATGTTATGCAGGTGTCATTCAGGACTAACTTGACCTTCATAATTGTAATTTTTAAACATAATGATTGAGAAGGAAAAAATCAGTTTGGCTGTTGTACTTAAAGGTAAATTTGCAGGTTGACAT
This sequence comes from Melozone crissalis, assembly GCF_028551555.1. Lineage (NCBI taxonomy): Eukaryota > Metazoa > Chordata > Aves > Passeriformes > Passerellidae > Melozone > Melozone crissalis. The sequence continues at coordinate 4,041,162 of NW_026535812.1, forward strand.
TTAGAAGAAAAAAATATTTTCTTTGGGAAATGAGAAGCTCTTGTCTAGAGGAGCTAGTAATGAAATGTTTGCAATAGCAGGATTCCATTTCCACAGCCCTCACTTGGAGCAGAGCCACGTTTCAGTTTTTTAGGATGTACTAGTACCCAAGTATTTGAAGAACATTTTTGTTGAAAGAAACCACAATAGCTATGAACTATTTCCACATTTTCTAACTGATATTACTGTTCACATGATTTAGTCTATAAAATTATTATAGTCTCTTTACACTGGAGAAATATTCTGTTTCCATTTTATGGAGTTATCTCAGATAAATTAATTATCCCCAAATTAGCTTGAGATTTGTATTAAAATGGGTGTAATGGAAGAATATTTTTTTCATTTTTTTTATTCAGGTACTTTTTTGGTTGAATAAGTTTTGCAAAGGTGGTAGTGGTGTATTTCTTTTGCCCAGTATTATTTCACAGTTCATGTGGTTGTTATGGTTGTTACTGGCTCCATCAGGTGGGTTTAGACACCAGGCAGCCAATAAAAGGAAAAGGAACAATCTCAAACAGGTTTGATCAGGGTTTGGGGTGTGTTTTTGATGCTTTGTTCGTGTTATTTGTACCTTTCCATCTGTCAAACACATGACTCTTCGCCTCCCTGGCACATCCCCAGGTCAAGGAGCACAAAACGCAAAGGGATGTCTCCTACTCAGGGTGGAAGGTCTTTAAGTGAACAATTGGGTAGATAGGGCTTCATTGCTTGATTATTATTAATTCATTAATTGTAATTTGAAAATTAACTATAACATAAGCATTCCAGAAATTTATACATTTCTCTTAAAGAGATTTTTTTCATACCTTTTTATTTTTACAGGTGGAGAAATTCATGTAGATGATGCTGTTTGCCAGTTTGAGCCAGTAAAAATCACCTGTTTCTAGGGAAAAAATAAGATCAAATAAGCAAATCTTTCCAAGAGTATTTGTAGTAGTTAAAGAGGAAATCTGGAGAGTAGAAATTGAAGATATTTATAGTGTTCTTTCTTCCCTGTGTTTAATGCTCTGTGACCTCCCCACAAAGGGGCAGCCAGCAAGTTTGCTCCATCTTCTTTGAAATAATGCTATATTTGTAAAGATTGGATGACTTCAGGAAGTAAAATAATGGGAGGTTTTTGACAGAAAAGAGGAATATTTTGAGTCTTTGGTTATAATAGAGATGTTGCTAAAATACGTGATTTTTTTTTTTCTTGTTCTTCAGTGTTATCCTGAACAAATAAATACTCGGATTTTCAATTTATGGCATTGGCACTTAGTTCTTGAAAGCTAATGGCTTTTGTAATTTGAAATATTGTGCACTTGTTTATGTAACTATCATGAATAGAGATTGGAGTGGTCTAATGCAACTTCAGTATTAAAAATTTTATTGCAGACAATTTCAGCGTAGATGCCCTTCAGATAACCTCCACTGTGCAGGGCTGCGAGAGGGAAGAACAGGCTGATGTAAAGCAATTCAAAATTATTCCTGTTTCTTGAGGCCAGCAGCATGTGACTGATGTGTGGCAGAGCAAATAAGGCTCCACCAGCCAAGGTGCTTTCCTTTAATCAATATTTCCTTGGGCTAACGGTGTTGAAGTCTTCATTAAATCCAGGAGCTGCTTCCCTGCTCTCTGATGATGATGGGCATTAATACACCAGCAGCCAGATCCCCACATATTTTCAGCAAAAAAGCCTCCCCTCTGTTCAGAGGCTGCTGTAGAAACAATCTTGACCCAAGCTGGCATCTGCTTTCTGAGCAGACCACTCTGGACTGTTATTCACATACTGAGCAAGCTAAAAATGTAAATCAATGGGCTGAATTACTTCCTAATCAGGTATTTTAATTGGAAATTCTCACTAGTGGGTTTTGTCAAGTGACATCTAGAGCTGTGCTACAAAATCTCTTCATGCCAGCTGTGTTTTCATGTCCATGATTTCCAAACAGTGCAGTGACCATGTCCTGCCAGGTAGGTAAAGGACAGAATTACCAAGAAAAGCTGGATGATGACAGTACTCCTGACATCATCATGGCTCAATCTGCAGTAGAAGATACTTGGATTTTTGGTTTAAAACATTTTTAATCCTTCCATAGTGGGATTACAAATGGAAATTAAATCTAACCCAATGTGCTGAAAGATGCAATGTGGCAAAAAATTGAAAACAATTATTCCTGTACCAGGCTCTCTGGTGACCAGTACACTGTGTGGGGAGAAAAAGAGTCTAGCCTCAAAAAAAAAAAAAGAAGGGTAGAATCATGGACCTGAAAACTTGAAAAATATGTTTTGAGGTTGTCAGAGGTCTGCTCAGTTATTGACAATTAAACCACAAGTGATGTTGCTCCCTAAAATGCAATTGATTTCAGACAGAAAATAGTTATTAGAAGTAAAAAAACTTCTCTGAAGCAACCAACTGAATACCTTGGGAAAGAAAAAGAGAGCTCACAACAGGGAAGACTGGCTGTGCTTCCTGGGGAGATGAGTGTGGAGCGAAGACAACAGCCCAAAACTCAAAAACTCATGAAAGGAGAGTTTTTCCATGCCAAATTTCATATGGCCTTGCTTAGGCAATGGTGACTAACCTTCAGTTGGACTGTTAGGACTCCAAATACAAAACAGGATTTCACAGCATCCAGCCTCAAGTGTTTTACCAGTCTGAAAAGATTTTTTGCATTTTTCTTCCAAGGTCTGTGAACCCATATGCATCCTCACCCAACTACGCAGGAAAGAGAATAAGGTTGAAGTTCTTTAAAAATTCATCTTAAAAGAGATAGTCCTGAAAAATTAAATTACTTTTACATAGTGTTGGCTTAAAAATAGTTTTGAAATAAAAGCTTCTCTTTGTTCATTCACCCAATAGATCATAAAAATATTCTTAAAAGATTGTTAGTGTATCAGAGATAGTGCATACCATTTCCTTCCTAAGGCATGTTGTGCCCACTAAGGTGGCCTGGGCCCTTTCCAAAGGCACATTCCCAGCACCTCTTTAAGGCTGAATAGGCATTCAGAGGCCATGTGCAGTCAGATCAGCTTGCTCTTCCTGCTGAAATGTCTCTTTTGTACAAAGAAGGGCAGAACCTTCCACTTCAGTAGCAGAGTGATCTCACATCACTTCTGAGTCAACATTCCTCAGAGATGTTGTTTGCAGTAGCTGCTGAGTGACTTCAGAATGGTTTTCATGAGGGCTTTCTAGTAAGATCCAGTTACTCAGGCAAACCAAAACCATATTGGCTTTCATTCTGACAATGCTTTTAACAAGGAGGAATATGATTACTAAGGTAATTGATTATTTGGAGGAGGCTGGTCAAGTGCAGAAACCTTGCTGATGAAGGTAATATTCTCAGTCTTCCAGAACAATTTAAAAGGGCCAAGTAATTTCTGCACTGAACACAAATCAATTTGCATTACTCCTGTGCAGACACCTAGCAGCTCAAAACACCATGCTTGTGTTGTCTTAGCTGTGAGATATTCACCCATATTTTTATAAATGAAATTTATTGTGAAGCAGGGAGTCTTTATGCCAGTCTAGGCTTGGCACTGCTATGCATACATTAGCCACACATCCTTCAACCAGGGTAATCAGGATGAAATACTTACATTCAGCTGTTAACTTGAATGGCACCATTTTAGTAAAATACCCACTCTAAATAACCACTCCAGACATTTGAAAATTAAATAAACTCCTGAGTACTACCAAGTTTTGAGCTTAAAATTTACATAGTTCATTTTTGCTTTATTACTTGTATCTATGTCGTTTTTACTTTGCTTTGACTACCAGACATACTCAGAGAAGGCTGTCATACCTGTTCCAATCTAATTTTTTAGATATGCTATCTTTATTAAGTTCTGTATCTGCATTATAGTTAAATACATCTTCCCTGAGCACTCCAGGTCCTCTCATGTTTCTTTTTACCATGTCCTCTTACTGAAAACAGTGCTTTAGATATTCCAGGACTGCTTTGCTTTTGCCTGGCCATATCAGACTGGTGGCCTGTGGAAATGCTTTCTTGTCTTAATGAAATCAGCTCTTTTACCATTTGTTGGTTTTCAGTGATTTCTCAGAGGTTTGCTTAACTGCCTGAGCACTTTGTATCATTACTAAGCATTATTTCTGTAACACCAGTTCTCAAGGTCACCTTGTTCTGTGTTTAGGATATCTTCTTTCCAGACTGACTTCTAGTGTGGCACTGCCTTCCTCTCCCTTCACTGGCAGCAGTAACTAACACGGTCCTGGTCTTGTGCCAGGACTGCAAATGGAAATATCAAATAACACTCCCAAGGCAGGCTCACAGGGATCATTACCAGTTAGTTTGCTGTGTGCCATGAGCTTCACATCTGCAGAGTAACCCATTACTGCCCTCTCTGCAGGCTGTTCTGCTTCTCTCTGGCTGTTCTGAGGACTGAAATACTGAAGCCAGTCTTTTCCATCTTAAGTGATACAAAACCCCCATTCATTTTAGACCTATTTAAGTAGATTTTTATTTCCATATAACTCTGCAGAAGATAACTCCTTTGTTCACATTTCTGTATTTGCAACTACAAAACTAGTCATTTCTTGTTTGAATTTTCATTGCAAGATCCTCCTGAGCTTTACTGGGGCAATTATCATTTCATTGAGAAGTTTCTTATCTCTGAGATGCAGCTGACAGCATCGTTCCATTAACATTTCCTCTGCCCAAAAGTTAAAGCACTGAAGGGTATCCAGTTGGGTTTGAAGCTTTTCCTTATGATTTTTTTTTTTCTGCATGTAGATACTGCCACATATTCTTAGACCTTGGGCTGAAAAAATTGAGGCTTTCCACAAGAGTTACAATACCCAATTCATTGATTTGGGTAACTACTCCATGCAGTGTTTCAGAGTCTGTCTTTGAGAATATGAGAAGCACTTTGCAGACTCTCCAGCAGAGACATTAGAAGCCTGTGACCAACTCAAACCTGGCAAGAAGAAGGTAATTTCCCTAAGGAAAGCAAGCAGGGAGCCAGCTGCAATAACAGAGCTGGCAGGGTGAGGTGATGTATTTGTCAGGCAGGGTCAAGCCCTGACCCTGTTGAGGGGAGCAGGGCAGACCCAGAGAAGGGGGCCTGGGTCAGCCAAGATACCAGATCCCCCCCTCCTGGGGAGGAGGCAGGTCCTAGGAGAGGGGATTTATTATGTGAGGGTCAGTGGTTGGAGACAGGAAGGACACACAGACCTCAGAGCTTCATGCCACAGCCGTGAGCTTTATTGCCCACAGCGAGTTCATACTGAGGGTTAAAAAAACAGCCTGGCCTCAGCTGCTGGTTGGGCTGAGCCCCTCACAGCCCAGCTCCCCACCAGGGAGATGTCTGCAGCTTAGGATGGCATGTGATAGGTGAAGGCCCTGTGTAGATTTGAATCCAACCCATCCCTGCCTCATCTGAGGACTTTTTTTACCTCTAGGCCGGCCAAGGTTTAAGGTCTGACAAGGCCAAACTGATTTGGCAGCTACAACTAAATTGAGAAGCAGGGATTGCAAACTGTGATAGGGATCCATGGATGAGGGTTGGGATCCATGGATGAGCATTGGGATCCATGGATGAGGGATCCATGGATGAGGGTTGGGATCCGTGGATGAGGGTTGGGATCCATGGATGAGCGTTGGGATCCATGGATGAGGGATCCAGGGATGAGGGTTGGGATCTGTGGATGAGGGTTGGGATCCATGGATGAGGGTTGGGATCCATGGATGAAGGATCCATGGATGAGCGTTGGGATCCATGGATGAGGGTTGGGATCCATGGATGAGGGATCCATGGATGAGCGTTGGGATCCATGGATGAGGGATCCATGGATGAGGGTTGGGATCCATGGATAAGGATTGGGGTCCATTGATGAGGGATCCATGGATGAGGGTTGGGATCAGACACTGGGCCAGTCCTTGCTCTGTCAAGCCAGAGCAGCAAGGCCTGGGCTGGCTCCTGGATCCAGAGATGCTGTGGCTGAGACAAACCAGCACCTGCAGCCCAGTCTGATGGGGCTGAGCTTAAATGGAGCTCCAGGCCCATGGAAGGGCAAGTGGAGGCCCCAGGTGAAGCTTGTGGAGGTTCATTAGGGCTTATTAGTGCCCCTGGGGCTCTGACACTGTGGGAAATACATTATTCAAATGAAATCTCATGACAAATAATAGCTTAAGCGGTGCTGTTTCATGGGGTTTAGATTCTTATATGTTTATTTCACATAATTAAGCACCATTAGGTCTGGGAACTTTATCACTTGATGGAATATTCAGTGTCAGTAGGTCGAGCACAACAGTTACTCAGTTGGGTTCACCAGCTCCTGCAGCATCAGCCTTTCCACTGTCCTGTACTAAGCACAAATTTCTGTCTCTTTTTTGTTTGTCTTTTTGAAGCTATCAACATACTGCACAAGGAAAAGGTGTATATCAATGTTTGTTTATGCTTTGAGATGTGCACTTAAATCTCTTAGCAAACCAGCAGAGCTTTGGACATTAGTTTGAGTTTTCTCTTTGCTGTGGAAACCCTTTAACTGAGTCAGACCTGATTACCATTTCCTTAACAAGTCACTCATCTTATTTCACATTAAAAAGGCACCAGAGTAACCTTTAGCCAAGTCTCTAGCCTACATAAACAGCACAGATGTGAGAATGCTGCAGAGGAAACAGAAGAGATACAAATTACACTGCTCTGGGAACCTTCTGTTCCAGCAATTATGTAGCGATGCTGCAGAGACTCACTAACGGCACCACATAAATTTTATCTTACATTTAGCTGCCAAGATGCATATCTTCAGTGCAACAGGAGAGAAGTTTCGTATTTCGTTGTGTTACAATTATCTTTAATTACATCACCATCAGTTTTAACACCGTGAAATGGAATCAAAGTTTATGGCCACACACATGTAGGAGATGTGAACCATGTCCTACCTCCTCTGCGTGATCTTCAAGGAAAAAAAATCAGATTAAACTCCTCAGTGGCATCTAGCATTAAAAATTAATTAAAATATAAAACGTGAATCACAAAGACAGCACAGAAAACCTTAAGTTGGGAGATCAAGGAATGTCTTTACCCTATCCATCTGTTGTTAAAAGGAAAATTTGTTCAGTGCATTGGGATTTACTAAAGGCTCAAACTGTCACTGAAGTTTGATCCATTTTGATCTTGGGATCATTTCAGTATCTCAGCAATCAAGATGCATGTTTACATAGTTGCTTTATAATTGATGAAATCTGAACCACAAGCTTGACATGGTGATATTTACACTCTAATTGTAGGGATAACCCAGCTGGGGCTGTCTTGCATTGTCTGGAGCAGCTTCATGCTACAAGTGGCAAGCAAGCAAAAGCCTGCTGAATTATAAAATCAAAACAGTGGCTGCAGGACTAAATAGTGCTAGCTTTATTCAGACTTTCCCCCTGGAATCAGTCTTCTACCCTGACACCATTTACTTTCCTAAGTTTGCTGTGTAATGTGGTGTTCTAGCAGGACTTGGGTCAGGTTTGAGTCAAAGTAGGAACTGTGTTGGTTGGGTTTGGTTAATCTAAGTGCAGCCTGCCAGTTCAGGTGGGGTTATGTATCTGAACATATCTAGAAAATACCTCAGTTCAGAGGTATTTGCAGACTCAGGTTACATAAGACTTTTCCTGTGAGTCACTCCAGAGAAAATGAAAAAGTACCACCACATTCCTGAAGGGAAGGTGCTGATCCTTTGAGTAAGTCCAATGTGCGATGTTATTCTGAGAGAAAGCAAAATACACCATTCAAAATTAAATTAAGGACTTGGGTTACTATCGCAGTAATTTCTTTGTACTGTTACTACCTCTTATTGTTGCTTGTCCCAGCTCTGTGCCCTTGCCAGCGTTGCTGCCTGCACTGGTGGTGAGATGCAGAGGGTGCTGGCCTCAGCTCCACAGCTCTGGGAGCTGAGTGCCTGGGGGCAGGTTCTGTGGAAATAAGCCACTTGTTTTTTATCAGAGCTGTTGCTGCCTTTAGGGACGGTTCTGCCATCACAGGATTGTAACCTGCTCCAGTTTTGCCTCATGCCTGCCTGGGAATGCCTTTGGCATGGAGAGGGACTTCTTGGTGGAATTCCTAAATCTGCACTAAGTCAGTGAAGGAAGTGCTGGTGCAGTTTAGGATGGGGATTGGTCTGTGGTGATGCAGTAGACCAAGTCCAAAGACACTGGTTCAAGTCTAGTTGATGTTTTACAATTTAGAACTGAGATAAATGTGTGTGATTTAGGGAGGTGCAGGGTTTATGATCTCTGGGTATGCATTCCCACTTCTGCCAAGATGAAAACAAGTATGAAACAAAATATCTCTTCCCGTTCTTGTGGCAGAAACAGAGGCCTCCCCTCATTCTTCCTCATCAGCAATGGCATTTTATATGATGTGAGTTTTATAGGACACTCCTTGTATAGCTGGAGGTGAGTGGGCAGCTTCAGGCACCCTGCAGTTTATAATTCAATCATATCTCACATCCACTAATGAATATTTTGCATGAGTACTGGTCCATTTGGTATAGCTGAGAAATGAAAATGTGGCTGAAAGCTGCTGAAATAGTTAGAAAGGTTCCAGACATATGTAAGACTTTATTTTCCTTTTGGGGTAGAGGAATACAATGCCTGAACTGGTGAATAAGAGATTATAAAGTTCAAAACTTAATATATTATTAGTTTGCATAAAACCAGCATATTACTTTATTTTTACCTGAAGAAACTCAAAGAATTTGCTGCTCTTATTCTATTGGAAAAGTGTTAACCTCAAATTTCTGCAATGGAGAGGGAACAGAAACCTATTATTGTAATGATGTCCCATGTATGGTACTTGGAATTCTAATGGAACTATTTAAACTGACAATTGCAGGGAAATTATGCAATACTGTATATCAAGTCTAACTTAATGTGGAACAAATGGAGTGAATTACATGAAAATTACAACTGAAATAGTAACTCAGTTATATGTGCACAGGCAGTCATGGTTGCCTTAGTCATGATGTACTAGTCCCAAAGATTTTAGTAAAAACCAATTGGGTTATGTCAGAAAGATCAGAGAATTCTGAAATGCAGACCAGTGGTTGTAGCATCCTTGCCTGGACTCTGGACTAATGACTTCCTCACACTTCAAAGTGCTTGCATGGATGTTTAGAATTTCTTGTAAATGTTTCACTTAATGCAGTTTAAGTCCTGAGCTTTCTAAAATGAGATCTGTTGAAAAGCACAAACTCCTTCACCTACTAAATGCATACATGCAAATTTGTATCCACTATTAGTTTTCCCTTCCACTGATATTTAGAACAAATCTCTGTCCATTTGCTTTCAGAGATTTTGTTGACTGCCAAGATCTAAAACTTTTCCTTTTCTGAAGTCTTATTTTACCTAGAAAGATCTGAAGTTGTTAAAGCAACGAGGGGAAGGGCCATGAACATGGCCAGAAGACTGGACTGAGAGTTGGGGTTGTTCAGTGTGGAGAAGGCTCCATGGAGATCTTGCTGAGGCCTTTCAGTGCTTGAAGGAGACTTACAAGAAAGATGGATAGAAAGATTTTACTGAGGCCTGTAGTGACAGGACAAGAGGCAACAGCTTTAAGTTGGATTTAGATGGGATATATGAAATTATTTTTTTTTTCTTATAAGGATGCTAAGGCATGGCACAGGTTGCCCAGAGAAGCTGTGGATGCCCTGTCCCTCAACCTGAGATCAGGCTGGGTGGGACTTTGAGGAACCTGGTTTAGTGGCAGGTGTCCCTTTGAGGGAGCTTTTAGGATCCCTTCCAACTCCAGCCATTCTGTGACTTGATGAAAATATGAGCTGCAAAGACAGCTAAAATAGATGCTTGTAATTACTGCTGCTTTTTTGGGTTTTCTCTGAAGCACGTTGCAAACACCATAATTAATTGGATTTCAAACATTAAAATGCTTCAGTTGAGCAGCACAGGGGGTATGTGTGGCACAAACAGGTGGTTGCCTGAGGCAGGGGATTGTTTAATTGTTGTGGGCTGTGAGGCATCTGCATAAACACAGATTAGTCAGATCTAGCTGGAAGCAGGAGTCATCCTTTTGGCTGGAACTTCCTGTCACCAGTGCTTCACAAAATAAGGAAGATGTTCAAAGACAAGAAGTGGCACTACAGAGGTGTTATATTAGACTGACTGGTGTAGCCTGGTCCTTGGAGGCATTTGTTCTTATCACCACGCTGTGAAATCTGACCAAATTGGGTGCAGCAGACAACCTCCTCCCTGCAGAGTCAGCTTGTAGTCTGTCACGGAACGTGGGCACTGCAGCTCCAGACTGACACCAATTAGCACTTCTTGTCAGGAGATGTGTGCAGCCCCTGCTTGCGTGACTCAACCAGGAGAGGTGTTACTTAAGTGAGCCTGACACTCTTAGAAAAACAGGGCCAAAATCCATTTTTTTTCGCAGAGTAGTTTATTGGTGCCAACTTCAGAGAGTCTTATGTTTGCCTTAGACAGTGTCCTTTGAGAACAATATGTAATTTGAAATTATATAACTCCCGTTCTTTTACTCACCATTGGATCTTGGTTTTGATTTTTTTGTTTTTCCAGACTGGAACAAACGGATTGAATACAGGCCTGGCTCTGGCAGCATTCCCTTGTTTCCCAGCATCCACCTGGAGACATGTGATGGACCAGTGTCCTCCATCCACACCACCATTGAGCTGCAGACCAATTACATCGGGAAGGGCTGTGATCGTGAAACCTACTCTGAGAAATCTCTGCAGAAATTATGTGGTATGGATATGGATTTCCATTGACATAATAATGTTTTTGCAAACAAGGCACCAGCTCCTTGTGACCTGTAATCATGCAGAACTTGGATTTAGCTCAGCTGGCTCACTTTGGATTGCAGCAATGAAAATGGAGAGAGTAATGATATTTGACAGCTGCTCCATCCTTCTTTTCCGTTTGTTTTCACTCCATACTTTCTCCCTACCTTCTTTTATTTTTTTTCCCTCCTGCTCCGATTCCCCTCTCAGTTTTTCCTTCTTCCTCATTCCATCTCTTTCCCCTTCTTTCTTCCCTCTGCTACAGATAGTGGTGTGACACTGTAGTGAGATTTCCAGTGTAGATTTGCCATCACAGGAAGACCATAGGATTTGAAGGGAATTAAATCTCCCTGTTGTGTTTCAGTCCTCCTGACTCAGCTTTCTATTCTGCTGCTCAGTGCTGGGCCAGAGGACAAAGAAACAAAAAGTAAAATAATATTCTGGGCAAAAATATTTAAGAAACATGAACTTCAGATAAGAGCTGACCTGGTGGAGAAATATTTCCTAATTTTTTTCCTCCCTTTCTGTGCTTTTTGATAACTTTGTGTAAAATGCAGAAGTCAGTTTTGAAAGGCAGGTTAAATACTTGAAGATACTGCTGTATTTTTTTTCAGACTTTTAAGATTCTGTATCTGACAAAGCAATGGCCACACAATAATCCATTCATCTTTTGAGATCAGATGTCTCTCCTGCTCTGATATCCTGTCTTTAGACTCCTCCTTTGAAGCCTTGATGGTGTAGACATTAATTCTCATCTTCCCTGTCTCTTTGCCTGGTTTCTGTCTGAGCTGCAGTAGTAATTGTGCAATTTTTTTCTATTTAAATGCGTGGATTTTGGCTCTGGGTGCTGTGGTGTAGGGCTTGCCTTTGCTCTGATAACCACTCAGCAGTGCTGCAGGCATGTTAAGATCAATACACTGACCTTTAGGAAATAATTTTTGTAAATGAAAAATTTCAGCCAGTGTTACTAAATTATTAAAAATGGAGAAGCAATTTCCAGGGAAAAATGGTTGAGAGTTGCAATTATCAGTTATCAGTGGAGAGGAAGAAAGGGAGGTAAAGGTGAATGGGAGTAGTAGCATTGTCATAAAATCTGAATGTTTTCAACTTCAAAATTGCTTAGTTAAGATCACAGAAACAATCATGACTTTGATTCTATGTCTTAATCCAACTGCCTGGGCTCTAGAAAAGCAGATGAAAATCCATCTGCACCAATATGCATCTTAATCATGGTAATGATATTAAATCTGAGAGGCAGACCAAGGCTTGATTTCATAAAATATGAAAATTCTAATAAAAAGAAATATGTTAAATATTTATATAATAGCTAAATATATATAAATATTGCATATAAATTATATATAAATATTCTAGAAATAATATTTATATAATAGCTAAAATCAAATACTTTTTTCCTCCTCTAAGAAGCTGTATTAGCAGCCAAAAGAACTTGGCTTTGTGCTGTTACAGACCTGAACTGCAAATGTTACAGTCACTCAGTGCAGACCACTATGAACAAGACCTAAACCACAGAATTATTACCTTGAAATCAAACAATGATAGCAGCTATATCCAACAATATTATCATTTCAAGTGTAGGCTGAAAGGAGGTACCTTCAGCTGGTGTAAAAGTCCTTAGTTGAGGAAGGGGTACAAACTCTAAGGGGCTCAGTTTGCAGAGTGTGGCTTGACTGCCTCACCTGCTGACACTGGAGCAGAAAAGAGAATTACAGGCAATTCTCAGGTCTGCAGGGCCATTGTGGTGGCTCTGAGCAGGGGACAGACATCCCTGCTGAACTTCTCCTCTCCTCATCCATAAAGGAAGAGAATGGAAAACACTTGAGAAAACAAAAGTGTAAGAGTGTATGTAAATAGGGGGGAAATTCTTACCACTGAAAGAATTTTTCTTTTGGTCCAGGTTTTCCGTATCTTCATAGCAAGCAGACATGATAGAAACTTGTAACAGGACTTTGATGAAAAGTGACAATGTGCTTTACATAAGAATTGCATTTAGCCTGGCCTGCACTGTGCTATTTAGTATTTTTTACGATCCTTAATGTAGAGAGAAGTCTTATGAAAGCCACTTAAATTATTTCTGGAAATCAGTTTTCTCCCAGAAGATACCTTATTGTAACTAATGGTTGGATGATAAAATCCTTTGAAAAGGACAAAAACCTTGAATTTTTTTTATACAGTGAAGCATGATGTGATTGCAGAGTGTGCAGAACTGAGCACTCATACAGCTCTACACCATGTAAAATGCAAGGCTCTCTCTGTAAAAGTAAAGATCCAGTTTATAAATCCTGTGCTCATTTCTTCATTTATCTGTTGGAAATCTGGAGAAGGAAGATGTTAAGGAGGGAGAATTAAAATTCATTATTTATATGACAGAAGGTACAAGTCTGCTTTTCAATAACCCTGAGATTTGCATCCCTTGGATGGTCAAGGTGGGCAGCTTAAATGATTAAATTACTCTTAAGTCATTTTAAAGGCAAGGAACTGTTAGTGTTGTGGCTCAAAGCATTTTAGAAAGCATTCTTTCACCTTGTTACCTGACAGTAATACAAAGTACAGACTGTCTAAAAGACACCACTTGGACTGCAAAAACATATCAGAAAAAATGGCACTAAAATGAACATGGGATAAGGAGCCAAAAATATAGTGGGAAAATGGCTCTGATGCTGTCTCCTTTCCCTCTGAATGTAGATAAAATAGAAAATAATGGGATTGCTAATTCTCACATGTGTCAGGTGGGAAACTGAGACAGGGAAACACTGTCAGCCTCAAGGCCCTGCTCGAGCCACAATCCTGCCCTCTCTCCATTATCCTGGGTGGTGTAGCATTGCAAGAGGCCCAAAGTTGCTCTGATCACAAAGAAGAGTTTGAGCTGGGTGTTATCTGGATCATTTGTTTCCAGCTAAGCCAGCAGTCTGGTCCAGCTCAGTGAGCAGCATCACTGTGTGCTTATCCTGGCACAAAGTTTGGAGCCCAAATGTGCAGGATTGGGAGAGGAGGTGGGGCCAAATCAACAATAAATAAATCAGTTGTGAAAATAAGGACTTTCATATGCAAGAGGTGCCTTAGGGGTCTTAGCCCAAAACTGAGCTTCATGCAACAGTTCCTGCCTTGTTCTGGAAGTATTTTGGGAGAAAAGGGGCATCAGGCACTACATTTTGGAAGAGCACTGATCCCATGGTCAGGCTGTTCTGGGAACACCTCCACAGAGATCCTGTTTGCATTGTTCCAGGTCTGTCTCTGTACATGGCTGAGCAGCCTGGCACTCTGGCTGGATTTACTAGGATAGGAAAAGCATGATTTATTCCAGCCAAATCTCCCCAGTAAATAATCCAATGATTTTTCTCAGGACAGGATTAAAACACGTTACAGGATGAGATTCCAAACTTAGCCATAAATCTCCATACAAATATAGGCAGATAAAGTAGAACCTGTTGAGCTTGGTGCTGGTTACACAAAATTCAGTGTCCTGTATTATCCAGAATTACAGTTTGTAAAATAAATACACTTTGTCTCCATGCTCAAACTATGAACAGGTAGGTTTTAGGTTTGATATTCAAAATATCACTTCAAAATAGCCTCATTTTACAGTAGTAAATTTTGGAGAAGAACACAAGACATTCAATTACAGAATAAGATAAATATTTCCAAATCATTGCTATAATACATTTTTAAAAGCCTGTATGAAACAATTCTACACACTTTTGGCTTAAATTTTTTTGCACTCCTGCAGAGATTTGGGATCTTTTATTTCTTCTTGGATGGTGAAGGAGGGCAGAACACCTTAGCAGGGGATTTTTATGCCATCACAGTTTGCTCACCATATTGTTACTTGACAAAGCAACAATAGGAATACAAAGATTTTTTGTGCTTTTTACTCTTGGAATCTTATTTCCTGCTCCAGGCTGTCTTTCACCAGTAGGTCCATGCTCTGGGTAGCTCCTTGCATGGTTTTCATAGTGCCTGGCAGTTGTTAAGCTGTAAGCAAACACAGAGCTGTGAAGAACTGTGCTATTTTATCAGATCTTGGTACCACGGTGTTTTCCATCTCGGTCTCTCATTAAAGAACACACAGAGCTCCAACCATCAAATATGTGCCAGAAAGCAGCACTGGAGTGATATTATATGGTTGGGGTGAATCCCCCCACTGTGAATGGACATTCCTCACAGAATTATTGGGGAGATCCATGGCTGGCTGCTGGACACTGTGGGGCTGTCCTGCAATCATGCCCACTGTGCTATATGTTACAGCACATCGTCCCCCCAAACCTTCGTGCTGTCAGGGAGGGAAGATAAATGCAGAAAATTTGTTTTGACTTAGCAGATCTTGAAATAGCTGAAGAAATGTCGTTAATGAATTTCAGAAAATAATGACCATTTCTGAGAAAGATAAATTTGCATTATTTTCTACAGTCTTCTGTGCAGAACATTTAATCTAGAAAACTCTTGCTGGTTCATGATGGTGGGTATTTTATAATGTTTCAGTGATTTTGCATTGAGGCTGATAAGACCATTTGGGTAGTAAAGTAGTCTAAAGAGTGTGAATCAGAACCCTAGCCTATATTAATCTTCACAGCTTTTTCACTGGTCTCTCATTGTGTAATCATTATGTGATTTGCAGGAGCTTCCTCAGGTGCCATTGACCTGTTACCATCTCCCAGTACAACAACCAACTGGACAGCTGGGCTCCTCATGGATAGCAATGACATGATTTTTAAATTTGATGGAAAGCAAGGAGCCAAAATCCCAGATGGAATAGTCCCGAAAAATTTAACTGATCAATTCACCATCACTCTGTGGATGAAACATGGACCTAGTCCTGGATTAAGAGCTGAGAAGGAAACTATTCTCTGCAACTCTGACAAGACAGGTGAGTCTGTGTATGGAAAAAATGTTATGCAAAGGGGATATCAACAGCAGTAGAGTGTTGCCATGTCTCCTCATTTAATTTGGTCTGAGAAAAAACTAATCTTAAGGCATTGCTGCCTTAAGAGCTTACTGAAGGACATGAATTTCAAACACAGCTGGGATAACACAGCTAGAGATTTCACAGGAATTGACTGATAGAATAACTAAATTATGTTCAATTTTTTTCATTATTTAGATTGAAACACTTCTAATTCTTCACTGAAACAAGTTACATAAAATACGCGTTTGGATTTCATTTATTAGCTAGGGCAGGATGATTCCATGAACAAAGCTGATACGGCACAATTCAAGAGGAGTCACACTAATCCATGAAAAAGCTCAGTTCTTTGGGGTTTGTGTGCTGTGTCTGGGTGCTGTTGGTGTGTGAGGCACCAAGGGCTGTGTGTCCCCGCAGAGATGAACCGGCACCACTACGCGCTCTACGTGCACAACTGCCGCCTCGTGTTCCTGCTGCGCAAGGACTTCGACCAGGCCGACACCTTCCGCCCCGCCGAGTTCCACTGGAAGCTCGACCAGGTACCCCCCTCCTGCTTCCCGAGGTCATCCAGGACCTGTAAGAGCCAAAGTGAGGGATGCAGGACTCCAGGCAGCTCTTCAAAATGTGGTTTATTCCATCCAAGAGGTTACAGCAGCTGAGGGTCGTGGGTGACAGATCCTGTGCCTACAGCTATCAGCTCCAGCTGCAGGCAGGCCTGGAGTCCTCCATCCCTCATTCAGGCTCTTACTGATGGTGCCCCATGTTGGATGCCGCTGTAAGAGCCTAAATGAGAGATGTGGGACTCCCGGCAGCTCCTCAAAATGCAGTTTGTTGTATCTAAGAGTTACAGCAGTCCAGGTTTGTGGGTGAACAGAGCTGTGCCCACAGCTGTCAGCTCCAGCTGCAGGCAGGCCTGGAGACCCTTTGGTTTTGGTTACAAATGCATTATATACTTTTCTTTTGGTTACAATGCATTATATACTTTTCTTTGCTGAGCACCTTAACACAGTAGAACCAATCTATACCTTAACTATTATCTATAGCCTATCATAACTACTATAATTACCATATTCATGTTACTGTTGTCCAATCACTCAAAGCTAGTACATTACAGTTTAAGCTAGAAGTTGTTCTTCAGTTTTCTTGCAGTGGAAAATTCTGAGACCTTTTTTCTACTTGCCACATCAGCAGGCTTGTTTGCCTGTGCTTTCTGCTTGGTAAAAACATCTTCTTGTTCAAGGTGGGTTTATCCTTTGCTCTAAGCCATAAAACCCCCTTCTAACTGACACACCCTTTGCCTCCTTGGTTATCCAGCAAGACTGGCTCAGCAATTCTTTTCTTCTATATCAAAACTTGCTTCCATCTCTATTCCTTTATCAGACTCCACATTTAAAAATTTTTCTGCTAAGCACACATATCTGTGAGACTTTCTTGTCAAACTTTCATCCATCCCAACAAGGATCCTTCCTCCTCCTCAGCCCTTTCGGCAGCACAAGGAACCACCCAGATCCCAGAGCAGCTGTCCAGAGTCTGTCCGGAGTCTGTCCGGAATCTCTTGGAATTACACTGCAACTTGCAGCTGTTTCAACTCTATTTAGGATCCACATAAAAAGAGACAATTAAATTAACTTTGTCAAGTCGTTTTATGCACTAGTTTTTTGTTGTTTATTTTAATTGAGCCACTTTAAATGGTAAATAGAGCTTTATATCCTTTGTCAGTGGAGAGAGATGTGACATTGCATATAGTTCCCCAAATGTTTTCCATTTATAATTTTTTTAAAAATCTGCTTTATTTTTATTTATATATAAAATCTGCACAATGGGAGTGATGGAAACCTTTATGGTAAAGAGTATGCTGATACAAAGAAAGGCACTTCTATTATATTGTAAATCCTATCTGCAGACCTTTTCTTTTATCTGCTGTGCTGTATGTAATTTTGTCTTATTACTAAGCGTATATTGCAAGAAAATTATTATTAAAGAGATAAGAGTTACCTTTCATAGACTTGTTCATTTTAGATAGGATAAGCATCATCTGGATGAAAGGAGACAGACTTCAGCAAAGTACTATTTTTTCAAAGCAAATTTCTTCTTATCTTTGAGTCCAAAGTATGCTATGCAAAATGTAGCTATAGGAATGTTTACTTTTCTAATTCACCTTGTAAATGTATATAAAAATGAGATCTCCATCGTGGTTATCAGATGAGTGTGGTAAGAAGGCCTGTGGTGGTCATGGCACTCGCTTTGCATTTCACACTAACCAGTCTGGAATCAGTTTGTGCTGTACTCAATATGAAATCTTAGTGTCACAAAATAAACTGAAATTAAATCATATTGAAGATTGCAAGTCAGGAGTAACTGATATCATCTCAGATAAGGCTGTTGTGAGTGCTGAAGATGGACTTGTATTTCTAAACTTGGTACTAAGCATCTAAATAATGGTAATGCAAGGTTTTGGGAAGTATTTTGATTTTGAAAATTGAGTGCAGTCAACTTCTATATCCTTAAAATGAGAGAGAGCCAGTGTTGTCTCAATAAATTAAGTTTGTGTGTGACTCTTGTAACTTGGCCATGAACTTTCCTAACTACTACTGAAAACTCCTACATGATGTAAACTAGAGACAGAAAGTATTTTTTAGGTCACGTGATTAATTGCCTTTCATTCAGCTGCTGTCAATTGATTTCCACAGTATATTTTCAGCTGTTGTTTATAGATGAAAAAGAAAGTAAGATTAAAGTATAAATAAAGTTTGTTATGGGTTGTGTGCCCAGACTTCCATGAAGATAGATTTGTATTGTCAAGGTGATACTGTTGTAAGTTTTGTCATGAAGGGACCTCATAAAAATTGCTGCTTTATCTCTTCTTCATGCTTCATCTGGCCTATATGGTAGAGTAAATTAAAAGAAACTGAAAATAAAACATATGTGAATAATGGGCCAGGAAGGAACTTGCATGGTTTTGAAGACAAGGCCGTGAGAAATTGTCACTATAATGTAGTAAAATGATGCCTTCTTCTAACTGTATACCCAGAGTGGTATATCTTGGAAAGCCCAGGATAAAACAAGCTAGGGTCCTACTCAATATGAAAAGAAGCTGGACTAGACTTCCAGGAGTGGATTAATTTGATTATTTGCATCTTTTGACACTGACGTACCTCTGGAAATCTCACCTTCAGAACAGTTCATTCTGCAGTGGCAAACCCTCCGATTCCCTGCTGCTGTTGTTGTTTTGCTAAGAAAAGCCTGGGAATGGAGCTGTGCCCAGCTGCTGTCCCTGTTCCCCCACCTGCCCTGTGGGACAGGGCTCTGCAGACAGGACAGGGCAGAAATTACCCTGCAAGACCCTCCAGGGCTTGGTCCCAGCCACAGCCAGAGCAGAGGGAAATGTGGCAGAGCACTTTATTGCTGAGCTCACTTTATGAACGCAACAATCCAGAGATTGTTTTTGCTGAGAGATATCCAGTGACCTTGGAAGAGGGTGAAGCTTGAACTGGCGAAATCATTTATCACTCTCACTGCAGAACAGTAAAATTTATGATACCAGCTGCTCTGGGCTCTATCTACTCCATGAGACTCCTCATTCTTTCAGGGCACTGACTAGGTTTAATTTAATTGTCTAGATCTCATTTCTGTGCTGGGTGAGTTTGGCATACACCTTAGCTGCAGGCTCTGTCCTTGTCTGGATAAAGGGATCCATGAACATTTTACACAGCTGCACCTGAGCAGTGCATCTGGAGCTTCTCCACACCATGACAGCCTTTCACAAGCAGTGTGGGGAAACTCCAAATGACAGTATCTGCCAGGCTAGCTCTGGGAATATTGTGTCTTTAAGTCAGTTCATAAACCTAAGGATTTATTTCCATTATGGCTTTCAGTTTATTTGTCCCTATTTGTTCCATTAATAGCCTTTGCTTTCAGTTTATTTGTCCCTATTTGTTCCACTAATGGCCATTGCTAGGTGGATTTTTCACTTACTGCACTGGTCCATGACCTGAGAGTGCCATAGCCCTGGGCAGATGTGCCTGTACCAGTGACCTGCAAAAGGTGCTGATAATCAGAGCTATCAGACTTTTTGCTGAGGGTGTACTTGTTATTTATAAGAAACATGGGAAGAAAGAAGTGTGAATAGTTTGGGATTTTCCCCACTTTCATCCTTCTGCAAATTAAGTGTCTTGGTTGTGAGAGAATACATTAGCAGTAATCTGGAAGAAAAGGTAGGGAAAGAGCAATGTTGAAGAAAATCAGCATCAGGTCTGTAACATTGGTAATAAAAACTGCAATAGATGCCCGGGTAGAGGAGGTTGCTTCATTTTATTTCCATTTCTTTGTAAACCCAGGTGTTTTCTTTTTTTTAGGATCATGACCTTTTTCCTGAATTTCCCGTTCAAAAGTTTAAATTGAATATCATTATGTGTTTGTCAACATTTATGTAATTTCTTTTCTCATACTTGAAGTATTGGACGCTTTTTAAACCAAAGAACTTATTACAAAATGGGCAGAAATGACTCTTAACAAAAGAAAAAGTTTTGTTACCAAAGTCATTAAAAGGCATCTACATTATTATCTAATTATCTCAAATGAACATAGGTGTTATTTTAAGTGAATTAGTTAGGCAGCCAGATATGCATTTGGGACATCTAAGAATAACATATAAAATATTAAATCTGTTTCTTTGACTTGCTTAGAAAGCTGTGAACCAAACCAGAATTGCAGTTTGAATGATTAACTAAGTCACTCAAGCTTTTGGTGACAGTGGAATACATAACACTAAACAGGATGGTGTATTTCACACTGTTCTGAACAGGTATTACACTTTTCATACAAATGTGAGGACAGCCAAAAGGTATTTTTTCTTCTCCTAAATCAATAGGATAACAAAACATTTTAAAGTGGGAGAAGGTACCTGAGCCAGAGATGAGCAATTTTTTCATGTACTTTATTCACAGTACAACATTATTTTCAGGATGTTATCACTCTGCAAACAGCCTTCACCCCACAGGCAAAATTTATGTTGATCCCATTAAAAATGGGGAATCTAGTGCAGGATGTGGAATCATTCTAAGTCCGCAAAAACCAGATAAACATGAAGAAAGTTAATGCTTCTTTACTGAGATGAGAGTAATTGTTTGAATAATCCAGCATTAACCTGCAGTGCTTTTCATTGTGAAAAACTCCCCAAACAGTTCCTTTTCTAACAGGAACTGCAGGAGATGGTTTGGATAAGTCTAAGTGTGGTGATTTTGTCAGTGTGGGCACGGAGCTGCTGAAGGATCAAGGCAAGGCCTTGGTTTGCACTTCACCCCTTCCATGGCCTCACACACACCAGGGGCCATGGCACTCAAGTGCTTCACTCCCAGCTCCTTTTTAAAATCAGCACCTGCTCAAGGACATGGGACTGACTTTCGAAGGAATTTATGTTACATGATAAGAAGATAAAATGAAATTGATTTGGTATTTGAACTCTTTTTTTTTTTTTTTTTTTTTAATATAGTTAAATTGGATATTTCCATCAAACAATAGGATTTTTGCCTGGAAGTTGTTCTTTTTTGTTGGATTGTTAGCCATCGTTTAGAATTGGTTTTTGGTGCGTTCAGTTTTAAGAGCACCCTTTATATAATGAAAGCTGTGTGTGGCCTCCCTCTTGAGAGATTGGAGAGAAAGAAAACAAGTGAGTTCATATGGAAAGTACACCAGAATCTCAGTCCAGGAGGGGTAAGGGTACACAGAGAGACAGGATGCTGCAAGTTTCCATCATTTCTATGCATGAAATCTAATCTCTAGGTAAAAGCCATCGGTCTTAGCAGTCCCATCCTTTCCAACATGATGCTCTATTTGAAATCACCTTTTTTCTTTATGATGGAGTTTAGTTGTTTATTACTTGAAACTCAGAAGAGTTTCTTATGCTCTTCAACACTTACTTTAGAAATTAGTATGCAGGCCTGCACTGCTTATTGCACACAGCTTTAATAAAACTGCAGAAACAAATCAGTGAGGTGTTTGCCTACAGAGCCAGTAAGAGAGAAATGATAAATGAATGTCTAATTCTGCAACAGAGATTAAATAATTCCAGGACTTAAAAAGTCTTTGTGGCATTCCTGGCACCTTAAGTGCCTTCATTACAGCCCTGTCTATTCTCACACACTTTATTGCTACTTTCCATCTTTGAATGCTATTTTGACAAATATTTATTCAGTGTCTTGCTTCAAAACAGTTTTTGGTAGCACAAGGATGAGTCACCAGTGATGATAAATGGTGAAAATATTCTTTGAGATCCCAACTGAAAAAAGCTTGTTTAATATAAGTTTTTAATGCAACTGCTCTATCACTGATAACAACAAAATCTTCACCAACCACTCACAGTGTCTGTCCAGAATTCACTTTATGACATACAGGATTCCTCTTGAGGCACTCTGAAGTATTCCCTACAAATTGGTGTGCCTTTGTGCATTTCTGATTTCTGCAGCACAGCCCAGTGTGAAATGCAGGACTGCTCTGTGCTTCTGTAAAACTTCTATGACCTTAAGGAACAACCAAGCTCAATATTTTATCATTTCTCTACTTGCTTTTGCTTGAAATTTTTGGACATTTTCCTGCATATTTCTGTTCCACATTTTGCAATTTTCTGACCTGTTTTATTACAGCTTTATTATACTGGTGTGGGACTTTCAGCTACTTTAAATGAGCTGGGTTGACCCTTCTGAAAATGATCCCTATAATGTGCTGTCCTTGGGGTCTTACATGGACAACTGTTTTCCCATATGTAGTTATGGTCATTCCCAAGGGAAGTTAGAACTGTTGCAAACATTCTTTAAGACACTAAGACACTAATTTCTCAATGAAAGCAGTAAAAAGAAAAGGAAGGAAACTCTACATAGAATAAAAGGAAGTTTAAATTGTCTATAGCACCATGAAATAATAAAAAGTATGACATTCTTAAAGCATCCTGTGGGAAGACCCTCCAACTAATTTAATTTCTTGGTGAAAATCTTGATATGGAGTTATTAATAAATCTAAACAAGCTGGATTAAAGTGTCTGTTATTGCCCTGGTTTTACACTACTCTCGGAACTCGAGAAATTTGAAGCCTAGAATGGAAATTTCCTATCAAACTATTATTTGAAGGTGAAAAGTCACATTTACTCTCTTATTTGTCAGCTATTTCTAATATTTATCTTTTACACTGTATGTGATTTATCATTTGTGCAGCAGAATTTGTACAACACCTGCAGAAACTGGTTTGGAAATGTTCAAGATCCATTACTTGGGCAATTTCCTGAGGGCCCTCAGGAAATTTAGCTTAAAGGAAAAGCAGGTTGGCTTTCAGGTGGTGTCTGAAAGGACTGATTTCACAAAGATAGGACTGATATCTTTTTCCTTGCAAAGGCAGGTTAGGAGACAAACAGGTTATATTATTAATAAATATAGATTCATTTATCCATGTCCATGAACTGTTTATTCCAACCTTAGAGCCAGGGTTTCTGGATGTCTGCAGTTCAGGAATAAAGCATGGTGGTGCTTTTCCATGGATTTGCTTTAACATCTGGGTAGTCTCTTGACAATGTCCAAGCTTAGGAAGGCATATTTTCAAGCACATGGTGAAAAATTATGTAAAAATGCAAAACTGAGCAGCTTTCTAGTTCTACATTTAAAAACGAAGCACAGGGTGCTGCCTAACTGCAGTCAGCAAGTGTTACTGAACTGACACATTTCCTTGATGCAATTTAGGAACAAGAAAGGTGGGCTATAATAGAATTATTTCATCATGAATGAACTACTGATCTAATTTAGTAAGCCACCTGGAAGTTACAGCATGACAGCACAAAGACATGCTGCAGCTACTGTACATAATCAGGCTTTTCAGGTGCTTTATCTGTCAGCATGATTAAGCAATTTCATTATTTAAACTTGTAATTAAGCCATCCATATTTTTGAAACCCATTGTGAAAATCACTATTACACATTAGGAGTTTCAAGGCTACAGAAGCAGCTCACAGCTTGCATGCAAATCAGTTTGCAAACTCTTCCTGTCACTGCAGTGAAGTGTCCTGTGTCACCGCCACAAATGAATGAACTTTGAATAGAAAGGCTCTTATTTGAAAGCTGCATTTTCTAATGCAGTTGTTTGCTTGCACCAAATAATCCTCCTTTTCTATACTTTACCCACTAAATTTTTATTTTCTTATCTATATTATTGAAATTGTAGCATGTGTACATTGTGCAACCTTGGCACAGAGAAAGACACACTTTAGCTATCCCCTTAAAGTTCCTTCCAGCTCTAAGTAATGTCTGATAGTCTAAAAATATATCATTATGGTTGCTAGTGGTTTAATAAAACTTATATCAGGCATTTGTCATGTGAAAATAGCCATATAAACAACTCCTCACCTAAGACTGCAGGAGTCTTTTAGCTGTACTATGGATTTGTCAGTTCTCACTGCACCACCTCCCGAGGTCATCAAAATCAATATTCTTATTTACAGAGCTCCTGGGATGTATTAGGACTGTGGTGGGTAAACCAAATGCATGATTTACATGAATTTGAAGAAAGATCAATTTCACTTTTCATAAAGAACTCTGCTTTTCTAAAGATATTGACTGTCTTAAGACATAGATTTAAAAAACACTTTTTTGCACTCACCGGGATTTCAGAAGAATTTATATCTATTGGCCATATTGAACTTTGCTGCTATTACTGTGTTTATGTGCTGCAGAAAGTAAAAAATTCCCGAGGGCTGCAGCAGGCATCTGCAGAGCTGATGAGCCAGTGTGAAGTCACTGGTGTGAATCTGCACTGGCTGAGATTCCAAACCTCTGCCTCCTTACCAATGGAAATTCACTGTGTAAGGATAAAGGAGAATCAGCAGCTGTTAAATAAGGTCAGGGTAACTGTGCAGGTTTTCAGTTCAATGCCACCAATTAAAAATGTGCTCTTCAAGCTGTGCCTGGATCCATGAGCTTTGCCAGAGCATGGCAGAGCCAAGCTAACTTCAAAATTTAGTATTAACTCTTCTTTCATTAGCAGTTACGACCTGATTGGGTTACAAATAATTGTGGATCCACTTGCAGTTTTGTAGCAGTACTAGTGCTGGCTAGGAAATGGAAATCCTTATGAATAATTTCATGTCTTGAAAGCTTTTTCTACTTGAGAGTTGCATATTCTTTATAAGCAGGCAGTGAACCCTATAGAAACTTCTTAGGCAGGCAAAACCAGGATCCTTACTTCAATCTTCCATTAGCAGAAGTTGTTTTCAAATGAAATTATAAGTGCAACTTTAATCTTAGAAATTTCAAGTTTATTGAATCATAATTTCAGGAAAGTTCCTGCCATTCTTTGGTATTATTGATAGCTGTAATGTTTTGTAGGAGTTCTTAAAGTAATTGCATATTAAAGTCATAACAAACCTCCATCAGCAAGAAAATTTCCCAAAAGAAGCATCACTATGCCATAGAAGTTGCACCAAGTTCTGGTAGGGTATTATAACAAAACTTCAAATTTTAAAATTTTAAAACTTCAAATTTTAAAAGCCAGTGAAGTTCCTATTTCTAATTTACTCGCAACTGCTTGAAAACAGACAAAAAACCTGCAGACTGATATTGCACAGATCTTCCTACCCCTGTTTAGTGTTCTTCCAAATGGACAATGGTATTCCAGACACTCCAGAATTTTACTGCATTTTTTCAAGCAGTCACACAGCCCAGGATCTCACTAAGTTCTTTTCCTATCTTACTGTGATCCTTTCATTACTGATTCAATCTTTCCCCTTCCAGTTTGTTCACTCCAATTAACCTGTGGACTCAGACATGTTCAGAGGAATTTACTGTTGCTGTAATTGCATGTATGGCCTGCGTGGCATTTTTTAATCTTTCCTAAGTGGCCTCATGCCCTCTCTCCCTGAGACACCTCTGCCACCATCCCTGGATTTGGATGCACTCCCAAATGAGGGTTGGCTGTAATTCCATGGCCAGCACAGAGACCCTGATTTCAAATTCAGCCTTCATTTTCCATGTGATGAATATTTAACCAAATGTGGCTGATTTAATGAAAACTCTTGCAGTAACTTAGCACCCAGTGCTCAGCTAAAGTAAATAGAAGGAGAACTGTGATAACAGTTAAATGTATTACAATTCAAACATAAATGAGGGTATTAATATGACTCTAGAGTGTGTGCAATAGGAGGCCTTAGATAGTCCTCTGCATGCAGAGGAGACAGGAAATGTCCAGTTGCTTTCAGGTCATAAGAGACATTGCTGAATGTCACACTTGGATTCCTTCCCATAGGGACAGAGCTGCTGTTGCTGTCCTTGAATGTCACTTCCTAGCCCAAATGGACTATTTGTTTGGATTTCAGAAATACACAGCTCTCAGCTGGCAAAGGATCCACCTATTGTCTTTATTTCTGTTACAGTTCTTTTATGTCATGTAAGTCTTCCATATGACTTGGTATGGGTCAGTTATTACATACTTTAGTGGAGCATGTTGGAAGTTTTTTCCTTAATATTCAAGATTTTTTTAAAAGTTATTTACAATTTTGAAAGCAAACACCTATTGACCTATTTGGCAAGACTAAAAAGGCATATTTTTCAGGGTTATTTTTTTATTTTTTACCTGAAGAACCTGTTCTCCCATTTCTAAAAATAGTAATTTCAGCACCCATTTACCAATCAGCGAAACAGTGTTTCACTGGGAAAATTTCAGACAGCTCAATTGTGAATAAAGAACATGATCATGATTAGTACTAGAAGCAAGCTGCATATTGACAAAATAACAGCATTCTCTGGCAAAGTCACACATACAGCTGATAACTGATTACCTTCCTACGGTATATAACACATAATCAGTCTGTCTGCAAAATGCCAGCTCTGTAATTAAAGTCCCAGCAGTCCCCATTTCACTAAAGAGACTATGCATAATATTTGAGTTGTATCATTTCCTGACTTATATCTATGTATAAATACAGCAGCATGGACACACAACCATTCTTCACCTTACAGAAATTATTAAGGGAGCCAAGTATGACTCACTGCCACCTTTTAGCTGCATTAAAACAAAATACCATTTGCTTTTCCCTGCATTATGTCCTAATTGTCTGCTGGAACAGAAGTAAATCCCAAATTAATCTGTATGGGGAAGGAGCACCTATTTCTGCTGTGCCTTTGTGCTGCTGTAGCTGCCCCCAGCTCAGGGTGCTGCAGCATCCACACCTGCCAGAGCTCTGGGCTGCACGAGATTCCCTCCATGGAATTCCCTCCATGGAATTCCCTCCATTCTCTTCCCTGGAAAGATCCTCTCAATTCAGTGTGAGACTTGTGTGAAAGTAGGGATTCTTTCATCCCCAGTTTGCACTGTGCACTTTCAACAGAGCAAATAACGTTTCAAGTAAATCGCTTCTCCCGAAATGTGGAAATTGTGAGAGGTGTTTAACACCCATGTCAGCTGCACCTGGCTTTGCTGAGCATGTTCAAAGCAGCCCTTGCAAGCAGTCTCAGCACTTCCTTCAGAGATCAGAGCCTTTGAAGAGGGATTTGCCAAGTGCTGGGGGCCGTCAAAGAGCCAGCCAAGGACAGGTGTGCAGCCCCAGGCAGGATCCAGGTGGGCTTTGTTCTGCCTGCAGCCCAGCCTGGAAACCCCAGTGTTTCCCAGATGGGAGCTGAGGGCTTAGCCATCAACATCTGGGTGTTTATTTAAAGAATTAATGCCAGCATATAACTTCCTGTGGGATGTGCATTGATAAGGGAGCTCAGTCCCTTGGTCTGACAAACTGAGTGATGTGTGTAGGTGGGACTGTGTGAGAGGGAGGAGACAGGAGCTCTCTTCAGGAGGTGTTTTTAGAGCTGAGCACAAGTGTTTGTCCTCTAAAGCAAACAAGCCCCAGCTACCCTGTTTTCTTTGTCTCCGGGGTCAAGTTTGCATTAATCCCACTCTTTGTACCTTTATAACATCTTAAAAGCTGCCTGAACCAAGTGTTTTATTTGTTCAGCAGCAAGGAAAGGATGTATCATCCTGCTTTGAACAGGGACAGCCTCCTTTTTCTTCATGCAACCTCCTGATGCTCACATAGACAAAAAAGACCCTTCAGGAGTGTGGCAACAGCTCTTAATTGTCTCAGTCCTTGAAGCAGCAGGCAGTCAAGATGCCTGACTCAAATGTAACCTTTAAATGTTTGAGTATTATCATTTCAGCCAGGCTTCTAGAAAGCAAACTGAATAAAAAGCATGTATATTAATATTTGAGAGGTAATGGCAAAGAATAGCAGGGTTTGTTTTGTATTAACCCTCACAGCTTTTGGGTTTTTTTAATTAAACTTATTTTTTGATTAAGTACTATTAATAAACTGAAAATTATTTGCTTGGTTTTCTAGCAAATAATGGTTTTTTCAGGAGGTGTGCTAAATGAGCATTTCATTTAGTTTATGACCAAAATTCCATTTGCAGACAGAGCCCTCCAATGTGAAAAATAAGTTTGTTGCAAATCTCTTAATAGAAACATCTGACAGACAGAATTCCTGCTTGTGTCACCTAAGAAGGCAGATTTTGGAGATGAGAGAAACTGATTTAAATTCCAGATAAGATTCAAAGATGAGGCCTCATGAGTGATGAGGCCTCCTGAGTGAAATGAAGTAGAATTCTATGCGTCCTGTCTTGAGGAGGGAACAAACTCACAGACCAAAAGCTCCTTTCAGCTCCCTTTGAAATCAGGTTGTTCAAAAGCCCATACCTTTTTAGTTTTGGAAAGGACATTAATAATGCAAGAGAATAAGATGACATAATTTGTGCCTCAATGTACATTAAAACATCCCTGATCTCTGTACTCCTTTCCCAGTGATGCCCTCAGGAACATAATGGGTGCCATTTGGAAATAAAACAGGCTTTAATGCTATAAATGCTTTATAAATGCATTAAAAGGTGAAATTAAAAAAATTATTTGAGCACTTCAATAAATAATGTCAACCAAATATCAGGTCTCAGATTAGGAAACAAAGGAGGTATTTAGGCCATTTCAGTTAGGTAGGAGCTCAAAGGATCTGGTGGGTTTCATAGTTTTCCTTAATATTATTCTTATTTGTTAAGTGGTAAATGTGTACAGTTTGTGAATAATTCCCAAAGACATGATCTCCCCAAGTCTTTGCATTTTTTCATCTCTGATTGTATATATACACATTTGGGTATATAACATTTATAGTAGTTTCTTTAGTCTAGAGAGATATTTAACAGAAAATTAATATGGAAAAATCACAGTGTAGATCAATATCTGGTATATAAATGAAACAATCATAGAAGCCCTTTCAATTGGGAGGCAGGAAATTAAACTTGTAGTGTTTATTCTTGCTAAGACTTTGGTTGATATTTTCATTCCTCAGATTCAGTTGATTCAAGTTGATCTTAAAAAATGCCCCCATGTTTCATTACTTAGTAGAAAGTGCATACATCTCAGAATATTGATCATTCTTTCCATTTAGATAGGAGCAGTTTTCCACCCTGATAGGAGCCAGGCAATATTTTATTGAGCCTGACATGCTGCAGCATCCATGCTGGGGCCTCTCTTCCCTTGCTTTTCCTGCTCTCCTCAGCTGTAGATTTCCAAGGGCAAATCCAAGCTGCCAGTGGCCATGCTGCATCTCTGAAGCAAAGTTCTTTGCATTATCCTTAATGGTTTTACTTCTTCGTTTTATATCCTGACATCAGGGGATTTTTCTGCCTTTTTTTAATTCCTGATGGGTTGGTGTTCATTAATAGAAAAATAAAGGAGATTTTAGAACAAAAGGGAAAAAGGGAAATAATACACCACGATGAGTTACTGTTCAATAAAGCTTCCTGTTACAAGTAATGAAATATTATAAGAACAAAGAACAGATAAAATAGAAATAGTTTGATTTTTTAATGTACTTTTTTAAACAACAGTAGAGGAACCTGAAAAACACTTTAAGTGGTCTGCTCCCCCTCCTGGCTGTCTCACTTTTGCTGGCAGCAGTGCTGCTCCCTTCATTGGGTACCAGTTTCTGACAGCTTCAGAAGGGAATATTGCTTCTGAAACAGGAGGCCACTGCCTTGCTCCCATTCTAATTCTTCTTCGGAGACCAGTCCTTAGTCCAGAAAGCCTGGAAAGAGGGATGGTGCAATCCAGAGAATCACAGTCAAATAACGTTAACTGGGTTTATTTACACAAGGCAGTGAGAGCAAGAGAGAGATTATTGCCCAGGAAAAATTCCCTTACTGGTGAAGAAGAACCAACATTCAACCTAATCCCATGGAAGTTTCTTTACGGGGCCATTATAACACTTTGTATAAATTATTTTCCTTTCTATTACCTACCAAGACTGTTATTTGGTAGCTTAAGGAATATCAACAATAACTTTAATAGTAGAGTTAACAGGGATCAGTCTTCATTAGCTGTGTGTCACTTCAGCAGTTTTGTTTCAATTTCAATCCAACTCAGTTATTAAATACTTAGTTTCTAAAAATGTTTTTTCATCTTTGTATGCTCTGATAATTTCCCTTTCTTAAATAGTTTTTAAATCAATTTATTCTGATATGAGCTGTTGAAAGTACCCTGCCTGAACAACTATAATACTACAAATTGGTCTAAGAAAATATGCACATTGATATAAGCTGTTTGGAGTTTATTTATTTCAATGATTGTACCATGCTGACTTTCTAAAAACAGTGTTCCCTTTTTACTTTAACGTTTTAGAAATACATAACTATTCTACAACGCTGTTTTCAAATGTTTCACTCCAGTTTGTAATTAAAAATGCCAAAGTTCTGTGTGTATGTATACATATGCATATTTATATATCTCATATATTCAAATGTATACATGTACCACTAAAAGCTGTAAAAGACTGCACCAGTGAATTGTTTTTATCATCTCTCCGTCTCAGAGTAATGTGAAAGTCTTCTGGTCTGGGACAGAGTTGTCAAGTCTCTTCTAAGAGTAAGACAGGAGACAAAACTGAGCAGGTGAATGTGGGATGCAGAGGTTCAGGGACATCACACCATAACTAATATGATCTAGTGAAGCTAAATTTATTATCCCTAAAAAGACTATATTTATAATAAATACGTACTGTCTACGTGTCTCTAGCTAATATATGATTGGTTAATCCCAGATGTTCACTCATCTAAAATAGAATGCTGATTGGATCACCTAATTTTTCATGCATCTTGCTGTGGTCGTCTGGCCCACCCATGGCTCACTTTTTTCTTACTTTCCCAAGCTTGCTGACAAACTTGCTGAGTCCTGATGACTCTTCTTTCTTGTATCTTTTTCAAGGATATACCGACCCCATTTCTGAATATGTCCATTATTCATTGTTTGTGAACGTGTCCATTGACCATTATTGCAAGCAGGCTGGATTGTGCGTCAGCTGAATATGGCCATTGTCTAGCAAGAACTCCTCAATCTGCAAAAAACTTTCAACAGGTGAACAGCCTGATAAATTTCAAACAAGGGTGGTTTCTGATGGAAAAGGGCCAGCACTGTGGCCATGCAACCACAGGGGACTGCAGAATACGAAACTAAGACATGTCTTCGGTTATTATTTTGTTTCATGCCCTTTTGTCCTGGTTTGAAAAGGAAGTGAGTGTTTTGGGAGTTTGGTGGTCAAACCAGAAGGTGCTCAGATTTGAATATTGGCCACTGAGGACATGGATACGCCTCTGAGAACACAGTGGGTTAAAAGCAGAGAACTCCCAGGGGAAGATCTCTTGGGTTCTGTCCATGAAGGAAGTCAGAGTTCCCCTGCCCAGCTCAGGGGGTTAAAAGCAGAGAACTCCCAGGGGAAGCTCTCTTGGGTTCTGGTGGTGAAAGAGGTCAGAGCTCCCCTGCCCGGCTGTGGGCTGGGTGCGAGAGGGAAAGCCATGTGGCCTGGTGAGGTAGGCCGGGGCCTTGGACAGAGAAGGGAGGTGAAGGCCCCTGCAGGATGGAAGAGTGGAGGAGCACTGAGAGGCATCGGGCAGCCACCCCCAGAGAGAGAGAGAGAGAGAGAGAGAATGGGTGTCTGTGCCTGTGCTACCTTGAGATTTGATATCATGTGCCATGAAGGAGAAGGGGAGGTGCAGCAAGGGTGCAGCAAAAAGGTGCCGAGCAGGGCAGCCATGGGAGTTCTGGGCAGGCAAGAGCCCGAGATTTTTAACCCTTTTCTTGGATGATGGAAACCTTACAAATGCTGATCCTCCTGGAGCTGAATGAAGAGACATAGAGATGAGATAAGAGGAAATGGGCAAGTGTGATGGAAGTTTGTGCAAGTGAAAGATGTCAGAAGAGTTGAGAAGAATTCCAGGTGGGAGGGATGATGGAGTGGCCTTTGGGTGGACTTTTCTTGTATAGCCAGGGACAGAACCATTTTTCCTGTGATACAGAGACTGCATTTAGGGGCAGGCAATGGCTTGGAGCCAAGAGAGTGCAGTGTTGTTATGTGAAGGAGTGGTGTGAACAGATACAACGAGTGAGGAGGGTGGTGGTGCCCTCCATCCTCAGGGAGGAAGAAGATCTCTGTTCTCAAGACCGGTCGGCCCCAGGGGGTGAATTTGGGGGGGACAGGTGTCCCAAAAGTGAGAGACTGTGCTTTTTTTGGAACTGGGCAAAGCATCCTTAAAAGGAATGCCCTAGAAGCAGCTCTGGTCCATGTGCAGTGGTGAGAGCACTGGGCATGGAAGGAGGATGTCACCATGGCAAATTTTCTCTGGGCAGTGCCACGTGTGACAGGAAACACAAGAGGTCTCAACTGTGTTTCCAGGGGAGGCCTATGGAACAAGAGGGACTCCTCTCTCCTTGATGAACTGAGAATTGATTATCTGAAGGGTGGTGATGCACTGAGAGCTGGTGATCTGAGGGACGGTAACTGAATTGAGAATCCAAGGTTTTGTCTTACTGTGATGTGTTGGGAATTTGGTGGGAGGAGGAGGAATGTTTTTGGAAGGTTTTCATTCTGAGTTTTGTGTGTTTCTTTTATGTAGTTGTAGGTTAATAAAGTGGGTTTTTTTCCCCTTTATTCCTAAGTTGGAGCCTGCTTTGCTCTGTTCCTGGTCACGTCTCACAGCAGACACCGGGGAGAGGGTATTCTCATGGGGGCACTGGCACTGTGCCAGGGTCAAACCATGACACCTTTCTACAGTTAGTGAAGAGAGGTTTACCCTGAGTTTTCTTAAACCCTTTCTGCTTTTCCACACAGAAGGTTCATTTGCAGAGGACTCAAATGTCATGTGTGGTTGGATTGCAGCTGGCTTCATTAAGTGCTGGAATACTAGAGTGGCTGTTATTCTTCCAGAGGGGCAGGGGATGCTGAGGTGCAAGGCAGTGATCTGCTCTGCCTGGCAGAATGCCAGCAGCACCAGGAGGGAAGACACTGGCCTTCAGTGAGGTCAGTGCCACAATTAACTTCTCCTCTCCAGCATATGGGGCAGGGAGCTCAGACAAACCAGAAAATAAATCTTGGAAAACTTACAGTTATATTTGTCTACTTAGCTCTTTTACACCAAGAATGACACACAAACAAGAATAATACTAACTCACAGTAACAATAAATTTGCCCCAGTTGCTACAGGGTGACTTGCAGTGTCTTTGTTCACCTCCTGTCTTGAGATGAAAGACATTGGCTGTGCCGAATAAAACACATTGCATAGTTCTGCAGGATTCAGGTTTTTAATCACAGGAAAATCAAAGACCCAAACATGGTCTGGTGCTAAACACAGACTCACCTGTTTTAGGTGCTTGCTGTTCCTTCTGCATTCATTTGAATGGACATAGAGGGGAAATGGGCTGAGGAGGGAAAAAATAATTACTTTTATTTTTCACTTAAGAGTAAAGAAGAATTTCTGATAAAATACAACAAGGTGTTTCCTATGGGAACATCCATAGCTATGAAGATAGATACTTGGCAAACTTGCTAATTTCAGGAATTAGTTTGGATTAATTGGTATTTCTGGGGTACTTCTCAAGAGAAAAAAAATGGTTAAAAGATTAAACTTTCCTCACCAAATTTTCTGAGTGATTTAGTGAACATCCACACTTCTCTTTGACATGTTAAATTAATGATACTGCATAATAAATGGCAGGGCTCAAGGTACTCTAACAAAATATTCTATCCATATTTTCTTAAAAATATCAAGTCTTACAGATGTTTCCTAAACAGTTATTGAAAATCTGTTTTTTTAAGTGAAAGAAAATGTCTAAGTCATATAGACATTAAACAGAAAAAATATGTACTAGACAATGAGTAAATAGTTGAAAATATCAGTTTAGAAAGATGGTAATTAGATACATACTTATTTGCATAAAGCATTTATTTGAGCACAAGTACACAAGAAATCAGGTTTTTCTAATGGGCAGTTTTCTAAGCTATATAACTGAATAGTTCATATTGAAGAAACAATTGTTTTATAAGGCACACAAATTCTCATTTTAAATCAATCAGCATGAGGCTGCATTATCCTTTCAATTAGTGAGATTATAAGGGCAAGGTAGTGCTTCCCAGTCCTTCACCTCCAGTTTGTTCCAAAGCACACAGTTGTGGGAAATCCCTCCTGCTTTGCTCAGCTTTCTGAAGAAGGTGTCAGTGCTGGGTCTCACAGTGTCTGTGGAATGCCACCAGTGCCTCCTTCAGGAGCTTGGGCATGAGGCTCTGCCAGCAGAGTCCTGAGAATGGCATCCCTGTGGCTCTGCCCACCTCAGTATCATTACAAGAGGATTATCTTCTTTTTATCCATTCATCCAGGGTAGGAAATACATCCTGTTTCCAGATTCCTCACCAAAACTCCTGTGAGGAAGCAATACCTTGTTTGAGACCTCCATAAGGAGCAGGGAAATCTCTATTGCTCCCTTCTCTGGGTAATGTTCTTCTGATATTCAGCTGAGGTTCCAGAAAGAAG
The DNA here is from genome assembly GCF_028551555.1 of Melozone crissalis. Classification (NCBI taxonomy): domain Eukaryota; kingdom Metazoa; phylum Chordata; class Aves; order Passeriformes; family Passerellidae; genus Melozone; species Melozone crissalis. The sequence goes on from NW_026535812.1 coordinate 4,075,724, forward strand.
GGATTAATTTGCACAGTGTTCATCTCCTTTATTCTATGACTGATCACACACAGTCCTTTACAAATGCAACTATAAAGCAATGGTTAATTATTTTTCCAAATAACTCCCTGTACATAGAGCTGTAACATCACATCAGCATCTATACCAGAGACATCCAAGTTCTTATACAGCTCTGACAGCTGGGGAATAGCTTCCTCACTAAGGAGTACATTACTCCATCCTACAGCCACTTGGAAGAGTAGTGATGCTCCAGTCTCAAAAGCAGAAAAGAGCAAAGCAGTCTGGCTGGTTGGGTTCTTCCTTCAGCCACCAGCTGTCAGAATTCTGCAGCTTACTCAGGGAGACACTGTGATCACTTTTGAGCAGGGCTGTGCAGGCTGAGATTCAAGGTACAAGATTTATGTGGAGGTTGCATGTGCAGCAGTATTCTTATGGACAAAACACTGCTTTGTGTTACGTGGAGTCACAGGCTGGAGACAGAGACAACTCACTCCTCAGATTTACACCTGAATAGAGCGCCCTTTATTGTTTCCCTTTATAGAGGTGGTTTGAAGCACCCCGGTCTAAAACACTCATTGGTCTGGTCTGAACAGCTCCCAGCTCTCTGAGCAATGAGATGTCTGCACCTTAGGATGGAACAGGATTGGGTGAAGTCCCTGTGTGACAGCCTAGGGGCTGGGTTATGGAACTGGGCTGGGTTTCTTATTTATAACTGAATTAATTGCTCAGCCACAGACCAGCTGTGACAGCTTTGGTAGATTATGATGATGCTTTGCAGTGTATCACCTGTAAATTTAACTTTGGGAGTTTGTATCAATGCCTCCTTTTCCCATATGCAGTGTATTTTCCTTCCATCCTGCCTTAATTACTACTTCCATACTGTATCTATTGGCACTGCAGTGACAGGGTGTATTGATTTTACAGATGGAGGAAAGATGTCCTGTGAAGGAGCTGCTGAAGTATAAATGTGGAACACAAAACACAAAGAGAGTATCTTTTCAAAAAGCCCTGGTACATAATATGAATATTTCAGAACTTGATTTAAAGTTTCTTCAAGAGGTTGTGGAGATATTGGAGACCTATCTGCAATCTGCACACCTTCACTTCGTGGTCAGGGATATCAAACCCTTTCCCAGAGATCATTTAATCATTTCCAGGAAAGCAATGCTGACATTAGTAAAGCCAACATATGTGGTAAATATATCCTAATGCAGAGTCTATTACTGAGACAGAATAATAATGCTATAATAATAATAACACAGAATAATAATACAGCAATTCACGTGACTGAATGGATTTACTAGTCAGTGTTTGCATGTCGCTTTTGTTTCCAAAAGCTCTTCCCCAAAATGAATATGCTGACTGTATAGTACAAAGCCAATTTCAAGTGCATATCTGTTGACTCCCACAAAAGCAGAATTTTACCATAAAACCACATATTCATGGCAGAAACAGATTTTTGTTCATTGTATTAGAAAACAGAAAGACACCAGGTAACCCAGGTGCCCCCAGTGAAGCAATGCCATCCTTCACACTGAATATCTGCATACTGAACTACACACTTGAGATCTACACCAGGATATTTTTAGCAGTGTTTTCTTCCATTCCTGGTGGTGTAGGGATAATTTCAAAAAAAATCAGAAGTATTTATAGACAATGAGAAAAAGAGCTCAAAAAATCAATGGTGTAACTTTTTTTCTTATATCACTTAATCAGCTTTGCAGGTAGCTCAGCTACTGAAATTTAAGGCAAAGATTTATTAGAAGAAATCAAAAGGAAGCAGAGTCATAGCAACAGCAATGCCCCAAGGTATCTCCTTTTCTTCTTTTAAACTAACATTGCTAAATTGCAGACGTCTGTGGATGAGAACTGGTATTAGGAAAACAATTAGGATAATAAATGAGATTCTAAAGTAACAGATAAAAGCTCATTCAATATCTTTAAAGATCCCATTTCAGAGACAACCATGGTTTATCCCAGAGTGGGAGAGGAGAAAGGCCCTCTGTGCTCACCTGTGAATTGCCTTCATGAAAAACTCACCAATCGCAGGCAGAATGACTCAACTGCCTAAAATGTTTAATTTTTTTAAATTTATATGCGTAATATGCATCTTTCTATGAATAATTGCAAATAAATGTAACATTTTCAATTTATATGAAATCTACTGCCAACCAATTCCAAATTATTATCTTTTTTAGGCTTCCTTGTTGCAGGGGCACTGCTGCTTAGTTCCGGAATCAAAGTATAATGAAACAGTCTTTCAGAACCTTCCTTTTAACTCCCTATTTGTAAGCAGTGCAGTGTTTTCTCTCAATACTGTAAAAATATGTTCAAAATACATAATAAAAATATTTATAAATATTTAAATATATATTGAAAACCTATCAAAATTATTTGAACCAACAGAAAAAGAGCAATTCCAAACCTTGTAAATTTTTTAAAAGCTCTTTCAGGAGGATTTTTTTAGTGATGGAGAGAAAAATGTGCTGTTTTTTAAACTCATATCAATATCCCTCTCCCCATCCAATTATCTATTTTCAGTGCTCTGAACCAGGGTAGTAGGGGCCAGGCTTTGAAGCAGAGCCCCAAAGCATTAGGCTGCTTTCAGAATAAGGCAGGAGGGTTGACCAGGGGACTGTGGCTGAGGGAATCATGCTAATGCCATTAAGATTCCCTGCATTTTTTGCCTTCCTTAGTGAGAGGACGTAAAAATGCAGAGTTGCCCACTTTGAAAAGCCTGTCCATGGTCACTTCTCCCTTGGCACTGCAGGGCTGCTGTTTTTCCCTAAGGCTGCCTCCCCCTGGCCAAACAAGCTCAGTTCTCTCAGCCTCTCCTCATGTGGCCAGAGCTGACACTTCTGCTGGTTCTCCACTGAATTCACTCCAGTTTATCAAAATACTCCTTGTATTTAGGGTCCCAAAGCAGGCCCAGTGTTTTAAGTATGCTCTAATAAATGATGACTAAGGATGGGGGTCAAGATGCTTTCTTGAAACAAGTGGTTCAGTCAGACCACTTTTGTCAACTGATTGAGTGGTTCAGACCACTCAGGCGGAAAGATTTTTGTCTCATAGCTGCAGCAAGTGGTGCTATTTGCAGTGAGCCTTTCCTTTCCTTTTTCCTTTCCTTTCCTTTCCTTTCCTTTCCTTTCCTTTCCTTTCCTTTCCTTTCCTTTCCTTTCCTTCCCTTCCCTTCCCTTCCCTTCCCTTCCCTTCCCTTCTCTTTTTCTTTTCTTTCTGCTTTTGTTGAGGATGTTTTAGTATGTTCTGAGATCACTTCCTCAGCAAATTCCCAGGAAGCAGAAGATGGAAGCCACAGGTGCCTGTCCAAGCCCTGAGGGGACACTCTCAGGTGTGCTCTCAGCAGCACCAAGGGGCTCTGTAGAGCTGTTTCCCTGCCCAGGCTCCCCAGGCTGCTGAGGGGTACCAGAGGGATATGCAGGGAGCTCAGCAGAGGCTTATGGTGAGCATGAACAGCTCTTCCCTGAGCACTTGGGGAGCATTCTTGGTGTTGCAGCCAAGCAAGTGAAAGACCCCCCATTCCAGGAGTGGCCCCACTGACCCAAGGGAGGCTCCGAGAGCTGGAAATTGCAGATTCTCCCAGGTGCCTGGCCTGGGCTGTTGGACAAAGCTGAAAAATGGGGCATTTTGCAGGCCACCAAAGTCTGGTTCTAAGCACCATATGCTTCTCAGACCAAGAAGTTTGGTTTCAGTCTTTTCCTGAGCATTCCAATATAAAGCGCAAAAATCTGATGTTTTTCATTAGAAGATGCCAAGAGCCTAGGTCACATACACCATAAGATTTATATGGAGGCTGTTTTCAGCTATTTCATAAAAGCATATTCCAATGCAATGACTTGTAATCAGCACTAGGACTTCAGGCTGTTTCATTCACTGTGATTTGATTAATACTTTTTTGAGGCAGACTGGCATGATATAGAGTGATTAGACCAAACCTTCCAGCAGTTTTGGAAATCCCAACTCACTCATCTGTGATTTTATCTCATTATGATAGCTGTATAAATTAGATTTTTAAAATAAATTTCCAACTTGATAGTATTAAAATTTCCTTATTTTCCTGTGTAGTATATTTTATAATTTTCTCTTCCTGGCTTCACTGCTTTATATTGCGTTCCATTGTCACAGTGGAATACATGCAGATTAAAAACTGGTTTCCTGTGATAAGAAGGCAAAGAAGGTGTCTGAAGTAACAGCCTAACAAATTACACACCACAATTATTTATTTCATTATTTTGTTGCTTGTGAAATGGCCAGCCATGAAGTACTACCTGCTGCTGAAGGACTGAGATGTATTCCAGAGTTTGGAAGTAATTTTTTGCTTCCCTGTAGAATATTTGGTTTTACACTGCGGCCCAGTACAGATACTGAAAGATGGTTTAGAGGAGTAGACATGTGTCCATGTCCCTAAGTTGGATTGAAATTGGGTGACAATTAAGATGACAAACAAGTGCTGTTTAAATCTCAGGAACAACCAAGCTGAGACTGTAAGTCTTATCCTTCAAAACAATGCTTGATGTGTTTATGTGTTAAAATTTAAGGAAATGCAGGTCAGTGAGGGCTTGAGGAACATCACCAAGCTGTCTGCACTTGCATTTTCTTATGTTCCAGAATGTATAAGAAAAAATAAAAGTTACTGAGTACTTTGTGTGGACATCTACAGTTGGACATCTGTATTTTCTGTATTTTTCTTGGAAGAACTTGAGCCCAGTTGCAGGAGCCTCGAATTCTGGAATTTATGACATGTTGTGTTTTCAGGAAGCATTTTCTTTGAAAAATCTAACTGCCTAATGGATTAATTACACTGGCTACACATTATTGTGCTCTTTGTGGTGTAATGCCCCAAAATGTTTTGGTTTGGTCTGTCAAAGTGCCCCTGCTTGAGTTAAACATGAGGGTTACTCGCTCATTGGGGTGCACATGGGGTGCACGTTCAGGGTTGCAAAACAGAAACTGGGTGGAACAGTTCTCCACAAAGTGCCAGGTATTCATCCTGTAGGTTTGGCCATGCAAGGTCTCCCAAAACAAGGTTTTGTTTTCTTTGAAATGTCAGCTGCATGAGGCTGTGATGGATGCATCAAATGCTGATGAGGTCAGGGGCTTGGCAAGCTCTTTTTCCTTGGAAGGCAGGGCTGCACAATACTGTTGGTGGCTGGAGTTTGTTCAATAACGTTTTCAGTCTTCCAATTTATTTACTTTCAATTTTGGTTTCAGTTCATTTAACCTTCAGAAAACATTTGTGCTGTCTGCTGCTTACAAAAGGAAGGCTCCCCCCAGCAGCCCCTTGCTGCATTTATCTCTTGCTGTGGAGCTACAATGTCTGCAGTAATAAATGTATCCGTTTGAAATGGATGTAATTAAGTTCTTGTTGAAATGTCTTCTGGAACAAAACATTAGCTTTTGCTTTCAAAGGGGAGATATTGCCCAGATAGCACTTCACCTGGCCAAGGACAAATGTTATGGTTAAACATCACTTTCTGCTTGCTTCTGTGAAACAGCAAGCATATCTGCAATATCTGCATTCAAGCACTTCCATTTCTTAATGCACCAAAACAAGGATCTCCCCAGAACTGAAAGCACCGCTGTTGTAACTATTATTTTGTTTTTAAAACAGCCCTCTCATCCTACCAGTTTGCTGTGATTTATTCCTTTGAACTTTTAAATTGAAAGATACAACAACAGAAAAAAATTAATTGGGCAGACATTTATATTTGCACACCAGACTTCTGTCTCTAGAGGCATGGGTTCATCCAGCTGTACATTTGTAAACTAAAGCTGGATTTGGCCATCCTGCAGTAGTCCCTGGTTGTCCAGCTCAGAAATTCATATGTGATTTGACACTAATTTTGTCATCTTGAAAGTATGTTGTAACTGTGGCTGTTGCTTTTCAAGCTGGTGAATGTCAGGGAAATCAAAAATCCTCATTTTCCCACCACCTGGGAAAAAGCTCAAGGCCCAAAGATGAAGGGTGGACAAGAGGTGAGTTCCCTGCCCAAACCTGTAGATTGCTGGTCCCTCTGTGTTGCACAGGGCACGGCCCAGGTCCTTTTAGCACTGTCAAGGTCCTGGCAGGTTGCACAGGACTTTCTAAGTACTGATGGGATAAGTTAATAATGGCAATCATCAGTCCAGTGACTAAGAGCTGTACATTTTCTTAATCTGCATCGAATAGGAATGCTCAGTAACTATGCCGGTACATCCTCTGTGTATTTTACATGAAGTGTTCTGTTTTCAACACTATATACAAGCATTAAGAAACTAATATTATTGTCTTGGTTTGAAAAGACAGATGTCTGCTAAGGAAGGCAGGAGCCTCCCCTGAAATGGAAAATGTAACTCTCTCTGAATAATTATAATTTTGAAATTAAGGGGCTCTCAGGCAAAGATATGGGATTAGGAATAACAGTTCTTTATTAGGGAAAAAAAAAAAAAAGCAGTAGTACAAAACAACAATGCCAGAGTCAGAGCAGTCCCTGCCCCCTGTGTGCCAGGGCGGTGTCCCAGCCCCATGCCATGGGGGCTCAGCCCTCCTGCAGTGCCAGCTGTGGCTCTGCTGCAGCAGGGATCCTGCACAAGGGGGGAGTTTTCCTCTGCAGCTCCAGGGCTGCTGCAGATGGGCCTGGGCTCCCTCTGGCCATGCAGGGCAGCAGAAAGCTGCTCCTCTGGCAATGCAGGGGGCAAAGGCTGCTGTGCTGTGCCAGGCTCAGATTGGATCCAGGTAGGAATGCTTGGCTCCTCCCCTGGGCGGAGCATCTCCCCATGGGATGCTGGGATTGGATCAGCCCTGCAGGGACACTCAGTGGCCATGGACAGCAGAGATCTCCTGGAGGGAGGGTTGGCTGGGGGAGAGATAAAGGAAACTGCCCAATGAACAGAAGATAACTGCCCCACCTCTAACCAATGGCAATAGAATACACAACCCCAGCCACATCTTGCATTTGTAACCTAAGATAATTATGTATTAGGAAATGTGGAAATACAGATGAAATACCAAATTGCCTGATTTTTCTATTTTCTATCCATGTCTTGTTTCAGAGTGTGTTTTAAGAAGCCTCTATTTATCACATATATTTTGTGAATATATATTTTTCCAAGAGTATTTATCAACATCATTAATGTTGGAGACATAGAAATTACAGTAACATTATTTCCTATAACTGAAATTTGGAAACACAATTTGAAAACCACATGGGATATAACAATCAGCCACTGTAAGAGCTGACTAATACCTTGCTGTGTCTCCCAGATCTGTGACAAGGAGTGGCACTACTACGTGGTCAACGTGGAGTTCCCCGTGGTGACGCTGTACATGGACGGGACGACGTACGAGCCGTACCTGGTGACCAACGACTGGCCCATCCACCCCTCCCACATTGCCATGCAGCTCACAGTGGGGGCCTGCTGGCAAGGTAAAATCACACCAGAAAACAGGCAACACTACCAGGAGTTCAGGCCAATAAAGAATCTTGCCTGTGTTGCTGGTTGTATAGGAAATAAACTGCTAAGAGATTGATGGTTTAAAATCAGGTGTAAATCCAGAGTTGTTAATGAATCAAGTCCAAGGATAAAATGGGCAGGACATTAACAGGCTTTGCATTTTCATCACCTGAAGAAGTATTGGATACAGTTTGTCTATTCAGTGTGAAAGATTGTCTTCTTTATCTTTTGTGCTCCTTTTAATTGTTTCCCTTGTTTTTCCGCCTTAAGTGAACTATCTAGGTACTAAAGAGCTCCAGCTATCTCTTTTCAGTCCCTGCCTCAGATTTCTTTTACAACTCCTGGCCCAGTCCTGGGCCCTTCACATTGGATGTATCTCACCAGCAATTCCAGGAATTTACTTGATTGACCCTGTTGTACACCAGAGGTAAAAGTGAGAGTAAAATAAATCCAGAAGTCCAAACCCCTGAGCCATATGGGCTTTTGCTTAAATATTACCTCTCTCTGTTTTCTACCCTTTATAATCCAATTCTTCTCATTCTCTTTACCTGATCCTTGCACCACTTTCTTTCTCTGTTCTCTGCCTTGTACCTGAAGCGCTCCTTTTTCTCTGCTGCTCTGTTTTTGTAAAGTTGCCTCCATTACCCTTCCATGTTGATTTTCAATTTACACTGTCTTTTTTCCACTTAAAGTATGAATTGAAGGAAATTATAATTAGGAAAAATGCTTTAACATAGATTCTGTCTCTTCCCCACTCTTTCATGTAGTCTCACTTTCTCCATTATCACCTTGTTTACCAATTTGATCTCTGCTTATTTGCAAAATTTGGACATCTTACTCATGGCAGGGCTGTTCAGTGTTAATAGTACTCGAAGCAAATTCAGCTGTTAGATTATGAGTGGGGTAGAGATCCAATCTCTACTTTGAGGAAAACATGCAGAATGAAGCTGCACTAACCTTAAAAACAAAATTTCATAAGTTGACAATATTGATAATTATTGTAGTTGTGATAAGCTGGTCGGCATTGCACTAATCCCATATACTGGGGAAAGTACAGACTGTTTCTTGTCTAGCTGGTGTTTGTATGTGTTGCTTTTTTTGTTATGCAATATTGGTGCAGTATTTTTAGATCAAAGTTCCAGAGTTAGAAAATGCAAATGTAATTTGTAAATTTAGTTCTTTCGAGACATGAGCAAATGCCATAGAGGCTGTGAATAATACTCAAATTGGGAAGATAAGGAATTAAGGCAAAACTGCTCATGTAGGCTCCCAATACATTCAGGCCAGGGACTATATTTCATATTTAAGCTGTTAAAAATAAAAAGTGGAAATTGTTTTCAAACATTTTTTTTTTGCCTGGGATAATTTGATGGCTTAATTAATAACCATTCAGGATAAGATTCTTCTTCTCTTTTGGTGGAACACCTAATTTAAACTACTGAAATCATATGTATAGCTGCCATTAGTATTTACTGTAATATTGTTATTGCTCTTTTCATAGTGACAGAATATGAGTTCCTCAAAAGTGGAAAAAAATTTTCCACCTAATGAAAATGCTAAGATTTAGTAATGCAGTGTGCTGAAGATTCTGATAAACTATCATGGGTGAGGCAAGAAGATAAATTTCTAATGGTCATGTGAAACAAGATTTCAAGATACTGCTTTTGACAAATCTTATCATTTGGTACATTTGTTTTGATCACCTCAAACTATTTTACATGAATGGTGTGGAAAGCCACTTTGTTAATAAGATTCAGCACTGTATTTCAGTCTGTGAAAGAGTAATTAATAAACATAGAAAATCTATTCTAGTCAAATCTATTATAGTCAAATCTATTATAGTCAAATAATTCTAGTCAAAACAATCCATTCTAGTCAAAACAATAATTTTCAAAGTTTATATATTTCAAGAAAAAGGGGCTCAATGAAATAAATATTTTGACTATAAATACTTTCTGTGAAATTTTTATTAAGTCTACTTAGGCTTATACATTTTAGCCAGTAACAATAGTCTAAACCTCTACATTTTCACAACATTATAAAGCTGCTTTACAGCATTCTGTGGTTTATTTCAGTAAAAAAATATGGTGATTTTGGTGTCATAAGCCATTCAGGAGTCTCCTTGTTAAGAGGATATGAAGAATTTCCAGCTCTGGTTTGCTAAGACTACTTCCTTTCTTTTCATTAAAGCACTGACAGAAAGGAACACTGGTCTAACCTCTTCCTTCAGAAAGGGCAAGATCTTCTTTCCTGTCTTTACTAAACCACTTTACAGTTCTGAGTACACAGCATCCATTTGTCAAAGTCAAATTATTTGAAAACTCAGACAAGTAAATGCATCAGAAGAAATAATATTCCTTTTTTTCCCCACACTGACTCTGATTTGCTGACAGCCAAAAGTCATTGAGGCTGTGGGGCAGCTGAAAGACTGGCAGGGAGCAGGAGCAGTGCATTTAGAGGACAGTGAAAAATCAAGAACAAAAATGGCAATTTACTTTGTTAGCACTAATAGGAAAATCTGCTACTGCTATGGGGCATTTACCCTCTTGTAGATGAAAATGTTCAGTTCTGGTCTGGAAACTGGGAATTGTTCTCTGCTGCTTCTTTAGGAGCCTGAGTGTGCTCTGGGATGTGACTGACTCTTTGATCTTTCCATCACTTACACTGTTCCTCATCCTGGGACTCTGCAGCAAGCACCATGCCTGCACCTCCTCCTTGTCTTTCTCAGAGTTATAGCCTGAAGGAATCTTGGACATGTAAAATTCTATTATTGCCTATTACTAATATTCCAATGCCTGAGTAACTGTTTTCTGACTTTTATAGGCTTGTTTATAGCATCCATTATAAAAAGTTAGGTTGTTTTTTATTTCTACCTTCAGCTTCTCAAGTGAAATATAAGAGCAGTTTAAGATCAGTGCTGTTCTCCTGACCATAACATGAAAACAAACTGAATGTGCAATTCCTCAGGCTTATGTGACAAATTCAAACTTTAGCCTATGGTTTGCTCACTTGGCTTGTCTGTGGCATAAGCAAATCTCTCCTACATCTTTACCCTTTCCCTGGCAGTGTAAAAATTTTGCCTTTTTCATTTGTTCCTGATTTTATGCAAAAATTCTTTAAATAATGTGAGTTGTGTGCTAGAGCTCTCCAAAAAGTAGGGAAAACTGTCCTTTTCCTGAAGGGCATATTCTTGGAGACAAGCAGGGAGTGAAGATGGTTGAAAAAGCAGAAAGCCAGCCTCTAAAAGTGATGGAAAAGACCCTTCCTAGGGTCTGTCAGGCACTGGGTCAAGTTTACTGCAGTCCAGGAAATGGCCCAATTACTTAAAACCAAGCCTAGGGAATGGTTCCCAGCTCTAATGACACTCTGCACATGAGGAAAGCTGCATGATTTGTTCTGGCATAGTCAATATGAACTTTACTAAAAATTAGGTATACTGTATGTTGCTGTGGTATAATTTTCCTTTTTTAATCTAAAACCTTTGGTTTTTTCTTCAAGGATCTTACTAAACAGAAGATCTAAGCAGATTTACTCATTGATTTAGGGTCCTTCACAATGGTTAGCCTAGAGTGAATTCTTTTTTGTGCAGTTGATGCGCAGTACTGCTATACTTGAGTGGGGGTGGTTTATTTGAGGGTAGGAGTTTAAGCATTATCTTTAGGCTAAAGTGTTGATGTTGGTTTGGTAACCACAGTGAAGTGCCAGCCTTCATGCATGGCAAATCCCAACTTATTCCTTAGCTGGGATTTCAGTGCTGTGAGACCTGGGAAAAGGTAAGGCTGACCACAAAGCTGAGCAAACTGGGCTCCTGGTGAGGGCAGAAATAACTGGAATTAGCCCTTTCTGTACCCTCATGAAGTTTGACAGCTTTCTCTGCAGGTACATATGGTTAATTCTATAACTTAATCTTCACATCTTTAAAATTTTGTTCACATCGCTGGTCTAGTGATGATTGTCAAGGGTGTGATTTTGATGGAGGTCAGGTTATTTAAGGCCAAAGTGCTGCTCTTTCTCTATTGGTGAAAGAAATTTTCAGGCAGAATTACTCTCTCAGCATATCTAAAGGACAAAATTGACTTGCTTGCACATCTTCCTCCCAGAGCAAAAGAGACACCAAAGAGAACAGGAGGGAGGTGGCCCTGTCTCTGAACTGCTTCTTCCCTGAATGGGTATCAAAGCAGACATGGTCCATTGGGAGCTCCCCAAGGTTCTCATTACTACACTTTTTATTCTTTAGCATAAAAATACTTTAAGATTTGCCCGCTTACCTTAAGAGTCTCAAGATCTTTTCAAATAATAAAAAGGTGCAGCAAGGCAGGAGAGTCACCCATACTCTGTGGGAATAAAGGGCAGTAGATGATTTTTCTATGGGTCGCTTGAAAAAATCTGCATCACAGCAAGAATAGAATCAGAATTCATGATCTTCTGTTCTTATTCTCCCTTTTAGGTTTTAACATCCTATTTAATTCTCCTGAGCAAGGCAAATTGTTAGCCTGTCCTGGAGCACACTTTACAAGAGCTCACCCCATGAAGTTCTCCTCTGAGTTCATTATTTCTGATTCAGTTTATCTGAGGACATAGCAAATGGACCCTTTTACAGAGTGACAAACTTCTTCCATTAAACCAAGATTTATAGGTTCCCACTCTGATCCCTTTATTGCTATACATTCAGGGGCAAAAGCAGACAGAGCAAGGAAGCAAGTTTATGTGATTTGGTAGTCTGATAATTTTTATACCAGGGGCAGAAGACAGACTTCCTCATGGTTTCTCTGAAAAGATAAGGTCCTGAGTTCATACCAGGCATTTTGGGAGGCAAGGAGTTTGTGAATGGCTCTTAAAGGTCTGTCAGGAAAGAAGGGACACAAGTGAATTACTTGTCACAAGGTTATGCTGTAGCTTACCATAGCTGTAATTCACTGTTTCTATCAGTGCCACCCTTCAGCAGTGCTAGAGCCTCACAGTGTAATCCTGCTAGACACTGCATAGAGAAGGTATTTAGGAGAAGCCTGTCAACAGCTACTTTATTATCATGGATACAGCTGAAGGCTATTGTAGGTCCTGTTTTCTAAGGAATTGCTGTTTTCTATTATGATTTTCTTCTGTATTCTCCTATCATTTTCCTCTTATCTTAACATATGCTGGAAAGATCAGGTTTTCTATGAAGCCCTTCTGTAGAATAACCTTATTATCCTCACATGCCAGCCCTCAGCTGACACAGAAATCATCCAGGGCAGTCAGAACTGACTAATGATTCAAGGCAAGAAGCACCAGAAGAGTTAAAATTTGGAGAGGGGTCAGAAAAAAGAGAGCCAGTGTGGGCAGTGTAGCAGCACCCTGTGTGGGAACCCACAAAATCAGAGGGTTTTGGGAAAGCTGCAAAGGCAGGCCTCAGAGACAGTAGAACTGTGATTAGAGCTAAGCAGCAGCCGTGAGATTGGTCAGCAGAAAAATTATGTAAAAAGTAGAAAAGCAAGGGCAAATAGAACAGTGATCTGTGTATTAATGCTTGTCTGGAATAACTCTCTAAGCTACAGAAAAGTTTATCTAGCGAGATATTAGGGAATTTGAAGCTTAATAATGGAGCTCTGTGCATTGTGTTTTAAGGCTCACAAGCAGGTATTGTATTTGAAATAAGCAAGCATTGTTTAACCAAAGGTACCTGTGCTAATAGTGGTTGGATGGAACTACTGTCAGTGTGCTTTTGCTTTGTGGGATTGGTCAAAAAACTTTTAAAGTGAGTTGTAACATTAAGTTCTTTATCTGCTGCCTGGGATGTGAGCTGCTGGCATCTTCCCATTGTCATAATCATGTAATGAGAGTGATGATGGAAAATAAAACAGCTCAAGGCACGTTCCACAGCCCTGTCCCATTCCTGATTTGTACAGAGAACCCAGCTGGTGACACCCTGTATCACTCAACCTTGGACTTCCTCCAGAAATTAAGGTATTTAACAGATAAAGATTCCCCCTGCTGTGCATCCAACACTAATGGATCAGGCCAAGGGTGCTTCCATAGCTTGCACAAACCTGACACCTCAGAGGAGAAGTACAAGCACACCTGAATGCAACAGCACCAGGACAGAGCTCAGCACAGTGAGATGCTGAGCATCTGTGTCCCAGTGCTTCCATGGGCACAGCAGTGCTCTTGCTGCACTGTCATTTGTGACCGTGTTCAGAGGGGTCCCAGGATGAGGGAAGAGACGAGGATCTGACTCCATGTTTCAGAAGGCTAATTTATTATTTTATGATATATATTACATTTAAAATATACTGAAAGAATAGAAGAAAGGATTTCCTCAGAAGGCTAGCTAAGAATAGAATAGCAAAGAATGATAACAAAGGTTTGTGGCTTGGGGCTCTGTGTCCGAGCCAGCTGATTGTGATTGGCCATTGATTAGAAACAGCCACATGGGCCAATCACAGATGCACCTGTTGCATTCCACAGCAGCAGATAACCATTGTTTACATTTTGTTCCTGAGGCCTCCCAGCTTCTCGGGAGGAAAAATCCTAAGGAAAGGATTTTCCATAAAAGATGTCTGTGACAGTCCTTCTCATCCACAGAAAGATGGGGCAGATTTCACTGCACTTCAGAGACCTTTGCTGAGTTTCAGCTGTAATAGAAATGCAAACACACATGGAAGGTTTAGTTTAGGAGGGTGTTTTCTTGGAGAGCTGAATTTGCATTCAAATCTGTTACCCTAGATATATGCCCCATTTTTAACTCAATTTCTGCAGGGAGAACTACTTATCAGCACAAAAATATTTTTTGGAGAATAGGGATTTAGGTTTTTTGAGCAACATTTATCTATTGGCTGGATTGTGAAAAATTGTATAGTGTTTTTATTATCCTAAGAAAAATCATCATCAATAGTGTAAGTTATACCCACTTTGGGTTTAAGGATGTATTGCAAAGACATCAGTTGGCATTTGGACATGTAAGAGCAGGGAGCCTTTAGTGTTCTCTGAACTTGGCCTACTTCAGATAAAGCTTTAAAGCCTAAAGCTGTTTGAGTGAGGTTGTTGGGTTATGATACCTACCCAGAGCAGAAGCAGACTTAACATGGGCCATGTCTGATGACGAATTTATGGTTATTTTTTATCTGAGTGATATAAAAAACCCCACTAAAACTTTTCTGTGCTGAGAAATGTCATGTCACTTATTGGAGATACTCCTGAAATCTGTGTTAAGTTTCATCCTGTTTTACAGCCAATCTCCTTGTCAGAGAATTAAACCTAGCTCCCTAAACTGCTGTAATAAAAAGATGGGATAAATTTGGAGGCTTGGACCTGAAGACTTCAGAGCCAGAATGTCTTCTGCCTGCTCCCAGATTAATTCAGTCTTTATGATGGAACCCTAAATACTCAATTGTTCTTTAATTATCTAGCTCAGTATAACCAGAATCTAGAATATCTTTAAAAAATTGCATCTCAGTTGGAAATTCTCTTGACTTCACCATTTCCCATGAAAAGCTCATTGTGATTTGACTGCCTTGATAATTACTTGCTCATTATTAGGATAGGACAAAAAGCCTGCAAAATCTGTGAGCTCAATAAAGTCACTTGTTTTGACGTGCTGATTGTTCTTTGGAGATTGGTAAGGAAGGCAAACAGCACTTTACATCTGTGTAATCAAACCTACAACTGCAAAATTCAACGCTAATCAAATTCTGTCACACTTTATATCAACTCAATGCAAAATGAAAAAGAAACGTGTCATGGAAACAGGCTCTGCTTCTTTAATGAAGCATTTCAACCCCATGAAGTCCAAACCCTGGGATTCTTCAGTTCCCCCTGGACTCCCCTATACTATATCTAACAGATAAAATGTTATATCTAGCAGAACCTCTCTGTGTCTGCAGCGAGAGGGGATTGCCAGGTAACAGTTCTTAACCCCCCTAAATTGTTGTTCATCTGGCAGTCTTCAACTGTTTATAACAAAACATTTGTTTTCCTCCATGTGTATAAGGAGTCATCCCCACTGAACTGCCCCCAAGACAGACAGACAGACATCTGCAACATACTCAGCTAAAATTAAGTAGGTTGGTCTTCTCCATTTGATCTGGTGTGTTTGAAATTTCAGGGAGCAGCTCTAACTGTGTCTGTGCCAAGAACTGATATTGTAAAGTCTTGCTTTCACTGGCAGCGTTATCACTCCCCACTGAGGGGCCTGTGGGGTCTCCTGCATGTCCCTGGCTGTGCTCCTTCCTGTGAGCTCAGCCCCAGCTGAGAATGGGACAGGAGGCAATCAACACTCACAATGGCTCAGAGGCTTTTAGGCTTCTTGTGGGAGGGGAAAACCCTGGCCCCAGTGTAGGCGATGCCTCTAGGCTGCACCTAATATCATGGGGCACTGCCCGTCAGCATACCCTGATAGCTCTAGTTATCTAGTTATCTAATTATCTAGTTATCTATTATCTAGATAATTCCAGCAGCAAAAGAGATGAGAACCAGCACAGAAGAATCTCAGTCCAGAAAACAGTTATTATTTTAGCAAGTGAAAGCTATGATGCATGCTACTTCGACAATGCCTAAGGGGTGAACAGTATTGTAGTGAATAATTATGGATGTCATGGTTCCTCTGGATGCCTCCACAGTCTGCTGACACCACCTTCCTTTTACAAGGGTTGAATTAATGCCAAAAGCCACCATCCATCCTCCTGTATCTGCCAGACTTCAGAAGTGTTGGTGCATGCTGAGTCAGGTGTGAAAAGCAATGCACAATTTTATCAGCAAGATCCCAACAACCCTGTGGCCTGTGTTCCCTCACAACTGGGATGGCAACCACAACATTTACATTTAAGGAAGAGAAAAAAATCAGTAGCTTCAAAAAATTTTCATGGAAGGAATTGTAGTAAGAATAGTTGATGACTAAACTATAGTGTAATTTCAGTCTTTTTTCAGTTACAGACATTAACTTAATTCCCTGGCAGCAGGGAAGGTTCTGTTTTCCTCACTTGGCTCCATTATTAATTAGCCTTAACCACTTAACCATCCTCCAAGAATTAGCATTCACAGCATATTAATCCATAGCAATCAATAAACATAGTGCTGAGTGAAACACAAGATACAACACAGTTGAGGACTAGGTTTTTGCTGTGTTTGATGAGTGTATTGCACATTTAAATGCATTCACTGATCTGAGCCTGCTTCTTATTTTGCATCTCCTCAGAATTATTAAGACCTACTGGCAGACATACTATAGGTTTCTAAACTTCAAAGCTCTAGGATTAGTGTTGGTATTTTAGCCTTGGAACTTGCTGTCTTCACAATTCTGTAGTGATATGAGAATGTGGAGCTTCAAACAAAATATGATTCCTTCTTCTTCTGTAAGCTCTTAAATTATTTTGTCTCATTTTTAAGGAGATGCTTGCTTTTTTTTTTTAATTCAGCATATCTTTTTCTGTCCAGTTATATTACTGCTGTATATGTACTTTTAAAGACAATGTAAGCAGATAAAAATAACAGCATTTTGGCTGAAAAGCCAATGTCCCCAAAATGCACTATTGATTTACCAAATAATTAACAAATAATTCTCTTGGTAAGTATCAGAAAGGTTGAACTTTAGCTGTCGTATATGTGAAAGTTTCTAGGAAATCTCAAATGTCAAAAAAAAAATCTCAAAATTCTGCCCAGAGGAAATTTCCTGTGTAATGGACAAATGAATGAGAGTGGACAAGAATAACTTCCCCTTGGGAACTTTTCTTTGGGGTAAGAAAAAATGAGGCAGTTTGTGCTGTAATGTTTAAAAAAAAAAAAAAAGAAAAAACGAAAAAGAAAAGAAAAAACAACAACAAAACAAGAAACAAAACCACAAAAAACCCAAACCAACCAGCCAAACAAACAAAAAAACCCCTTCCTACTTCTCTGAAAAAACAGCCTGCTTGGACGCCCCTTTTCTGTCAGTGCACCAGTGTGTATTTTCTTCACTATATAAAATAGCTCGAGTCTTCCTCATAATGCTCATCCCACAGAGACTGGAAGTGAGGGTTTTCAGGGTTTTAGGTAACAACAGCAGCCTAAAGAAAATCTGCCACTGCATCCCTATCCAACGCCAATCTACACACAAGTTAAAGTGCAAGTTTGAGCTATCTTGCCTGCCAAAACCAAGTTGTTTGATACTAAAGCTACAAACACTGTAGAGATGAGTTATCTACCAATTACAACACCTTATCAACAGCTTGTCAACTGCTAATCCAATTAGTCTGCCTGGCTCCCTGCTCTGTGGCTTCCTTGGTCCTCCCAGGCTCGAGGCAGGCAGTAATTCACATGCACTGAGAGAGATAACACTGTAGGAAAGACAAGCTCTAAAAATTCTCCTAAAGGAGGATGAGTAAATCACTAACTGTCCCAAGAGTAATTGAGATGCCATGATCACTGGAGCAGGCAGTCTGTAATCACGTTTTATTGACAGCTCCTAAAGATCAGCCTTCCTTCGGAGTGCCTGGAGTGGAAGCAAACCGAGCATGTCTGCAGGTGCAACACAGAGAGACAGGACCAGACCTGGCACCAAATGATGCACCTGGGGCAGGGACAGCACTCCCAGCCTCTCAGAGAGGGGCTGTGCACAGCTCCCTGCTCGCTGCAGGAATTGCCAGCATGTCCTCAGACACAGCCCAGGGAGTGTGGCAGTTTGCACACAGAGAGCCACACTCTCAGCTCATCTGGTGCTGTGTTCTTGGGAGGACAAAGGCAGAGGTAGCTGATCTTGTCATAGAACACTTGCAAATACTGCTTTTTTATAAATAAATATTGGACTTTAACATTTATTAAGTTAGTGTTTGAGTACTTGAGTAAGGTCATTTTTAAAAATCATCTGCTTCCTTGTATACATTTGGGAAGCCGTCTTTCATCTCTGGGTTTGCTGTCTTCTTGGGTTGCTGTTGATTATTGCTGCCCCAAGATGTGCAGGATGTCTCTGCTTTGGCCTGCGCAACTGAAGAACAAGTCTGGACTCTTCACTTTTAGGTCTTGATGTTGTTTATTAATTCTTATCTATAAAATTTTCTTTCTGACCAGCCGAGATCTGCTCAGCAGGGCAGCCACAGGCACTCTGACCGCCCCCAAGGCGGTGTTGTCCTTTTATACTATAAACTACGTAAAACATATTTACTCTTAATTCCCAATGCCTATCACCTGTGTTAGACAGTGAGCTTCTACTCTAAACCAATCCCAAAGTGTCAATATCACTGCAGAAAATGGAGAACAAGAAGAAGAAAGAAAAAGGACTAGACACGCCCTGATTCCTCCATCTTGTCCCCATAACCCCCATACCAAAAATCCTAAAATCTACATTTTCACCCTGTGAATATCTTATTATTACACCATTCAAACCTGTGTGACTTTCAGGTCCTCATACAAAGCTGGCAACTTGCTCCAAGGGTAAAAATCAAATCTCCAGGTGTTCTGGGCTGTGTGCCAGGGTCTCTGAGCCCCCCTGGCACGGTCCTTGGCAACTCTGGACACCGAGAGGGATGCACTGAGCTCTGACACTGTCTCAGCTTTATAAACACCTGAACATAATCGTGGAAAATCAAGAATCTTAAAGATAGCCTGCAACCAGACAGAACCCAACAATCCACAAAGACATTCCACTGTACCACAACAAATGGGATCTCAAATACCCTTGACTGAGATGGATAGAGATTCTTAAACGTGTTAAAACATAAAGTGATTTATTACATATGCAGTTTGTGTGTTGGTCCCAATAACCATTTTGCATCCTCTTTTTTTGCAGGAGGTGAAGTCACCAAGCCCAGGTTTGCTCAGTATTTCCATGGCAGCCTGGCCAGCCTGACAATACGGCCAGGGAAAATTGAGAGTCAGAAAGTGATTTCCTGCTTGCAGGCCTGCAAGGAAGGGCTCGATATTAATTCTCTTGAGAGTCTTGGCCAAGGAATAAAGGTGAGGGATGAACTGACATCATCTTTGATAAAAATTTAGATCTGATTTATGAAATGGAGAGCCCAAGGTAGAGTACGTACAGTGCAAATATACTCATAGAAGCAATGTAATTTCCCATAAAATCATGCAAAGAAAAAACAGAACAGTAAAAGAACTGTGACACTGAAAAGAAAAATGTTTCCATTTTTGCAGAGCTAGATGATCAGAAAGTAAGGCACTGCTGATACTTCAGAGCCTGTATGAATTGCCAGGTTGTGTTTTCATGCTTATTTTGTTACTTATACAGAAACAGACATGATTCCAAAGATTTATTGAATTTTGATCTCAAGTAGTTTTAAAGCAGTGGAATAATAAGTCCTAATAAGTCCCATTCTAAAAATCAGTGTGTTCAAACAGGAAAACTTTATGGTACATGAAAAATGAACACATAAAACCCTAAAGTCAAGAAATTAAATTTTTAGATTTGAATATAAGTCATTATCCATCTTCATTATGCATATGACTACTGGTAATGTGGAGCTTTTTCTAAGATTGGAGAACAACAGACAGGGAAATCCTGTTTCAGTTGACCTAGTGGCTAGATGTGTTTGCATTCATTCAGATATTCTGAAATTCTGTTCTTTGGATACACATGTAGGATGTTGGCTATTCCAATGCTCACATAAGCTGCATTGTCAGTTTTCTTTTACTGACACCATTATTTGGTGGCAGTGTTCTTGTGCTCAGTGTAAATGAATTTGTGAAGATGTTTCCTAGCACACAAATACCACTTCCAAAGGAGCTGAGCTTCCCTTCCAGCCCAGAAAGTTCCTTTGGGTGCAGACAATGCATCCTGAGGAACTGAACAGGGGTGTTTCGTTGTGGGGTTTTCAGAGAGGAGGAGGATGCTGCTCTAACACTTCCTCTGGAACATGCAGTGGGAGTGCCATGGACAGCATTTTATTAGCCAAACCTTTCTGTTGTACAGACTGACCTGAAATGCACCCAAATAAATGCCTGTCTGGGTGATGATAGGTTGCAGTGGTGTAGTATAACTGACACATTTTGTGAAAACGAGTGTAAAAATGAAAATTGAAAGTGCAAAGGTAAGGAGGAATTTTGCTAGCTCTAACTTTTACATATGAGGAAAGACCCCAAAGAATTATTTTATTATCCTGCCAAGGACATCATTAAGAATTTCACATTGCTGCTTCTCATAGCAATAGGACACAGGGGTCGGTTAAAGCTGGTTTTAAAGTGTAGTGAATACAGGAGCAGGTAGGGATTTCAGGAACCCACCTGTGTATGCCTAATAGTAAGTTCTTTGCTGGGATTTTCCATTAATTAAAGTACTTGTCTTGGTTTGGAAAGCCAGGAGTCTGCTAAGGAAGGCAGGAGCCTCCCCTGAAATGGAGAATGTAAACCCTCCCCACCTCTCCCAATTGCTATAAATTTTAAATTAAGGGGCTCCCGGGCAAAAATATGGGAACAGGAAATAACAGTTCTTTAATAGGGAAAAGGAAAAAAATAAAAGGATACAATAAACAATGCAGTACACTAGAACAACACTGACAGAGTCAGAACCCAGCCTGACACCCTGTGGGTCAGGGTGTTGGTGGCAGTCCCACTGGAATTGTGGCTCAGCCCTCCTGCAGTGTCAGGGGTGGTTCTGCTGGAGCAGGGATCCTGTAGAGAAGGATGCATTCTTCCTCTGAAGATCCTGTGGAAGGAGAGGCAGCTGCTGTTCCTCTGGGGAATCTAGTGGAGAAGCCGTGCTGGTGTCTCAAAACCTCAGGATTATATCCGGGTAGCAATGCTTGGCTCCTCCCTCTGGGCTCACATCTCCCAATGGGATGCTGTAGTTCTTATCAGCCATGCAGTGACATTCAATAGCTGTTATCAGCAGATGTCCCCTCCTGAGGGAGGTGTGAATGTGGTCACTCAAAGAGAGAGATAAGGCAAACTGCCCACTTGACAAAGGTAATCTGCCATACAGATGGTAATGGAAAACATCTTGCATTGCAATCTTCAACAGTACTGTGCATTTAGTCCATGGTGCTTAAAAGCATAGTAATTCCTCCCCTGTTTTGCCCTCTGAAACCTGAAAATATTTGAGTCACTCCTGTTTCATGGGCATGGGAAAATCCCTCTCCTACCACCCACTGCTGCTCCAGCATCTGTAACTGTCTTCTTCACTGCACTGGCAGTACAGAGGGGAAAAGGAAGACAAGGAATTGTTTTCTGCCTTTTCCTGCTTTTGCAAACCTTTAAAACATCTTCATTTTCTGAAATACAGATATTGGGCTTTTAAAGTTACTGATGTTGCTCTTACTGCCTCCAACAGTGAGAGCAACAGAAGGAGGCAAAAATGAAAGGAGCAAAGAGAGAGATTGTGGAAGGGTTTCTTTAGGGGGCTGACAGAAGGAAGCTCAGCTGAAAGCAGAACAGTTGCCTGACCTTGAAGAGAAAATGAGAGAGAAAGGTGTTGTGGTGTCAGAAACAAACACACCTGATCCCAGACAGGTATGTGAGACAGCTGCACAGACAGTGGGTTCTGTGGGGCTGTTTAGGTGGTGCTCTGCAGATTCAGAGTTGGCAGACTGATACTGGAGGGTGTTTTGGGCACTTTGCACCACAGAGATTCACGCTTCAACCACCTAAGAAAGAGCAGTGTAACAGCAGTTTCTGAGACAATAGTGTTGGACTGGTTTTGGGCTGCAGCCTGATTTTCAGTATCTGTAACAGCTCTCTGAGACACGTTCTAAACTGTTGCTATTTTTAGCTTTTTTAATGAGAAAGACAAAAATGGCTCAGACTGGGCCTTTCTCTGGTCCCTTTGGCAGCATTCCAGCTGTTTTGCAGCTGAGCTATTAACTGGGTAGCTAGAGTCTCCCTTTGCTAATTTTTTTTCTCTACTGTTGCTAGCTTAAAGAGAGGATAAAGAAGCATATGCAGGCTGGGATTCATGTTAGTCCTCCTCTTTGTTAAAAAATACCCTTCAGTGTGTTGTGACCTTCCTGCACAAGCTTTAAACCTCCATGTTCTGTTTGACAAAGGACCCTGCACTTCCTCCTGTTCCTCACAGACTGTTTGATGTGTTTGGCTTTTTAACCTTTCTGGCTGTAAGGAAGTGTAGGCAGCCTCTGTCTGTATTTTAACAGCATCTTCACATAATCAATGCCCAGCTTTGGGGAAAGAAAGCCTTTCCAGGAGAGAAAAGTGCTGCTTTTGTCCTGTGCTGGCAACAGTAGGGTACAATGTCAAGTGGGTAACGCAGATTTCCTCGGCAATGCAGATGGTTTACTGAACCAATTAACAGATAAAACAGGTAATTAGGATTAATTATGGTGAAGGTAAAAATCAGTCATTGGTTATGTCACAACAGTGACAAAGTTTTTGGTCATCAAGACTGATGTGTGTTCAGTGCAATGCAGTGGAGAAGGCTTGGGGCTACAAGAGCAGGCAGTGATTTTGCAGGGTTTGCTGGCCCAAGTGAGCAGCTCCATCTTAAATCAAGACACGCTTATTGATCATCAGACAGGATCGAGAGTCCCCTTTAGTGTGTCTGACATTAATGAAGATGTAGGAGGCAAATGTTGTAACTGTTTTGTTCATTCGTGTTGAAATATATCTCAGAAAGGTAGCCCAGGATAAAACCACAATAGAAAGCAGCCAAAATATGCTTCTGCATGCTAGGCTGGCTCAAAAGGCAATGCTTTTATATGGGGAATGTGTTGAACCTAAAAAGATTGCACAGAAATAATAATCATGGTGGTAAGTTAAGGTTTTGAACCTCTATAGAGTTCAAAAATAAATAGCATTGGAAATTGGTGCAGAAATTGAATCAGCAAGGTTGATAAGGCTGGGAAAAGAACAGCAAATCTGGATTCATTTTTTAGGTGACTGATACAAGTACATGTTATAGTGAACAACATGAGGATTCAGCCAATGATAGCTACAGAGATTTTTTTTCTTAAATCATTAAAATTTTTACTTACATCTGTGCAACACTCCTTAAAAATATATATTATTTTGTACTCTGTACCTGGTCCCTTAAATACTAATTATCTGTATTTCTCCTAGTATCACTTCAACCCTTCCCAGTCAGCCCTTGTCATGGAAGGAGATGACATTGAGAATATAAATCAGGCCCTCCAAAAGGTCTCATACATCAACTCCAGACAGTTTCCTACTGCAGGCGTGCGACGTCTCAAAGTCTCATCTAAAGTCCAGTAAGTTCTACTTCAGCTGAACTGAACAGATTAGGAACATTTTTAATGAATTACTTTTCTCTTTGGCCATGTAAAAAGAATAATTTTGGCTCAATTAAATTGATAAATCATACTGCTTTGTTATTGAACTTTAAAGGATTAATTTAATTTACTTTTATGCCAAAACCACCGTTTACATGGTGGATTACTCTTGATATTACCTTCTTAAGAAGCCTTTCTTGTTAGTGTAATGTACTTGCATTCTCTTTAATGCTTTGGGGCAGGGCTTTAGAGGGAAAACAAGCAGAGTTCTAAGAGCTCTCAGGCAGCCCCACTGGAGCCAGCCCAGCCTCACATCCCAGGGCTGGCCCAGCTCCTGTGCCAGCATGAAATGAGGCAGAACTTGTCAGGAGATTTACTTCCTGCACACTGCTGATTCAGGTGAAAGTGGAAGTACAGGCACCTCTTGTTCACTGCAAATATTGGAGGGTCCCAAAAAGTTTCCATTTGAATAGAAAATTAGGCCCTTTTAATCACTGTCTTGGTTTGGAAAGACAGGAGTCTGCTGAGGAAGGCAGGAGCCTCCCCTGAAATGGAGAATGTAAACCCTCCCCACCTCTCCCAATTGCTATAAATTTTAAATTAGGGGGCTCTCAGGCAAAAATATGGGAACAGGAAATAACAGTTCTTTAATAGGGAAAAGGAAAAAAATAAAAGGATACAATAAACAATGCAGTACACTAGAGCAACACTGACAGAGTCAGAACCCAACCTGACACCCTGTGGGTCAGGGTGTTGGTGGCAGTCCCACTGGAATTGTGGCTCAGCCCTCCTGTAGTGTCAGGGGTGGTTCTGCTGGAGCAGGGATCTGTAGAGAAGGATGTGTTCTTCCTCTGAAGATCCAGGGGAAGGAGAGGCAGCTGCTGCTCCTCTGGGGAATCCAGTGGAGAAGCCGTGCTGGTGTCTCAAAACCCCTGGATTATATCCGGGTAGCAATGCTTGGCTCCTCCCCCTGGGCTCACATCTCCCAATGGGATGCTATAGTTCTTATCAGCCATGCAGTGACATTCAATAGCTGTTATCAGCAATGTCCCCTCCCATGGAGGTGTGATTGTGGTCACTGAGAGAGAGATAAAGTAAACTGCCCACTTGACAAAGGTAATCTGCATCTTGCATTGCAATTTTCAACAATCACACATGACAGGATAACCATGTTGTATTCATTAGCCTCCACTTTCTGAATTTAACGTTTGGTTTGCTAAAGTTAGTTGTTATCTAGTTAACTTTGTTAACGCCTTGCTGCTCTGTTAAATGTCAGTGAAACATTAAAATAATATTCTGATATTCACCTTAGGAAAGACTGAGTTTGTCCCTCAGGATGAGATCTGTGAAGGTGGGAAGGGAGGGGAGGGCCAGAGCTGGGTGCCTGAGGATGAATTGGACTGATCTGAGAGCCACGAGCTGGGCTTGGGGCATTGCCAGTGCCACACTGATGTGCAATGTGTTACATGCAGTTAATGGCTGATGTGTCTTTTCAGATGTTTTGGTGAAGATGTCTGCATTAGTATCCCAGATATAGATGCCTATGTAATGGTATTTCAGGCCAATGAGCCCAAGATTACCATAACTGGGATGGACCACTTTGCTAGACCAGCTGCACAGTTTGAAAGTGAAAGAGGTGTTATTCTGTTCCCTGACATCAGGATTGTCAGCACAGTCACTAAAATGGAGCATTCAGTGGACTTAAGAGAACATGACAGAGGTTTGTGTCTTTCTTTTAAATATTATTACTCATTTTGTAATGTCTGCTCATTTTTTTTAAAGAATGGTGCAAACAAGTAATGCAAAGGAAGTCACTTCACCCAGATTAATTAGGCCACAGTAATGCTGTATTGAAGAAATTCAATTCAACACATTGAAAATGTGTTAAATGGTAGCAGATCAGAAGGTGTTTTAAAAAAAAGCAGATATTCTATATAGTATTCATTTAGTATACTTTAGAATAATTCCTTTCTACTCTTCCTTTCATATTCTGTTATGTAGGATATTTTCATTAGAATGCCTCTACTTGTAACAGAATTTTGTTAATTGTGCTGATAAGGTGAAAATCAGTAATTGAACAAAAGTTGAAGTTTTAGTCTGGTCTTATGTTTCCAGCTCTGATACTAACTTGTGAGTGATACTTGAAAAAGTAATCTCATGCCTCAGCTTCCCACCTATAAAATGTATATATAATCCTTTACAATATTTATTTTCAATGATGACTATTTATTCTACTGCTAAGCAATGTGTGTATTATTATTCAACACTGTGTGAATGTTCAAAAGTATAAATCAAGTTTAAAATCATTGTCTATAAAGGAATCTTTTGAATTTTTGTGTAAAAGGCAGATGAAATGTCTAGTAATTTGAGGAATCATTCTAAACACAGTTTGTTGGACTACAATAAGCAGCAACTAGATGGATGTCTCTGAAGAAGAGAAAATGGGTAATGGTATGCAAGTTTACAGGCACAGATTGCCTGAAGCCTACAAATTTGACTTGGGCTGCATTCTTGGATATGTTACAGCTGTAACTTAGAGCTGAGACACCCAGATTCACTGCACCAGGAGTTGGCAATCTAGAGTGTTAGGCTTTCCTGGCTGTGCCCTCCTTCCCAATGCCTTCCTTCCCAAATTCCTGCCCTCTAACATCAAGTTTGCAAAATGGGCAGGAAGTTCCAGACTTGCAGTGTCTGTGCCCTCAGGGAGCTGCTTAAGCAGTTTTGCCACACACTCTGTGCTAAGTTGATCAGAGAATTTAAATATTAATTTGATATGCTACCCTTTTTCCAGTAACAGAATTATTTTTTTACTTGTACATGTTGAAGGACAGTCAGCTTATAATTTAATTTCTTTAAGTCACACAGCACAGGATCTTGCTTTTTATAATAATGCCTTGCTCTTGGATAGATGGCCAGGTCTTTGTAATGTAAATTGTTTATGGGGCATAGAGTAACTGAGAGAATCATCCAAGCATAAATATGTTGGATGTGTATTTTTCCAGTTTGGTTTTCCTTGAGAAATCTGGTATCAATTCAGCACCGAAACATGGAATTTTTTACATGAATTTATTTCCAAGATCAAATTTCAGTTTTATACTTCCAATAATGTTCTTGGGTGCCTTATTATACTAAAGAACAATATATTTTCTATTTATCTCACTGGGTATTTGTAAGGCCTTCATCATCACAGCAGTTCAGCTATCCTGGCAAAAATTAAAAGCTCTGAGGCAAAGCACATAAAATGAATGAGCTGATCTGTGATAATTTTTCTTCATTTCTGTCTTTTTTTTCATGCCTCATGCCATGGATTCACAGTCAATAAACAAGTGGTAGTAGAGGAAATGCTCCACAACTTGGATTTCTGTGATGTTTTGGTCATTGGTGCAGAACTAGACCCTGAACAAGAGTGTTTAGAACTAGATCATGGGGAGCTTCAAGGAAAACATCTAGATGCCACAAATTCCACTGCAGGATATTCAATCTATGGTAAGTTCAGGAAATTTGTTTTCCCTTATTTTGTCACATCAATTATATATTGGAATGAAAGCTCAAATGTATAAGAAATTGGACAGAAATCTGTGATTTTCTAGCCATGAAAATATCCCAAGGGTGACTGTATCTTAAAAAACGCAGCTGCTTCTTGATCTCTGGATGTGCTGTGTTTGCCCTTTGGATTCTCAGCATCCCTCCTGCTATTCCCCGAGTAAGGAAAACAACATCCCTGCTTTCTTTAAATGTGGGGTCCTTGTGGACCATCACAGTGGAACATGGGAGTGAGGGGGCTCCTGAACAATGCTGGGACATTGGACATCTTTTTTCTCATCACTAAGTAATTTATTCTGTACCATTGTTGTACTTTCCCCTCTTCATTAGGGACCTTCATTCAGTTCCAAAAACTATCCTTACGTAACTGAGTGTCAGGGAACATTTGATGCCCTGTCATTTCCAGACCTTTCTGCCGAGTTCCGCGTGTTCTGTGAGCAGCTGATTTGTTGTTTATTGCCAGAGCAGCGTTCCCTTGCCTATCCCAGAGCTGTCCCTGCCCTCCCACCCCACAGGTGTGGACAGCATGTTCAGCTATGAGCAGGTGCTGCGGCAGCTCCGCTACCGCAACTGGGGCACCTCGGCCACCTCGGACAGGAAATTCAGGGTCAAGTGCTCCGAGCTCAACGGGCGTTACACCAGCAATGAATTCAACCTGGAGGTGAGCAAGGAGTTCAGCCTGGAGGTGAGCAGTGAGTTCAACCTGGAGGTGAGCAGTGAGTGAGTTCAGCCTGCAGGTGAGCAATGACTCAGTCATGTTTTCCAACCTAGCGCCGAGACCTAGAGCCCAGGTAACAACTCCAGGAAACTGCAGGACCTACTCAGCAATATGGTCAAAATTAATAAGTGTTTACAAAGATAGCTTAATAATTGTTAATAAAATTAAAAGTTATTTCATAATGTTTAGGCAACACCTAAAAGCTGATTATTATAGAGAGAAGAAAAAGTCACTACTTATCCAAACAGGTAAATCAAAAGAGTCCTGCTCTGTGTCACTTCAGAGTCAATAGCCAGAAAGGTTAGAATGCATTTTTCATGCTACAAATTAGAAATATATTAAGCTGTGAATTTTCCACTGGCATTAAAACAAAAGTTAATTTGTCCTTTAGCATCTGTGAAGTAGTGTCCCTATCTGCTGATGAACTTCATAGTCCAATGTAATATATGGAACCAGCAGGCTTGAAGTATAAAACACTTTTGAGTATCTGGTCTCTTATTTTTCTCTTCTCCCAGGTTAATATTCTGCACAGTTCCAACTCAAACTTCATGGACCATGTAAATCACATGATATTCCAGCCCAAATTTCTCCAATCTGTTCAGCACCCTGAGGGGAGTGTAAGTGCAGTTCCCAGCTCAGGTATGTGACACCTTCCCAGAGACTGCTCACAATGATTCCGATGTGTCAGTGTTTCCCTTGTGGGTCAGCCTGCTCCACAGACTAAAGTCCATTGTTTCAGCTCCTAAGACCTCTCAGAGATCACAGGTGTGAAAGAAGGTAACTCTGAATTCTATTCTGTCCAAGAATGTACTTTTAAATTAAAACCTGGTATCCTTTTTTAAAGTCTTCATAAATGGTTTTGTGCTCTGACCCCCAAGTTAAAAATATATAGGATATATTTTTATTTAATTTTTAGGCTATATGAGTTAAAATATATACCCAAATCTGAAACCTTTTCAGTGAAGTTAAATGCAGGGCAAAGATACTTGTTTGAAAGATGGATTCTGAAATCCTTTTAGCTGAATGATACATATGTAAAGAAGTAAAGCTGATGTAAAGTGTAGGTAGTTGTAATTAGTTATACACAGAGATGCTTAGAAAATTACTGTATTTTTCTTTACATTGTAGAGACACTTCACTAAAATGAAAATGAATGTTTAATGGATAAACTATTGCAAACTAGGTTTTTTCATTCCTAAATACTGTTTCGATTTCAGATTTACATTCTTATAGGCAGGGCAAGGCAACAGAATGGGTTATGGACTGGGTTATCCCATGCTCCTGGAACTGCAGTACCTCTCAGTACATACAAAGTGGCAGCATTTCTCCACTAACATAATTATGGAGCTGATTACATGTGGTAGTTCAGAGAGACTTCTTCCTGTGACTAGGTGGAGACAGGGGCCTCTCAGAGTACAACCAAACAATGGGGGGAAAATGTCTTGAGTCCTCAAGAGTCTCCGAGGAAGGTTGTAACACAGACAAATAGGGTGGCAATGCATTTATTTCTGGGAGCTTGAGATTGAAATTGCAAGTGTTTGAAACCTTTGAAAATACAAGCTTTTAGATGTACATTTTGTCTCAAGTAAGCTTGAGGCCTCAGCTGTGATCAGAAGGGGTCAACATGCAAGTGGACATAACAGAATTTTACTGCAAAAACTATTTGATTCTGCACTTATTAACTACCTGTCTTCTGTAGTTAAGTGGCTCAAAAAGCAAAGGTGAGCATGCTCACTTTTTAGTTAGGATTTATCATACTCATCAAAAGACACCTGTGAACACCATTTGTGTGTGCTCCACCTTAATGGATGGGCACTGGCCAGCACTTTCCATCATCCCAGGCACATGGAAGGTGTCTGTCCTGATTCTCACTCCAAAGGGGGGATGCTTTGGGTAGAAAATGAGCAAGGTTAGTGAGGTTTAGATGACTTGTTGCACGAGTGTAACTGCATGCCCTTTGCCACCCTCTGTCCCAGTGGTTCCCAGTGTGGCCACGATGGTTATCATCATCTGTGTGAGCGTCCTGGTGCTGGTGGTGATGCTGGGCGTGCTCCGGCTGCGCTCCGCGCGCCAGCACGGCTCCCTGGGGCACGAGGGACCCAAGGACAACGAGATGGACTGGGACGACTCTGCTCTCACCATCACCGTCAACCCCATGGAGGTACCGACCCCTGGCACTGCCAGGAGCCATGGGCTGGGCTGGCAGGGGGTTTGAGCATCTTTCAGGGTGCAATTGTTCAGCTGTGTGTGCATACACTCAAGACCCCAGCCCAGTTCTCAGCTCTGCACACCTTGATCAGATATAATTGAGAACTTCAGCTTTGTCGTCATATGTAATTACTAAAGAAGATGGTGAAGAACTCTCAGGTACATCCACTCCATCCATGTCTGTCTGTAGGTACCTCTCAGGAGGTTGCAGTTTATTGCAGCCCCAAGACACGTGAACAGTCTCTGTTTCAGCCTGCACGTTCAGAGAATGAGTCAGAGCTCTTCATTTCTCGGTCTCAGAGTTGTTTATTGTATCTTATCTATAAAAAATTTTCTCCTGTCCAGCCGAGGTCTGCTCAGCAGGACAGACAGAGGCACTCTGCCTGCCCCCGGGGCGGTGTTATCTCTTTATACTACAAACTACAGATAACATATTTACAATTACTTCCCAATACCTATCACCTATGTTAGACAGTGAGCTTCTACTCTAAAGCAACCCAAAAATGCCAACATCACAGCAGAAGATGGAGGCAGAGAAGAAGAAGAACAAAGGCTGGACATGCCCAAGTCCCTCCATCTTGTCCCCAAAACCCCCATTCTAAAAATCCCAAAATCTACCCCTTCACCTAGTAAGAATTTTATTATTACACTACTTAAACTTCTGTGGCTTTCAGGTCCTCATACAAAGCTGGTAATTTGCTCCACGGGTCATAATCAACCCCACAGGTGTTTTGGGCTCTGTGCCAGGGTCTCTGAGCCCCCTGGCAGGGTCCTGGCAGCTCTGGACACCCAGAGGGATGCACTGAGTTCTGACAGGTACCCAAGATGATATAGTTGGCTTTGGTTTTAACTTTTTCATGTAAGCATTTACACACTAAAAGGAGAGGAAATCATCAGCAGTTTAAAGAGGATGATGTTGAAGGTTTAAATTTTGGTAGTGTGGCTAACAAAGAGATTGCTTATTGATATTCCATTCTTCTTGGAGTAGTTTTTTTGTTTGCTACCAACTTGTATGAATTTGATGCTTAATAATCACATAATGATGGAAAGCAAATCTTCATGTTAGCATTTCTAAATGCTCATTTGAGACAGTTCTGGCTGTCAAGAAGGCACCTTTCTGATACTGTCTCATTTCTTTAAATGTATTGTAGAGATATGAAAAGCCACACCAGACAGAAGAGGAGAGTGAGGAAGAAGACATAGATGATGAAGAGGAAGACACAACCAGTGCTGAATCAGATGATAGTGAAGAGGAGGAAGACGAGGAAGAGGAGGAGGAAGTGATTGTCCAAAAGGGAAACAAACAGAATGCCACCAGGCAAGAGCAGTTGGAGTGGGATGATTCAACACTCCCCTACTAACAAACAGCCTGCCAGCCACAGCTCTTTTGTAACAACCAATACAATGTTTTTTCAGAGTCTATGAATTCATTGACAGGATTTGAACTTCTGCTTGCCTGTAACTGTTTTGCCTAAAATGATCTTGTTGTAGTAATTGATAACGATAGAACTGACCCTTTTCTTACAAAGCCTGGAGAAAAGGTGGTCCAAACCTCCTGGCACATGCAGTAATAAAGTAATCTAGAACTTGATCTGTTAGCAAGCATAGTTCTCAATTTCCTGTTTCTACCCTGCAGATGTGTGACAAAAATCCTGTCACTCAATCCATACAAATTTTTGCCTTTGCTACTTTTTTCACACAGGAGAGATTTCAGCTCGTTGTGTAGAATAACTTCTGTGGGTCCAAATACCAGTTGCCATATAACTTCACATTTTTACAGGTGTAAAAAAACATAATCCACCTTCAAATTGGGGCAGGGTTTTAGTGCTACAGGAGCTAAATTCCATCCGTCATCTCGTCCTGCCTTTTGGATGTTAACTGTCTTCTGCAAGGGAATATCTGGGA
Organism: Melozone crissalis; assembly: GCF_028551555.1. Taxonomy (NCBI): domain Eukaryota; kingdom Metazoa; phylum Chordata; class Aves; order Passeriformes; family Passerellidae; genus Melozone; species Melozone crissalis. The sequence continues at coordinate 4,107,683 of NW_026535812.1, forward strand.
CTTGACAGGGGATGCATGTGTGCTTATGTAGATGTGGATGGTGTATTTTTCAGGCATGCTGTCAGACCCTCAAGAGAGGGATTTTTATCCAATCTACCAATAGAAATTAAAAGCAAGTTTGAGAAAAACAGCAACAAGAAAGGGCTGCTGATGGTTATCCAAAAAAAACCCCATCCAGTCTGTGTCCATAGATTGAGTAATATGGTCTTATGCAAACTGTAAATTCTAATGGGATTGATTCACTTAAAATCTGCAGAGCTGCTCATTAGTTATGGATTGAGCAATTTGCAGCAAATCGATGCTTTAAACTGTCTGTCTCATGGAACCATTAGCTTGCTGCAGCATCTTACTGAACTAGTGGAAAATAAGTGACCCCATTATTCCATGACTATGTATAGCTGGGATTTAAACAATTATTTTAGATGAGGAAAACGTTCCCTTTTGCTTAGTGAATGCCAGCCTGAATTCCTGTCTGACTGTATTCTATAAAAACATGATGCCCTATTTCTTCTTCACCCCTGCCTGCCCGTAGTGCACAAGAGAAAGGAACAGCACTGTGAGTCCTCTTCTGTGCTCATAATTCTCCCTTATTTCTTCTGCCTGAAGCCATTAATGTTGACAGAAGGTTTTATAAAGTAGACAAAGAAAAATAGAACCTATTTGGAACCAAAATAGTTGAAAACAAAAACTAAAATCTTAAGAGGCTGAGAGAGTATTTTAGTTTGTTATGGTAACACAGCATATTTTTCTTAAACACCGTTTAAAAAAGAAAAAAAAAAAGGAAAAGCAGAGCTATGTAAGCTACATATACAATGTGTTGATTAGTCTGTGTGGTGTGTTTCTGGTCCCCTTTTCCTTAAGCACCTTTCAACTGCTCTGCTTACCAAATGCTGCAGCACTTGCTGGGGTGGCTGCTCCAATGCACAGAAACAAAATGGCATGGAAGTGAATGCTGCTTAGTGGCTTGTCTGGGTTGTTCTCCTGAGTACTTTGTCCTCTTTGCAATTTCATCTCTGACTTTTGCTTTTTTAATCTGCTGTTTGAAATAAGCTGCTTCCTCTTCTTCACCCTCCCAGTCAGTCTGGCCACAGCAGGACCTTCCTGAGCACCCTGAGTGGTGGCTGGTGTTGCAAAGGGCACTTGAAGCAATCCTGAGGGTGCCCACCTCCCTCAATACTGGATTATTAACAGCTCCTGAATGTGATGGGATATAGGGAATACAAAGGATGCTTGGGGGTTCTTGTAATTCCAGTTTCTGCATTTGGCAGCTGAAAGGAAATACTGAGAGCAACTAAGCCCTTTAGTTGAATATCTAGAAAGTAAATGAAAGAAAAATCTATAATAATTTTAAAATTGGAGATATTTATGCTTTTATTTGTTGTGCCAGCAATCACGTTGTCACATGGTTGTTAAGATTGGCAACACAGCAGTTTTGTTTTGTTATCAATCCTGTTTCATTTTATTCTCTCACACATATTAAACTTAGAAGAATATTTGAAGAATCAAGGCCACATAAGTACATCTTATCTGCACGAATAACAACTGTAAAAATGTCCACAATTTTTCTGTTTAATACAAAATTAATATTGATATTTCTGATTATCTTGAACAAAATGATATGTTAGATCAGTTCCTACCATCCTAGTAGCCTAGATAAATTCCCAGTTTTAATTTTATAGTGACATGAAGTAGGCTCTTCATGATGCTTGTTATCAGCACATATCAGCAAATCTTTACGCTCAGAAAAAAATATTCAAAATTAAATGTAGATATTTAAAAGTCAATTTCAGATTTAAAACTGGACTTAAATTATTTTAAAGTTTCCGTTATTCCTGATTATTATTATCATTGTTGCTATTGTAGTTGCTGTTCTCATAGCAAACATTACGGCAAACTTGAAAACAGCAATTTACAACCTTATTGACAGCCTTTAATTCTTTTATATGTTTGTGAATTCATCAGTGTGTTTCTCCATCTAACAGACTTTTATCTTTTTACTGCTGGAAGCAGATCTTTTCAGGTTGTATTCGTACATTACACAAAAAGGAAACAAAGTATTTTCTCTACTATAAATAAATCTACATTTTTAAACCGAAGCAAAGTCATACAGGCATGTGTGTTATCACTAAAACTTAATTTGCAGTAAGATTCTCAGCAAACTCAAATGTATCACTGTACTTATTTTAGATTACTTGTTTGAGTGCATTATGCAGCATTTTTCATTCAAATAAATAGAAACATCCTTTTCACAGAATGGCAGTGGGAATGAGGTACTTCTTCACAAAATGGGTCCTAAAATATTTGTATAGCACTAAAAGCAGTGGTTTCCTGAGCAAAACTACTACTAGAAAATCACAGAAATATGAATTTTTCTAAAACAATTCTAACAATATTGCCTCCCCTCCAGAAATTATTTTTTATATAACCTACTTGCTTAAAAACCAACCAGAACACATACACACATATGTACATAAAGACATACATGTGGGGGTTTTTTTGCCCTTAATCAAAAGCCAAAATTGTCTCCTTTTCTCCCTGAAAAAAAGTGTTTAGAATTGTAAAACCATTCAGGTTGGAAAAGACCCCTAAGATCACTCGCTGCAGCCCCTCAGGGCTGGCTTGTGGTGAGGTGGTCTTTTTTTACACTAGCAATAAACAAGTATACCCAAAGAAACGGTACCAGGAATCCAGAGGTGACAACAGAGGTCTAAAATGACTTCACATCAATGATCCCTGAAATTTTTGGAGTTCTAATTTAAGGCTGGGAAAAGCTGTAAAACCTACAAATGCAAATTGAAGATGTTATCTGAATTAATATAACTGCCTAAGTGGTTATTTGTGATTTATAGCTCCCATTTCTCTTTCATTTCTACCCCTCCATAGGTGTTTTATCTTTGCAAGTAAACCTTAAAATGCACAGTTGAGATTAGTATCAATATTTACTGCACTGGCTGACACATCTAGAACTAGACATAGGATTTGTGACATCTTTAATACTAATTAAAATAAACAGTTGCTACTTTTTCATTCCAACAGGTAACACTTTGCAGTGGTGATGGGACTGCTTTTTACCTCCTCAGAGGCTAATGGGAGGGAGCAGTTTATTTTTCTCTCTGGAATTTGGTGGTGCTGAGCTTGCTGAGCCCCATCCTTACTCCATTCTGGAACAAAGTAAGGCTCAGAAAGCATCAGAGAGTTTTAAATTTCCTTCTGTGACTGAAATCCACTGTCCCTGCCTGACCCTAAACTGAAAATAATGCCATGGAAATCAGTAGCCCCAGATGAAGGATGGGCAGAGGGTAGCCCAGTAGCAGCCCTTATTTCACTGTGGCAAAGCCTTTTGAGCTTTGATAAAATAGAAATAATAAATAATTTTTGTCTCAACTGTCCCTTTTTCCAGCTGTAATCTCAGAGGCAGCTTTACTTGCCTCCCTGGGACCCAACACTGCCTCTTCTCAAAGTTTTGGTGCCAGCACACACAGCTCTGCACAGAACAGCACCAGGAAAGACTTCACTGGGGTGACAGTAAAGGTCTGGTAGGATGCTGTGACCATGTTCACAGGGGTTTTTGGATTGGGGAAGAGACAAGGATCTGACTCCATCTTTCAGAAGGCTTGATTTATTATTTTATTATATATATTACATTTAAACTATACTGAAAGAATAGAAGAAAGGATTTCATCAGAAGGCTAGCTAAGAATAGAATAGGAAAGAATGATAACAAAGGTTTGTGGCTCGGGCTCTGTGTCCAAGCCAGCTGACTGTGATTGGCCATTAATTAGAAACAACCAACATGAGACCAATCACAGATGCACCTGTTGCATTCCACAGCAGCAGATAACCATTGTTTACATTTTGTTCCTGAGGCCTCCCAGCTTCTCAGGAGGAAAAATCCTAAGGAAAGGATTTTTCATAAAAGTTGTCTGCGACAGGATGGAGCTGTTCCTGGTATCCTGGAATAGAAATTATAATACCAAAATTAAGGATGTTTGCAAAAACACATGGATACTGAGAAAGGGAGAGGAGACAAAACTGAGTATGTCTCCTCTAAGGGGCCTCCCCTTCTCTTAATTCACACATGCTGACCAGAATAAGCATCTCAAAACTAGGATATCCCCAGTCTCAGGGGGGATATCAGGTTTTATCAGGTTCTGCCTTAAGAATTGCTTTCTGCCTTTAAGCTTAAAGTAGTTCTACACCAAGTGAGTAAATCTAAGGAGATAGGAGAAAAAAAACCCAAATGACAAAACATAAATATCAAAAAGATTGCTGAAGAAATCAAACCTCCTTCTAAGTCACTGAATTAATTCCTGTTGGTTGTACATAATCCTGTGCTGTGTAATCTCCCTCATGCTCTAGCATCACCAAAGGCATGAGGTTTTCCCTCTCTCTGCCCCAGAGCCTGAGCTCACAGCATGCCAGTGCCACTGCAAACAGCCATGGCAACAGCAGCCAGCCCATCCCTTGGTGTTCCCAAAGAAACCCACACTCCCATGCACCAAACCATTACACTTTGTAATATTTCCTACAGCACCCAGAAGCTGCAGTCCTGTACGGTCTCTGTACATTGGGGTCAAGTGTTTTTTTGTTTTTTTTAATAAAGAAAGGCATAACAAGCAATGTGGGAGAAGTGATGTAAACTGAAATGGAGCAGGTTCTCTAAAGCTGCATGTTTCAGATTGTGTATCCAATGATCAGACTTCTGGTTGCTGGACTCTCTTGGAATCCAACTTCATTTTTGTTAGCATGGAGAAAAAAGGTACAAAGAATAGATATAACCACTAAAGCTACAGCAGAACAAAATTCATACTCTCTTAACTCACCCAATCTCAAGAAATATTTCTGCTAAATATATTAGGAGAATTGCTCCAGTGATATCTCATAAAGTAATTATAATTCATCACCTTTGTAGGATTAGCAAGGTTCAAGCCTGGTATGGGTTTTTTTGTTTTGGTTTTCTCTGAAAAAGACATGGTCATAAATTAAAAATACACAAACCTGAATAGTGCAAAAACTGAAAGAGGAGCAAGGGCTTTAATTTCATAAACCTCTGTCTAAGATAGGGGGTTGAAGTAATAAACAACTGTAGCCCTCATTATTGAAACTTAGCAGAATAAAATGAACCCAGGATGTTTTGTATGTTTATAACCTCATTTCTGCTGATGAAAAGGCAGGCACCAGAGCAGGTTCCCTTTTTCCCTCGAGGCATTTTGCTGCCTTTGGAGTAGGTATTGACAGCAGTTTGCTTGTTATGGTTTCCATGTCTCTGCTGGCAACAGGAACAGTGCTGCTAGCATCCTGTCAAAGAGCCTGCTGGTGAACCATAATTCAATAATTCTCCTGCAGCTCTGCTCTCAGCCCTCCATGGTGGAGCACTCCAAACACAGGCAGAGGGAAAGACTCAATGGTTACAGCAGAGAGCTCTGGGCTGGTGCTTCATTAGTTACTGCCTATAAAGAAACACACTCAGCAGCATGAAGCACTGCAAATGTGTGAAACAGAGTTCAGGAGAAGGCCTCATTCTTATTTTCAGTGCTAGCTCATGGGGAAATTGTGCATTCACCAGCTGTTCAAGCTCCATGCCCATGCATTGTCACTATTTATGTCTGTGCTGAGAACAAAGAAGCAGCAGAATTTTTTTCCCAGTTAAGTACATTGTACAGTAAAAGAGTTCAGCTTTCCCTGGGCAAGGTGCACAAAGCTTGCCAAATGCTGTCTTCAAATAGGGAACAAAGATTTTACAATGGTACTCCATCCTTGTACTTCAGACACCCAGAAAATTTCATGGGAGTAAAATGCTTTCCTGCAGCCCTACCTATTCCTTTTGTATAAATCTGGATACAGTTTTGGGTTTTCAGAGGCATTTAACTTCCCATCTGGGTATAAACTTCCCAGCTTTCAGGTGTCCTTTGGTGTACTAACCCATAAAACTATTTTTGGCTGAATGTTTCAGGATATACTAAGGGGAGGAGAAAAAGCAAAAAGTTATTAAAATTACAATGTCTTTTTTTTCTACTCCTGCCTCCCCTAAATATATAAACAGGTACAAAAGAATTGATCACACAACCCTGACCAAGTCTGTGAGTACAATGACATTTCAAACCAGTACTGAAATTAGCAATAAATCTTTGTCTACAAACTGCTTAATGTGCAGTAGAGGAGAAGGTGGATGGTTGTTTTAACTGGGCATGCTCTTTAGAATGTGGAATGGATCAACTGCAATCAGTTCCATTAGAAAATCAAATGATTATTCAAGGAAGAGTGAACAGGAAAGTAGAAGAGAATACTGCATGAATAACAGAAAGAGTTGAGGTTTACAGTGATGTGAAAAAAGCTGAAATTTGATCTTGTAGAAAAGAAAAAAAGAGACATAAAAGCATCAGTGTCAAATAGTAAGAAAATGGAAACATTCTGTATTTCCACGGCAGAACTGACACTGTCACGATGAACAAGAAAGAGAATGAATGTAGGATGCTGAAGGGTTCCAGGATGACCAGACATAGATGCAAAACATACATTTGTGTGTTGTGTACATAAACCTGTGTGTGTACAGGAAAATCCCAGAATGGTGCCCATGGGGAGGTGGTGGCTGTGGTGATGAAGGAGAACTTGCAGGTTTTTGGCCTGGCTGATGCTGAAGTTTCCTTCTTGAGTTCCAGTCCCAGCACCTCCAGCAGAGCTGGGAAGGGAGCAGGGCCATGAGAGGGGTTTGCTGCACTGTGTGTGCATTAAGTAGAAAAATGTAGAGCCAAGGCCAGCCCAGGGGGCTTGGGGCAAACATTCTGTCTGCTTTAACTTGAGTCTGAGGGTCCAGTTACCACATAGTTTATTTGAGGTAAGAAATGGAACTTTTGCCCACAGACAGCTGTTGGTTAGTTTTAGAGATTTTTCTACAACAAACATATTCCATGGGTTGATGAGGAGCTGGAGATACCCAAGGCAGATTATATTCCACATTGAAAAGGCCCTCAAGTAAACTTTTTGTAGTGATACAATCTCCTAAGTGGCCACACAGTTAGGAAACCTGATTTTTGAAAATATACATAATAGAAAACTTTTTTAATTATAACAACCATCCCTGTGCCAATCTGAGAGCTGAAGTTTTTGCCTCTCTCCTCAGAAAAAACTACTGGCACATTTATTTTTGGCCTCTCCACAAACTGATGTAAAAGTGTGAGGTACATCTGAAAAGAGATGGGGTTTTTGTGTGTATTCTATTCCAAATACTGCACCACCAGTTGAGCAAATTTTTGATTGTGGTTAACAGGCAATTCTATTCAAAGGGTCACCATGACAGGGATGGGAAGATACACCAGAGTGGATTGTTGCTTTGCAGGGTAATACATGCTATGGGTGTGCTTCCTGAGAACTGTTTCATCTCAACTTCAGTGTGTTTTGAAGTTTATAGTAGACTTATCAAATCCTAGAAATAAAGATTAGTAGACAAAAGGAAAAAGTAGTGCAAGTAGAGTATTATGCTAACAGTGCAGAATTATTTCCTAGAATATATTTTTTAGTGTTAGGGGTGGGGGTGCTTCAACCTACTTAAATGTTTCTAAGCCTGGGGCTTCTACTGCTTCCCTTGGGAGATTGCTCTAGAGTCTATTAGAATTCACCATTAGAAAGTTTTTCCTAAAAATGAATTTAAATAATCCTTTTTGTAATTTTTATCTCATTAGTCCTAGTTATACCCTTTTGCACCACTCTAAATAGTTCCTCTAACCATGATTTATATCCTTTGAATATTTTTAGATAGTTATCAAGTTCATTGCCTTTGGTAATTTACTAGAGAAGCTGTGAATCCCTCCTCATCCCAATTCATTCCTTCAGTTTTGTATTTCTTACCTTTTCATGAAATGTCCTTAATGCACAAACTAAATTCCTTAGTATTTCCTTAAATGAGTCACAGTCAGTTCACTCTGTTAAGGTGCTCTGTGTTGCTGGTGTCACTGCATAAGTTGTTAAAGTTTAAACAATAAATTTAAATTGAAACTTGATTTCTAAACATTTTTTTTCTGTAATCCATGGATAAGTTCTCATATGATATTAATTTGGCAGTGTCTTTTACATGGGTATGATTTAACAAAGCCAACCGATAAACACTGCAGCCAATCAAACAATACTACAAAGTATAATTTGTTAAAACTTAGGTTGCTGTCATCAGTGGGAAAACAGACATTGTCATTCCATGATTTTACATGGAATGTAATGTCCATGTTTTTACACTAAACAGCAGCTATTAACCAGTACTTTCACTTCAGACAGATAATACTGCTTCTCCTCAAATGTCAAGAGAATGCATCTACTTTCTAAAACAAATGCTCAAGATTTCTAGATAGGCACTAACTGCTGCAAAGAAACAGAATTGTGCCAACTCTTCTGATTACTGCCATGCCCACCCTTATATTGCAAATTTGTGATCCATTTCTGCTCTCTGGCTGGCACGATGACCATGGGGTTTGTTTTAAAGCATGTCCCAAGCAAACCTGTGCTTGCTGGCTCAGAAGCCACACTGGCAAACAGGGAGGAAGTACAAAGGCAGCTTGGCTCTTCTCATTGATGTGTTTCCTTCATCTCCTCCTGAACTCCAAACCAGAACTGAAATCCTTGTGTTTGAAGAGCCACTGCATCACATAAGACCCAAGGGAAATAGAATTTGATTTCTCCTTCACTTGGGCTGTCTGCAAGGATTGGTGTAAAGGGGAGAGCAGGAACGCTGAGGGTTCCAGGGGTGGCTTTGAGGAGCTCTCTGCTTCTCTCAGCACATCTCTGTCCCCAGTGGGTGCAAATTGGGCAAACCATATTGTAGGAAATTAATTGCCAGGACTGGGTTTAGGTCACATGAACAAACAATGAATTCCTTGGCTGTCTGCTGTCACTGCTCTGCCCACCTTCCCCAAACACGAGGAGTACCCAAAGTCTGATGGACAGGGGGGAAGATGAATGAGCCTTGGAAGGTCAGGTTGCAACACAAAGAAGAGGAATTCCTGAGCAATGAGCTGCTTGTGATAAGCAGAATCAGACATGCACTCTGAATATTGCTGCATTTTGGTGAAAGGGGTTGTTCTAGTTAGATTTTTTTTTAATAACTATCTATATAGTTATTAAACATTTAAATGTTACTGAGACTGTAGGATTTTGAAGAGCTGAGAAATTATCTCATCATGTTGAATGTAACAGCTGTGCTCTAATTCTCTGGCTGGGACAATTCTATTTCATATTTCATCATCTCTTGACAGTAAAAATGGTATTTCATCTGCCTGCAAAAATTTACAATTTTTCCCACACAGTTCGTCATTTCCCACATTGTTTCCATGTTAGTGCATTGGTTCTTGTTGAGGAGCAGAAACTGCAGTTGGTAGCATGTATTTTGTAGCTTGGGATTGCTTCCTAGCTGTCCAAATTCTGTGTAGTTGTGGCCACTTCTATGGATAATAAAAAACTATACCAGAGAAGGGATTAAATAAATATATGCTGTATGGTTGTACATACAATGGTTGTACTCCATAAACATGTCTCAAACCAACAGACTGTTCAGCCCAGGAAAAATGCCCTTACACGAAATATCTTGCTGTTGATGTGAAACAACCATAAACCATATCTTGAAATGTCTTGTTGCAGATGTTAAATGCATTTCTGAAAGCATGAACCTACACAATTTATGCAGTACAATGAATTAAATGACTATATGCAATTGAAAAGATTAATATGAAATGATTTTTTTAATATAGATGAATCAGCTATTAAAAAAAAACAACCAACCCTTTCTTAATGAAATGTACAGTAAATTTTGACAGACAGTATAGTACACAAACCCTAACTTTACATAGAGTAAGAAGTTGTACAGAAGCTCCTCCATGCCATGGTGGTGTATTTCATAAAAGCCATGTCAATTTGCTCAGTCATTTATGAATTCAACATTGTTACTACCCATATGTTTTTCCACTGGACTGATTAAATGCATATTCCAAATAGATCTGTTATTTTAAAATTTGTTTTGTACATCCATACATGTATAAAGCCAGAGTCATTTTTGTGGTCACTACAGCACTTTCTGTGAATTGGCCAATAAATATAATTTTAGAATTTCACATAAAAGGTAATGTTGTCTAATCTTTATTTCACTGATTATTGAGATGTTCTCATTTCCTGAAACATAACCCTTGAACACTAACACACCTCAGGTGGCAAAGGTTAAATATCTGGCCCACATCTGCCATCTCTCTTGCTAATTCCTAAGGAGGAAAATGCCACGTGTCAAAAGACTCAGTCCAGTTTTAGAGCATCTGCACAGCTTTTCATCCTGCTGCTGAGAAAGGGAAGCAAAGGAAAGGGAACTTTTTGAAGAGCTGCTGGTATTTATATTTAATAGCATCTATTTCCCCCCTTCATTTTGGTGTGATAAAAGATGATAAAATATTAACAAGAAGGATGAATATACCACGTGTTGCACACATAAAATGTGAAACACTACAAGGGGAAAAACCTAATTCTGGGTCAGCAGCCTATGAATTGCATTAGTGCATGTAAGTGATGTATGTGATCTCATCACACACAGGAATGTGCACTGACTGCAGCCTGGCAGTGGAGATTGGAGCCTGTGAGTGTTGCTGCCTTTTCCACGCACACTGGCTGTGGCAGTGACCAAATATTTCCCTCTTTCTTCAGCACTGTGCCCTGACCACATCAGCAGCTCTCCCTCACAGCCCTCTTGTCTCCTCTCTCACCCTCCCCAAGTTAGAAGTTGCAGTCTGATGTTTCTCAACAAAAGTGGGACAAACTGGTAAATAAGACCACAGGCAGTTTTTACATTTCCCTGGCTGCTTCTGCATGAAGGGGCTTTGAGGAAAGCTCACCAAGGGAATCAAAGTGTGCCTTCCAGCAGGGAGGCTCCTGAGAGACTGAATTTTTCAGTGTGACTTCTGCAAATCCCACTAACTTCTCAATCAGAAATGCCTGCTCAAATGAAAACACCACCAAAAAAAAGATTCACAAACATATATGAATGAGAAAAATTGCTGCAGGGGCTAAGACAGAAAAATAAATCTGTGTAAAGGATTTTGGTAAAATAAAAATAACACATAGCTGTCTCCCAAGACCACCCAAGACCACAGATGTCTCCCAAGACCGAATTTCCCAAGACCATGTAAGATGTCATGTGCTGTAGAGTTAATGATGTTACAAAGAGACATTGACACCAAAATCACTACAGACCTTGGAGTGAGGAAAAACAGGGAGTTGTTTTTCCTGTGGTTTAAATTAAAAGGTTTGAAATGTCTTTCTAGTCTGAACTTAAAAAAAGAAAAATTATAACTTTCCTGAACATAATCATAGATAAAAGGAGGAAAAAATTATTTAGGCATATCAATGCAAACATTATCTTTAAAGCAGAGTTCACACAGAAATATAAGCAAAACCTTTAGAAATTTAGCACTTAGTGAAAGAGTTCAGCTGTGTCTTTGAGATTAGTAAAACTCTGAAAGCAGGGCTTTATTTTTTAGCCCTTTCTAGCTCTGCCAGCAGCTTTTTCAAAGGAAAAGGAAGGATCCTGTCTGCTCCTGCTGTCTTTCAGTGCAATGGTCAAGGAAGAGAGCAGAAGCTGTAGATTTGTTTGTGAAGCTTGTATCTTCACATAAGATAGGCAGGAATGAGATGTTATGAGTTCCAAAGTGATAACTCAAGCTCAGTTATATCTTTAGAACAAGCAAGGTATTTTTGTGTTGAAGAGATGGTCCATTTAGTTTATGGAGAGGATTGGTTCTGCTCCCTCATTTTACATCACTCCTCTTTCTGAGATCTTTCTACATTTAACTGCATTTCAGTACATTTCTGTCTCATCCCTTCAAGCAGATATCTATGACACAAGGAATCACCATCTAAATTAGTTATACCATTAGCAGTTCCAGCAAGAACCAAATAATTAATCTCTCTGTAGATGAAATATTTGGAAGAGCTCTCTGTAGTGACATCCACTCTCTGCCTTTCTGTGGGTAAAAGAATCCTTCCAGTTTCTGAATTTTTCTTCTGTGCCACTCATGAGTAAAAATATTATTCAAGATAGAAACAGCCATTCTTTAGGGAATAACATTTCCAAAAAGGCATTTGCTTCTTACCAGGCTTTGTCTCATTGTTCTCCACTGTCTGAGATTTAGCTGTTTGTTGTGGCCTGCTACAATTTACCTTGCAAGGTTTTGGGAATGGTCTTTTCTACTGCATGTTTTATAGAGTACAGCATGGAGGACACTTGGATTTATTAACATGAATGATACCATACAGAACAGATCACAGTAATAAAAATATTATTGTAATACTTGGGATGTGAGAGGGCAGAACAGGTAGAGATGAGCCTTAACTATGCCAACCTTGACTCTATTTCCTGTCTTTTTTGCCTGTCATCTTCACAAGATTCTGCATCCTCCTTTGTTTTGCAGTTTTTCCACCTATGAATTGGATCTAAAAAAACTTTTCTGGTTATCTTTTCTCATGTATGACATGAACTCTGTCCATGCTCCACCCACCATAACACCTTAGAGGGCAAGATGACCAAATACAATTACTGCAGATTGTAAATATTGCCATTACAAGCAAATCTTGTTCTCCTACAGCTCCTTTACAGACTGAATCAGAGGGTGACATCCAACTGCCCAAGAGTGAAAGGCTCTGTCCAGAGAAAGAAGATAATTGCAAGTGTGACAACCAAGTCCTAATGAAATTCATTACTTACACTGAATATAATTTTCTCCTTAAATACATGACAAGTACATATAGATATGGCCATGTCTACTTATTAGGGAAAGTTTAATACTAAAAATATTGTTTCTCAAAGGCTCTGATTTTATGACCATTAGGACCAACTCTTACAGTGGTCTAAGAGACCTTGAGAAATTCATTAGAATAAACAGTTACACAATTGTTGGATATTAACATAAGTATTGATAAATTTATTCAGACATCAAATATTTTTTCAGATTAAGAAATAAAACATAAAAAAATACTTAAGGAACTAGAAATACTTTTTACCTTATTGTCCAATAAATGCAATGGTCCAAAATCCCACAGTATATGCTGGGGATCTCAGTTTTACTCAAGCAAGAATTGAAAAGTTCATAATGCTGGTGGGGTATGTCTCCTGAGAGGACAGAATCAAGCCTAGCAAGAAGCAGTGTGGTGCAGGCAGGACAACAAGAGGAGTTCTGAGATTCACAGCTCTCAGGGCTCCTCCTTCCAGCACACTCTTAAAAAATTAAAATCTAAATGTTGATGCCTGCTTTGATGCTGACAGGTGATCTTCCTGCAAGGGTGATCCAGCAATGAGACAAGGCCTCATGCCAGGGATTGCTGGAATGCACCATTTTCATTTACTTTTTTGAATTTACAATACTTCTGAGGCAGTTAAAAGGTAAGAGCTAGAGTTTATGTCTAAGGATAAAATTGTCAGCCACCAGCATTGCATTCCCATAGTACCTATGTTTGGAAGACAACAATAAACACAGAGCTGGGGAGAGACTTGAAATTGGGAAGGTAGTGTAGAAATTCTGAAATTATTATGCCCAGAAGTTTGAGTTCAAAGCCTGTATCCCATATATTTTTTCAGTTTAATGGCAGCATTGTCATTTTTAGGTGTGTTTTTACAATAAATAAGTGCCATTTTTCCCAAAGTGCTGGGTTTCAGTCACATTTAGGGTAGCTAAGAGAGCTCGTTCAGAGACTACACTATTGTTGCAGAATATGTTCCTCTGCTGTTTAAGTAAATGCTAAGGCAAAGCTGAGGCATTTAGCCAAAATAATTGCTAATGCAAACGGCCTATTAAAATAGGAAGCATCAATTTTATTTATGCTGTCTCAAAAGTCTAGAGTACACACAAGTTGTTTTGCTTGCTGATTTTCACTGAAGACAGATTTTTTTCTAGTATTTTGTCAATACCTCCATTCTAAGTGGAATAATTATCACAGGGAAAATTAATCTTAACCACCATCTCCATTAAAGTGTGACAGAGCAAGAAATTAGCAAGGATTTTGTACCATTCCTACTTAGTCTACTTAAGAAGTGATTGCATTTTGGGTAACTTCAGCGTGGGTTGATTTTCACACGATATTGAACTGAATATTTTCACCTCTGAAAATATTTTGGCCATGACTCTCCCACCCAGAAACATTATCCTTGTTCCCCAGCTGCTTCAGAGACCCTGTGTGATGAAAACCAATTCCCACAGGACAGGCACACAGCCTGGCCCATGAACTGACAGAAAACCTGCTCTTGGGAAGTTCCCTGGCACTAGAGGTGAAAAAGAGAATGAGCACTCAGACAGCTTCAGCACAGCCATCCCAGCACTGGCAGCAGCGTGAGCTTATTAGGGAAAGTTTAATACTAAAAATAATGTTTATCAAAGGCTGTAGAAGGAGGAGGAGGAAAGTTCAAGACCAGTGAATATGTGACTGCAATACAGAGATGGATAAGGGAGAACTAAGAAAGAAAGAAAAAATGAGTCAGTCAGAGTCTTGAGGGGGAAAGAAAAGGAATTACTCACTGGGGTGCTACAGAACAAGATTCAGCCTTGCTTTGGACACTGGACATGACTTAATAAAAGTTTTATAAACAATAAAGGTTAAACAGTAACTTTGCTAGTTGGCCTCTGTATTGGGAAATTCTTCAATTCTCTGGCCTCTGTGGAATCAGAGAAAAAAAGCTCTTAAATACAGGGACTGCTGCATTCTTTTGTACTTATTTTTGTGAAGATCACGTTACAATAACAAATAGTTTTCTGAAATTTAAAATACAATTATTCAGCATTCAGTTGCAGTCCTCAAATGTAGCATTGAAGCAAACAGGTTTTTCTTCCATGCACAGTCAAGGCAATTGTGTGCTCAATTACACTGGGAAAATTGGCCCTTGCAGCACAAACCCATGGACCAAGAGACGTGGTTGGTTTATGTTAGTACAGCAAAACTAAAGCCAAAAGTGTGGCAATTCACACCACTTTATGTGACATTTATACACAGAAAAGCACTATATTCATCACAGTTTGTTTTGGGTTTTTTTACAACATTGTTTTTTTCCTTTGAAAAATAAATGCCAGGGTGGTTTCTTCGGGAAAAACAGATTTTGCGATTTCTTAAAGGCAACATTTAACTTGCAATAATATTAATGAGACATGTGGTGTGGGCATCAGTGGAGATCAGGAATCATCTTGATCACTGATTAAAACAGTTTATAATCCAAGGAAGCCTGAATATGATAGACCAAAGTACACCAGCAGATTCATGGCATAGCTGGGAATTCAAGAGACACAAAGATTCCTCAAGAACCACAATGATTACCACTTACCACCTCAGGTGAGACACTGCAGTTTGAAAGCTAAATCTCTTTCACGCTTGGCCTGGTGCTGTGGAGGTGATGCTGTGTCACAGAATCACAGAATGGCTGAGCCTGGGAGGAACCTCTGGGTGTCCATCTGACCAAGCTCTGCTCCAGCAGGGTCCCTACACCTCCAGCAGGCTGCCCAGAGCCATGTTCAGGTGGTTTGGGAACACTTCCAAGGATACAGACTCCACAGCCTCTCTGGGCAGCCTTTGCCACTGTTCAACACCCTCACAGTGAAAAAAGTGTTCCCTGAATTCAAAGAGAACCTCCTGGGTTTCACATTGTGCTCCTTGTACTCCTCTATACCATCTCTTGAGATACTTACACACCTTGATAAGATCCCTCATAACCCTTTCAAATTACAGAATTTACACTGTTTTCCTGGTGTCTAAATTTCACCTATTAAAACCTAGAGGACCCAAATTAGGCACTGCATCAGATTTATCTGCCTTAGTAGATTTTATATCTCTTTATATACTATTTGTCCTTTCTTCTCTCATATTTCTCAGTAAAAAGTACACCCAGAGTGTATCTGCTCTTATACTGAGGCTCTCATTCAGTCAACGAGCAAAGATCAATAACCAGATGAAACAAAATACGTGTTGCTTGTCTAATGCACTTCATTATCGATTAGTTAACTCTGTAAAGTGCTTTGTTTCTTCTGGAACAGAGGATGAGATGGGACTGTAAGGCACTCAACCTGTCTGACTGACAAGCACAATCAAGTCAGATTAACACTTTAGCAGTTTATCTGTGGATAAGCAGCACCACAGGTGAAGGAGCTCCCAAGACACAGAGGCAGATGGACTGGGGAGAGCTGAGCACCTCAGGTGTGCTGCCAAGGGAACACAGGGGCACTGCCTCCCTGCAGCGCCAGGAAACCCTGCAGATGTGTTTGCAGAGCACAGAACAGCATGGCCAAGGCTGCTGGGCCTGGGCTGGGGGAGCTGGAACGTCAGGCTGAGCATCCCTGTGCAAAGCTCCCCATGGTCATCTTGTATTTCACACAGCATGTTAGCTCAGGCTTACTGCTGCCTACTAAAAGCCTCTGGATAACCAAGATATCAAAAGTCCCTCTAATATCTTCACAAAGGAAGAGCTGACTATTAAAAATATCCTCCTAGCTTCCCAAAACTGTCAGGCTGATTTTTAATAGTGGATTTATTTTTTTTCAATTTTCTGTGGCATGCTTCTCTGAAAGTATTTGTGCGTTGTGTCTCGCTGATACTGTTGTTAAGAAATCCTTTGGCCCATGTAAAGGGGTTTTCTTATCCAGAAATAGGCTTCTCTTTTCGTGAGCAGTGATTCACAGGCACTGTCATTAGGAAGTGAATTGAAATCTCTGCAGTGCATCACAACTGAGATTTGCCAGTCATTGCTACTTGGGTCAGATTCTGCATCCACCTGAAATTTCTATTACACTATCTAGATTTCATAGCTGCTATTAATACAAGCTATGCTTCATTAAGTGGGAATTTGAAGCTAACAGGGCTCTGAAGTTCAATAAAGTTCTGAAGGACAAATAGAACAATTGTTTTTATTCCTACAAGTGTCAGCAAGACAGAGAACAACATTTGTTTCCACTGCATATCCAACTCAGAAACAGGTGGCTCTTTTAGAATGATAATTCCCTCATGGATTTTATTTTTTCTCTTTAAATAAAACTTCTCTCGCTTCAGGCTTAGACAAAAGGTGGATGAAGACTGCTCTGAAGTACACATTTATTCTCAGACTGATTTTTTTTTCAGTCCATTGTTGCATATAGGTAAAACCTTACAAAAGGAAGGCCTTGTAAAACCATGGCTCAGTCTCCTGTTACTTTGGCTGAGTAGAAGAGGACTGTGGGAAACAAGACCCAGGACAAAATGTGAGCCTTGATTTTGGCTTCACATCTCCCCTTATTCCAAATGGGGTTAGATCTATGTCTCTATAAGTATATGAGATGTGCTCAAAAGGTGCCAATCTTTGGAAGTTACCACAGAATGGCTCCTTGCCATGAAGTGATTTGGTTCTGAGCTCTCATGTCCAGCAGGACAAGGGGAACACTTTCCCCCAGCATTACCCTGGCTCCATAAGAGCATACAAAGCAGGAGGTTTGAGTGAAAAGGTGGCACTTAGAGAATGACAGAGACCTAAGACAAAAGCAGTTTGGATACTGAGGGAGAGGAGGGACAGGGAGGAGTTAGGTGGAGGGAGATTATGCAAGCAGGATCTGGGAGGCTTGTGGCAAGAGTGGATATGTAACTACAACTCTCATCCTTGGGGCTGGATTAGGATTGGCAGGCACCAGCAATTGTTGATGTGCATTCATTTTGTGCAACTCCAGTCTACAGGAGTTGTGACTGACTTTTAAGGAGTTATAAGAATAGGCTATTTCAAATGCCAGGTCGGCTTCCAGTTACTCAGCTTTCACAAATGTGAGAGAATTGTGTTCTGAGTCATACCTAGCTTTGTCCTTCTTGCAAGCCAAGAAAAGATTTATTTTCTATTTTAATAGAATACTTACAGCATTCCTACTTTGTTGTGTCTGTAAAGGGATTGCTGGCCCTTAACAGCTCAAAGCCCAGTATCCCCTGACTCACTCTGGGTATACTTTGCTTCCAAATAGCTCCATTTTTGTGTACCAGACCCTAACACCTGAGGCTAATTTTGACTTCCTTCTATCACACATTGTTGATCGTGACTGCTTAAATTCTCCATTTCTCATTATACAAATGCCACCTGTATTTCCAGTCATGCTACAGAAGTATTTTAAGAAGAGGCAGACTCTTCTACCCATTGTACAGCAGCAAGGCAGCTCATCCAGAAATATTTCAAGTCTCAATTGCTTGAGTCTTGTAATGATAGTATTTTATTCATCCCAGAAGCTCTTCATTCTATCAAGCCTTCCATTCATCTACTTCTTTCTAGAGACTTCCAAAGTTAAATCCATAGTTATCGTAGCATGAGTCCCCACCAGGCAATAATTAGCATGGACTCCATGACCCCAGAAGGCTGATCAATCACTTTATTATCTTATTAAGATAATTAAGATACCAATCACTATATTATACTTATTAAGAAACTCATTGCCCTTTACAGACAGACCAGATTGGTCAACTGAATCCAAATACTACCACCAGTGGCCAATTAAAAAATCACCCTTTGGTAAACAAATCTCCATAACACATTCCACATGTTCACAACAGGTGCAGCAAATGAAGATAATAATTCTTTACATTCTTTTCTCTGATCTTCTCACAGCCTTTCCCAGCACAATGCCTGGGAAAGTTGTGCCTGCTGCTCTCTGCTGTGGCCCCACACAGGTACTTAGGCTTTCCAAATAAGTAACCCGAAACAGAACATGACCATAAAGGTTGCTCAAAGTCCCAGTTATTCTGTGGCAAAACCTGGCAGAAGTCCCCTAATAGTGTATTTATCCAAATCAGGTTATATCAAGAACAGATATTTTACAAGCAACATGGAAATTGTTATTAACAGACAGCAACTAGAACTCATAAGCTGCAAACATTAAAAGATCTATAGAACACAAAGAAATAGAATCAGTTGGGAGAATATGCAGAAACTGATGGTAGGAGAGACCCTGTCCTCCTAAAAGAGAGCTTGTCTCAGGAAAGCCCACTTTCTCCTCCCCAGAGAGCTACTAGTACTTAAAATATTGCTTCTAACTGCTGAATTTCCAGATAGGCGCTATTAACCTTCAGATAAACATCTAATTCTTTTGCCCTTTAGAACGATTTTTTCCATGAGGAGCATAGAATCATTAGACATAGCACAGGGACATTTTTCTGTACAGTTTAAAGCCAAAATATTCTTTAAAATGTAGCTATTCATCCTCCTGGGTCTGGCCACCACTCTACCCTCTGACACTATTTTAGAAGTAGGTGCCATTACATGTCTATTAACCAGGAAAGTCTTTGGCTACATTATAGTAGAGGGGATTTTTCAAGTGTAGACATAAAGGGGATTTCTGAAGGAACCAAAATATGGCTCTTCTACCCCAGGGTTTGGTGAACCTCTGCAAAAATACTCAATCCTCAAAGGTATCACAAAAGAAATGAGTAATTGTCCTAAAGAATATGATCATACTGACAAAAACAATTAATTCCTCTGGGAAATTCTTGCAGATTTTTAAAACTAGCCTCTGAGATTTGCTAGCAGAGATATAATTATCTGTGATCTTCTGAAGGATGATTAAAGAAAGAAAACCCTACAAAAAGAGCAATTGCTCTTTATTGCATACAATATCTCTTTGAAACAAATTCAACAGAATCCTCTTGGGTTTATTCCTAATTGGTTTCATAGGATGCTCCCAAAAGGGAAGCAATTTTGAAGAGAATTCCACTGGGACTTTTTCATCATCTTTGCATAATTCGGATCATATATCATTACTGAAAGCCTGTTGTATTTCTAGTTCCAAGTTTAATGTAAAGCATTTTTTCTTCTGACATTTCTTATGTTAAGCCTCAGATACAGAAAAGACCACAGGCAGCTTGTGGGCACATTATGTATGGTATTTGATAAGCTACTTGTGCTTGAATAAGAGACTATTGAACAAACATCCTGTGATTTATAAGTGAAAGGATGAAATCATGAGAGAAACAAATTTACAGGCAAAGCGTATTCAGCAGTGGTCTCATTGCTTTCACTGCTCACACTCATATTTATTATACATTACTTGCAGCTACTTATTTTGAGAGCGCAAATTGCACCTTGACAACTTCACTGTATTACTAAGTACCAAAATCATATTTTTCCTTCCTACTTATCTCTGGAATGAAAATGAAATAATTATCTTTTTTTTTTTTTTTTTTTTTTTTTTTGCATTTTCCCATGACAACCAAATACTAAGATTGGTCAGTAGTTTTCTGAAAACACTGCAACTAATCCACACTATTTAATTCACATTACAGACAGTCTCAGTCAGCAGATCCCTAAGGCTTGGTATGGGTCCATAAAAGGACAGGACTCTCCTAAAAGGGCTCTGAAGTTCTGGATCTAAACAAAATGTCCAGATAGCCCAGCTGCCATCTGGACTATTTCCTGGTAGCAAGTCTTGGTACAGAAGTATGTTAAGAAAAAAGCAGAGGTTAATAAGCAACAAACATTTCATAGGTCAATAACACAGTTTGTAACACAGAGCTAGACAAATCTGCAAATATAAATTCAAAAGGTACCCAATTCCTCCTGCTTTCTTTAAGATCCTAAAGCCTTCATAAACATGGTGATTAATACTCAACTGTGAAAGTCTTTTCTAAGAGTTAAGCCAGTGATCCAAAGTGACAGAACAAGCAGTAAATTGCCGCTTGTCATCTGCAGAATAAAATAATCAGAATGCTAGAGCTAAAAACATGCACATGGACATAGGAATGTGCCTTATAGAACACATGGACTTTTTCAAGCATTGATGATTGAATTGCCTGTTCAGACCCTAATGCTGAGATTAATATTTGCTTCAGATTGTGAGGAGAAGGAGTAAACAAATGAACAAAAACAAAAAATCAAGAATGTCCCTTCAGCAATAGTCTCTTGAAGAGCTGGCAATTATTCTGTCCTCAAACTGATCAAAAATGAAAATGCAATGCAGAACAACTGGAACCAATGGACAAAGTGGCTTGATCAGGAATAGCCTTTCAATCCAAATGACACCACTTGACATGATGGTGTCACCAGCAGAGCTAAAGAAATGAAAGAGCAGACATTCAAAAAAAAGGATCCTCCTCAGTAATGGGAACTTAATAGAGGTTCAAGCACACTGGCCCAAAGGGACACCAGCAGTGTGAGAGCATCACTCTTTAGCTGGAACACAAAATTGGTACAAAGGGCAGAGAATCATGACCAGTACATACAGACCATATCTGAAATGATCACTTCCTATGTAGAATACTAAAACTGCACACCTTATGTGTGCATGACCACCCCCAGAAAAATCCAACCTGTTTATTCTTTCTTAATTCAGGAGGAAGAGCATAAGAAAAAAAACCTGCTTGCAATTTACCACATTGTTTAAGGCATGATTTAAAAAAACAAAAAGAATTAATGTATTATAAGATCACTGAGTGCAAAGTGCAGAGAAGCACACATGATCATCTTTATTCTGTATTTGAACTTCATTTTTCTAATCCCTAAGGCACTTCTAAAAGATTTTCTAATAGGAAAAGTTTTGTTCTCTGGGGTAAAAGTTTTCAATTGCTCCAATTTTTCTCACAACCTCGAGGATAATTATCTCCTCTAACCACTGATACATCGTCTGCTTTGAATCTTCCCCTTCTTTGACCAAGGAGTTCAATTTAATAGAAAAAGTTTAATCTTCCCTTCCAGGGAGTTTCAATAGTGTTTTAATTTCATTTGTCTGGAAGGTGATCAAGTCTAGCCCTTGTATAGAATCTGCTTTCAGTAGCTGTCCCAAAGATCAGCCTGTGGGAGATTATCTCTGACCACAGCATGGGACAGGGGAGAGGTTCAGGGTGGCAGGAACAGCACAAACCTGTGGCAAGCAAAAAGAAAACATCCATCCAGAGCCATTAAGCAAAAAAGTATTGTCTGTAGTTCAAGAATTCCTACATTTGCACATTTCTGCAGGGTGGAGGAATACTCAGATGAACTGATACCTTTTCATTGTTCCCATTCTCTTGCTTAGGGCTATGGTGCTGCGTGGTGTGTGAGGCAGACAACAACCAGGCTCCAGCTAACACCCCAGCTCTGTGTGAGCTTACAAGTGCTTATTTGAACACTCATTTCTCATGAACTTCAGCAGTGCCAGTAAGCAATTAGCTCAGGAAGGAAAGAAGGTTGCTGGAATCACCACTCCATGCTCAGAGCTCAGAGGAAGTTAAGCCTGTGTGCTTTGCCCACAAATGTCTGCTGCAACCTGAAGCCTGCCTGGCTCCCACAGGTGCTGCTGAATTGCCAGGGATCAGGTTAATTTTAACCCAGTGTTTCACTGCTTCAGCTAAACAGACTTGAACAAGTTTAAAAGCAGAAAGAGACTCTGCAAAGTCTCAATTCACATTGTCCAGGTAAACACCCCAGCTAAGCTGATGATGCAGGACACCTTGGGATTTGGAGTCCCAGAGAGCTGTTATGGATTTTCCTTTTCTCCTTTTCACCCTCACTGTATTTTTGTGCCATCTAAGTTGCATATGTTCTGTGCTTGATGCAAATCAGCCAAACCTTTCTTGGTTTCATCAAACGTTACAGATTTGGCATGTAAAAGGCTTGTCTGTTTTCTTTAATGAACACAGACAGGTATCTTTAAAGATGATGAAGAAAGAAAATTTACTGTATAGTAAAAAGGTTGATAAAATATTACAATTATAACCACATCCTAGTACCTGAACAGCTTGAAAATCTATGTTCCTTTTGTGCTCATTCATTTTATTTTCTCCTGGGCTCCAATCTCTTTTACTGCACTATTTCTAACCAGTTCTGAAAACTTCCAGCCTAAGGCAGTCAGACAGTCTCTGTAGGGACTCCGTGTACAAAGAGTCTTGATCCTCTCTTGATGACATGCAGTCTAATTAGGAAATCAGGTAAGGGTGGGCAAGGCAGCAGGAGCAAAACCCATTAAAAGCAACCAGGACTTTCTTGGGATTTTTTTTTGTTTTTTGCAAAGAGTCTGCTTTATCAGAAGTCTTGTGCCCTGAAACATTAATTAATTAAAGTTATGGTTTCAACCAGCTCTCAGAGTAACCTGCTTAATTTCATCCTGGCTGAGAGAAAACTCCCCAGCAATTTTGTACTTCCTTGACTTTCAGCTATGTAACTGTTTTAAAATCAGGAAATTTGGACTCTAATTGTGCAATAGCATGGTTGTTGGGATTATTGTTACTAACAATATTAATGCATTACACACTAAGACTATTTATCATATTTTATTTTAGAAATTGATTTTCTCACTCTCCTATTGTATTCAAAATAGAATTTCCCTGAAGTCAGTGGTACGAACAATCACAAAACCCAAAGTTTAGACTTCCATATGCATAGCTTTGCTCTAGGAATGCGTTTTTCCTATGTAGCAAAAGTCCATTCTCAAAGAAAAACACAAGAAACAAAAGCTTTAGCATTGAGATTGCTTTAAAAAACTCAGTAGTGAAGGAGAAGGGCAGAATTCTAAGCCCAGAAGACTAAAATCATGGAGCAAACAGATACAAAGGAAATGAGGCTGAAAGGTAGTGCTTCTGTACAGTAAATTAGGCTGTGTGGACTTTATAGATTCCTTTAGCACATTATTCCCTAAGGCTTAATGACAACATGCTTGTGTTTTCCTGTATGGCTGCTTTGGATGACCAATGACCTCTCAGGAAGGTTTTATCAAGGGCTGAATAATCACTCTTGGTATTTTGCACGACATTGACATGAATGAGGACAAACCTCTACTAGAAAATGAGAAACCCCCATAAATGAAAGTGTATTTTTAAAAAGCTGTCACAGCAGGTTAGCTCAGTAGCGAGTCCTACTCCAGACAGCATTGTGGAGCCCGGTGGGCCTACACACAAAGGTTCCATTATGGGTCCATGGAGGGACAGACCCCAAGTTTGGAAAAAATCTCCCCTGTCCAAGGTAACTCTCTCAGGATGCTTTGTTGTGTATGCAAATGTCCCCCAGTTCTACCTCTCTGGTTGGACTGTGGGCCTCTCTGACCCTTTTTCCTTATATGTATAACCCCTAGGATGTTCTCCCTTCCCTGCTTACCCATTGGCCCTCTATTGCCACAGCATCCTGCCCCCTTTACCCTATTGGCTGCCATCCCTTGTCCCACCTCTCTACTCCCTGAGCCCTCAGCCCATTGGCCCTGATGCTCTGCTCCGCCCCCCTGTCCTCATATTTAAACCTGGACCCTCCACTGTTGGTTTGTCTTTGTTTCTGGACACTTTTGTGAGTGGCTGGAATAAACTTGGAACTCCATGCAGAGACCCTTCCCACTTCTTTGTCATCGGTGGTTCTACAAGGGAAGTGTGTGCTGCAGTGATTGTGTGTGTGTGTGTGTGTGTGTGTGTGTGTGTGCCTGTGTCACCAAGCACCTTCATTACTGGAGACACTTCTGGAAGGTCGCAGCACCGCTGCCTCTTGCTCCACCGCCAATGGGTTAGCATTCGCGACACATCATGGTCCTAATTTTTGTATATACTCAAGAACAAAATTTCAATGGCATAAAGTAACACAGATTAACTACAATCAGTATTTCTCACCCCAGAAATTTTTGCATTAACACAAGGAAGTTTAGCAAAAGCTATGTTGCAATGGATGGATGAACAAGATCCAGGAAATGCTGGTATTACCTGTCTCCAAGAGGAGAAAACTCTAAACTTCATGTAAAACGAGACCCTGCAGAGTACGTGGGCCAGATAAGAACAGAAGCAGAAAAGTCCTCTCTACAGAGTGGCATTTTTAACCCCACTTCTCTTTGCTTGGGCCTGGGAGGGCATTGTGGTGCCAGGGACACAGGATTCAAAGCTATTAGAATTGTTAGTTATGATGAATCAGAAGGTGTGATGGATGCCTGTTTGGGGACTTACACACTCCTTGGAGCAAGGATCTGGCTCACATCCTCCTACCTTGGAGCACAGGCAGAGCTGGGTCCTCTCAAGCTGTACCTTGTTGAGTACTGAGGAGGACCAAGCTGTGCTCCTCAATGCCCGAGATTTTGAGCACTTTGCTCTGAAGAAAGAGAATGAGAACATACACAAGCAGGAAGTGTTGAATATCAACAGAGCTGTCAAGTGAAGCAGATAAGAAGACAGGACATGGGGTAAAGCTGAAGTGATAACGTAATGGGGAAATTCAGAAGTCACATATCCTGCAGCTGTCCTCCATTTAAGGTGGCTTAAATGCTTGTGCATCCTTGGAACTGGGCAGCTACCACCTCTCATGTAGAGGAGACACCCCTCAACACTGCACTGCTGTGCTCTGTGTCTGCTCCATGCCTGAAAGCTGGAGGAACAACAGGTCAAGAGATGTCTTTAAAGAATAAAAAAAAAAATCTGAAATAATTAGATTTGGTCAGCTCAGCCAGCAGAACTAATGCTGCATTTCTTTCTCTTCGCCCATTCTTGAGCTTCTAAAAAGCAACGACAATGTTCAGCTGATTTATTTCCCCAGAGACAGGGAGCTAAAATTGTCAGAGAGAAAAGGAAATAAAAGTTATGCCTGCATATGACAACTATGGTTGGAAAAAGCAATAATAAAGAAATGAATGTTTCTTGTATATACTTGTTCAATTCAATTAGAACACAAGTTGTTTGTTTCTTGTAAAGTTAAATTCTGCTCCATATAACAGACACATAAAGGTACAATAACCCTGTTTGCATCAGACCAAAACCAACAATAATGTCCTATAAAATTAATTTCCCGCTTCTTCTGAAAACAAGTCACTTTTTAATAATATGTCGTGGCATTATTTATTTGCTATAATTTTAATAACAAATGAATTCTGAAAAAATGGCATATGTTTGAAGAAAGCATACAGTGTCATTTGCAAGAATAACTTCATACAGGAATTATATTTGCAAGAATAAATTCATGCAGCTCTTTACATGACACTTTTGAGTTACTATGCAGATCTTTTAGGATTTATTGCTATGATCCTGACAGGTCCCTTCCAACTCAGCACATTCTATGAAAAGATAAAAAAAACCATGGGAGAGAATGCTCTCCCTTGGCCGAAGGGGAGAGAAATTTTGAAAATTTGCATTGTGTGTATGTTAGTCATCACATCTAATGAAGAGACATCTCAGCATTTTTGCTGACATTGGAACTTTGTTAAAGACAGTCCCTGCCACAAGGACTAATTCAAAATCTGGGTTAAAAAAACCTTCATTAACCCCATCAGACAGAATTAAGGCCCAAGGATTATGGGGCCAAATTTAGAGGAGTTCTGCACTCACAAAGTAGCTCTAAATTTAGGAGTCCTAAATTTTCAGTGGTAAGCCTGTATACACATGTGCAGCCCACACTGAGGCTGGGCTGCACCAGTGGATTGTGCTGATGGATGATTGTGCCAATGGATTGTGCCGATGGATTGTAACAATGGATTGTGGCAATGGATGATTGTGCTGATGGACTGTGTCCATGGATGATTGTACTGATTGAGATTGTGCTGATGGATTGTGCCGATGGATTGTAACAACGGATTGTGTCCATGGATGATTGTACTGATGGATATTTGTGGTGATGGATTGGGTTGATAGATTGTGCTGATGGATTTTGCCAAGGGGTTTTGCTGATGGATTGTAACAATGGATGATTGTGCCAGTGGACTGTGCCAATGGATTGTGCCAGTGGATCGTGCCAGTGGATTGTGCCGATGGATTGTAACAATGGATTGTGCCAATGGATGATTGTGCCAGTGGATGATTGTGCCAATGGATTGTGTCCATGGATGATTGTGCCAGTGGATTGTGCTGATGGATTGGGCCAGTGGATGATTGTGCCGGCGGATTGTGTCCATGGATGATTGTACTGATGGATGATTGTGGTGATGGATTGGGTTGATAGATTGTGCTTATGGATTTTGCCAAGGGTTTGTGCATGTGGATTGTGTCCATGGATGATTGTGACAGTGGATTGTGCCAATGATTGTGCCAACAGATTGTGCCGATGGATTGTGCCTGTGGATTGTGCCAAAGGATCGTGCCAGTGGATTGTGCCGATGGATTGTAACAATGGATTGTGCCAATGGATGATTGTGCTGATGTATTGTGTCCATGGATGATTGTACTGATGGATGTTTGTGGTGATGGATTGGGTTGATAGATTGTGCTGATGGATTTTGCCAAGGGGTTGTGCCGATGGATTGTGTCCATGGATGATTGTGCCAGTGGATTGCTCCGATGGATCATGCCAGTGGATTGTGCCAATGATTGTTCCGATGGATCATGCCAGTGGATTGTGCCGATGGATTGTAACAATGGATTGTGCCAATGGATCATGCCAGTGGATTGTGCCGTGTGGCTGTGGGTGCTGCACCTGTCTGTGTGTGAGAGGGTGGCATCAACACAAGCAGGCAGAAGGCTGTGGGAACGGGGTTTTCTACATAACTGCTGCCACACACCACAATTGTCCCTGTCGTACATCTCAGTATCCCGACACTGCTGCCCATGCTGGCTCAGCTTCATTACCCAGTCGCTTTCCCACTTCACTTTGGAAGTGTATCTTCTGCCAACACCCCAGAGGCATTATGTGCAGCTTCCTTTCTCAGCTGCAAAATGTCAAAATAAAGAAACTGTTAAACCACACAGAGGAAAAAAACTGCTCCTCTCCACTTCTGCAATAGAAGACTTAGAATTATTGCGTGTATGATACAATTCAGTAAAGTTTAATGAGTTTCTGGAAAAGTAATCTTGCTTTATTATCCTAAATTTGTAGGCTAGACAAATATGTAAGTGATTTAATAACAGCACACACAGCGTCACTAACGCTTTTATGGACAGTTCAATGAGAAAAGGAGACAAAACTTATTTCTAAGATCCATTTTTTTCTATTTCTTCTGACTTTATGGCATGCAGGCAAAAGGCGTAGGCTTAACAAGAGATGGACAGAAGATAGTTGACAGCATTTTCTTCATTCCCAAAGAAAAAATACATGGAAATACTGCTTCTGCAACTATGTTTCAGTTTTGGATTCTGGATGAGAAATTGTTGATCTACTTATGTGATACCAAAATTGCTGCCAAGCCCAACAACTGTAAGCAGGCATTCCCCAGAAGCTCTACCCCCTTCAGGTTTCCTGTTCATTCTTGCAGAGGCCAGAAGACCTTGGTAATTTGAATTTTCATTTAATTTCATATAATACATGCAACTTCTCATCACAACTTCAGCAAGCAGCAGAACATCATGATGTAGACACAATTTTTTTTATCTAAATAACAAATAAACTATCCATTATTTATTAATAACCTGGCACTTAAGGATGAATAAGGTACTGCACCAGTACTGAAATCAAATGTGTGGGTTTTGGGCCAAAGAATCCCTTGTGAGCTGTATTTTAATTGGAGCTTCATAAACCTGGCAGCATTAATTCCCAAGGGCATGAGCAAGTATTTTATTTGGTTCAGATTCAGACATTGCCTCACACAATGCAGGATATGTTGCAATTTCTTTTGGCAAGAAGTTGACACAGGATTATATTTTGAAGATGTCTGCCTGTGTCGTCTGTAATTTGCAGGTTTTACTACTTCCTACAGTTAATGAGATTGGTGTATATTTATTGATTTTGTTTGAATAAGAGCCCACCCTCTTGATACCTGCAGAAAAATAATGTAAAATACTCCCCTTCATATCTCTGAGTTGTTTTCTACTACAGAGCAAAAACTCAGACTGGAGATAATAGATGACAACAAAGCCAAAAGTTCAGGGCTGTTTAGAAAATTTCTGACTATGTGTCAAGATTGAGGCTCAATGAAACCTTTTTCATTTTACAGACTGAGAACCAGAGGGACAGAAGCTGACACTAGGACATCAAAAGTGGGATAAGATAAGAGCAAACATGTCTTATGCATATCCTTGAATGTGTATTTCCACAGCAAACAAGACATGTATGAGAAATTCACAAAAATCTGAATATAACAGGGATGCAAAAGAAGTTCTGACCCAAATTTATCCATCCTCTAGTTATTCATCTGTTCAGTTCCACCACCACTGATTTGGTATAACCTCACCTTGGAATTGCTGAGACAAAGAATTTTCTGAGTGTAACTGAGTAACAACTAAGTGGCTCACAGAGATACCTCTGAGAGTGGCTCCTGAGCAGTCCTTGCCATGCACACTGACTATTTCCCAGGTTCTCTCAGACTGGCAAAACACAGAGCACTCATCAAAATAGCCACTGAAAGCTGTTCCTGACTTTGGACATTCCAGCTCATTTAAAGATGCACATAAAAAGCTACCAGTGAGGACTATATGTATGGTCCTGTGACCCTTTGGAGCCATCTTACAGATAGACCAACAACCTGATTATATTTCTCCAGTTATATAGATTTTAAGTATTTCTCTCCAAACAAAATTCTGACAGTAACACCAAAACAGAGAAGCAGCCCTAACATGGGTTTGGTGGGCTCTAGGACAATATAAAAAAGTCACTAAGAAGTAAAGTACAGTTTCCTTCTTTTCTCCTTTGCAAAGAAACACATTCAAACAGTGATTGCTTGCACAAAGCGCAAGAAAATTTTGAAATAATTTGCACTGTGTGACACTTCCCTTATGAAGTGAGAGACAGGTAATATTCTGGGAGTTATTTTTTAATTAATGCCAAAGAACAATTTGGATACATTTTATTTTTTTCTTTCAATAACATACAAGTCATCCCAAGCCACACGATGCTGTGAACTATTTACCTCTTAAACAGCAAGGAACTGCAAACCATGAGCACATTATGCACTTCTTCACTGCAAAACCTGAATAGAATATGATTGATAGAAAGGTCTCTTAAGACAAATTATTTTCTTTCTCTTTTTTTCTTTTTTGTTTTTTTACCTATCTTTGAAGTTATGCTGCTGGCAGTCTACGATATGAAGCGAATATTACTTAGGGGCTCCTGTAGTGTGTGTACTGTGCACAGAATGAAAACATTGCAAGAAGGTTTATCCTTTTAAAGTTCTGCTTGGCTTATTAGGATTGTTCTCATCATAGTCCTGGGTAAAAGGAACAAGGAAATCTGTTGTGAATGGTTAGAAAAAGTCATTATAGTAAAATAAAAGACCCAATTACTTTAACCCACATTTCCCTATGGTTTGGACTACAAAATTTGCCAGCATGGGTAAGAATCACTAGAATCACATCAGCACAGAAATTTTGGTAAAATAAAAGTTGAGCCACTTTTTACAGCTTTGATGAATTGGAAACTGTTATATAACATTTAGTTTAACAGTCAACTCTTTTCTTTCACTTTGACTTCCTGATACCATTTGAGCTGTAAATCAGAATGCACATGGATACAAAGCAAAAGTAGCCCAATGGCTTTGCAACTTGTTTTTTTCTCTGTGGAGCTACTCCAGAGTTTTAACTGTGTATATACTTACTGAATCAGAACAAAAATAAAGTCTGTATAAAGTTTCAGAAAGCAAATATAATAGGAAGAGAATTTCTGGTGAGTAAACTAACCTTAAGGTAGATTTTCATTAGGATCTGAGTAGATACTAAGCTGAGTCTTGATTTTTTTTCTAAGCTTTGCCTTACAGAATTTCCTCCCAGCTAAGAGGGAAACTGCACACAAAAGACAGTGAGAGCAGTGCCTGTTTTTTCTTGGTTGAAGGCAATATCTTGTTCTTGAAGCCAAAGTCAAGTATCTGTGCTGCTGTGCACCCTGAATCCTTTTTTTTTTCATCAACTTGCAACCTTGAATATGACTCCAAAGAATGATACTCCCTGTGATATCAAAGGAGGCAAGTTGGGAAAATGCCTTGTTTGATCACATGGCCAAGAAATACCCAAGGGACATCATGATGAGCCAACATTACCGTGTGCTGGAATTTGATAATGAAAATGCTGCTGCCAGACATTGATAAACAGCCACTGAAATGAAAGGCAAAAGCAGTCATTTTACAGAAAGTATTTTATATTCAGGAAAAACTAATTTAAAGATGCACATAAAAAGCTGCCAGTGAGGACTATATGTGTGGAGGTCCTATGATTCCTTTGGAGTCACTGAAAAGAGATCGTCAATAGCTTTGATTCTTTTCTTTTAAGGTTTTACTTTAATAATTGGTATGTTTACTATGCATTTTCAATTCCAGACAGTAACTTCTTTCATGTGCCTCAATGTGGAAGGACAAAAAGTCAGAGGCAGGTTTTGTGAGTTGGAAAAACCATTTCCTTTTTTGATATCTGTGACTTATGTCACAGGAGGATTTTACACAAATATAACTGAGACCATGTTTCAGTCTTTCAAAGGCTCTTTTGGGCAT
The DNA here is from genome assembly GCF_028551555.1 of Melozone crissalis. NCBI lineage: Eukaryota > Metazoa > Chordata > Aves > Passeriformes > Passerellidae > Melozone > Melozone crissalis. Next base: position 4,138,945 of record NW_026535812.1, read on the forward strand.
CATATATAATAGTGCTCATCTAATATCAGGATTCAAGCCAGTTGCTGTTATCTAGTGAGTTACAAGAACTGCACATTATTTGTACTATCAGACAGCCAGGCAGCCACCAGCACAGAGCCCTGATGATGCTTTAGCTCTGAGGAGGTGGGAACAGAACCATGGTCTGTATTCCACACTATCCCTAACTTGCTCTGGCTTGCAAAGATGCTGGACTGAGGTGTTGTTTGTTTGTGTTGTCTCCTCAAATGACAAGAACCACGTGTCCCTTCTATTCCCTGCACCCACAGCAGCCCCTGTTGTACAGGGGGCTTCAAAACAGCCTGGGGTAACACCGAATGGCCAAGACATCACTCCTTTCTACAAAGGAAATCCATTAATTCCTCACCTGGTCACTTTTAGCAAATGAATTTCCTCCATGCCCTCAACAGTAGAGGTATTTAAAAGCACTAAACAATCCAACACAAACATACAATTTAAGTATCTGACTTTTTTGGATTGAGGAGACTTCAGTTTGTGTGACCAGTCATTAAACTCCTCTGGGAGTTCTCAGTTCAGTGTTCTTGTTCTCATGTCATAGATTTCATGCAGATGGAAATTATGAATTTGTTCCGCCCAAAATATCTCACATTCCATATAAAGTCAAAATCAGCAAAACAGTAAGACATACAACAGAACTTATTTCCACCTTAGCTACAAGGAATATTTATCAGGATTATTTAATTTTTTTTTTTTTTTTTTTTTTTGGCAGCACAACACACACTTGTAGTTTCTGCACACTTTATGGCAATTTACTAAGTTACAAACCCATGAATGTTCCTAATCTACCCATAACAAATTTTTATTTTGCATGAACCTAATATATCATCACAGGATTTCTATGCATCCAGATGAAACTTCCCATTTTCATCCATGCAGGTAAGAAGTTTTTATGACAGATAAATATTAGTATCCTTCTTTTGACCAGCACCTTGTTTAAAAAGTCACAAATCCAGATGTTCTAGTAGAGTCTCTACCACACTGATGACTTTTCACAAGTTTGTTGTGACAGACATCATATAGATACTGCCCAATTGTCACCTGAGTTAAACTTGAAGATTGGCTTCCTTGCTAAGACTGTCTGCTGCTTTTGGTCATCTTTTTCCCAAATTCCTTCCAAATCTGTATTGCCTCCAGAGCTTTCCTCAGTTTTGAGCACATTCTGCAGGAGACAACCCAGACCATTTGCAGCAATACCCACCCAGGCCTAACAAACACACAGTCCCAGCAGAGCAGAGTTCCCCCAGATTTCCTATCAGAAATTTCAGCAAGGACCCACCAGGAATGTGTTTGCCTTCAGCAGAGAGCAGTGGCTGATTCCTGGCATTCAGAATATGCCACCTGCCAGCTCCATGCCCACAGTGCCCCCACTGCAGGGGATGCCATTCTGATAACAGGCTCTTTTCTCCAGTATCTCACAACCCTTCTAATTCATATTGAAAAGTGCATGGCAATTTGTCTTTGTGTTTTAGTCTTCTTGTTGTTCTTTACGTAGCTCTTGCAACAGACTTTGAAGTGGTAATTTTTCTGAGTTTTATGAATTATCGCACTCTGCTTTATCTCCAAACACATGGTTCAGAAGAAGAACTATCTACATATTCCAGGTGCTTCCAGCACTGAACAGCAGCTAAGGGAGGACATAAAATATCTGTTTATTTTACTGCATCAGACTGTCACCACACAGCACAGGAAGTTTTTCACCTTGTTCTCTAGGCTGTCCTGCTGATTGAAGCCAACAAAAGGAGACCATTCTTGCAACTACAGACGCAGGGGTTTTATGTCTTTTTATGTCTAACTTCCTCTGAATTGGCCACCCTGGGGATTTGAGACGTGTGCACAGCCCTCTGACTACCAAAGCAGAAAAAAAGCCCTACATGTAAATAGTTATAAATAGCTTAAGGATTTTTATGCTGAAAGGTTATTTTGACCATCATGCCAGAAAAAAACATTTGGAATGGGTTTCCTCCAGGCACTTGAATGATGAAAAGAAGTTAAAGAATAACAGAGGAAAAATAAAGGGAGACAAAGGAAAAAAACCCATTGCTTGTAGGCAAATCACTAGAACTTGGGTACATTTCCTGAAATCAGAGTAGCTGTGTTTCATTTATACATTAGAAATTCCTCTTTTTGACACTTCATTATTGGCAGTGTGACAATATTCACTTGCTCTTTCCATGCACCCTGATGAAGGCCGATTGTTTGCCTCTGATAAATCATGCCCAGGGCCAAGGCAATGCTGATTGTCACCTGTGATCCAGCAGTTCACTTTCACAGGACTGTTGTCCTCTAATCCCTCTCTCTGAAATGTACCAATAAAATTACAGAACAGATTAATAATTAAACAAAAGGCCTACTGCCCCCTAGTAATATTTTGTCTTATAAATCATTTAACCTCATCTTTTTCCAAGTGTAGATGGTTCTGGGTTATGGCAGACTGATGGCAAAATAATATTTGCTATTCTGGGTCTATATAAACCACCCTCATAAGACCATCAGAGGTTTTTTCTCTATAGCAAAGGGATTTGCTAAGAGATAACAGAGATCTTTCAGAAATGCAGTTATCCTATTTACAAAGAATACTAAAAGCTTGCTTCATACAGAAATATAATTTTGATGTTTATTCAATGGGTCACCAGTGTTTTCTAAAAAAAAAGTATATTTTCTCTTGCTGCAGCAGCATGAGTTTTTCTTTGCCAGCTATTTGCAGTCATTTCACTGACATGTGGAGAACTTTATCAGCTTATGTTTTTGACCTGGTTACAAATGTCTCGTTTGAGCATTTGAATAAAATGAATTGTTTGCAAGAAAATAACAAACAAAAAGTTTTACTGTACTAAGGGACAGACATACTTCAGAATATAGATAGATATAGAATATAGAATATAGAATATAGATAACAGTACTTACAAAAGAGAAGGGGGAGAGAGAGAGAAAAATAGCTATGGTGTTCTAAGAACTATTAAAACTATAATTATTGAAGAACTAACCAAGGATGATAACAAATTGCTCTGTTAGATGAATGAACACTCACTCAGTATCCCATCCAAAACTGTTGAATAAAGACTGAAAACTTATCTCTGTTGCATCATTGAGTGAGTTTACATTTCAAGTAACAGCTGCAGTTAAGAACTCCATGGTACAGAAAGCACTTTTGGGTGAAGGTTTAAGAGCTGGGTGATCTGTCAACTGGTATAAGTGAGCATGGCCTTACTGACAAAAAAATGACAAAGTCTAAGTTACTGGGTGAGACATTTGATGCAAGTCATGGAAAAAATATTAATTATGAATGAAAAAATATGAATAACTGCTTTGTAGCACAAGCTAGGAATATCTGTTTCAAATTTTCCTTACATATTTCTAACTTCCACCCAGAAACCTGTGTGCTTCTGCAGACATGTCAGACGTGTTCCTTTGGTCTGCTCTGATGGCTGAGCTCCTCAGGTGCAGAGAGAGGGAGAAAGGACTATCCAGAGCCTGTCAGTGTTATGTTTTATCTGCTTGCACGAGTTTAGGAGACAAGTGCTAAAATCTACCCAGGCAGCTGCTGGAACTGCCTGCTCGCACTGGGAAACTTCTGATCTCTTATATTCTCTAATATCTTCTATGTCTTCTCTAACAACCTTGTCCACAGACTGATATGAATTTTCCAGAAGCCATTTGGCTCTCTGCTTGCTCCATGGGAAGGCTACAAAAGCCACAGGAGGCAGTTTGACCAAATGTTAATGACCAAATGTGTTCAGCCACGCTCATTTTATGGGTGTTGCTGCACAGAACCCACTGGTTTACCAGAGTCTCTCACAGTTTACAGGTTTTTCTGGAATCTCTTCAGAACCTGGAAAGGACATTCTGGCATAAATATAGCTTGTAAATATCTAAGTGCTAATCTAGAATTGCTTTTAAAAATCCTTGAAGCCTTGCTAGTGGAACACCACTACATTGTATAGACATTTTCAAGAGCTATTAAAATTTTTAAAACTGAAATCTGGAGCTACTTCTTCAGCAGGCAACAAAAAAAATTTGTGTAACAAATGCCTTAAAACTACAGCTTTTGATTGGACATTTTGGGCTTATTCACAATGAAAATAACTTTATCTTGTAGCTTTATTTGTCACAGAAATTCTTGGTTGAGCATGTAAACACAGGTGACAAAGGAACATCGGTAAAATGGGTACAAATTGAGGGGACAGAATATCAACTCAGATGAAGTAAAGTATCAATTATCAGAATGAAAGTGTAGAGATAACGGGAATAAATGTCAGAACCAGAAAACAAAATGAAAACCAAAACCATCCCTGCTCCTCAAGAAAGCCCAAAAATTGCAGCAGACCTACTGTGAAGTCAAGTATGAAGTTATGTAAATACAGAAGCACAAGAAGGGAGCATTTTATTGTGAATGAGTTGAGCAAAATGAAATTTGGAAGGCAGACTGGGAATTTTTAAATCATTCCATAGGTAACAGTTACCTGCTTTTCTCAGGTGCAAAGGACACACATCTCTCTCCCTGGGCTGTGCATGCATCTGTATTTCATGCACCAATTGACCTGGATGTACAAGAACTATGCAGCTTCTGCTTCTTGAAATTGAATTATACGCCACAACATCTACCTGATGATAAAATGGCAGTAGGGGACAGGGCAAGGAGACATGGAGAAGATTCAAGTCCTCTGGCAGCATTTTGTTAAACACGCTTCTGCCTTTTTCAAAGAGGGAACATAAGGTGTGCTCTCAGAAATTCCACCTGAGGCATTGGAAAAGGGGACTGCACTTTCGGGTAGGAAAGATCTACATGAACCTGTTTGAAGATGAAAAGGGACAGGTGTGATCACTCAATGCCCTGACATGGCCGTGCTGCACCTCACATGGAATTCTCTGCAGCTGCCCATGCATGCCCAGCACATCTCATGTGAGGAATACAGAAACCAGGGCAGCCCAGGAGCAAAAGTTTGTCCCCTCTTGTGGGGGACATGTGGCAGAGCACAGCTGCTCTCACCCTGCCCTGAGAATGGGTAATAAACTCCAGTGCTCCTAGTTGAATTATTGCATTCCCATAAGGAGCTGCAGAATTACTGCATTACTGCATTCCCTGCATTCCCATAAGGAGCTGCAGAATTACTGAATTACTGCATTCCCTGCATTCCCGTAAAGAGCTGCTGCTGGAACTGGAACCGTCTCTCTTTCTTATGGGCTTAAGATGCCTTTGGCTTTGTGGCTGCAAAATGAAAATCTATGCTTTAGGAATGGAAAAAGTGTAATGAGGAGAGCAAAGGAGAGTCCTCCTGCCTGTTTAGGAGCTGTGGTCATGAATGTACATATAATTATCATCCTCTATCTGCAGTTCCACCACTGAGTGTCCCACTGCAATTGAAATTCAGGTTCCAGCCTGTGGGGGGACCACAGATTAAAGCCCCTGCCCCTGCAAAGTGAAGAAACAACTTTAACCATTCAGACTCACAAGTCTGTCGTATTTCTTGAAAACAATAGGCAGAAAATGATGTTACCTTAATTTTATCCTGTTTTAAAAACAATATTTAAGTCCTCAACTATCACTAAAATTATTTTTTTATCTGAAGAGTCTTGTGGACTTCCTCTGCAGTGTATTATATCCTCAGTCTAAATGTCTAAATCAGGGTGGAGATCACAGTTCCCTCATGGCCATTCCCTGGGGAAACTAGGATGTGCTCAGGAGATGATGCCTGAATGTGGCAGGACCAGCCCCAAAATAAAGAACAGAGGGGATTATGTCTTCAAGTTTCATAGTAGGTGAGACATCCAACTATTTCTCCCAAGATGAGGTCCCAGACATAATATAAATTATTGTGGAATATCTATGCCTTCAGTTCAGGAGCATGACTTGTTTATGAGTGGGATGCTTTACAAAACATTATTGAAAAATAGGTTTCCCTATTCTGCCTCCCTTTCCCTAGATTTTAGCAATATTTCTTCTCTGTATCTTTCTAATTTTTTTTTTACCTTCACCTGAAAGGTGACTTCTTTGGAGAGATGAATGATGAGATCTCTGCAGTGTCTGAAGACAATTCGGGATGAAAGATGCTGCAGGAATGCAAGTCATTACCAGTACTGTATTCCTCTGTGTTATGGTGGGTTGAGCCTTATTATATTCTCTTTTTTCTTTGCCAGCTATTTGCACATGTGAGCTCTTCTTTCAATCTTATCCCTCCTCTCTGCTTGTGCTAACCCTGAGATCTTTCCAATCAATCAATCAATTAATCAATCAGTCAATCAATCAATCTCTTCACTATTCATTACCTACTGAAAAATGGACTGTTTTTCATTGTGATTTAAACTGATATTAGTAAGGACAACTCTCTGGTCTACAAGAGAAAAATCTTTTGATATTTATCTACATGTGGAATCCCAGGATTGGTCACAGCAGAGTGAAATATGTCAGCATCATACAGATGGAATGAGGATGCCACCTACAAACAGAGTCTCCATATTGATATTTGGCTTTATTTTTAAATTTTCCAGCTGACTCAAGATCGTTGTTGCTGTTGAAGCTCCAGTTCTGTACCCAACACAAAAAGCTTGTTCACAATGTAATGGGCAGCACACATAGCCGTAGTTCCCAACCCAATTTCTAAGGATCCTCATTTGAAAAGAAGGCAGCTTGGTTAGTTCTCACCATAACAGTTAGAACTATTTTTGCATCCCAATCCAATGATGGAAATGTGTTAGCACCAGAACCAATAAATTCACTATTAGTTACTATTAGTTACTACCACTATTCAGTTTAAAACAAGATCACCAAACCCAAACTCTATTCCTTTATTTATTAAACACTTTATTTCCAATCTCACACATCCAAAAATCAGTCTTGTGAGATTTTTTCCTTGAAAAAAGTGCTATTTTTTCCTGTTTTGGCACTTAGGCTCAATGCAGAGACTTTAATTACCCTCCCTCGATAATTTAGCATTCTAAAAAACTTGTAAATATGATAATGAAGGCTTGGAGTGGAGGGCAGTAAAAAATATGTAAGAGAAATAATTTTTTCTTCAACTCTAAGTGTTTTTTCATCATCGACATTCCATATGTAGTTGATAGAAAACCTCTGAATTACTCTATTTTTTCTGCATCACAAGATGTGTTTAGGCTACACACAGCCTGTTAAATTTGCCCTGGATTTGGGCAAATCATCAAGCATTCCTCCCTTTGGAAAGGTGGGGGAAGCAGAATCTAACTTTACCTTTAGAGAACATGGAAGCACACACACACATTTACCAGCTGTGGAGGAGGTGAATGGAAGGGGCAGGCTGGAGGGCAGGAGGTAGATGCAGTAATACACACATTTTCTTGTTGTGCTGAAGAGAAACTGTTTTTCCTACACTGGATTAGATGTACTTTTTAATGCATCTGGATCCCTTTCCCCCCTTGCCTTCTTATTAAGCACTTTCTTTAATTTTTGGGGAATTATCAAAGGGAAAACTTCAAATGCCATCACAAACAGATGATGGCTTTGGAGCTTTCTTTCAATCCTTTCCATCCAGACAAAACCAAAACAAAAGCAGGAGGGAAAAGAAGCCACTTTCCTCAGGATCAGTGCTCTGGCCTTCCCCCAGGTTTTCCTGGCCTTTCCAGAGTGTTTCACTGCTGGAAAGGTTGTGCTGCAACAGACAAATGACTGGTTGGATGCACTGTGGCAGCTCCCTCCCATGCTCCCAAGTGATACAGTCAGAAAAAGAACACTTACACTCACAAATAAGATTTTAGACCAATAAAAAAAAATTAATTTTAATCTTACTGCTCATTTCTCTTTCATTAAAAAAAAAAACTCTTCCCCTTAACCTGCCTTGAAAAGTTACATATTTATCAAGATTTTAATAGTTCTTTTTGTATTAAAAAGCTTCAGTCATACTAGATGACTTCAAATGGAGCTGTGTGCCTCTTAAATTAGCAAATACTGCTGTTTGAGGGGAGGGATGAGCCCCACAAATAACCTCAGGCTCACTTTGGGCCCAGTGTGCAGCACCATTGACAGTTTCCAAGTAGCTGCACACAGGTGTGTTCCCTCACCCTGCTGAACCTGGGAGAATCCACAAACCTGGATCCTCCTGGATCCTGCTGCTCACAATCCATTCCCTGCAGATCACCACAGGCTCAGCTTCCCTCCTGCAAGACAGGGTTTCATCCAGCACCAGGAACACATCCCTGCTCCACACAGCAAGGAGAGAGCAGGGATGGAGCTAAGCCAGGAGGAGAGGGCACACAGGAAGATGGAGCAGCAGCTGAGCTCGAGATGCAAGAGAGCTTAACTGGAAAAGCCACAGGAATGTGACGGTGTTCACAGGGGTCTGAGGATGAGGGAAGAGATGAGGATCTGACTCCATGTTTGAGAAGGCTTGATTTATTATTTTATTATATATAAGAAAGAATTTCATCAGAAGGCTAGCTAAGAATAGAAAAGGAAGGAAGGAATGAATAACAAAAGCTTGTGTCTTGGACTTTCTGCCCGAGCCAGCTGACTGTGGTTGGCCATTAATTACAACCAACCACATGAGACCAATCCCAGATGCACCTGTTGCATTCCACAGCAGCAGATAATCAATGTTTACATTTTGTTCCTGAGGCCTCCCAGCTTCTCAGGAGGAAAAATCCTAAGGAAAGGATTTTTCATAAAAGATGTCTGTGACGCAGGAGAACCTCATGATAGTCCCCTGTACTGTGCTGCTGTCACCTGGAACCAGCATTTCTTCCTCTGCCAAGGGCCTGCTCTAAGATGAGAATTTTATCCCAGTCTACACTGCAATTACACTAACGCATCCCTGACAGAGAAAGGCTTTTAAAACACCGACTGGGACTTGGTTTTAACTGTCCAACGCAATACAGACCTTATCAAAACAATAAAGTTCTGCAAACCTCTCATCTGAAAGATTTCATCCTAATCATTTCAATTGGAACTAATGCTTTACAAAGGATAATTTTGGCAGGACTTTCCTGTTCTGCACTCTCTGCAGGAAATCAATTAGAGGTTTTATCTGCCTTTTGAAAGGACAAAAATTCAAAGAATAAGTAATCTCTGTTTTAGTCAATACTACCATTCTGAGAGAGATTTGTAACACAGATAAAAAAAGATCCAGAAGCCACTGATCTTGGAATAAAATACCGCAACTGTTTCCTTCCAAAATACTGAGTATACCTTGTATTGCCTCTACATAATAGTCTTCAGAGTCAGGACAGCTCTTAAATATTGCTTTCCCCCTTACTTAAATTGAGTAATAAACTTTCTCCCTTTCATTTCTTGCTTAGGTTATGAACTCAGAACTGACCCAGGCTGTACATTTCTGCAGTGCTTATTCCATGTGCACATTTTGTTCTCCTAACTTTGGGAGCAGCAACCAAGTACGAAAGGACAACTCCAAAGAATCTAAATACTCTAATAATCTAATCCTAATAATCTAATAATCTAAAAATCTAATAGTCTAATAATTTACCTTCTGTTAAATGGAATTTTTTAAACTACTTTTTATGGCTCCTTTTGAGCACAGTAGCTGCAGAAAATGTCATTGTTGACTTTTAGAATTAAACAGGAATAGTCAGGCAGTAGGACAAGGTGATTGTGTAGGTTCCAATTGAACTGCTCTAGCCAGTCAACTGGAATAATAAATTGGAATAAAATTTAAATGGGGTCTAATTACAGGGGTCTTCTAACTTCTTATGACCAGGCAGGATACCTTAATAGCAAAATATTTGTATTGGACAAAACAGTGTACTAGAATGTTGTTTCAGACAGGCAATGTAAACAAAGACACATACAGACAGATAAAATGTTACTTTTGTATTGCAGTTCTGTTTTCCAACAGAGAACACACAGAAATGGATTTACAAAGCTCCTAGGAAATATGTATAAAACAGACACAGGATATTTAGATTTTGATGCACAAATATAGTTTCAATGTATATATATACTGCATCTGCCATAAAAAATACCTTTCTTCTGCTTTGACTGCAGAAGCATCATACTTTGCCAAAAATTAAATACCCTCATTATTTCACCTCTATGTCATGGATCAAATAAACGAAAGTGCCCACTGATCCTTTTGAAGAACAATAATAGAGACCACAGTAATATTTCCAGAGGCTTTGAACAAAAGTGGACACACCTGGTATCACAGTTTTCTCTCACTGCAACCCCTTGTATGGCTTGGCTGGGAGAACTGGTGAAATAAGGGACAGGAACAATGGTCTTGCTCCAAAAAATAAAGACTTTAATAACAAAATAGCAAACATGGAAAACCACAGAGCTTGGTGATAAGATCAAAAGGCCCAGCGGTGTCACACCACAACAAGGGCCAGGGGTCTTGTGATTGAAGGGTCCAATCACCAACACGAACTCAGAACCACAACCTTGTTTGTATCAGGTACCAAGCCAACTGAGAACAAAAACCAGAAACCTGACCAAATACAGGATAGTTCTGTCGGCATTCTGACTCCCATGACCCTACTCTTGACCTGGCCAGGTGTCCCTTTTTCAGTGTGCTGTTTCCCATGGTCTCAGGTTGATGCATTCTGTATTTGCTGCTGAAGCAAAACTACTATTTATCCCAGCTGGACCAGATTCCAGAGTCTGAAACACATTCACTTTGTGTGCCTCAGTCCCCTGTGCCATGGAGTATTATACAAGTGCTCTTTAAATACATGATTTACTATCCACAAGCAAATTAAATATATTAAAAACTGGCTTGTTCTGGAAACACAGTTCTTGCAATTGACTTCCAAGCCTCATCTACTGCTAATTTTGTTTTAATCTTTTAATTCATATTTTTTACTACATCAGTAAAAATCCTCATTGAATGGCATTTTGCTCCTGAAGTGTCCTATGCCACTCCATCCTAAGACACTATTTTTCAATTTGGTTTCATCTTCTCTGCCTTCTGATGTATTCCTTTTGATTCAAAAAGCAAACTATCAGCCCTAGCTGATATCTTAACTAAAGGGTCTCAGTGTCCCTCTCAATGCAAGTGCCCGTGACCTGTTCTTCAAATGCCACACAGAGGGTGTGAAAGAAATACCCAACTCCATTGGAACAGCATGCCAAAAAAAAAAAAAAACATCAAACTGGTTCAGTGCTGTGAGGGTCTCTAGACTGAAAATCAGTCAGTCCCATTATAGGAGTGCAATGACATATTAATGCAGCAGTGGGACAAAACAATCTTCGGAAATTGAACAAAATCAGGAATAAATTGGGAGCTACCAGGAACTTCACTGCATCCCCAGCAGAAAATCACATGCCAGTCTCCAGCCATCATGAATTCACATGTGTGTGTTACACACGAGGAAAGTGCAGTTTAAAAATTATTGAAATATTCAAAAATAAAATTTAAAAAAACCACTGCAGGCTACATTTCTTTCCCTTCAAGAAAATTATGGAACTGGACAGAAAGCTGTAAATTTCTTTCATTCTGCTGAACACAGACACCATAGGAATGCAGAGAGAACTAAAGTTTTACATATTTTACTTTCTTTTTGTTTTCCTTGTGAGGTATGACACCTACTGTTTCTCACTCATCTTACACAGAAAGTTACTCACTATGAGACCCACCCATGTAATCACAGTAATTATCTCCAAAAACTGAATAGATGCCCTTGAAATGGAGAGCTTTCATCTTTGTTTCTTTAAACTAGGACTTTAGATATGCAGCTTCACATACCTTTTAATTTTCTTTAAGCAAACTCCATTCCTTTGCAAAGCTTTTCTGTAGACGACAAAGCTGTGAGGAAGCAGGCAAAGAATTATGAGTGACCTTTTTAGTTTTTGTTTTATTTTGGAAAGCCTCAGAGGCATTTCTGGGAAGGAACGAGATAGCAAACAACAACAATAAAAATTATAATGTCATTAAGGATGCCTGAAATGACATTGTCAATGTTAAGGAAATGTCTATGTTTGTAGCATCTCATGATTTAAGACTGCCACTGAGAAATTACCATAACTAAATGGCACTGCAGATGCAGCACTTGCCAACTACTCTGTGCTCAAACTTTGACCCAATCGAATTGGTTTGGATGCCATAGATTTAATTAGGCAGACAGAAACTGTTGTGTACTGATGAATAAATCTTTGTAATAGTGACTTTACATTGATCTTTTTTACGCAGGCAAGAATTCAAGTTATGCTACATTGTTATAAACCAAATTACAGTGAATGTCTTGGAGAATTTATCAATGGATATGATTGATTTTTTTTTAAGAAGTACATCTCTGAGATGCATGTTTGTGCATCTTAGTTCAAACCAGTCATCAAAGGGCATGTTAGAAATAATTCTGATTTCTTTCTTTGCATTTCGGTCTACATACAAAGAAAGAGAATTCATGGAGCCCTACATCAAGAATACTGTGATGTCAGTGCAGAATTCCAAACATTTTATATTTGCTATTCTAGTGCATCTGGTTGTATCCAACCGTGTTTTCCAGTGCCTTATGTTTTATTTCACCTTCATTTTGTGTTTCTCCTGCAAAACATCTATTTAAATCTTGCAGTCCTTCACCTTGCAAGACAATAAAACAGATGTAGAGTGCCCCTCAATTCACAAAACTCTGTAGATGTACATTATTGTTAATAAAATCCTTATTGTTGTGCTGCCACTGCAGGAAATAAGCAGGGGCACAAGGTAGCAAAAGGCAGAAGAAGGGTTAGAAATACATGGCAAGAGATAAAAGGACACAATTTTCTTGGAGAATAAAAGGTGCATCTCTGTGTGATCTATCTGTCCCTCCTGCTGCCACCACAAGCTGACCCCTGTGCTTTCTTTTCATGATGAATATGTCCCAGTTAGGTCAATTTAATGCTTCCTTCTCTCTGCAGGACTCCCACTGAAAATTAGCTATCAAAGACAGCTCAAAACAGAAGAAATATTTTCAAAACCAGCTGAGACAAAATCTGAGTTAGGAAGCAGACAACACAGTTTTCAGCTAGGTACAGATTGCAAAGGGTTGAAAGATATCAACAATAGCTTTCATCCCTTTTGAGGTTAAAATTTTTTGTTACTATTTATTAATTCTATGGCGAGGGAAAAAACAAAGAAACAAACACCCCAACCCAAACCCTTCTTATTGCTGTGCTATACAAATGTTGTGGGGAATTTGCTGCTGAGAGAAGAAAGCTGTGGGCCAGGCAGAATGCACTGTGGGCAGCCATAGCCAGCACAGGCTATGTCCAGAGAAGTCAATGTTTCCTCTTTTTTTAAATCTCATTCTTTCTACTCTCCACAGAAAAATAAAAGGTTCAAGCAGTATCTCAGATCGTGTGTTACAGCTCCAGGTGATCTGTTTGCCTTTACTATCTTCAGGCTATTTATCTCTGCCTTCAGCAGATACCTGGACTTTCTCTGGTATTTTTTTTTTTAATGAGAAAAGGGAATTTGAGTGTTTTTGTTAAGCCTGAGAAAGAGCACTTGGCAAGGCCATTGATTTTAATGGAGCATGTCTTCCTCACCCTCTGTTCCTCCTTGTTTGGCAAATATGGTCATTGTTCAGCCTAAGAGCAGTATTTACCCTGTGCCAAAACAAAACTGAGCGGTGCACTGTTATCTCAGCCAGGGGGAGGGATTTATGGTACCAGGCATTGTGCAAAAACAGAATTAATGTCAAGGCTGGAAACCTTACAGAGCAAAGAGATGGGATAAGCTAAGAAACGAGGGAAAAGAGAGAATGTGTTGGAAAAGATTCAAGGGTCTACTATGGGATAGTGAAACTGAATCAGCAGTGTCCTTACTGTATTTCTAATTTTGCTGTCTTGGACATTAGCAAAACTATTCCTTCTCCACATTTTTCTATTCTTTATCAATACCCCCAAAGGGGATGATGGTTATTTAGCTATGAGGGTAAGGCACTTTGCTGAGAAACTCAGACTTTTATGCTTATCTCTGCATTAACTTATTCAAAACAAAATATATTCTTCAGGTTAGGTGTTTTACATGTCCAACATTCAGCAGCATTACCCTGAAAAACTGTACATAGTCATCATCACATGAGGGAGGGAAAGGGTTCTGATAATTGGATCTTGATTCCTCCTTCTGAAACTTTTTTCACATGGGTGAGAGAAGATTCACAGAAAATCTGCTGGTTACAGTAATGACATTGAACAAGTAAATACAGAGAGTTTTCCAAATTCATGTTATGCTCCAACCTCTCTAACTCATACAGTGACAGTTTTTCATGCACTGTATGCTGCACTAACTTTGCTGTCACAGAGATGAGCAATAATGAACAGAAAGAAATGTTTACAGCCTGCTTAACTCCGCATTATGACTCCTAATGACTCCAGACATATGTCACATACTATGGATTATATGAATGTTTCCCACTTTGGGTTTAAAATTAATCAAATTAAAAATAACTTGTATTCCATAATTTACTGACAAGTAGAGTATTTAAGATAAAATGTAATGTTTCACATCATCTCCATTCAAGACACTCAAGACTTATACTTTTCTTACAGACATGCTTCTTTCTTTTGTGATCAAAACAATTGTTAGAGACATCAAAGGCAATAAAGACGTCATCTTCTGTAAAAAAGTGCAACTCTTCAACTACTCCAAATACCAGCAGTTGCAATTTTCACAGTCACTAAATTCCATAAATGCTTTGTAAGTTCTGTTATCTATTTCTAAGACACATGGTGTTTATGAAGTTAGCCACATTAACAGCTCTGAAGACTAGAATCTTCAATCATGCCTTCTTTTTCTTCTCTCCCACCCCATGATCTAACTTCCTATGTTTGAAAAAAATTAGACTTTTTAAAATGTATTTCCATGAAACATATATGCATGATTGTTGGCATATGTGTGCATATTATACACAAATAATTAAAGTCAAAGCTATACAGTTTCACTTCTTTGTTTTCTTTAAAAGATAAATTTACAAGCTTGCTATCTGAATAGTTGCAGTGGAGAGAAACATGATATATTATGTCTTTTCTTTTGACTGTAGCTTACTACAGGTCTTCCAGGTGTCTCTTTGGTCATCTGAGTGAGGAAGCAAGAGATTGAAATATGGTTTCTTCCATCTGTTGAGGTATTTCATTGGCAGGTTCTTATTTCTGAACATGATTATCCTGATTTTGCTCTAGTTTGAGGGCTAAGCATTAATTGTGGGTATATGGATTGTGTGCTCCCTAAAAAGCACAGAGAGTTCATCACACAAACCACCATCCCTCTTTCCCCCACCACCCAGGACCTGGTGGGGGACCTTCAGTTCCCCACATTTTACTAGACAAATACAGCTACAACCAGTATGCAAGGAAAGTTAATATGCTAAAATTAGTAGTTATTCCAAGATTCGGTGACTATCTTTACAAAAAATGCCTTTTATTTTTTCTGATACACATTGGCAGTGCTATTTCCAAATATTAAGGCCTCACTTTTCCCCTAAAATTTCTAGAATGGGTTTCAGGCAATTTACTGTGTAATGACTGTCTAAATGCAGCGAAGATGAAGAATCCAATTTAGGTATCATGGAAGCAGGGACTGTGCTTACATTTTATAAACCATTATGAACTGTTTTTTATAGACCATTATGAACTGCAGTTCACATAGCTCTTTCTGTCATATTTAGGAGCCAAGGAATCAGAGGTGTCAGAAATGAAGTTGATTAATCACTGAAAGAGCTTTCTCAAGGTCCACTGAATCTGCCTACCACCTACAGTGTTTATTCACTCACACACTATAAAGTTCTTTATAGAAAAAATTACTATCTTCCCCTCAGCAGAAAAACTGGCAAAATGGTCCAGCCTAGACTCATGCAAAGAGACTGTTCAGTTTTGGTTTTGGCATGAAAAGCTTGCACAGAAAATTTTCTCTGCATCTTCCTAAGAAAAACTGAGAAAAATATGTTTCAGCCAAAATAAGTCAAAACATTCTTGTAAGCAAAATAGACTTTCCTTCTAATCTAATTTTCTTGCATTGTAATGTTAGAAGTGTATGGACATTTGGGGGAAGCTATTTTTGGTTTTACACCAGCAGGTATTTATCAATTATATGCTGTATTCCCAAATTTCAGAAATTCAGCCTAACTTCTGAATTAATGGGTTGCAGTGGTGTGCCAAGAGCAAACACGAAATATGACACATGCTGAAGTCCAGTACCACTCATTCTATTTGCCAGATCTTCAGAAGTTTGGTTTTGTTTGTTGCAGACATCTTTTTATGAAAATCCTCTCCTTAGGGTTTTTTCTTCCTGAGAAGCTGGGAGACCTCAGGAACAAAATGTAAACATTGATTATCTGCTACTGTGGAATGCAACAGGTGCATCTGTGATTGGTCTCATGTGGATATTTGGAATTAATGGCCAATCACAGTCAGCTGGCTTGGATGCAGTGTCCAAGCCACAAGCCTTTGTTATCATTCTTTTCTATTCTTAGCCAGCCTTCTGATGAGAACTTTTTCTTCTATTCTTTTAGTATAGTTTTAATGTAATATTTATCATAAAATAATAAATCAAGCCTTCTGGAATATGGAGTCAACATTCTCGTCTCTTCCCTCATTCGAAAACCCCTGTGAACACCGTCACATTTGTTAGTTCATTATCCAGCCAAATTCTCTTATTATCACAGAAGAATTAGCTCCAGGTTCGAGCAGTGTCCTCATCTGTACCTTGGCTCCCCAGACTCCCTTGTAGTACAAACAATTACTCATTACAGCTACTTAGCAAAACATATTGTTTTATGCTTCACAGTTGCTTGCAGTGCCTCAGAGGACACATCCTGCTGCAGAGGGAGACTGGGAGCTCAGCTGTGACACACTAGGTGTCTTCACAGGAAAGCTCATCTCTTTGCTCTTGCTTGGAATAAAGTAATATCAGATTTTGTAACAACACATTAATGGAAATACTGCGGCAAAAAAAGAGTTCAGAGGGAAATCAGTCTGCAGAGAGTGGCTGAGAAAGCAGGAGAGACCTGCAACTCTTGCTAAATGTAATGATTCATTGTTATAAAATTTACAAAATGAGAAAACATGCAGGTGAAAGGACACTGCATGTGGAAGCTGAGAAGCCAGACAAACTGACACTTCTTTATGGAATAACGGAGTAATACGGGAAATAATGTCAGATTTAAAATATGTCAATAGGAATCTCCTCATAAGCTTGTCTGCTAAACAGTCCACTATGGAAAAGACCGGGGAGATCTGACAGAATTGTTAAATTGGTTTGCTAAATCAGATATCCTGCATTCACACTCTTGCTGTAGGTCCTGACAAGACTAGCCCATAATCCAACATTTACATACTAATCTCTACTGTAGTCATGAAAGATTAGAATACTGATAAAACACATTGAGGATGGTGAGAAAAATACTGTTCCCTTAAGCTTCTTTTTCTGTGTGGAAACAGTTTTGTCAGCTATGTACCAAGCAGGAAATAAACACTGCTATGCTAGTCTAAAGATGAAATAATTAAAGGGATAAAAACAATTTCACAATAATCAAAGCACTCCCAAGCCAAGTTTTGTTGTTTACTTTCACAGCAAACAGATTTACTGTCTCATCAACATTGTCAGCTACTAAAGCAAATGTTCCTGGCAAGAACCTGAGATACAAAGAACCATAAAGATCATATTTTTATTCTGAGTTGAGGTCTACATTGCGGCAGCTTCATGAGAAGCTTTTTGCACAAATTAGCTCCTGGCAAACAGATTTGCTTTCAACAAATCACAATTCACCAATGTTTCTGGCATGGAGGTTTTATGCACACCAGGATTCTCATGTGAAAGAAAAGGGAAACCATATGTTTTGATTCATTTTCAGTTCTCTCTGCCATGTGATCTTCTATTCTAATGACAAAATGCTTTCAGTGAACAGAATGTGTTCAAATCTATTTCCAAAAATGCATAAAAAGTAAAACATTGAACTCGTATTAAGACTAAAGATCTGTATTAATAGAACTACTACAGTTCAATATAAATTAAGGAATTTTCTTTTATTCTAAAACCTGATTTTCCATAAAGGTACTTCAGGCTCTAAGAACTGATTTTACTTTCTTGTTAAGCATGTCTGAAGAGAGATCAAATGAAAAAAACCCCACATCTTGAGGATGTCAGAAACTTATTTTAAATGCTGCTATACCAAGAGCTTAAGGGCAACTACTTTTTTAGAAAATCTAGAAAAATATTCTTGTTTCAATTAATAAAATAGTAGCTTTTCAAAGTCCTAACTCCCTTTTTGCAAATAGTAGGTGAGCTTGCCCCCAACTTCATTTTTCTCTTCTTTATCAGAAAGTTTAAAGACAAATGTTAGACTTTATCAAAGACATAGATTGGTAGCTCCTACAGGCTTCTCAAGTAGAGCATAAAATTAGACAATATCCTTAAGTGCTAATGCCACAGAAATCTATAATATACTACATACTATACCAATTCTGCCTTTCCTGAGTAATAGATGTATTTCTGTAAGAGAGTTGCAGTTAAATCTCTGGTTAATCTGTATGTTTAAGAAAATAAAATACCTCCAGAATTATTTCATATTTCTCAGATTGCACCAATACAATAGAAAATGGATTTGCTAGTGGCTACCTATCTTGATGGCTTTTAGTTTATGCTATTTTTAGTCTCAGAATTTGAAAGAATTTGCTAATAAATAATTGTCATCTTAAAAGTATTGTTTGAACTTTGTTGGAGGGGTTTTTGGGTTTTTGTTTGCTTGGCTTTTTTTGTTTTGTTTGGGGGGTTTGTTTGTTTGTTTGGGGGTTTATGTTTGTTGGTTTGGTTTTGTTTTCAAGTGAAATGACACAGTGAGCAAAATAATATATAATTGCCTGTATAATTCTAGTCTTTCAAGGCACTGTTTCTGACTGCTTCTTTACAACTTCTCTACCACTTCTCTGCTTCTTCTGCAACACAATTTTCATCCTACCACACAATCAAACATTCTACCCCAAAAAAGGTGTTGAGCTGCAGAATGTACCCCAAACCTGTCTGCATTTTGACACTTCTAAGGACAGACTGGTTTGCCAGACAGGAAAATACTTAATAAAATTACTGCTTGATGTTTTCTCTGTCTCTGAAACATAAAAACCTTTGGGAGGTTTGGGGGACACATTTTAAAATGTTAACTAATGGCAGTGGTTTTATAAATTACTTTATTGATATTATTATGTGTTATTAAACTCCTAACAACAAGAATGTCCAAATACATAAGAAGTAATCAAACCCTTACTGAAACTGGATGATTTCTGTAGCCTTTTCTCAATGGGTCCAGCAGCAGCTGCACCATTATTGATTGCTGCACTAAGTAGTTTTTAAATGTTTGGTGTCAGCATTGCAAACCTCATCATTTATGAATAACCTTTTTTTTTTTTTTTGTCCCTCTTTGGTACCTGTTTGGATTTTTGCAGCAGGGAAACTGAATAATTAAAAAATGTTTATTTCAAGTCGCTCAAAAATTGGTTCTGAAAGAATCCAGATTTGATGTTTATTTGTGCCAGAATACCTTGTAGGCTTATACAGCTCACAGAATTTATTGCCTTTTATTTTTTTGTCTGGATTCTTCATTTCCTCTTGTTTTTTCTTCAAGCTGCACAAATAATCACTTACATAATTTTTACTTCTAGCCAAAGCAGATATTATTACAATCAGTACAGTATAATGTTTTTCTCTCTGTACTGTAGCAAAATTTCACTGTTGCATTAGATGCAGGAGTCCTGCATTTCTGGAAATTTCTCTGTGCATTTTCTCCCTGAATGATAGAAGACCTTGTTTTCAGTTTGATTAGAATAGATTAAATGGGAGTGAAATTTTTAGTGACAGATGCAGCAAAATATGGTGATGAGAGGTTTATTTTATTTTTATTCAAATGAAGGCAGGATAAAAAAAATCTCTTATTTCTTCCAGAATAGAGTTACTTTATTCTATGCCAGTCAATGATGAGTTTTCAGAACTGTTTGTGATCAGTAGTATCAGAAACCCTGGCAAGTGTTAGAGTGCAGTCAAAAATGTAATGTTTGACGTGCAGTTGGCATATTCTGAAGGAGACACTAAACTGTAAAATAAATTCTTTGTGCAGTACCATGATTATTGCACCAATGTTTCTTAGTATGAAAGCCTGTTGTCAAAGTTTTATGTATATCCTCAGACAGCAAAAGGAATGGAGTGATTTCCAGAGGCATCCACAGACTTTTTCACTTATTTCTTCAAGGCAATTAACACTATTTAAGCACGTGAATTCTCCTGAGTTCCATTTTCCTTCAAGTCAGTATGAACTATCCATGTGCTTCAGTTTCTTGCTGCAAAATGACCACCTGTATAGATTCTCTAAATGGATTTATGTATGGGTAGGTGCCTAGATTGGATATCTGACCTACATTTGCTTATCATGGATGTATTTCAGTTATCATGATAACTATATGTGGAATCCTCTGAATCCTTCCCCCTCAGGGAAATCTCCCATTTCCCAATTCTCCCAAATTGGGAGAATTTACCATTGAGTTTTCCCCACCTAGGCAGACAGGAAAGATTTCCCCATGGAGTTTTTCACAACACCATGAACCACTCCAGCTCCTTTTCCCATTTGTCCCAGGCATTGCTGGTGTGTCTTAAAATGCCAGTTGTAAATAATATTGCTCTTCTGGAACACCTTTTCCTGATTATTCAGGTGAAGGAACCCAAACGGGTGGAGTAGCCTCTTAAAAGATCAAGGCTCTGTAGGATGTCCATAATTTCTATGTGAGCATAGAAGAAAAAAGCTGCTCCCAAATGATAGGTAAGGAAATAGGTTAAAACTAGTTTTTTTTTAATAGGTGCTGTGCTGTGACTTGTTAGATTTTATAATAATTCTGAAGCTGTAGATCCAAATGTGTTTACAGAAATGAACTTCAGGTGATATTATTTATTCCTGTTCCTATGTTGAAAGTGCTACATATATCACACTGTACTGTTATTCTATTCCCAGAATTTTCAGAGATGGAATGAACTGCAAAGAACATATCTCCAAGAAATTTTCTGATGAAAAAGGGGACAAGGTGTATTGCTGTTAGAAGAGAGAATTCATTTAAGTATTAATCAGAAGTGCAAATGTTCTTCTGAAGCTCAGGAATGACAGTTTTCTGCAGGTTTATATGAGGAGATGTGTGTGCATTCAGCTTCAAGAGAGATCTTCCCAAGTACTTCAGCCAAAGCATCTCAGTTTTCCTCATAAATTACTTAATGAGCATTTTTATCAGAATGCACACACATCTCCTCATATAAAGCATTTGTTGATGGGGCAGTGGCACCTGAGTGTCTATAAAGAGTTCACTTCAAATATGCTTTTAATCAGCAATAGTCATTTAAATAATATAGGACATCTGCTGTGTCAGGGATGTAAAATAACTCAAGATTCAAAGCATTTCCCCCTCCTGTAATAGTGAAATGAAAATGTACAGGAACTTTTACAAGGTAAGTGAATTCTAAAGAGAATTTTGATCTAGGTGTGTGTAGCAGTTGTGAACTGATTTTCAAAGTTCCTGTGAGACTTTTTGAGTGGATGTTGTAAGATGAATGCAGTTCAGTATTTATAGGCAATACAGGCCACTAAAAGTAAAAAACATACCATGGAAAGGAAAGGTGACTTTTGTGCCTTTAAAATAAAGGTTAGAAATGGATTGCAACAAGCAGTCAACACGTCAATATGAAGCATCATGCTGAAGTATGACCCATTCCTTCTAGAACAAAGCTTGCAAGGAACAAGAGTCAACTTCTGTGCAATTTAAACTTTACTTGTAACGACAAACTATTACATGCTCTGTTGGTGTAGAAAATGGCATTTTCCTTTGAGCTATGTTACTTTTAAAACTATTTGAATAATGGGACACTTATACATCCAAATCAATTTATTAGAATAAGTCCATGCTTTTGAAACAAAGCTGACTTGTTTAAACATGTTTAGTTGTGATTGAATTTTATTCTTCCATTTAATGAACACTGTTCAGTCATCGTGTTCAATTGCTAAATTAATTAACATGTCTGTAACTCTAATTGTGCATATGTCAATCAAAATCAATGGAAAAAGTGACAAAGAATTTTCCTGGCAAACAAAATAGGCCTATTATAGGAAGTGAAAGTAAATTGAAAATTAGAATCAGTGTATTTATCTACAGTAAACACGAGTTATTTTTCTATTTTTTAATATCTTTTTCAATTAATTTTTTTAAGAAATCATGTTTGCATCATTTTAAAAATATTTTCTAAAACTCTTTTTATACTTATTTTGACTGCCAGTCTGTGACTGACAATGTGCACCATTCCACATCATCTATGTACTAATCTCTGTTACAGTGGGGACACACTATTCTATTGAAAGGTGAAATTCTAGCTTTAAAGGGATGAGCTTAATTCTTAAGTATTATATAATAGTATTAACTTATGTATGTTTTGGGGTAGTGAAAGGGAGGAGTATCTCAGTTTTCCTCATAAATTACTTAATGAGCATTTTGAGTCCTTTATGAATATACTGCTGTTAGTTCAATGAGAAAAGTAACACTCAGATATTGCATTCTTTTACTCTGTACAAGCTGAAATTTTTTCCTCTGTAAATAATTGCATAGAAGACAAGGAAAATGGTTTCATTGGAGGGATTTACAAAAGAAGAGTGCAAATAAAAATTCCTGGCATTTTGCAAAACAAATAATTTACGTTTATCAGACTTGGCTACTACAAGCAAGTAGTAAAGGAAGCATTAACATGATTGTGCTGAGC
Source organism: Melozone crissalis (assembly GCF_028551555.1). Lineage (NCBI taxonomy): Eukaryota > Metazoa > Chordata > Aves > Passeriformes > Passerellidae > Melozone > Melozone crissalis. Next base: position 4,161,654 of record NW_026535812.1, read on the forward strand.
AGCACTAACTGCAGGACAGCTGAAGGGAGAGTTGTGGAGATGATATAATGCCACTGAAGCAGTTGAGTGACTGACATGTCAGTTGTGGTGCCCTATATCCCTGTTTGCAACAGAGCCATTACAATGTAAATTAGAGTATTCTATTAAATGCTCCGTGTACCCTTTGTAATGTCATTTGCAATAACCCATACAATTTATATGCCACATATGGTTTAATATCCTGTATCATCCTAGTGACACACTACACTACAAAAATGCTCTGAAGTAAATTAAGATTACAAATTAAGAAGATTTAAGTAAAGAACCAGAGAGTGCAATGATCACTTGCTATCCAGAAACCCTTACTGGAGAGATTGCACATGCATTCCATTTTCCAGAGGAGTGAAACTTCCTGCATGCCTGCAAAACCCCAAGAGTCTGGGATTGAATGAGCAGCAGTGTATGGTGAAGATTTGCTAGTGGACCCTGCTCTGATGGATTTGGGTCTGTGCTGTCCCATGGACAAGCTGGGCTGCTGTCCCATCACTGCAGCTTCCTTTTTGAGGTTGGCTGCCAAATTTGCCCTAAACCAGGACAAGAAGGATGTGTGACTTAGGGAATGATGGAATCACTTTGGTTGGAAAAGACCTTTAAGAACATTGAGTCTAAATGTAATTAGCAAATGCAACCATCAAGAAATGTTTTGCTGCCTGAAGAGAACGTGGTTTATCTGGTAAGCTTTGCAAGCATTTTGTGATCAAAAAAAAAAAAGGTATATAAGGAAAATATTAATAATTTTAAATGTTAGAAACATAATTTAGACCACATTTACTTTATGGGCATGTTGAGTGTAACCTGGCTGTTGAAGGCAGCCAAACTTGAGCATTCCCACAGGAAATGCTCACAGAATTCATACAGGTGAAGAGCTAAGGTCAGGGTCAGCTGGGGATGATGCTGGAGGTGTTCCTTGTTCTATACAGAGGTCATTTTTCCTTCTATACCACAAAGCCACTTTGGGTGGAGTGTACAAAATCTGTAAATTTGTGCTTCTGACAGCAACCTAGTGTCCACTCATTCTTTTTCTAGGCAGTGTCTTTTACTTCGTTTCAAAATGTACTTTTCCTTGCAATCCTAGCTAGTAAGTTGCCTAAAGAAACTGAGACCAGAGATGTACCCAAAAAGTACTTGCAGAATAAAGTTTGGCTTTGGGTTCCACGTGTGCCATGTGGGGTTTGGCTGGGGGAAAAGAGGTTTGAAGTTAGAAGTCTGAAAATACAAGCAATTTAGTTTTAGGCCAAAGGTGCTGCAATCAAATCAAAAGCTGAGATTTTAGCGGATGCTGTGAGGGGAACTGGTCTTTTATTATTGATTCATTTGAACTTGTGAATTTGAGTTGTCTTACAGAAAATGGACAGGAATAGTCAAGCGTCTTACTCTCAAATCTGATTGGGTCTGTGTGGTGCCAAGGTTGCACTTTCTGCAATAAAGGAATTTCATTTGAGCACAAGTACAAAGTTAATAAAGAATACACTAAGCTGGGGGAATTTTCTTCCTAATTAGTCAAAAAATAGCATGAGGAATATCACCTTACAGCCATCTACCAACTCCCCAGGAATCAAAAAATAAAAATCTTATCACTTCCTTTAAATGAATGACAGATAAAATATCACCATGGAACAACAGGCATACACATCCTAGTGACAGTTCTTTTATCCTGCTTATTTTAGAATAGCAGATTTTATTAATGAAGTAATTTTCTATTCATAAGAATGTCTCCAGCATTTCTGTACTTAGTAATTCAATTTCAGCAACTTGCCATGCAAATTAGTAACACCAAGTTTAGAACAGAAACCACACCAAAAATATTTGCTTCTCTGTTAAAAGCACATGGCTAATGCCCTTAAACATGGCATTGAGAATTAATTTCTAAATACACTTGATAGTGCAGGTTGCCCCACATTGTAAAATGTGAATTTTCAGGATCCTTCAACGACATAAATCGTTCACAATAGATCTTGGAAGCCACAGCTAAAGGAAGGAAAACTAGGTAAGGAGCATACAGTATTTCAATGAAAATTTATCAAAATAAGATTGAATAATACTTAATGAAATTCCTTTTGACATAAAATAGGAATTGTGGATGTGCTTAGCAAGGTTACAGCTCTATTAAGTAAATTCTGGTTTTGCTTAGGACTAAAGTTCAGTTAATACCAAATTTGTATTTGGTGACATAAAGACATTATGTCCTCAACTTTTTGAAGAACATTAACACTCATTTTAATCCTCAATTTAAAACAGTATGATGCTAACCAGTACAGCATGTACATAAGTTATTTAGGAAAAAAATGTCATCTCAACCCAAATACAAAATAATCAGATACACAACTTGAATGTCGGAAAGTTCTGTTCCAGTTTATATTTAATGCTGTACAAAATGAAGCAGCCCCATTTCCTACCTTTATAAAAAGAAATGGTCTGGATAATGAAAGCAAAATTACTAAATCAGCAAGGGATCCCACTAGGGCTATATTCTGTATTTTTCTTCACTGCGCCATGTGGACCTGTATTCTGTGCTTGGGTTAATATACAGAACTGCATTCCTGAAACAATTGCTGAGATAACATTACTCCTGTATCTATTACATTTGTCAGAACAAATTCAGATGCAGATTGATTTGAATTTATGATGTGTATTACTATTTATTCCTCCTAATAGCAAAATAGATACTTGCAATAAATAAGAGATGGCATTCATTCCATCTGTGCTTTTATGAGAGTAAAAGAAGTTCAAAAGGCACTGGCTAGTCCATAAAGTAAGGAGACAAAAAGCTGTCCTAATGAACACAAAAGGATCCCTGCAGTTTCTACCACCTCTTCTGAAGCTCTACAACCAAAAACTGAAGAAATCTGGGCAGTCCAGCAGAACTTAATTGATTCTAATAGTAATGTTACTGACAGCAGTTGCTTTTTGAATTCCATGTGTATCCAGCCTGACCCACCAACTTATGCAGTATCAGAACTTGGTATGGTGGCCATATGTCCACAACATGATATGAATGAAAGGCTGAGTTTCAATGGAAGCTTTACGTTATTTTAATTGATGTTTTTATCACCAACTAACATTCATTCAATTATACTTTTGAAAATAAATAGTATTTACACATTGCAGTTCTGTAAATAATTAGATAATCTTCCTCTATTATCTAACAATTGTCAGACCTGAAAAAATAGCACTGCTAAAGTTACATTTCTCTCTTGAAAGGCAGGATATTTTCAGTTGTGCCAAATCATTCAAGACTGAAAACTTTTATTTCTTCGTAATTAAAAAAAAAAATGTGTTCATCCTCATGTTCCAGCATATGAATGAAATCTATCATTATGTATGTGAGAGATTTCTTCATTCCCCTCTGTTTTCAAGAACTTGAATGCTTTCTCTGTGCCACCACTATCAGTTCTCACCCTCTGGCAACAAGATCAAAAGGCAAGTGGAATAAAAGGGAATGGCACAAAAATAAAGAATACAAAAGAAAGATGAACTGGGAGAAGAGCAGAAGAAATTATTAAAGAAAGGGAAAATAAGAGAGATGACAGATGTAGAGCTGATATGTAACAAGGTTATGAATGTTTTCATGCAACTTTTATGGAGACAACCAAATGAATTTCAATGTACTTGGAATTCTGTGTGCATTTATTGATTCAGCAGCATGAAGATAGTCAAGTGCTCATTATCTGCCAATAAAGATCACATTCACATGTGCAGGAAAGTCACAGACTAGTTTTTCAAGAAAGAATGTACTAATCTACTACATCTCTACTTAAAAGTAGAGGTTTCAAGAAGCCACTCTAACTGTCTGGCTGTCTTGGAATACAAATATTTGAGATGAATGGACTTTGTGGAGAAAGAGACAGTGTGGAAAGGATGTCAGAAGTAGTTTGCTAATGTCAAGCACTGCAGAAAACAATTAATTTGTATTGATCTGCCCATTTATGTTTATTAAAAGTATGTGCTTTTAGGTGTGTGTCCATAGGGACTTCCTCTGGCAAGTGCAATAAGTTACATAGTGGACACTATATTAATTTTTCTTTTTAAAATAATATATTGAATAATATATTGTGAGTTTCCTAGAACAAAGGCTTTTTTTTTTTTTTTACCTTATGCTCCTGTCTCTTCAGTAGCATGCTGTGGAAAAACGTGGATGTAAACAACATTACACAGTGCATGCCTTGCACCTGCTGTGAATTGACAGCTCTTAATTGTTTTCTCACTTACTTGGACTCAGATTTAGCTTGTTGGTTTTTTGGGCTATTTTTATTCTGTGGGTTTTGCATGGTTTTTGGGAGTGCAGGGGCCACACAGTGGGCAGCAGGGGAGGGGCTGCTCTCCCTGAGCAGGGAGTAAATCCAGATGTGATGGACTGAGGATAACCCCATTCCCTGTCCCTCTGTACTGCCCATGGAAAGGAGGGAGGGATTGTTGGGGATGGGTGGAAAGGTGCCTTTAAGGGCTCATTTTAATTCTCATTATCCTGCTCTGATTTTGTTGGTAATAAATTCACTTTATATCTCCAACCTGGACCTGGTTTTGCCCTTGATGGTAATTGATGAGGTTTTTTTCCCCAGTCCTTATTTCAGCCCATGAACGCTTCATTATATTTTGTCTCCTCTGTCCAGTTTCAGAGGAGGGTAATCAAGAAGCTTTTTTTGTGGGTGCCTGTGGGAATCCACAAAATCAGAGGGTTTTGGGAAAGCTGCAAAGGCAGGCCTCAGAGACAGCAGAACTGTGATTAGAGCTAAGCAGCAGCCATGAGATTGGTCAGCAGAAAAATTTATTTAAAAAGTAGAAAAGCAAGGACAAATAGAACAGTGATCTGTGTATTAATGCTTGTCTAGAATAACTTTCTAAGCTACAGAAAAGTTTATCTAGCAAGATATTAGGGAATTTGAAGCTTAATAATGGAGCTCTGTGCATTGTGTTTTAAGGCTCACAAGCAGGTATTGTATTTGAAATAAGCAAGCATTGTTTAAACAAAGGTACGTGTGCTTATGGTGGTTGGATGGAACTGCTGTCAATGTGCTTTTGCTTTGTGTGATTAGTCAAAAAGCTTTTAAAGTGAATTGTAACATTAAGTTCTTTGTCTGCTGCCTGGGATGTGAGCTGCTGGCATCTTCCCATTGTCATAACCATGTAATGAGACTGGTGCTGAAACATAAAACAGCTCAAAGCACGTTCCCAGCAGTCCTGTCCTGTTTGTGATTTGCACATACACACCCAGCTGCAATAGGTGCCTGGCATCCAGCCAGTGCCAAGCCACAACACTTATGAGAAAGGGAAAAATTCCTTTGGCTGTGCTATCAGAACCCACCAATAACTCATACATTGCAAGAACTTGTCATTCTCTCCTCCCTCTCCACCACCACCCCTTTCTCTCTGCTCTAAGGCTATGATTCCCTCTGCATCTGCAAAAACTTGTGGTGTTTTGTGGGAAGTAAATCCAGACACACTGGCAGGAGCAAATCCAACAGTTTCATTGGCAGAACCCCAGTAAGCCTGTATGACATTCTGCAGCAGCTGACGCAGCATTACTGACTTCTTCCCAAAATTCTGGGTCCTGAGCTGTGTCTTCACTACCTTAAAACTGTGCTACATGCACTGTCTGGCATTATCTTCTGGTGAAAAATAAAATACATAGCAGCAACTACAGAGAGATAGTATCCTACTTCAGACCTGGAGTCTATCCACCTCGTCAAGGATAGTGCATTAATTGAGGGAAAAGCAGAAGTTTTGTCCAACTTTTGCCCTCTATAACCTTGAAAACAGGGAACTGATAATTGCAGATAGCCAAAGCTGCTGCCCCTTCCTCTATAGTGTCACCATGCTTGGATTGCACTGAAAAGGGGCTGCTGTAATTTCCTCAGCAGTTCAGGGCGCTCAGATTCTGATGTAACTTGCTGATTTTTAGCAAGGTGGAAAAGGGCTTGCTGCTAATTTTTAAATTCTCTGTGTTTATAATGACACAATGCTGCATAGATTTTTGGCAGCTCTGTCCCCATAAATAACACAGCTAAATATTTACAGAAATAGCAACAGGAACACCGATATGAATCCCCAAGAGGACTCAATACCCTGTGAAATATATGACTTCTGGTATAGCAGATGGAATGCTTCGAATATTTGGAAGTATTATAACCATCTCAAAACCTGGTTTTCTTGTTCTGATATTTATTGGTTGTCTCTGGGAACAGGCCATTCTTACAGATGTCACATTTTACCAATGGCAGAGCAAATTGTGCCACTCCTTCTCTGAACTGACACATTTCAAAAATATCTAATGTTACTTCTGTGTTTATTTTCCCCATAGCTTGGCACATCACAGTATATTTACTGACAGATCCTTCCTTCTCCACTCAAGATTACTTTAGACAAAAATGAGAGAAGCAATTTGGAAATCTTGCTCTCTGCAACCTGACTTGTTGTTTTATTAGGTAATATGGGAACTCAAACTGGTGTGGCAAATGAAAGTTCATTCTTTTCTTTCTTTACACACTCTTTTCCACAGAAATAGGCCATATTATTATTTTTTTTTAGTAAAACTGTGTAGGGTTTTGTCAAGATAGGTATAGTTCTTGGGAGAGATATGTAGCCCAAAGTTTCCTTTATATCTGTTAAAAGAGAGTTTTTCAAGACTTCTTGGTAACTCATAAAGGAGAGTTTTTGTTGGTTCCCCCATCTCTAATCTGGTTCTCCAGTTCAGAAAATCAATGTCCAGGCCACACTAACTTCTCCCCAGTTTTATAAGCCAGGTCACATCTGTACTCAGTTCCTGTGTTACTTACAGTCACATCATTAAATAGAGTTTGGGTACTTGATGGCCAGTACAGAGTAATTAACACCATATCCTAGGAAGGCAGCTTAATTTGTTATTTGCTACCAGTTTTACTAAGCCCTGTTTCTGCCACCTTAATACATTAATCTGTTACTCACTGGCTAACAAGAACCTGAACCCAATTTCCTGAACTGATGAACTTTTGTGACTTGAGTCAAGGTAATTTACATCTGAGGCTCTTAGTGTCTGAAAACAAATTAGCGTTCAGGTTTTTGACATTGCTTTGATGATTTTTACTTTGGGAGTCAGATTGGTTAGATTGGGGTTGAACAGCCCAACCAATGTCCCAGTGTGAGTATCAGGAGCTCTTGCAGAGCTCTCCTGGAGCTGCTGTCATCATCATGGATTATCCTTCAAAGCACTATATGATTGCTAGGAAGGAAACAACAGAACCTGAAGTTACTTGGTGTGAACAGTGCAAGTGGCAGCAGAGATGCTTCATGGAGCACAGCCAGTGAAAATATATGAGGTAACACTTATTACAATTTAAACATCTTTTATGTAAGTCTGAGTGTAGCATTTAGACTGCTCTTGTGAAGATAGATCAGTCTCAGGAGAGCTACAAAGAATATTTGGGTCACAGAAGAAACATGCTGAAATTCTAATTATGGAAGATCATATTTTTCTCCTCTGGGCTCCATCTAGAAGTAAAACCTTTTTATTATTTGGTATCTCACTGGTATTCCATCCCCATTGCAGTTTGGGGTAAACATTTTGGTGGTTCCTGATGGAATCAGGACCTCAGCTCTGCATTAGGTGGTGAAAACAAGTGCAGAGACCTGTTAACAGGATAAACCAGGAAGAGTTCATGTCAGTGTTTTAGCCAGCTAATACAAGAGGCTACAGACAGAGAGGTGGAGCTGGGTTTATGCCTCAGATAACTGACAGATGCCACATCCAGGACTGGGTTTCCATCACAGCAGTGGCCATGGAGACATTTCACCCATTGCCACTTTGTGTTCAGGAGTGCTCTGAGGGCCGTTCCAGGAGGTGCATGACTGAGGTGTAGCTCCTTGTCTGGAAAAAAAACCAGACAGATGACATGATGATAAGTATTGCCCTGAATTGTTAATTAAAATTAATAGACTTTCTCAATGATCTTACTATGCAATACCAGTAAGAATATATGAAATCCTTTGTTTCCAGTTTCTAAAATAAAAAGCCCAACACAGATTCTTCTGAATAGGAATGATTGTTCTTCCCATCTGTGCTCTAGGTGACCATATGATCGGCCTATGGGACAGCCTGCATCAACAGAAAAAACTTATGCAGGGCTCAAACCCAAAGCTGTACTTTGAGAAAAATGCTATAAGCATTGGCATGTTCTGGAAAGTTTCAGCAAATGCTGAAAGAAGTCCAACAAGCACAAACCCCACAAAAGCACAAACATTAAAATCCATTTGCCAACTGCAAAAATTCTGGCTCCTTTCCTCTCTCCTTATTTACCACAGCCTCATTAAGCACATGAATTGGATGATTCCAAAAGCACTTTTTCTGTAGGGCAGTCTAGCACAAATTTGCAATGTGTTCCAAGAACTCCCAATGAAACTCTATCAGAAATAAATAATTCTATTGAATAAGCAAACAGAAAGTTACCAAGATATAACTGTACATGTGACAGGAGAGTTGTTGCAGCCTATTTGCTTGTCAGAAGATTGAGTGCTTTTTTCCATGCTGAAAATTAAAATAGTTACTTCCCATTTTTCTCTTTACCTCTGTGGGAAGTAATGATTATAAGAGGACTGTGGCTAAAGGGAGTACTTATGGTAAATGTAGAGGATGCTGTGATAGACACTTAGAAATTAATAAAAAAGGTTTTCAATGCTTCAATTCCTTTCAGACTCTCTGTCATTTCCTTAAAAATAGATATCCCAGCTTGGTCAGTTTTGGGTGTTCCCCTTCTTCTTTCTCTTGCTGTGCTTATTGCTCCCATCTAGAGGCACTTTCTGTCTGGCTCAAGGCCCCTCTTTACCATCTTCTGCAAAGCACTTGTGTATCTGTCCTGTACTATAGAGGTGCTGACGGTACAGGCACAGTAAAGAGAAGAGCTGTAAAATCATACCAGATGTAAATGGTACAAGAAATGAAGACAAGGTCTAATGACTTATTTATGTTCCACAGAAAGAGTGAATACGATTTAATAAATATATTTTCCAGTCATTCTCAGTTTACACCTTTCCTTATTCCATAGGGAAGTGATGTATTGAGCCTTACTTTAAAGGTAAAATAGGAACTGAAGACATTGAACTGCCTGTGTTCAATTTAGTATTTCCAAATGCAGATGTACTGAATCAAGAAGCTGCTGTCTAGAGAGCCATGATGTTTTATGCTACCTTTTGGGCCTTTATTTTACACAGAAAGAATAGTTATTTTCTAAAATAGTAAGAGAGCAACCGCTGCAGTGTGTAGTATGAATAAATATCCAAGCATTTAACAACGCAGGAAATTGTGTTCTTGTCTTATACAACTGTATTATTGTTATAAACTTTACAGAGAATGGAGATAGAATGATAGAGTTGATCATGTGCCTAAAGGTGAAAAGGTAAAATAATGTGTTCAATGGAAAGGAAGGGCAAAGCTAATACTACAGAAGTATCAAAGATATTGTTTTTAAAAAGAAATCTATTTTAAAAATATCAGCAATCTAAAGACCGAATCACAAATAATGGGTCTATACTCATCTATCTTCAGGTTTGTTAATTTTCTTAAATACATCTATTTAGGCAGTATTTATGGTTTGGGATATTTTGTCTTTTGGGGTTTTTTTTGTTTGGCTTTCTTTTCTTTATATCAAGGCATCTGTCCAGTCTTAATATAAACTTAACTGCTTTGTAGGAGTTTCAGTCAGTACTATGGACAGATTCCATTGTGAGTCAATTGAAACAGGGAAAGATCCTAAACCCCAGAAGAGACAAAGTTGTGACTCTTCCTATACATATTTTAGTATTCCAGAGTGAGGATGACAGTGTTTTAGCTGTTTAGCTGGAATGGGTTTGGTTGTAGCTCGTTACATGAGGTCATTGATTGAAGACAAAAAACACAGCTCACCCAGGGTCAGCAATAAACAGCATGTTTTATTTCAGAATTTTCTTTTATAGGGGGTTTGAATTTCCTGGGTTTGGATAGCCAACTGGCTGGGATCTCTGCACTGCCCAGCTCTCTGACCAGTGATGTGTCTGCATTCCCAACTGAATGGGGCTGGCTGAGGTCTCTGCATTTGAATCCAACCTGTCCTCGCCTTATCTGGGTACTTGTTTTACTTTTAGGCTGGTCAAGTTTGGGTGTCTGATATCAGAAAAATTTATCTTTGCAGTTACAGGCCAGCTGTGCTGTGGCAGTAGCTGAAAATGGATTCACCTGGTACCACTCACAGCATTCAGAATCAACTGCAATGCTGGGTGAATCTTCATTTCAACACGGACTTCCTGTTGCGAAGTGCGATAAAAATCTTTTTTATTATACTTTGAGACTTAATTTTTAATATTATTTTTTGTTGTTTGGCTGATTAGCCATTCTTGTCTTGTTACCTGCAGTTTAGAGAACCTGAGACAGAAGAGAACAACCTAAATAGCCCTGGCAGCAAATGAAATTACAGCCTACTGAAAAGGTCAAAGCAGTGCTGCTCACAATGGTAATCTGCAGAATACATGAGGCATTCCATTTCAAATACATCATTTCTCTGTCAGAAATTGCAAAAGAGCACAGCAAATGACAAGAAATGAATCCATAACTGTTGGAATGAAGTTGGCAAGAACTTGGACTTAGCATGTTCCAGACTAAAAAATAGCCATTTGTACATTATTCTCAACCACTGCACTTGAATTCCAGGGACAGCTGGTTCCCCACCTCCTCAGTGTGACAGCCTTTCTTCCATTTTGCATTGAATACTGGGGTAAAGACAGAATATGTGTGCTGCAAGGGTGTTTCAAAAAGGGTAAATTGTTCCAGAAACATAAGTAGCATTCATGGTGGAACTTCATCAGCTGGGGCAAATGGTGAAATGCTGCTGCAAAGAAAAGAGGACAACCTGATCTCTGCTGCCAAGGCTGATTCATGGAAGCAGATCCCGCAGACCAGGCTGTGATGCTGACTGGTCCTGTTATTTCATTTAGCTTTCTGTCCCATGTGACATCTGGTGTTGGTGTTATTTTTATTTGCAGCTCACATTTCCCTGGCTGGTGGAAACATAGGAGGTGTAAAATGCCGTTTGCTTCTGGGGATACTTAGCTGCTACAAGAGGCAGCAATCAGGTCAGGGAAATAGCATGAGCCAAGTTGTCATAGGGAGAGAGACAGGAAGCAATTCTGAGTGGCTCTGTCACAATCCATGATGATTTTATAGTATGCAGAATTTCCTGAGACAGTGAAGTGAAAGATGTTGGCCAGTAGGGAATACTGACTCTTAAATTATGTTGTGAGAGCTCTGTGCAAGGTGAGCTCTCCCTCCAGGGCTGTGGAAGGCAGGAGGACAGAGTGCCTCAAGCAGGAGCAATTGGCAATCCCTGGTGCTTAAAATGAAGTGGTGCCTTTGAAGCCAAGCACACCAAAGAATATCTCTGCATTTAACACCTCTCATCAGCCTCAACGGCAGTCCTCAAAATTCTGCTGTCAGTGGGAATATAATTTTCAGTTTACTTAATGGTGATGGAAAGAAGGCGATGATAGGTTGTGTTTTGCCATCCTTGTTGTTTGCTAATTCCTCATTTTGAAAGCAATTCCTTCCGTGGGGCACACAGGGCTGTGCGAAGGGAATGGCTTGTGCTGGTGCATGATGGAGCAATCCTGGGCATGTCCAGCACCCAAACAACAGATTTTTAAAGTTTGATAGGCCACAATGCCTTCCTCAGGGAAACACTTCCAGGTTGTTTCTTTTCCTAACAAAAACTTCCTCTTTATCTGTTCTGAAGTATTAAAACTTCAAGGCTACTGGAAAGCCAGACCCTTTCTGCTAAGGGATTTCTAGTTTAATCCCTGTCTTTACACAATGCATGGGCTTTTATTAACTTGTGAGATAACTTTTATATCCAAATTATTTGTGCCTGAGTTTGCTCTGTGATTTACTATTCGATTTTGGCTTCCAAATAGTATTTCTTGGAGTTACAGCTGAATGGCATAACTTCCAAAGATGCACTCTGCATAGCAATCCACATTGGTTTTGTTTTGCTTGGCAGTGTTAAAAGAGGTTTACAAAGATGTAATTTTAGATGTAGGTGACTTCATCAGGCTTGCATTGCTTCCGATTCTGGGTAGAGTCTCCTTGTCCATTCTGCAATTACTCAACCACAGAGGATGAACCGACCCCATATTATTTGTATTGAACTGAAAACAAAAGGATCACAATCCAGATAAAGTTCTTCAATACATCTCCTATTTCATTCAGTGTGGCTTCTTACTAAAAGTAATGACAATATGTACACAACACTGTTAAATTTCAGGTGCTTTATTTTACTTAAAAATAACTTCAATTTATCCCTTAAAAAAAAAAGAAAAACTATTTCTCCAATCAATATTTGGAGGTTTAGAATGCTTATTAGCCTTTAAGTAACTTTTCCTTTTTAAGAACAGGACACTACATAATGTTGTCGCAGGCATTTTTGAAGAAAAGGAAAATGATAAGGAGCTGTGATTTCAAGGCCCTTGAAAACAGGGGAATTCTCATGGCTTAATTCCTAAAAAAGGAATATGCAGTAAAGCCCATGGAATTTTTTATTACTGCCTCTAAAGAGAAGAAACTTAAAAGACAGACATTCAACGCTGCTTCTTGAGAAAGAAGGTGGAGGTATTTCCACTATCTTTTTATTGTAATGAAAAATCACTAGGTCTGCATGGCCACTATCAGATCCAACTTGCTATATAATAAATAAATAAATAAATAAATAAATAAATAAATAAATAAATCTTTTTTATATATATATGTATATTTTTATATATATATATATATAATTTTTTATAATATAAATATTTAGAACTATTTATAGATACTTAAATATAAAGCATATTTATATATATAATATATAATAAATCCCCTTGGAACAGCTGAATTTACTCCAGCAGGAAGTGTGGAGAGTGACCTGGAGAGCACATCTTGGGCTGCCTCTCTGCCTGTGGTCAGTGGCACCCAGTAGATCCCTGACTGACTCTTGTCTCATTTCCTACAAAAACCCACAGCAAAGGGGATGTAGCAATGTAGCCCAGTGGCTCAGCTGGAAGGTTTTTCTGGTGTCTGACCTCTTTCTTCCATAAACTCATTCCATGTTGTCCTTTCCCCTGTGGATAGGGGAGAAAAATTTCTTACTTGTTCCTCCAGCAGCTTTTAATAAGGTGGGAACTGTTACCTGTTACTTTGGTTTTTTAATATTTTCTAAGCTTTCTGATGCTGACGTTCTTGTAGTGAACTTTCTCACACACTTTCTGTAAATAACTCACTATTCTGCATTCCTTTAAGGAGGAGGAGAAATTTGACGGACTGTTGGTTTGTCCAGTGTCATTGGAGAGGTGGCACTGTCACCCTCCAATCCACTGTCACTTTTAGAAAACTTTTATAAATGTTGGAGTCAGAAAAATAAACTTCCCTTTTTTCTTCACCTTGAGAACAGCGGTGTGAGCTTGTGTTCTTTCATGTCCTATAGCAACAGTTACCTGCCCTGTTGAGAAAATATTCTTTTCTCAACCCTGAAAAACCTCAAATTTGTGACACGGACTGAAGAAGTTTTGCTAGCTCCCTAGAAATATCTTTTTAAAAGTTAATCAAACTACTGAAAACATGCAGATCTGGAAAGATGAAGTAACTTATAGGAGAAGACAGAACTTGAATTGGCAAATAGTGTGGTGAGGCTAAGCAAGTGCTTAAGCTAAGGAATAGTTATATACAAACTTTCCAAGAGTATGTTGAGGCTGGAAATCAGAGCATGGGTTTTAGTCATCACATAAATGAGATTCTAGAGCAGCCTTTTAGTGTGGAGAAAAAAAAGCCCAACTAATTTTTAGGAGGAGCTAGATCAGTTTCAGAAAGAGACAGCATGATGTAATTATTTGTGAAGGTAGAGATAACTTAATAGTCTGGGCAGTCCCTTCCAAATCTTCTGTTTCAGCTGAAGTACCTTGTTCAAAAGCCTCCTTAGCCAGCATGTCTCTTGGAAAGATGGAATATCTTATCCTGGGATCCAAAATATCAACTGAAAAATTTAACAGCGAATAATTTTGTCCTTACTTCTCACTTGGTCTAAATTTTCACTGACATCAGAGGGAGCTGTGCTGAGTGAGAGTATCTGAATGCATTTCCACATAATAAGTTCATGCCTCACTGTGACTGGATTTTCACTGTACACAAAAATAAATTCAAAACTGATTTGGGGGAGATGAAAAGAATGTCAGATGCAAGTGCTTTATTCATGCAAGCAGCAGTCACATCCTCTAAGTTGTTGTGCTGGGAAATTTTCTCCAATTGTATGGGATTGCTGTGTTATTGGGAGGCCAAAATTTTCAATAGCAGTGTTGGTGGTAATCCATAAGGCTAATGAGAAAAGCTTTAGCAATAAACATTTTCCTAAATGCTTGAGCATTATTTGTATTTTAGGGGCCGTGCTTATCAAGGCATTATTACTTTTATACTAATTTGTTTTGGCTTGGGTTTTAATTTTGGAGGTTTTTAAAAAAATTTGTTGACGTTAAGAAAAAGAAAATTTAAATAGCTGCTGTCCTCTGCACTGTACTTTAAATTTCTTGTTTCACCAAGGATTGAAATCAAAATGAATCTTTCTAGGTTTATATAATATCAGGATAATAAAGAATCATTTGAAAGTAGGTCCACTCTGAAAGCTGGAAAACTTTCCCCACATAATTTGGACAGAAATTTTATTAAAATTCAAAACTATCCTGAAAAAATGTTAATTATCAAATTTTCTTCATAATCCTTCCTCTAGGATTGGTCTAAATGCCAAAACATGAAAGGGACATCTGCAAGTATTGCAACTTGAGCTTATCAACAAGATAAAAATAAAGTTTGTCTGCTTTTGTGAAGATTCAGGTTATTTTGACTAGTTTCCCTAAGCATTCATCTGTATGCACAACAGAAATTCTAGTCACCTAGGGGACTTATATTTCAGAATTTGTCCCAGTATGTCACTATGAAGAAGCATATGATGAACAGTTAAAATACTTTGTATAAAATAAATGTAAAACTGAGGCAGAGATCATTTATACATTATGTATGGTAATGCCTCAGGAATATCATTCTGGAAGAAAGTCAGAAAGGAGTGCAGGAGAATACTGAAAAATCTTTCCAGATTAAATTCAACTTTTTCACTTGCAGGAGACACCTCCTACTGAGGTGAGCAATCTCGTCACATCATTACATTTCTATTTCTGCCATTCCTTAAGTGCTCGTGTGGTTGGACTAAGCTATCTCCTCCTCTTCTATATTTATGTGTTAAACCTTTGGTCATGTTTTTGAGAGAAAGTCAGTGTGAGGAGGGTGGGCAGTTGATTCTGTGAGATCTGAGAATTTTTTCTCTCTTTCTGTCTGTAGTCCTACGAGCAGGACAACAGAGGGAGCTGCCACACACTGAACACACACTGAACTTTCTGCAGACTTCTCAAAGTTTCACTCTTTTCCTTCAGCTGACCTTCAGAACTTTTCAATTCAGGCATTTCTGAAAGGAAAAAAAAGTCACAAACGTGAATTGTTTGAATATTGTTAAGATTGCTATTTATCAATCTTACCGTCTGGTAAGCTTTCGTCTTTCCTACAGAACACAAGCACAATAAAGCAAGCAAAGGAAAGAACATCATCTGTTGTTTCTTGCCTATATAAACCAATGTTAACCATGTCTCCCTGTCCTCAGATGCTCAAATAGTCAGGCTTTGTGTTCATCTGTAACGGCAAAATAATTAAATTTTATCAGAACACATAAAGAAAAGGGGATGGTTGAGAACCTGTACAAATCCATACTAGGAAAAGTGAACAAGCCAGGTTTTTATTAATTCATATACTTGTGGATTTTTATTTAAAGGTGATCACAACATGTTATTCATCCATACACTCTATCTTTTTAGCAATAAATTTCTGTCTACATTTTAAGCCTACTTAAAGGAGTAGCAGAAGTGTCAATTAAAAAGTCACCTGTGAGCAATGATAGGAAATTCCCACTTATTGAAACTTAGTGCTAAATCTTTGTTTTGTTATTTACATTTGGTATTCCTAACATTGCCTCACTTCAAGTTCAGATGTGTGGGTTCAATCTGGAAATAGCCTAATGGATAGGAATTGTGATCAAGCATTATTGATTTTATCCCGTTTAATAAAAGGGAAACCAGGCTCATTTAAATGATTCCATCAGAGGAAGGCTGAGTGTGAGTCATTGTGCTCTCTGCACTCAGCCCTGCCAGCTCTCCACCACGCAGAGGCTCAGATTCCCCAGAACCCTGCCAGCCAGCACCTCCTCTGCTGAGAAAAGAGGAGAGTGCAGCAGCTGATCAGCTGAGGGAGCTCAGATTGCAGCACCCAAGGAGGATGGAGAGCTCAGAGTTCATCAAATAAGCAAAAGGAAGGTGACACTTGCTCTAAGTTTTGCAGTCCAGGGAGAACTTCTGCTTTTCTACCTTTCCCCCTATATTGCTAACTGTGGACCAATTTTTAATTTGCTTAGTGTTCCTATTTCTTGCTGTCATAAAGTCATGTCAGTCAGTCTATAAAGAATAGTGAATTCATATCTCTCATTTGTTTCATCCCTTTTACCTATGTGAATTTGAGAAACTCACTATAGAGGAGCAGATTACTTTCATGTTATTTTTCATTTCTGTGAAAAATGAGTATTTTATGATTGGCGTTTGGCCAGCGCTAGACCCACCACATTGTTATAAACAAATTTGTAGGTAAACTCAGTTAATCAATAGTTACCATGTTTGCTAACTGTTAAATGTTAACCACCAGGTTAAATACATCGATTCTGTTGATTACCAATATTGTTAACCAGCCTACCCAACAGTCCCTTACCTGTTCCCCTTTCTTTTATCCATCAAGTATTACCTCTGCTGTGTGACGGTGGTCACAAGGGTTGCAGGTGAAGAGAGACGAGAATGTTGACCTCATGTTCAGAAGGCTTGATTTATTATTTTATGATATATATACTACATTATAACTAGACTAAAAAGAAACAGAAGGAAAAGTTCTCAGAAGGCTAGCTAAGCTAAGAATAGAGAAGAATGAATATCAAAGGAGCTCTCTCTGACTCTGTCCCAGAGGAGAGCTCGGTCCTTGATTGGCCATTAATTATACACATCCAACATGGGCCAATCACAGGTGTACCTGTTGCATTTCACAGCAGCAGATAACCATTGTTTACATTCTTTTTCTGGGGCCTCAGCTTCCCAGAAGGGAAAATCCTAAAGAAAGGATTTTTATGAAAAGATGTCTGCGACACTGCTGCTTCCCAAAATGGCCCCAGCTATAAGGAAGAAGGTAACATCACGGGTGTATATGCAAATTAAGAGACATCTGGTAGCTTTTAAAGGAATAAAACCCTAGAGAAGATGAGCCAACCTGCAGTTCAAGAGACTGAGTGACCTGTCCTGCTTGAGAACTGTCCTCCTATTCCATCGGCATAATTCCAGTTATCACCATAATCTGACAAGAGCTGGACTAGGGTGAGGACCTTAGACAATGAACCCAAAAGTGTTTTCCTGGGCATGCTCATGAGGATGGAAGCCCCAGACCTGCTGTATAGCAAAGCTGCCTTCCTCCTCCTCATCCATGTCACCAAAGGGAGCAGCAGCAGTGTGCACAACCCCTCAAGCCTCCAGCCAGAGCTGATTTCACAATAAAGGTGTGAAAAAAAGAAGCCAATTTTAGTTCAACATTATTTAGTGCATGAGCCAGGAAATCTCAAATTGCCAAACCAAAACCACTACAAGGCATGACTCTTTGCTTAATTACCTTGAGATAGCTAATTGCAAGGAGCCCAGGGATGAAGAGGCGCAACGGCAGCATCTCTTGGAGTGCTTTAGGAAATGTGCACACATCTGGGAAAGGCAGAGCACTCCAAGGTCCATGGTGGCCATCAGAATTGTCATATAATGCACTTTTTAATATCCCCTTAGTTACACTCAATTCAGTGACTATTTAAGTAACTATTTGCTTGAGAGACATCATAATGCTTCTGCAAATGGAGTAAATAGGTGATATGGGAACTCCCAAAAGTGCACTATGGGGTTTTATATATAAATACAATTGTAGGTATACACACAGGTATATGAGGAATTAATCATCAAAGAGATAAGTAAGCAAAATCTCTAGGAAATGTTTATGGTGCCAAACTCTGACCTGTAAATTGTTGGATGGAAGGGTTGAGACTAAGGAGTTCCCCAGTCAATTTCCCCTAAATGCTAAGGAGCACGCTGCCACCTTTTTCTTAATGCTTGGGTACAGAAGCAACTGTTTGCATGAGGAAACAGATATTGGCTTTTGAAGTGGAAATTTATTTCAATATGTTTTGAATAAAGTACTTCACTGTAAAAAAACTCTCATTTTTTTTCAGCTTGTTTTGCAGAAATATTCTCTTTAATATTCAGTGAAAAGTCAATTGTTTCAGTAGGGTTTTTCATAGTCCTTGTTGTCAAAAGATTGCATTGTGCTCTAAAAATTACTTGAATGCTACTATTGTGGTTCAATTACTGCATAGGAAGTTGTGCAGAAAAACCTGAAGCATTCACAAACCAGAGCACAACCAAATTTATGTGACTGATACA
Source organism: Melozone crissalis (assembly GCF_028551555.1). Classification (NCBI taxonomy): domain Eukaryota; kingdom Metazoa; phylum Chordata; class Aves; order Passeriformes; family Passerellidae; genus Melozone; species Melozone crissalis. The sequence continues at coordinate 4,180,260 of NW_026535812.1, forward strand.
ACAAATTTTTTTTAACTTTCTCCCAATATTTTTAATCCCATATGGTAACTTTCTAATGTAAACAATATCAACTAGTGTAATGTTGAATTTGCACCCAGTTTAAGAAGGCTCAATATTTGATGATAGAATCTGTTGTTTGTTTGTCCTTCAGTCAGCTAAACAACCAGACTGGAGCTGGATAAAAGCTTAAAGAGACAGAAGGAAATGAGCAAAACAGTATGAAAAAATAAACACAGAAAAATTTAGAATGACTTTATTAGTAATACAAAGCACACAGAATTGGGGTTTTCTTTGATTCACTGCTGAAGCTCTGAAGCAGCAGTAAAATGGGAGAGCAGTCGTGACATTGCTGAAACTGGATTTGAGAGTGGTGTCCTTTCCATCATCCCTTCAGGGTGTGAGGTGTCAGCTGTTACTGAGCATTTCCAGCCACTGGAACAAGTCACCTCCCAGTTTAATTTCTGTGGTTTATTCCCTGCTCATCATATTCTACTGCTGCTCTGCACTCAAGACCTAGAGTGTTCTTAAGCAAAGCTAATCTGGACTTTGCCAAAAAGTCTGTCAGAAAGTCACTGTGACTGTTGTCTTTTAGCAGTCCAGCACTACAATTTCCTCAAATTTTTTGCTATTGTATTGATTTTAAAATATTTTAAATATGTTCTCAAAATCAAAATAGTCAATGTGTTGGAGAATAGCATTTATAAGGTCATTGTTTCAATGTGTCTGGAGCAATGAAATTGTCTGGAACAAACTGCTTGTCAAGGGCATAAATTAAATAAGCTGCAAACAACTTTCACTTAGGAGTCCTCTGGCTTTAGCCATTGCTTGGGCATTTTGCCTCAATTTTAGCTTTTTGAACCATGCAGCTCCAATCATTTACATATTTAACCTTCAACCTGTTCTGTAGTGCTTACTGGGTGCTAAATATTTTTTAATTATCTAATCCTATTTAATTTCATTTAAAAAATAAGCTAGAGGATGTGCTGTCAATTTGTTTCTTCTCTCAAATATGATTTACTATTTGCACTATGGCTGGTGTTTGAAATTGATACAGTCAGTAGGTTAAGCTGTAGTATCTCATTAGCTGCTCTGTGTTAATTGCAAGTGTAGGTACTACTCCTCTTCTGCCCTCAGTGATTCTCAAATTAGTGCTGGGCAACAAATGAGCTTTCCTGGGTGGTATAAATTTGGTAACATTCTTTGTATGTTCTAGGAAACCAAATAAACTTACATGTGTCCCATTTTTCCTCACCATTATCTCTCTCTACCTATGTACTGTGTACATTAGTACACAGTATCTGATTTAAAAAATCCTTCATTTGGTAAAATTTCTGTGCATCCAAGAATTCAGGACTATTTTTTTGCTTTACCTCATTTAATGGCATCGTGGTGCCTTTGTAGTCTGTATGCTAACTCAGTGTTGTAGTTAATTTTAATTTTGGAAAGAACATTTTTTACTGAAATACCTACATTTTCACTGCAGTGGCTCCAATGAAAGGCATTTCAAGCCATCCTAGGGAGAGAAAATGGGAAATGAAAAAAAAGCTATAGACTTAGGCATTATCTTTAGTTCATGGACAAGGAATTCTTTAATGTCGAGTTGTGGTCATAATGGGATGTAAAAGATGTTTCATGAATAAAATATACATAAATATTCAGATGAATTTGAATGGTTAAGTTTTTTAAATATCGAAACATGTTTTGATTTTCTTTAGGGCCGACTATTGTGCAGTGATTATAATAGAGCTCTGCTATTGCATTAAGTCCAGTAGAAAACGTGGAATGAAAGAGGAAGTAATCTTTAATCCAAGTTTAAAGCTCAAACAGTAGTTGATAATTTTTTTAACTTAACTCTGTTACATAAGAAATAGTAAGTTTTCTTCTAAATTGTTAACAAAGAAATCTGAAGGGGGATGCAGTAAACAGGATAGAAGGTCCTGCCATAATTAACCAAAATGTTGCCACATTTGGAGGTGCATTTTCCCAGAACAGAGCGCTGTTATTTTCATTTGTGTGTATTTCCATGCAGATAGGCCCATGGAACACTGTGCAGTGGGTTCTGGCAGAGCCTCACCTGTGGTGCTGCAGCTAAAGCTGAAACTCCCCGAAACTGGGGTTCTGCTCTAATTTCATTGCAGCTATGTAGGGACCCCCCTTCCTGTGCTCAAGGGAATGTTGCACCTGTGTTTTGGAGCAGAGAGCTGTTTCCAAACAGCTCAGGGGGCCCGACAGCACAGCAAAGCTCCTGGTGTATCTCAAAAGAGCTGAAGCTATTTATGTTAGAAGCAAGGTTTTCCCATAAAACCTAAGTGGAAAAAACCTCTACCCCCACACAGCAGCAACAGGCACTTGTGTGCTATGAGAGTTGTCTCATGTGGGATAAATAAGTGAACTAGATCATTTCCACAGCGTCACACATGCCTAAAAATAGAATGTCTCTTAAATGGAGCTGCTTTTAAGTCCCTGTGACACAAGTACACAAAATTAGGTGCTTTGAGATAGTCTGAATTAAGTGGGTGAAAAAAGTGGAGAAGGTTCATACGAGAGGGGCTGTGGTGACTGAGGAGAATGGCTGTGGCCTCCAGGCCATGCAAATTTCCCTGGTCACTCAAGACAGAGGGTGGTAAATGATGGAACTGCACAAGCAGAGAAATGCGCCTTTCAGATGTCAACCTGAAAGAAATATGCAACATGTATTTTTCATTACACTAGACAGGTAAAGATTTCAAAAAGCCAAATAAGCTAGCTTCTTAAGAAGCAGTACAAGAAATTCTTAGACAAGAGGAAATTACATTATTGGATTTGTCTATCAATCTGCTTTACTTCTACCCTTGTGTGTGAGTCAGAGCAAAGATTTTTGTTCATCCCTTCACACTTCTGCTTGTTCTTAGTGGCCAACAGGTCACCAAAACAGCCTCTGTGCAAAGCCAGGGCAGAAGCAGTACAGTATTAAACATTCTGTTCGGGATCAGCAGCTCCATGTTCCCCCCTGAAATGTCTTTTCAGAACTATCAGATTTGAGTCCCTGCCATGGAGCTTCAGACAGAGTGTGTTACTGCCAAAGACAATTCCAAAAATAAAATTAGACATATGGTACTCAGTAATAATGAATGATCATCCAGGATTTCAATTGGGTTTCAGTAAGTGCTCGGGAATCTGGGTGTTTATCTAAAATGGAATTAAGCAGATGAAAAATGGGTTGGAAATTTTCCCCAGATGAACTGTATCAGACACTTTTCTAATCTTTCTTGGGCTTGCTAGGAAGAGTCATCTTTTATTCTGCCGTCTTAAATAATTATCAGCCTGTGTTTTGGTCTTCCCTTCCTTCTATTGACCTTTGAGCAAGTTACTGTTTTATTCTCTGCTCCTCATCTATTTTTAAATAGGTAATACGTCCTTTGGTTCATAGGATCACTGTTAAAGATAAGCCTCCTAAAATTTCTGAGCAGCAAAGTGCTACAGTTATGTAGAAGGGCTGGACATTCATCTCAGATTTCATCTGAGTTCCTGTGAGAAAGTTAGTTTTAGTATTACCTTTGGGGTTAAAATTCTAACTTTTCAAAGATTTTGATGTTGGTTAGTGAAGGGAAAGAAATTGAAAGAAAATAAATGGACTAGCTTCTGTTTAAGCTTATGGGATCCTATGGTTTATTCATGACCAGCCCTTATTTAATTTAAATTAGCTCTTTCATCCCAAAACTTTGGTGAATATCAATCTAGTAATTTTAAAATCTGTTTTGTTACCTTCTTGTACTGTATCAGTACCATCTGTACTCGATATTGTTGTTTACCTCAGCAATGCCCATGTGCACTAGCATGTGTGCCAAAACAGAATTTAATTTTGGACCACTGAGTAGGCCTTTATAATAATAAATGTTATGCAATATGTTGCATTTTCACAAATGTGGAAACCAAAATACATTTTGGGAGTGGAAGTAAAGGGATGAAAAACCCATCAGATGAGATACATGAAGAGGCCTACTTTGTATCTGTGGTTAACATGTCAATGTTTTTGGAAGAATAGTTATCACTTGGTAACTGACAATTAAAACAACCAATTAGGTAAAAAACTCCCGAAATATATTTACTGTATTTTTATACTATACTTTTTGCTTGAAATACCTAGGTTTAGTGTCTGGATCCATAATTTTATTTTGAGAAATACACAAAGGATGGATGTATGGGTTTGGTTTGGTTTGGTTTTGTTGTTTTTTTGAGCTGTTTTTCTTATGCATACAGCCTTTGGAAATTAAGAAGCAGCTTTTTTTCTTTTTTTTTTTTAACAGTTTTGTGTAACTGTGCTTTTTTTCCTGTCTCTTTAACAAGGTAAGAATTTATTGTCAGTAAAACTCTGAATAGGTGTAAGAGAAGCTGGCTTTTGAGACAGCTGTGTTAGGATAAAATAACTATGTTAGGATAAGATAACTGTGCCGTGGGATTTATTGGCATAGTTCAGGCAGATGTCTTCAGAATTGCAATCATGTGAAATTCCTGTAAAGTGATGAGTATTTATTAAGTTGGACAGTGCCCAATGAATGTTTCATATGCAGTGTAAAGGGAAATTAATTAGAAATTAATTCACTTCCCATTTCTCAGCATCGAGCAAAATCTATTAGCTTATATAATCACACAGACTAAAACTCAGTGCTCTTTTAAGGACTGATTTGCTGTTTGAAAGTGAAATTAACTGCATCTGACTGTAGGAAATTGACTTAGGTGAAATCTGCCTCTCACTGCAGTCAGTGGATGCTTCATGATACATCAGTATGTGACCAAAACTTTGCTGCCCTTTGTGGATGGCCTGTTGTGGTGAGATGAGCATCCATGAGAAGCAGTCCATGCACCAAACCAACAGTCTGTCACAGAAGTGAGGTTTGCACAGGGGAATGATCTGGGATCAGCCATACCTCCTAAACTTGCGTTTTGTCCATTAAAACAGAGCTGCAATCTCTTGGAAATTGAGAATGGAGTGGATATTTCAGCCTGGGGTATTCACAGGGCACCGAAACACAAGTCCCGTGTGTTCCTCCTGAGGAGTGACTGCACAGTGCATGCAGTGCCTGCTTTGCACTGACAGGGATTTTTAACTTCCAGTGTCCACAGGCATGAGCTGCAGAGCCTTACGTTTCCTTTATTGTTATATTCAAGAGGAAGCAAAGAATTTTAGCCTGTGTCTCATTTGTCAGAGATCGCAGGATTCATGTTTTTTAAGCTTTCTATGGATCATGAGATTCAGTTCACTTTGTAAGCTTACTGTGGCTTTTCACTCAGAAGTTTATTTTCAGCTATAGTAACCTATGGCGATGCAAATCTCATTGTCTCTGCAGCTAATTTGTTTTGGTATTGTACATTTCCAATACAGACATAGGGTCTTGTGGCAAACCTTGTCTTATACCTGTTCCTCATGTGTAGAGGATACATCAACATTTCTGGTACTTGGTTATTCAAAAAATTCCCCAACCAGTCCTGGAGTGGAAAGGGTAAATTGGCAAACTTGAATGGGAGACAGGTAAATTGGTAGAGTGTAGTTCAAGCAGTGGAGCTGTTGTTCCAGCCACAGACTTTCATTTACATTCCCATTGCACTCCGTCAGCTAAAAGCTGAGCTTTAAATTTTTTTATCAGTAGCCTTAAGGTGAGATTCCAGGGTTGTACAAACACACTCTCATTGGGGAAATTACAGAAATAGATTATTTGAATGCTATTTTTAAAACTACCAGGGACAGCTGTACTCCCAGTTTCTGTGCAGAAGCAATCTCCAGTATCAGCCCTTGGCTAACAAACTTTATCACTGCCTCTTTTCAAGATTTGACAGAATGGAGTTTTCTCAGGAAGGTGAGAGCACAGTTTGTGCAGAGGAGCAGCAACTGGCTGGATTGTGGGCTCAGTGCGCAGCACTGAAGCACAGCTCTGTGTGCATCTGATGGCACTTACCACAAGGAAAGGGCATACTCTCCTCACCTGATGCTGGAAGAAACTAGTCAGGGGAATAAGGGCAAAGATTACTGCTAGAAATTATTTATTTAGGCTCATCTGGAATCTAGTTCATTCCGGCTCACCCATTGAGATCCACCTGGAGTTGACAGGTTTTTTGTTGTTCTATTGGAAACACATTTTAGAAGTAATTTTATGACTGTGGGAAATGCAATCACTGGGTTGATAGCTAAGAATTTCCTAAGATGCATTTCAACACTTGTGATTGTATAGTTGGGTTTTTTACATAATTTCATGAATCAGTATTCTAGCAAGCATTAAATGTCTGCTGTTCGGGATTGCAAATAAACACCCCAGCTTTCAAGCAAATAGAGAATGGACTGTGAGGAACTTGCTAAAAAAAGATGTAGGTGGGTAATTGCGAAATATTTCAACTGATTACTTCTGCTGTTACAAGAAGTTTCTCATTTGTTGAAATGGTAAAAAGCACAGAAGAAATTCTGGATAAAATGTTTTCTTGGGTATGTACCATAACTTCTACCGATGAGGTAGGAGGAGCAAAAGTAATTATTCCAAAAGTGACCCCTAGGAAAAGCCTTTGCTCTGTCTTACTCAGGCCATCTGACAACTTGGTGATGTGGTCTCAGATATCATTGAGCCTTTACAAACCAACTCACTTGTTCAAGACACCAAAACAGGTAAAGTCCCTACATTTCAGGTTGAGAGCTTTTTTAGTCAAGTTGTTGGTGGCTGCATTAATAGTTTTGGTAACTTCCATAAAAAACAGCACTAACCAGGAGCTCAGGTTTTCTTATGCTGAACCAAACCAAGGTTGAAACATCATTCCCTTCCATCTCCTCCAAATTCCCTTTTATCTGAAGCTCTCTTTCAATTGCTCTGAGTGTGAGCAAGAGCAATGAACTCAAGGGATTACTCACTTGTGTGTGTGAATGCACTTTGGATTTTTATTCAGACTCCTACATGAGGGATCTCTTTCAAATTCAGACATTCCTCTCAGCTCACATTACGAAATTTGTAAAGGCTTCTGGGATTTATACCAGCAGAAATATAGCTCATTTCCTTGTAATCTCCTAATGCAAAGGTGAAAGCAAGGGATAAAATCAAATTATCACACTTCAATAACAGTCATGGATTTGCAAATGTGAATATAGGACCCTGCTGATGAATACTGGTCTGGGTTTTTCTCTTTCGTGGCATTTTTCCCTGTTTGGCTGTTCTGATGTCCCATCAATAAGTGGTGTAATTCACAGAATCACAGAATGACTAGGTTGGAAGACACCTTCAAGATCATCAAGTCCAACCCATGCCCTAAATACATATATATAATTATGTGTAATACGACAAACAGTATGGTCCAGTATAGACAACATAGAAACTGTAAGTTAGTAGAAAATACAAGCAGAATCTGAAAGAAAAATGTAATTAGATTTATCTAAAAGACTGAGACAGGCAAGATTATTCTGCTTTTTCCTAAAAATGCTGGTTTTCCTTACACAATGACATGCAGAGGTCACTTCCATTTCTCATTTTCCAAATGGTCCCTCTTTCTGTGTTCCGTGTGCTGCTGAGAGGGATCTGCTGCTCCTTACATTACCTAGAGCTGGGAAAAAATATGTTGGCTGGACAGTTACTGGGTGAATTTAGTAAGTGTAGTAATTGAGTTAATTATCAAGGGATTTAGCTGGTATATGAGCTCACTGGTCATTGTCACTAGAATTCCCAATCCCCTCCAAAAGAGAGGAAAGATGTCCTCCCTGATTTATGGCTTCTGTTTCTCATATTAAATGGATGCTCAAGCTGCAAGAGAGTAGTTCCTGTTGTCCTGTAGAGTTAAAAAAACATTTTCTTTTTATGATCCACTCTCCCTTTAGTTGCAGAGTGGGTATTAGTTTATCCTTAATTTCCCCACACTTCTGCAGTTCTAAATTCTTGTCATTTTTCTAACAGCTTGAGGCTGAATGTTCATAGGGAGGTAATCAGGTGCCATTGTTGAGTTGTGACTTTGTGTTCCAGAAGCAGCAAACTGCACCTTGATTCAGTTGAGAGGAGGGCAGAGTTAAAATTCTGGCATTTATTGATTCATGCAGCTTTAAAGACAGATTCAAAATTAGTTCAATTGCATTTCTGCTACCTTCTGGCCAAGACCCATGGAATTTCCAGGGTTGCCCTGGCTCTGTTGCAATCCAGGGCTGCACGAGAGCTGACTGGAGCTGTGTGTGCCCAGCTCAGGGCAGCCCTGCTGCCAGCTCCCTGCCACCCACACCAGCATTAATGTTATTGGACAAGATGAATAATCTTTGGGGTTTCTGAAATACTTGGTCTCAGGAGTTTTGCTGTTTATTGCAGCCCTGAGACACGTGAGAAGTCTTTGTTTTAGCCCGCATGTCTGGAGAACAAGCCGGAGTTCTGCAGTTTTCGTTCTTAAAGTTGTTTATTATATCTTATCTATAAAATTTTTCTCCTGCCCAGCCGAGGTCCACTCAGCAGGGCAGCCAATACTTTCCAATACCTATCACCTGTGTTAGACAGTGAACTTCTAGTCTAAACCAATCCCAAAGTGCCAACATCACAGCAGAAGATGGAGGCAGAGAAGAAGAAGAAGAAAGACTAGACACGCCCAAGTCTCTCCATCTCGTCCCCAAAACCCCCATTCTAAAATCCCAAAATCTACCCCTTCACCCGGTGATAATTTTATTATTACATTATTTAAACTTCTGTGACTTTCAGAAGCTCATACAAATTTGGTCCATGGGTCATAATCAAAAACCCACAGGTGTTCTGGGCTGTGTTCCAGGGTCTCTGAGCCCCCTGGATGAGGTTCACCCCTTCATCAGGCACTTGTCAATCCACTGAGTCAATCTGTGAATGAAGAAAAGGGTTCAGTGGGACCTTGTCTAATATTTGTAGGATTTCCTGGACTGCACTCTACCCGACTCGTTCTTGGAAATCAAGTTGGATAAGTAGAATACTTGACACGTAAGTATGTAATGAAACCCCAGGTTTGGTTTGTGTGCTGTATCTGGTGGTTCCCAGCAGCACAGTGAGTGCCAGGGGCAGAGCGAGGGCTGAGCAGCAGCAGGCAGCTGCCAGGCTCATCTCTCCAGCCCAGGTGCCACCACACTCCAGCTGATGCCATCCTGGCAGCAACGGAGAATTCATCATCTGAAATTAACAGGAACATGAACTACTTCCGTCTGGTTTTCAATTTCATGTGTGCAAAAATAGCTGTCTGCCTTTGGGAAGCTCTAAAAGATGTGTAATCTATTTAAATTAGGGAAAGGAGTCCCCAGAGAATGTAAGAATTCTCAAAAAACAATCATTACCCTTCCCAGCATCGTGTTTGATGAGTCTGGTGCCACATTATGCCCATATCAACCACAGGAATGCCAAGATTGTCCATGAAATAACCAAGTGATGGGTTGCATATGTTCTGTGAAGTGTCTGTGGTGAGGGAATGGGGATGCCTATGTCTGACAATATTTCTCATAAGCAGTAACAGCTGCCAGATTGAGAGAAACCAGCGTGGATGCTGTGTGGCAGCTCAGCAACATTTGGAGTTGCAAACCCAGAAGATCAAAGATTGCTTTAGGAAAAAAACAGAGCTTTGCTTTAGCCAGTGGCATCCTGAAGCAGTAACTGCTATTTGCAGGTGTACTGAGTGAGGATTCAGTGGCTTGGGTTATACTTTTTTCCTGGTTTTAGGAATATTAGTTATGGGTGTCCACAGAAGCTAATGGATCTTTGAGAGATTAGCCTAAGGACAAAAATTTATTCCTCATGTTACAAAATCCAATTAAAATTTTGAAATTGCATGAAAAAATACTGTTGGATAGCTGTAAAACAGGAAGAATAATGGAGTGCAGGAAGTTTTTCTGGATTTTAAGGACTGCTTAGTGGTTTTTCACTAAAAGTTAATTGGATTTCATGCTAAGACAGCACAGGGAGCCAAAGTTAGAAGCCAGGGCACTGGCAAGGAACTTCTGTTCTCACTGGAATACAGAGTCAGGCATTTTTTACTTTATTTTGGCCCTTCAGGCCTTTAATATCCTGGTCTATCTTCATTTATAAATATTTTGCTGATAAAGATATCCAGGAGTTCATTCTATGAACAGGAAAACTGGCGCTTCTATTTCAGGGTAACATAGCTGAGTGTTAGGTTAAAAAGTTTCAGGTAGGTTGGATATTCAGGCAGTGAAGGTAATAGCCTGAGGCCTGTTGCCTCAGGTTTTATTACAAGGTCTGTTTTATTTTCTGTCTAGTCTCTGACACTTACTTTGGAGGGTAATTTTATAAGAAATATTCTATATCTGGTTTAAATAGCTCACTAATGTAAGTTCACAAGAATCTCTGTTCCTCTTTCTGTTCCTGTAAAAGGCCATGTAAAAGAAGTAGCAACACTGATTAGATCCAAAATTAAATGAATAGACTCTTTTTTAATAGGTTGGGGTGTTTTTTAGGGCAACAATGAGAAAAAGCTTAATGGCAAAGAGGTTTCCTAATAACTGTAGAGCATCACAGCAATTTCCAGTCTGGGCTTTAGGTTCTGTTTCATTTCAAGTGATTTGGAAGATGAAATTATTTCACAGGTGTGAAACTGGCAAAATTGACTGATGAAGCACAGAGGTGTGGCAGTTTGCTGATAAATGACGGCTGAAGAGAAAGCCCAGGTGATTCTTAAACTAGAAATTCTCTACTGCTCTGACCAACCAAATAGTCTCACACAGCTCTTAAGTACACACTCCAGTCTTTTTCATGTGGGTAGAATCCAGCCCTTTATATCCTTAATGTACAACTTCCCTTCAAGAAGAATTCTTAGTTTATTTTACTGAAACTAATTTAGTTCCTCTGTATGGAGCAGGAATCACCTTGCAGACAACCCAAAAAGATGCAGTTTCATAGCATTCACATACCTCACACTCAAGACAAACAATGCTGTTGTCCATTTTATTTTTTCTGTTTTGGAAGAAAAGTGTCAAATTTCTGCCACATTTAAGACCACCCAGCCTGCGGTCCAGTTTATACTGGGACAAATTATGTACAAAAAAATTATATTTAGTGTGACAGTGTTCACAGGGGTCTTATGTTGAGGGAAGAGACGAGAATGTTGACTCTATGTTCAGAAGGCTTTATTTATTATTTAATTATATATTTTACATTAAAATTATACTAAAAGAATAGAAGAAAAGGTTTCATCTCAGAAGGCTAGCTAAGAATAGAAAGGAATGTATAACAAAGGCTTGTGTCTGGGACAGAGAGTCTGAGCCAGCTGACTGTGATTGGCCATTAATTAGAAACAACCACATGAGACCAATCCCAGATGCACCTGTTGCATTCCACAGCAGCAGATAATCATTGTTTACATTTTGTTCCTGAGGCCTCCCAGCTTCTCAGGAGGAAAAAATCCTAAAGAAAAGATTTTCATGAAAAGATGTCTGCGACAATTTAGGAACTTCTGCTTTTGTGTTGTCCTAAAATTAATGAGGTCTCAAGTAGTAGAATACTGTGCGTGTGATTCTGTAGGAGGAAATGTTCAGCTCTCCAGTCTCGTGCTGTAGATGGAGAGAGGGTTCTGTGTGTCTGGAAGGAGGATTTTGCACTGGAGCATTTTGCACTGACTGTGAATCTGGTTTGGAATCCTTGCTTTCCTCTCTACCCCACAAGAATAATACCAATACCAGCAGGAAAAAAAAAAAATTACCTTCCAAGCCCTCAACCAAAAATGAAGAAAACCTCACCCCAGTTGTCTGCTTAGTGTGGTGCTCTTTCAGGTTTGCCTCAAAATTTAGACTGCTTTGGACAAAATGATGTGTCTGTGGCACATTGTTGGGGTCCACCTGTTGGCACTTATTTGGAGGAAAGTCTGGGATTTCAAGTGCAAGTTTTACACGCTTGAAAGTTTTTAAAATTTGGGTCCTTTGGTTGCAATATTGATCATATGACTTACAGCCACTAGAAATGCAAACAGGCTTCTCAAAACCCTGCATTTTTAAGTGTATGATTGTGAAAATCACAGAATGTGCTGGACCCATGAGCTCTGAGTTTTCCCAGTCTAGAGTTAGGTGTGCATAAATGTGTATGGAATGGCTTATCTGAGAATGAGTCTGGAAAAATTACATTCTGACAATTTAATCAGTTGCAACAGATTTTGTTATAAATTTCAGTTGAGAAATGTGTTATTTTTGTAATTTTTACTAATCTTCCTAATGTCTCCACCAGGTCTTAGACTTTCAGAGAGAACCTGTATTTAAGCTAAGTCTCTGTAGCAGAAATTCAGCCCAAAGGAGTTTTCCATGGCCAAATTATAAACTGCTGTAAAATAAATTTCATTTTGAAAATGTGAATTCAGCCTCCAATGGCACAGCACTTTGCTTTCCCCATTAATAACGTGGTGACCTATATGTGCAAAGTTTCTTAAAGTGTTTCTTGAGGCAAGTTTTTTCTGCTCTGGGTAGGAAGGGATTTATTCTTTTATGGAACCTACTTGGCTCCAGGAAAGTGTGTGATTAAAGACTTCTGTAACAATAGCAGATGCCCACAAGTAGAGTTGATAAAATCAGGGGGTTTTTGAAGTCCATGTGGTTTAGTCACAGGCACACTTTTAACTGATGTCTGTACCCACATAGCTGAAGTCATCCTCTATGTATTTTTTTCAGAATGGGTCTATGGACGGTAACAGTGTGCTGTCTGTAGGAAAAAAAAATTTCCAAATTATGTAAACTGTAATGTTTTCCTGAGACTTGCATAGAAGGTAAAAATTAGATACATTCTATGGGAACAGGTCAGACCAGAAGAAATCTTTTCACATGGGATGTTTATGATTTGTTAAATCAGTAATTTTATTATTCAAGTTGATAAGGACTACTGGAAGCTAAAAAAATCTCCATACTCCCATATTCACTCAGTTATGTATTATATAGCACCTTTTGCATGCAGTGGGAAATAAATTATTGCATTCATTGAAAGGACCAAGGACCTTAAAGAAATCAATCTATTATGTTTAAATTTAAAACTTTTTTTCTCTGTTTTCTTTAAGACAAATATGAAAGAAAAGGATGCATGCCATAAATAGAGGAGGATATTTTGTAATGAGTCTTGGCAGCCAGAAGTTTTGGCATGTTTAGTTGGTTAGCTCAACTAGAAAAAAAATGATAAATCATGTCGAGATGAAGAAGTCCTTTTACTGCTTCAAAATGGAAAGAAAATCTGATTTTAGGATGAATTCTGAATGTCAGGTTCAGGATTTATGAGTAGGAGTCATAATCAGTCACTCAGAATGAATAGTATTATTTAAGATGTATTTTCAGGCAGACAAGCTGAAAATATTTCTATGTACAATGCCAAGTCAGTTTACTCTGTCTTTCACATCTAAATTGCTTTTTCACCCTATGCAGATGGAAACACACACATAAACACAGACACACAGTTTGTTAGTGCTGAGTTCCCTTATGAATCAGTTATAAACTCTGACAACAGTGCACAACAGCAGAAGGGGAGGGAGTCTGGAGTTTTATCTGTAGTATCTTACCTTGCAGAACCACAATGAAACCTATTAGAATTTCTCTAAATGGTATTTAGTGGAGTTAACACTTGGAGGGCGACCAGCTACAAGGAATAGGCCCTAAAAATGGGCCTGTATTGAGTCTACCCTTCAATTATTTAGGAATTTAGACTTCCACAAGAGGGCAGAAAGAGCTGGGAAACACCTAATTAGGTAGATGTCCTTCTTCAGAGATGCCAAGGTAACATTTGGTGTTTAAGGAAGGGATTTTCCTTAATTTTGTCTTTTGCATATAGTAGTCATGGCCTCTATATTGCAGTATAGTAAGTGAAATGCATGCAGTAAAGTAACTATATAGATAACTACAAACTGTAAATTACATACTTTATCCTTTAATAGGTAAAAGTGGGTCAGGCAACTGGAGTGTCTAACTTTCTGGTTTTTCAGAGCATTCTTACACTGTTTTTCCCTAATCCTTTCATCATTTCTTTTGACTTTTTAACATGGGAATTTTTTCCCGAAGTTCATACCCAGCTCTCTGCAATCAGAGGTCTAAAACACCAAAGTTTATGTTCTTTAGGAGGACAGGAATGACTATGAGCCAAACTAGTGCAAGAAATGCTATACCAGCTCTGCCTGTCTTCATCAAAAATCTGTTTCAAAAATGTCTTTCCAGCCTGCAGCTCTCAGTGTAACTGATAATGCAGAGATTTAGGGATAAATATAATCCTATGCAGATCCTCTGTGCAAAGTCATTCTTGTACTGGCACTGGGCTGAAGGTGATCTGAAGCAGGAGGGTTGTGATGGCTTTTAGAAAAGTATGCGTGGGGACACCTAGAAAAGTTGCTGTCTTGTGTGAGTGGACACTTGATACAAGTCCCAAATTATGTAAAATAAGCCCAGATAGGGGAGCATATGAATTGGATCCCGATAAAAGGCAAGATATTATTTTCAGCACACTGAAAAAGGGACACCTAGCCAGGTGAAGAGTGGGGTCATGGGAGTCAGAATGCTGACAGAACACTCCTACATTTGGTCAGGTTTCTGGTTTTTGTTCTCAGTTGGTTCGGTACCTGATACAAACAAGGTCGTGTTCTGAGTTCGTGTTGGTGATTGGACCCTTCAATCAAAAGACCCCTGGACCTTGTTGTGGTGTGACACCCCTGGGCCTTTTGATCTTATCACCAAGCTCTGTGGTTTGCTATTTTGTTATTAAAGTCTTTTCATGTTTGCTATTTTGTTATTAAAGTCTTTATTTTTTCGAGCAATACCATAATTCCCGTCCCTTACTTCACCAGTTCCCTCCACCAAGCCAAACAAGGGATCACAGCCAGTGTAAGACAGGATAGGAAAGCAAGGAGCAGGACAAAACTAGATTTTGGGAACAGCACATACATGTTTGGTTTTTTATTTAAGGACTCTTCTGTTCAAAGGACCTTAGCTGAGCAGTAGTCATGCCTTCAGATGGACACACACCAATTCTTCTGAAAAGTGGTGAAGAAATTCCTGCTCCGGGTTGGAGAGCACTGTAAACCCATACCCAGATAAGACTCAGCACACCAAGGAAAAGTGGGAGGTGGGATCTTGGGGTGTCATGCCAGACACCTCTAAGTGCTATCACTGCCTCCTCTTCATGTGGGCAGCAAGGGGGAAAAAATCTGATTAAATTACTGAGGCGATGCCTTAGCAGCTGTGTATGCACCTATTCTAAGCTACAGCTATGAGTGGATCCATAAAATATTGCCACTTCCAGAGTGAAAAATTCCAGAGTAAAACTCACTGCTTTTTTTTCTTCCTGAAATGGGATTCAGCTCACCAGGAACATAATTACATGGCACAGCTTAAACTGTAACATACTCATGTGATTGGATAGTATTAACCATAATATGGTAATGATAGTAGTTCTGATAGGCTATAGGAAATAGTAAAGCTATTGACTGGGTGTTATGTATTAAGATGCTCAGCAAAGAAAAATATATAATGCAATGTAACCAAAACTGAAGTGTCTTCAGGCTTATCTAGGGTTGTAGCTGACAGCAGTAGGAGTGGCTCTCTCACCCAAGACCCAAGACTGCTGTAAAATCTTCTATAAATAAACAGCATTTTGGAGAGCTGCCTGGAGTCCCACATCTCTCATCTCAGGCTCTCACTAAAAGGTGTTAAGATAATTGAGAGGACAAGTTGTCCTCAATGCAATGCACAGCTGTAATCAACTCTCAGGAGATCCTTATCTCCAAGACTTTAATAAGATGTGCTGAAAGAAATTAGTCTTTAAGTATGAGCACCAGTAAGAAAAAACTGTATCAGATATCCTCTCAGTCAGAAGGCAGTTTGGAATACTGGATCATTTGATTCTCTAGAAGATAAGCTTGAAGTATTTAATCTTTTACATGAAAACTTTTTCTGTACACAGAGTGGCAGAGTGGATGGCAAAATTAACTGATGACAGGATGTTAGAGGTGGAAGATTTCTGAGTACTCACCGACAGAGGCAATATTTTACCCTAAAATGGCACAGTTCTTAGAGTGCTAGGTCTGACATGAAATTCTCAGGATTTGCAGAGCTACAAAAAGTTACCTTGAACACATGGAATGATGATGCAACTTTAAATGAAATCTGTATCTCTCTGCATTTGCCTCTAGTCTATTTTTGCATTTCCTTATTAGGCTATTTTTGCATTTCCTTGTTATTTGATTTCTCCTGGGCTAGACTTGGGTCATGACAAATCAACCAAGAAAGCTGGCAATGGAAGTAAAGGAGTGCTACGTATTGACATTTCAGGATGTGGTGTCTTAGATTCTCTGTTACAGTTTTGCCTGGGTAGAGTTTCAATGACCAAACTATTTGAAAGTCAAGAAGTCTTGCATCTGGACTGAGGGCCTAAGAATATAGCCAATAAATAAGAACCCATTCTCTGAATTTCCTCAGTAAATTGCTGGTTTTAATTTCATGTGATTTCCTTCCACTTAGATCCACTGAAAGTTTGGAAAGCTGTTCTTACAAGGTTTGTTAGTAGCAGAAGTGTACCTGGAAAACCTTCATCTAACTTTTGAGGATCTGCCTTTGCAAAACTATTCAAGCTTTTTAAAGAATTGTCTTCCAAGATAAAACAGCAACAATAAAAGCAAAGTGAGAGACCTTGCTCCACAAAAGATAAACAAAGGCGTTTTTCAAGAATCCCAGTGAGTTGGCTCCTAAATCTCTTTCTGCTGTGATCTGTGCTCCTGAATCCAAACTTCTGAAAATCTCTTATCTTCTATTACATCCATCATTTGTCATTTTTCTAACAGTGGACAAAAATAAAAGGGAGAATCTTGTTATGGAAAATGAGTGTGCAGCTGCTGAGGCAAATGAAAGTAAATGTGGATTCAGCTTTTTTTGGATAATGTACCACCCATTCCCAACTGGAGACTGAAACCTTGTAACACATATTTCAACGTACTTTCCATTTCCTAATTTATTTTTTTTATAAATTAACTTTCCGGTCATTCTATCTTTAAAAACATTTGCTGCCTCTTCTATTTGTAGAGTTTAGTGTTAAGTAATCCTTTCTACTAAAAATTACTAGATCAAATTATATTTTTCCCCCCATGATTTGTTTGTTCTGTCAGTTCCTGATTTTCAAGCATAGAGAAAAAAATTCTTGTCTGCCATAGCAGCTGATGCTGTGCCCTGCCTGTTCACTTGCACTGATGCTGGAGATAGCCAAGAGCATTGATGCGAGTGAAAAAGGCAAATGGAATTTTTATATTTTCCTATGGGAACAAGGACATTTTATTTTTGTAGAGCCAGACTGTAACAGGAAAAAAGAGAGTGAAAAATTAACTCTGTCCTTCCTACCACCTTAGGAATTAGTATTGATGCCACTTCATGAGTAAAAGAACCTAATTTTCCTGCAAGTTATGACCAGGAGTTTAAACAAAAGGCCATCATCCTCACTCTGGTGTTTCTTCATTTCTGTACTGCTGGTTACACAGGGGAAATTTGGCATTCTGTTTGCGAGCTGGTATTGATTAATGTTGCATTGACACTAATGGAGTGAAAGCTGCTATTTAAGGAAAACAAAAATGTTTTTTAGTTTGGGAAAAGAATCTCATAATCTCTGAGTACTTTGTGAAGATATCTTCCCCTCACTCTGTAATAAGTTGTCTCAACACAGTTCTTAATTCTGTGTCTTAAAGAGAGACTGAAATATGCATTTCTAGCTGACCTCTGCTGCACATTTTCTGCATTCAATGCCCCAGGAAAGGCTCTTTGCAGCAGTCTCTCTCATTACCAGGAAATGAGCTCGTAGCAAAACTAAGCCGGGAAGGTAATGGCAAAAGTAGAAATTAGAAAAAATAAAGTTGGCCACAGTAATATTACTATTCGTTTGGGCTGTGCAGATTCTTCTCATCCAGTCGGGCACCATTCCAGTAATGAACTCCACATTTTTTTATCTCTGAGTGTACCTCATCCTAGGATGTCTCAGACAATCCATTTTCCTTGTTCTCATTACTATCTCCTTGGCCATTACTTCTTCATTTGTTGTTTGAAAGAAGCTGTCAAAGAAGTAAGTAACTCTGGATAATACCTTGGAAAATATTCAGTTTTTATTGGTACTGGAGCTCAATAAAAATACCCTCCCACCCATTCACAATGTGAGCTGCACCAGAGGAGGTTTAGATTGGATATTGGGGGAAATTTCTTCACTGCAAGGGGAATTTCAATCTTTGGAACAGGCTGCCCAGGGCCAATGAAGTCATGGTCTCTGGAGGGATTTAAAACACCTCTGGATGTGGTTCTTGGGGATATGGTTTAGTGGTGGGGTTGGCAGTGCAGGGGTAATGGTTGGAATCTGTCTGAAAGGTCCTTCACAACATAAATGATTCCATGATTCTGAGACGGTCAGTCTTCAAACCAGCTCTGAAAGTACAAAGGGGGAAGCACACACAGAATTATCTTGCTGGGGTATCACACTCTGGGCCTCCCCATTTGACCTCTGCCAAAGGAGGCTCTGAGGAGGACAGACCTTTGAAAGATTCAGTTCAATCACCCTTGTGTTACTGTATTTTTCTGATCCAGACAGTGTTCCAGAAGGAGAAATGCATTTTTAATTATGAAATACCAATTAATTGATTCAGATAGCAGAAGTGTATTCACCATTCAAACACATTTAATCACTGCAAGTGCTTGGGTTTTGAATTTAATAACGTAATATTGGTTAGGTGCCTCAAATGCTTCTTTTTCATTGCTGCTTCTGATGCCCATAGTGCCCCAAACTGCTTGCAATTCATCAGTAGTGTCTGAAAAAAGGCTTTATCAGAATTCTGCCCGAACTTCCTAATTAGGTGTAATTAAAATGTTCCACAGCGATAGCTAAGTTAAAAATGTTCTTTTGTAAGCAACAGAACTAATGAAGCTTGGTTTTCTGAGAATTTATCTTACATGCCTGTGGAAGCAGCTTCATTTCTTTTTAAGTCCCTCCATTAAATTCCTGTGTTGTTCCACCCTTTTTGACTTCCCCAGGACATTCTTGTGAAATACCAAGCTGTGTTTGGTGTCAGGTACACACAGGCAATGTGTGTATTTGTGATTGGGATATGTGTGCAGACCGACAATGGGACAGTTGTGAATTCTAATAATAACTGAGGAAAGTAAAGCACGGAAGAAGGCCTTTGAGCCTATCTTTTGTTTGCAATTAACCTTAGTTGATTTAGGAGCATTGGAATTAAAGCATTAAGGATGTGGCTTTTTGCTTGTAGCTAAGCCTTAAAGAGTTCTGCAATAATAACCTTTTGAAGAATAATTTTAGAATATTGCTTGTATCCTTGAAACTATAGCTTTGGAATATATATAAAGGAAATATGCTTGTCTCACACCTTAATAAAGCACAGAAAAACAGCTTGAGAAAGGAAGATGAACATCACCTCAAGGATTTATAGTTTTGACCAAGGGAAGCTGGACATCACTGTTATGAGATTTATAGTTCTTCTCATTAAAAGTTGGACACACATCTGGGGAGCTGGACCTCACAAGATCCAGATGGGATTCATCTTCCTTCTTTCAGAAACTGAACCACCACCATCTGGGGATACTCCTTTTGGGATACATCCTGAGAAAAACTAAATCACAATAGTGTATAGAATTGTGATGTAAAAATTGGGAATAGAAAATGCTGAGAAAGCTGATGAGTACCCCTGTAAATACCTGTAAGTCTCAGCTATGGGTGTGCAGTGTGAGGGAAAACTTCCCCCGCTGTACCCAGCACTGTATTGCTCATACTTTACCATATTAATTAATCAATTGATTGCTGCTTGAATATTGGCCCAGTCAAACTTCTCATTTATAACATTCTCCAGGATGTGCCCTGAGGCTCCTGTGATGCTCTGCTCCTCTCCAGGCCCCACCTGGTTCCATGGGCAGGAGCAGCTTGCCCTGGCCAGGGCTGTGCATGTGCTCACAGCCCATAAAGCAAATCCAATCCAGCTCTGATCACACTGCACATTCCTTCCTTTTATCCAGCTGGACATTCTCATAAAACTCAAAAATTCCCATCCCCAACTCGAGAACCAACAGCACCCCCTCACCCCAAAAAGAGTCCCAAACCTCAAACCTGCCAAAATCCTTTCTGCCTTTTAGATATCTTTCAAAGTTTGTGATTTGGCCAGTAAATTAGGAATGCATGAGAGTGTGAAAGATGAACAGATGATGTCATTGTATAAGTCTACTTTCATTAAGAAAACAAGGCTGGAAATTCTAGTAGAGCCTTGCTGGTAGCTGGCACTGCCTGGATCTGCTCTCACACAGCCTGCTCTGCTTTAACAGATGATACATCTCCCATGCCTCTGATGCAGCCTGTCAAAACCCTCTCGTGGAGAACAAGGAATTGTATTGATTTTTTTTATTTTAGATGAGAGCAAAACCATTTTCAAAATTCTGTTCGAAATATGTATGCCCTGCCATACCTTTCCCGGAATCTTGCTTTCTGTAAATGTTTGGACATTATTTGCAGAAAATTAGGTGGAGCACAAATGTCAGACTGCCACAGCTTATAACTTGGAAAAAACAGTAATTTAAAAAATGACTGTGTTGGTTTCAAGGTTCACTGAAGTATTCTGAATGTTTTGTTTGAAATTTCAAAAGAACAAAACCAAAACAAGCATCTGAGTGGGCCAAGAACCTCTGGTAACACCTTTTTTTGAGGAATGTCATAGTATGAAAATGGGGAATTTATTTAAGAGGAAGTTATATATATATCTGGTCTCTTTTTTTGTTTTGTTTTGAAAATCATAAATCTACTTAGTAGTGCTTTTTTTTCCCCTAGGTTTTTTGTTGTTACTTCAGTTTTCTGGACTGCATAGATTCAATCTATCTAAGCCAAGAAGTGCTCTTTTTAATGAGTTGTCTTGGAATGACATATGGGAGCCTTCATTTAATTACAAGATTGGGTACCACTTTTACACCTTCCCACTGCTGATGATCCACCTCCTTCTTCTTTGAGAATCTGCAATAGAGTGCCCCATCTTTACTTGCTGCTCTCTTATCCAAATTACCATCCAGTTTCATATTTATACCCCTGAAAGTTCATAGCATCTAAACGTAGATGAGAGCAATCCTTCCCATTAATGCTGCTGTTTGTAATTGGAGAGAGGATTGTGACTGAATTATTATTATTATTATTATTATTATTATTATTATTATTATTATTGACACTACTGTCTAACCATTAAGTACTTCATATAGGTCATCTTTACTCACCTTGTATCTTGTACTACCTACAGTAGTTGGTTTTTTTTAAAAATTCTACCTCAAAATCGTATCTTACATAATTCATGTTATGTATGGAGCCCCTCTGCCATTTCTTCTGTTGAAAATATCATATCTCAGCATCTTAAGGTAGGTTGCAAAGGGCGAGCAAAAAATCTTCTACACAGCTAAAAAGGTTTTTAGCTCCTCATAGCTTTATTTTTATTAGTTTTTTTTAATCTTTTCTCCTTATTTTTCTGTATACCAGCAGCAGTAGCAAATAATAATGATAAATAATGTAGGCTCAGCCAGTTCTCCAAATTAGGAATGTAGGCACTAAACTCCTGAATTGTTCTCTGTCACTGTGCATAGGCACGGGAGGCCGCAGTACCTCTTCCTAAGCATTTTCTGGTGTGCAGTTCTTCCCCTGCCTATAAAGGTTAAGGCATTGTTTTCTAATTCCTTATAGATGCTTCTTAGTCAGCCTTGCTGGATGAGGAAAAAGAAAAGTGCAGGTCGAATTGTATGAGTGAAGTTTCTGTCTTAACTCCACTGTGTAATGGAAGTAGAGATAACTTAAAGGTGGTCCTTTGAACACAACTGAAATGTCCCAGTTAACTTTTACACTTTATTTTTTCTGCCTTTCAGAAGTTTTGTAGAGGGTACCTGTGAGTCACTGAAGGATGATTACCCACCAATGGATTTAGTTTCTCTTCTGAGAAAACGGCAATTTCAGCACACAAGGGAAGGGAATGAATTTTCAAGTCTTATCCCCAGTAATAGCACTGGCATCTTCTTTGGTTTTGCACAAGGATTTTTCTCTGTTTTTACAAGGCACACAATGATTAATGGACTGACCAGGTCATGAATTGGGCTGATTTGAGCAGATAACGCTAATACCTGCATGAAACCATTCAGATAAAAGCAGAATTTAGGCTGGAGTTTGCAGCACACTCGAACACCATGCAGTGACCTGCTTGTGTGTTGCTTTGATTATCTCCTGAGTTGCAGGGGCTGTGTGAAATTGCTGCTCCTGGTGGGGTTTGGATGTTTTCTGTTTAGCCAGGACTGTGAGAAGTACTGCAGAATAGCTGAACAAGTGTGGTGGCACTTTTATTTCCATATTGAACTTCTGATTGTATTGATTAGGACCTGATTGAAAAACACAGCTCCTGAGGATATACTTACATTTTATTTATTTTAACTCCCTCACCCCAAACCCTCCACCCTCTCTGAGCTCCCTGAGGTTTTTATTGTATGGAGCAAGCAATTTCTTAGGCTGCAGAGGGGAGGGGCGAAATCACGGAATAATTGTGCCATGCAGAGGATGTGAAAATTCAGCTGCTGGCTGCAATGAAGTGTCAGCATACTCTGAGAGCACCGCAGCCTCAAACAGTGAGACCACCTCCCAAACTATAAATAAATAAAGTGATTGTATAAAAACTTGGTGTCAATTACTGTTTAAAAAGCAACCATTACTTTGTCTGGCTTAGAAAACACATTTCATGAGCTACAATTACAAAATAAAAAGGGAATTCTGTATCAACGTGACCCTAAATCCTTAGGATAAAAAGAAAATTAACTAAAGGCTTATATGTTTTCCAGGGATATTCCCTGAAGTGAATGTGTCAATTTTCAGTCTTAATTGCAGCAGCAAACTGGAAGCAGTATTTTCAAACTGAAGTCATAGTGATATTACAGATGAAAAGTAAGAAATTGCAAAATGGGTCTGGAAATTTAGTGAAGAATCACTGCATCAGACAGGAGGGTATTTGAGAAAGGGCAGGGAAGAGAATGCTGAGGGATTTAGCCATTTGAAATAAGAATTATACATTCAAAATTGTTGCTTGTTCATTCTTCTGGCCACCCATCTGGCTAAGAACTCAGTTTAAAATTCAGTATATACGCTCACTTTTGATGATGCTTGCCTTTGATGCCTAAATTAGGGATGGGCAGTGTACATGAATCTACCTTTAATTTGGATGAAAACGTTTGAAGAAAATATCCTCATTATCTCTGGTGCTTTTGTTTCAGAGCCTGCCACCTGGTTTGCTCTCAGATACAACTAAATTAGAACATGTGCTCAAAGAGTTCACCTGATGTGCTTACAACTATTACCAAGCACTCAGGCTATAAATATTCCAAAATAAAATCCCTAAAGCACATACAGACTGGATACTCCATTCTCAGCAACAAGAGCTCACCTTCTACAAAGATCTGCACTTAAGTTCTCCAGCTGACACTGGCAGGAGACCTGGCAATGAATTTTAAGTTTGTGTGTGTGACATGAGAGAAATCAATCTCTTTTTCTCTCAATAGAGTATTTTCTTTCAGAGATTTTCAGTCTTTTTCAGTCATGAAAAATATAGACATCCCAGAGAAAGAAAAAGCTCTGAGTTCAACAGCAGAATTCAACAGGAGCTCTTTTTGTGAAGTTCCAAACTGGCTCAGCTTTGCCTGAATTTGCACTACATGATATACACCAAGTTGTTTATACCTGCTTTTAATGAACTTTGGATATTTGAAGTACACACATACATTAGGAATTGTAGCTTCTGGAAGAGGAGATCTGTTATTGATAAGAATATCTGTGCTACTTCAATGAACAAAAGGAAAAGAGTTCTCCATTTATTTTCTGATTTAAATGTAAATTTTTTTTCTTCATTTTTCAGCTGCTGACAATTTCAGGGCAGAGTTCTGTCACTGAGCTTTCATACTTTGTATGAAAATATTTTACTGGGCATGCAAAACCCTCCTCTAGGAATCACAGCTGGCAAATCTAAGCCAGAGTGGTGTCTACTCTCCTTCCCACAATTATTCAGTCAAAGATAGAATTGCCTAATAGCCATTATTTCCATTGCCTGAAAGAGCTAACCCTACTGCAGAAGGTGCAATAAATGAATCACAGAATATTTTGAGTTGGAAGGACACACAAAGATCCTTGGGTCCAGCTCTCATAGGGAGATCAAACCCACCAGCTTGTCTCCAAGGAGTTTTTGTGGGAAACAAGATCTCCTTAATTAAAAGGAGATATATAAACACACTAATAGAGGTAATCTACCTTGTAAGTGTGTCTCCTTCTTCACAGTGGTTCCCCACCTTTCTCTTGTGAGCATTTTTTGGTTTTGTTTTCTTGTGTTGTCGTTTCCACACGGACACGTGCTCGCGACAGCACAATTGCAAAACAGAATTTTGCCATCTGGTGAAGCCCAGCAAATCTATCTGCAGCACAGCATGGTGCCACTTGCAGGAGCTTTGCTTGAGCCAAATTTAGTGGTGGCATAAGTGGCATAAATGACATGCCAGTAAATCAGTGCAAGTCAGCATGAAGGCAATTTAGATACTAGAAAGTGTGGGTTGTTATAGGAAAGGATCCAATTTAGGTATGCAGGATAATGGAACGTCATGTAGCTGATCACTAACATAAATGGTAAATTTAGGCTCTAAAGTCACAGTGTGGAAGGTTGCATCTAATGGCATTCAACTTAAACCAAGGTTTTTCTCATACAAAACTCCCAAAAGCTCCATAGAAACAAAAGAGGAGGACTGTTTTTAATGATGACCACAATTGCAATCACTAAACAAGGGAACTCAAAGGGAACTGGATGTGTGGTATATGACCTGTGTGAAGGACTAGGGAAGCCTTATTATGCATGTTATTTTTAAAACTAAGCAGATAGTTTGACTTTACTAATCTGCGAATGAATTCTGCTTATCATTTCCATTTGAAAACTGTCCAACAATACTGCTTTATGCTCTTAATTCCCCTAATTAAACTCATTACTTCTCTAGCTACACTTAAACTAAAAAGTTGCTAAAATAAAATAAAAGAAAATAAGATTGAACTCACCAGATTAAGCACAGGGCATGTTAAGATTCAACCCCAAAGATTTTAGATTCTGCAAATGGTGGATGTATTTCACCCAACTGCAAATTTGCCTCTCACATCCATGACTTAGAACTTAGAAATAAAGAGAAAAGTCTGCTCTTTTGGGCAGCCAGCTGGGAAAGGATAATCATGTACTACACTCTGTGAACTAATCAAGTATATAAACAGCTTCATTTTCCACCTGCACTTTTATATAGTTTATTCTTATCACAGCGTTGTGTGACAGTGACAAACTATGAGAAATTTATGTTAAGTTTTAATCTTCAGCATTTAGCAACTTTTGCAATCTTTCTTTTAAGTGGCACCTTCAGAAAATTGCCAAGCAGGTACTCTGTTTATGACAAGATGATGGAAGAGGAACATGGTTAAAGCCAAGTAACAACAGGGATCCACCTCAGGTGTCACTGTTGTAATGTGTGCCCAGGTGTCCAGTCGAAAAGACTGATTCATTTTTGGCATTTAGTTCTTCTCTGTGAAAGGTCTGTGTGAGAATTCATGACAAATGAGGCTGAGGTTTAACCCATGTTCGCCACGAGGTAAAACACGATCTTGTGAATCAGAGCCCAGCAGCAGGTAAAGGTCAAGGAGAAAATGTGCTTTATTCTGAGAGCTTTTCATGGCCTGACTCAAAAGCTGCTGGTTCAACTTTATGATATCCTTTGCCCTACTCTGCCTTCCCATTGTGGCTGAAGGTGCTTTAAGCCACAGGTATTCTGTAGAGAAAAAATGGGGTTGTTGCACAGCTAAAGAAGAATCGCTGCTTAGGAAGAAAAAAAAAAAAAAAACAGCAAAGAAATTGTGAGAAAAGTGTAATTTCTTTTGGCACCACCTGGTTTCTTGCAAGTCAAAATAAATGCAAACTGAGAAGGGCAGCACTGAAGAGCTGGACAGTGAAGGTGCTGCTGCAGGGAGGCTGACAGGAGCTCTGACCCCTGGCCCATTATTGTGTTTTTTCATAGATCTTCTTCCTTCTTCAGCACCTGTGAGCCTGTTATGTCTATGAATAGCTGTATTCATTTGATCAGTTTGGCTGTTTCTTAGATAAAAACATCAGCTGCTTTCTCCCAAAGCCAAGCTTTTGGTAAGTTGTATGACTGTCTTAAATGTCTCTTACAAAACTGTGTTATTTTCTCCCATCATTTCTGCTTTTGGGACCTACTTGATACTATGTTTTCCACATTTTTTTTTCTTTAATTTGGAGTCTAAATCATCAGGAAAAATACTAGATTTTATTTACTTTTTTTGGTAATTGAAGACATAGCGTATCAGTTTATTAATATGGGAGATATCTAAAATTGACTTTCTAGTTATTTTAAAAAAAGCTGAAAATATAAAATATGATCAGCAATGTTACATTAAAGGATGTGGACATATAGAAAAAATACTAATATTTGTATGCTACCTTTATGAGGGAATGTTGATTTGGAAGGCTGGCAGCAAATTATTGTTGATCCAGCTATATGCCATTGATCATTTCAATAGGAATAGAGTTTGGTGGAAAAAGACTATTGCTTATGGTAAAAGATGTGTTCTCAATTTAATCACAGGTAAAACAAAGGTTTTTACATTTAAAACATGAAATTAGCACTTCTCTCCCAAACTATTGGCTTACAGAACAGAAACTTGGACCAGAGTTCTCCTCTGATTACCAGTGCAATCAGAGCCTAAATTGTTACATTTTCTGATTGTGTTGAATGTCTTCATATTCCAAATAAGTATTTCAAAACTGGTAATGCTTCCTTGAAATACTTGAAGTTCAGTAAAAAGGTGTATTTTGATAAAGACAAAAAATTGTTGGACAAAAACTAATTTTTCAAATCAGCCATCTATTGATCCAACAGAGAAAGCAGACAGAGGTTTGTCAGTCATGGACTCATTATTGCTCATTCCCTGCATTTTTCCATATTTTTAACTGCTGTTTACTGATTGTTAAAGGGCTAGAGAAGGTTGAGTTGAATTTTAGTCTATTGCATTTTCATCTTTATCAGTCAAGGACTTCACTAATTTAAATAAATCAAAGGATTAGCTGAAGGTCTTATGCAGCTTCATAAAGTGAAACCCTCCGGCCCTTGCCTGGACAGTTTGACTGGTGGTTCCCTTGGGAATGAGCTCTGGAGACTTCATAGAAAGACTCCTCTGATCTGATTGTTTGGAAAGAGAATTTTAATAAGGTGAAAACAACAAACAGGACAAGGTGCACTGCACTAGGAACGAACCAGAATGGAGCAGAGATATTTGTACACTTGAATATACGGAGGGGGGCTAAGGTGGGCTTTGAGGGAAGGATCCAATGGGAGAGAACAATTAGGAATATTACAATTTTGCAGCAAAAATTAACCAATAGTAACAGGAAGAACCCAGAACTTTCTAGCAACAATTTGCATAACTCAACAGAGAGATCTTGGAAGTGAGCTTTTTGCTCATTTCGACTGGAAAGGATTTTCTCACAGCCTTAAGCCAAGGTTTCCTTCTTTTGCTGAATTAACCCCAACAATAAAGCTTGTTTGTATTTCTTGTGACTGAATCCTAGAGTAATTTCAACTAAGTCATACTGGCCTTTGCCTTCTTCCTCCTGCTGCATCTGTTGAAGTGCTTAAAGTAATGCAGATCTTATTTGGCCTTTTTCCGAAGGAAGTTCTGTCTTCTGGCATTTTAAATGTAATTTTTAGATTTGCCAACCAGTATTTCAACTGCTGATCAATATTTGTATGTATGACCTGAACTGAACTCATAGCTTAACAGATTGCTTGACCAGCTCAAGGAGAAAATTTATTTTTCAGCTATGTGTCAGTTCCTATGTGACTTCCCACTGAGGATTGCTGGAAAACATTATGCTCTGTTTATACAAGGTTAAAAATGTAAATTCCTTAAATGGGAATAATCTGCATTGTTTATAGGGTCATGGGTCAGGGTTGCAGTGCTGAACACTCCATCTTGTCACCATCTCATTTGTGTCAATTGAAATGGCTTATTAGTTATGCCTTGTTACACACTCATTACTTATTTAGCATCAACTTTTTTGGATTATTATTAATTTGTAACCACTTTGGTGAAAGGTGCTGTAGTTGGTCCACTCAAACAGTGCAAGCTGTCAAAATGAATTAACTGCAAGACTGTCAATAAACAAGCTAATTATGTTCAGCTTAGAATCAAAAGAATATCTTTTTCCTGTGAGAAGCCTAAAACTTGCTTGGTTTTTTTTTGGTTTTTTTGTTTTTTGTTTTTTGTTTTTTGTTTTTTTTGTTTGCTTCTCCAAGCAAGATTAGGTAAAGAAAATGGAACTAAGAAAATGGAGTGCTTCAAGCATGAGTTAAGCAGCAAGTGGCAGTGACTTGGACTTCATTAATTCTCCAAGAATGATGAAATAGGAAACCCCTGACAGCTGTCTTAGAGAGCCACCTGTCCTTGCTTGTGTGGGTAAGGCACTGAACTGTTGCTTTAATATCACTAAAGCTGGTAAGTATTTCTGAGGAAAAAGGTTTATGATCCTATTCTACTAAGAAATATGGAACTCTTGCTCACTGGGAAATGAGTTTAAACACAATCTGCAGAGGGAATGAATCAGTTGCTGCAGCTGCCACAAATTCTTGCTAATTGACCCTTTCCATTTTTTGCTGAGTGAGGTCAAACTCTACATCTCCTTGTCAAATACAGTATAGCAGATACTGCTGCCCTGTGTGTATCTGGTCTTACCAATGGCTCTTTAATTTTTAGATTTTTCGTCCAAAACACCCCAAACACCCAAATGGAATAGATATACATCCCTAGCATGTTTCACATAGGCTGAACAACAAAATTCCTAATAGATGTTTCTCCCAAACATACTGTGCATCAGGGCAGAGAAAAAAGGTCAGAGAGTTAGAGAAACATGCAATCACCATTCTCAGATTCATTTCTGCAATTACAACACAGTGAACAGAAAATATGAGTTTGCAGAGCTCTAAACATTTGAAATTGATTTGGCCAGAATAAATACATTCTTCAGTAAGTGCTTTCCTGTGTACAAGATTCAAGATTTTGTGACATAGGAGAGAGATCTATAGGGATTTAATCAACTACTTTACTGTAACTGCCACTCACAAAATTTGCTGCTATTTTTTGATATGTCAGTATTTATCCAGTAAGGGCACTGGAGTTGGTAATTATTTGTATACAGTAAACAGAGACTAGCAGCTGCTGCTTTTGATTTTCATCAAACTCTCCACAGATATATGTTGAAAATTATTTTCTTCCACAAACACACTCAGGATTTTTATTGCCTTAATTTGTGGGCAGTCTGAGGCATCTAGAAGTCTAATTATTTTTCAGTGGGTGGAATAGTAAGCACTCTCTAAAATTGAGAGCTGTACAAGATCATTTGATGATTACTGAAACTGTTGGCTTGTGACCATGATTTTAATGGAGAACTGCTTAATCAGATACTGAAGTCATTTTAAAAAAAAAACAACATCTCTTTCACATGTTTGTTTTTTACCATAGTTCCATATGTTTACTCTCTTGGTCTCTTGCTCTCAGAACATGCACTCTGTAACCTCTGCTTGTGCTTTTGTATCATTTACTTTAGCAGTTACTTTATGGTGCAGAGCAAATTCATTAATAAATTTTCCTTTTCCCAAGTTCCATTGGAACATGTCAATGCTGTATATTTGATGCTTCAGTGATGAATCCTTTTTCCAGTAGGAATTAGAATATTCCCTATTGTTGTGTTAGAAATGGGCTGGTGCTGCTAAGGTCTGTTCTTGACCATTCTAATGAGATCAGGTGCTGAGATTTGGCATCATGCTGAGGTGAGTTAAGGCTAAGCAAAATAATCTGGCTTGGCTTCTGACATAGTGAAAACTATGTGGAAGCAATATTATTCTATTAACTGATTTTTTGAGGCATCTAAAATTAGAAAAGCTTTGGGATTGGCACTGGCAACGTGTTACAATATGAAGTACTCCAGAGGTGCCAGAAATGATATTTCTGGAAACAAGTATAATGCAATATTAAAATTTTATCTGTTTTGTTTTGTTGGCTCTTTGGATTTCTCTGCCATGAGAGTTCTGTCTGGTGAAAGAAGGAAGTAACACAGTGTGTACTGCAACTTTTTGTCATAATGGTTTTGTTCAAAGACTTAATAGTGTTCAGACTATCATCCCTGGGGTAAAATGGCAGCTGCAAGGCCCTGAGCACAGGGTACCTGAGTAAGAGTCCTTGCAGGGACTCTGTGACCTGCTAATATTCTTGGTGGCACTCATTTCACTGAGGGAGAATCCCACTGCAGTGGAATTTTTTCAGGTTTTCTGCAGAATAGGTGAGAGCAGAGTTCAGTGGCCTCAAATTCCAATTAATGGTTGACAGCCCTTGCTAGAAAGTTACTGACTTATGCTTCAGAATGGATTTCATTGTCTGCAATATAACTTTTAAAACATGATAGCCATGATCTTTGAGAAACTTTAATCTCTGAAGGTCTGTTTTGTAGATATCTTGGGTTTGGTGTCTTTTGGAGGAGATTTTGTCTTTCTGAGTAGAAATCAGATTAGGGAATGGAATACTGTATTGCTAAGGCCTAATTACATTTTGTGTAATTTTCAAAAGAATCAAAATGCTGCAAACAATGAGGTTATACAGCTAAAATCACAAATGATCATAAGCTCAAGTGCTGAAAGATTGCTGCTGCCTGGCTTCCCACTGAATTGTTTATTACTTTAAAAAATTGCACTTTTACATCACTCTTTGATACGATTCTCTTTTCACATTTTAATAGTGTTTACTATTGCATGTTTCCTCGGCTGTGCCTAACCTTATCTGAAATTTTTAATGCAGTGGTTCTCGCCTTTCTTAGGAAATGCATCACCTTGGTTTTTAACTGTTAATTCACACCAAGTCCTGGAAACTATCTGTGCTCTCACCTCAGCAGTGTGAATTCTCTGCCACTGTAAGTCTGTAACACTAACACTGCAATCTGTCTGAAGCTGCAAATTTCCAGTAATGCTGTAGAACCGAGCAGGTCTCTCTCATCTCCCAGGAATCTCTGATAAATGAGCAGCTGTGTTATCTCATGCCTGCTTTGATGCTGCAGCACAGACAGCAGCCACATTCCTTGCCAATACCACCACCAGCAGTAGTAAAGTGTTTATTTAGGTTTTAAAGGTGATCACCATACATAGGTGTAAGCACAATTAACTGCTCGCCATAATTCTGGTCAGAATGCTTAGAACTTTGCTCCACCATCATCTTTCTTAAAACTCTTGTGCATTTTAAGCCATTTCTTACCATGTGGATGAGTTTTGCATATCGATCTAAAAGTGTATTTTTGCCTTGTTACTTTGCACATCAATCTTACCTCAGTCTCAATGTGTCCTTTATAAGGAAAATGAGCACATGAACAGTTTACACTTCCATGAATGAGGCAGGAGAATGCCATGTGGGTTGTGCAGAAACAGACAATTTATAGTTCAGGGCCTTTTAAATAGTTTGTTCTATCAGATACCAGTGAGCTTGACAAGATACTCCACCCAGCACCACAGGACAGATTGACAAATACCCTTCCTAAACCCCAAGAAGAGTTCCCTGAATATATCATTGGCATGTGCCAACGTCCTGCTCTGCCATCACAAATGAAGTCTCCTTCAGAGCACTCAGTCAGCACCCTCTCAGCAAGTCACTTCCAGTTCACACCCTGCAGCACTTGAAGAAAGTTTATATTTAGACAGTGACAGAACAGCAGTTTCAGATAGGCAACTTCATCTTGGTTACCTCCCTAAGGCACCAGATTTGCCAATTATATGTAATGCCCCTTGCCTGTAGCAATTTCATACTTGGTTTGTCAAGCACATTTGTTATGTATGTTCAGGCAAAGACTGCGATAATGAAAAATACCTTATCCTGCAAGTTCTTCCATCTCTTCAATTCCAAACTTAGAGCTGAAGCTTTTGCATCCCAGCAGTAACTGATATTTAACTCTTAGTGGTTTTCTATCTGAAATTTATGGAAGACTTCCAAGAGGGGAAAGTAGTGAGGAAGAAGCAAAAATATCTAAGGTTAAGTCAGACAAAGGTCACAGGAAAAGTCAGTGGTACAGACAAAAATACATAGCAGAGAGGAATGTGCTCTCCATTTGGAATAAAGGACATAGGGGACATGAATGTCCCTTTGTTAATGGCTGTCCTGTGTTAACAGGAATTGTGTATCCAATCCTATATCATCATATATGTAATATATGTACACATTATGGTAAGTGTTTATATAATGCATATAAAATAAAAATATATTCAGATTGCAACTGCAAAAAAGTCTTACTTTCATCCTTTTTTGCATTCAAAACAAAATTAATAGGGCAGGCTTCCAATGGAGAGCAGCAGGCTTTTGAGGCAGTGACATTGCTGTGAAATTGCATCAAAAAATGGACTGGTTTTAGTGCAGAGACTTGAGGGTTATAACATGATCTAAACCATTATTGATGTGAGAGAACAGGCAATAAAGGAAACTCCATAATTGTTGAAACTGGGGCCAAAGGCTTGTGTGCAGCAAGGCTCAGTCTAATCCAATGGTTTGGGAAATACAGTAAATGCATTAAAATTTGTTACTTCAACATAGTAGAATATCTAATTCTCCTAAATCTTGAGTCCAGAAATAATAATCCAATATTTAAGACTACGTAATGTGGCACTTCACTAGAGCAGTCCATCCTTTGAATGCTGTGGAGGAACAGTTTCTTCCTAGAAGAGAAAACAGGCCAGTGCTCATTGTCAGGGGTTTTTCTGACAGGCTTCTTTATTTTCCTTATTAAAACTTTACTTCTGGGTAAATTGTGAGTGTGCTGACCTCAAAGAAAGCGAGGAATCATTTGAAAAGACTGTGAACTGCAGCCTGGCAAGCAGCACTCCCTATCCCTGTCCTGGCACTAGCCTGACATCCAGAGCAGCATCTCCTGTTTGTTGTTTGCTTGAAGTGTGCAAAATGCTTGGAATCATTTGTTAACACAGTGATAGAATTTTTCTAAAGCAAGGATTATCCCAGCTGAACTGGTTTAACACAGGCCTTGGGTATTTCTGGAAGTGTTTTGCAGTCCACTTGGGAACTGTGGATCTGGGGATAAGTAAAAAACAAGTTAAATAAAGAAAAAAAAATCTATTTAAGAAGGGAAAAAAGCAACAAGGCTCATTACTGATTGAATAGGCCCAGGATGCAGAATAAGTCATTTCAGTTCCCCTAGCTCAGTTATTGCTTTTGGTTTTCTTGTCTGTTCCATAACAATCTCTCTTGAGATTTTCACTATCCTGCAAGCAGCTCTAGGTGCTCCCAATATTCAGCAGAAGTGTACATTTACCTTCCCAAAGCTGGTTTCTGTGGGTAAAAGCCTGCTTTGAGAGCAGCTGTTGCTATTCACTGACATGAGTGGATTCAGACCTGCACTCCATGTTTTAAATGACACAATAATTGTGCCTCATCTGCAGCCAAGCAGTGTTACCAACATTTTGAGAATCAATGAGATCCTGATATACTGTTTACTTTTTGGAGAAAAGTAGCCACTTGAAAAGCTCTGAGGTCCAATTCTTAGCTGGTTCAGCCCCATTCCATTGATCTTAATGTTTCAGAGGGAATGGAAGTTTTGAGACATTGACAACACAAATCATCATGTGCAAAGGCTATTCCAGATGAGGCAGTTGTGTAAAACAGGTAAATGAAATATCATAGTGGTTAATTATTCTGTTTGAAAATTCCATTTGGTCTTACACAATCACTTATTTAACATTCAGTCCCCTTTTTGCCTCCTTTCCTTGAATTGCCTAACATCCTGAAAGTAGACACTTATAATTGCAAACAGGGAATCGGAAGAGTTGCCTGGATCTGTGGTTATGGTCAAAGTGCAGGAAAATAAGGAGAAGAGAGTGCTGACAGGTGATTTAAGAGTTCAATTTTTGTAATTCCCATTTTACAGAAGGCTCATGCAGCACTGGCACGCTGCACCAGCTCAGAACAACCTCTGAGTGAGGGGAAAGGGTTTTCATGTGCGGAAAATATTTCTTAGGGGAATATTAAAGCAAGAAGGAGGAGACAGTTTTATAGCTGCCTGTTGTGGGGCTTTGTTGGTGCCATTTCAATAGTCAGGAGACAAGGCAAGATCCTGTTCCTGACACCATCCATATCCTGATTTTGAAGGAGCACTTTTGTGCCAATGAAAACAAAAGAGAATTAACTGAAATTTGTTTTCTTATTTTACCCACTTGTATTGAGACAATATTTAAAATAATATCCCACAACATTATCCAAGGTTCTGAAAAAGAAGTGTGAAGATGTCTGATGTTCCAGCATGTGCTCAAAAGACACTCAAAGGCAGCTGCCTGGGCATTCAGTGAACTGCTGGTTTCCAATGATATTTGGAAAGAGGAAAGTAATGCAGCATGACTGACCCTGTGGATACTCTTACCTGCAACAATTTGCAGGAAGGGGTTAAAAAATGACAGCTTAAGTGGTGGTTTTGAATGGAATATAGTATCAGTGATATTGTAGTGTGTGATATAAACACTGCATTGATTGTCCAGTCTGCAGCCTCATCATTTTTTAGTGTGATGAACTGTTTGTTTCATGGTGTAAGACCTACATCAACTGTAATTATCACTTAATCAGTCTTGAGCAGTAGAAAGCATGCAATGGGCTGCTGGATCAATTAGGAAGTTAGATCACTTCATCAATATAGCAGGGCAAGATTATTTTGAAATCTGATCTCCTTTCTTTTATAAAACGTGCTTCATATGTCTGAAACTGAAACCAACATCAGGCCTAAATTATACATGGAAGTATTTTATTATCAAAGCAGCAGTCCTGAGGTTGAAATTAGGCTATTTCTGAGTTATGCAAACAAAGCCAAGCATAATAGAAAT
This sequence comes from Melozone crissalis, assembly GCF_028551555.1. Classification (NCBI taxonomy): domain Eukaryota; kingdom Metazoa; phylum Chordata; class Aves; order Passeriformes; family Passerellidae; genus Melozone; species Melozone crissalis. Next base: position 4,215,199 of record NW_026535812.1, read on the forward strand.
AAGTGTTGGTGTACTGTGCCATTCTTTATGCAGTGGTTGAATCAAGCATTTGTCCTAATTAATAAAAACTTTCTAAGCAGTTGCCTGGTACCCAAATTCACCTTTCCTATCCAGAGCTTCACCTCTTAATTTGAATAAATGAAGTTTATCGAAGAGTGCTAGAGCAGTCTGTTACTGTGAAAAGAGAACACAATTGTTGGTGGATTAATTGAAAGACAATATCTTCAACTGCAAACATATTATGAAAATTTTTAAGAGAACATCAGAATGCTGAGTGGGAGAAAGATAAATCACTCTGGAAAGGGAGATATTTTAAATTAATGGGGGTTTGTGGCCTTTGAAATTGCTGCAAGTGAAGTCTGTGAATGGCTTCTGGAATTAATATTGGTATGGTATGGTGTGGTTTTATATAATGTCTTAACTGTAGCAATTAATCTAATTTTTAAATCTTCTGATAACGTTTCTGGTGGTTCTTCACTTTGAAGTAGCTGCAAAGATTTTTTTAATGATAAGAAGTTTCAAATTAAAAGCAGAGCATATATAGCTGAACAGTTGCCCAGATAAACCCGCAGGAAAATTTTACAATTTTCACATAAAGGAGTAAAAGCAGCAGTAAAAAATGAGCCAAGCCAGACACAGCTGTTTTCTCTTGATGAGTAGCACTGACTGAAGTTGTCATGAAGAGTTTTAGTGCATAACATGTTCTCCATGGACCTGATTGAAAGCCTATTTACAAGGCAATGGGAATCTTTCAGTGGAATTCCCAGCTGACTTTGAATCAGATCCAGTAAATTTGAACTTGTTTCTCTTGAATTCAAATTCTCCTGTGTGCTAGTGTGTCTTAAGTTTAGCACCATTTTAAAATAATCTAAATATTTTTCTATCTAAATGTTATCAGGCCTGTAGCAGCTCTCGCACATCTTTTCTGCCACTGAAAAATCTGAGAAAACAAAAAACCACAAACAAACAGAAAAACAAAACAAAAGGAATTTTAAGAAGTATGATGTTAAATAACCATACTAATATCTTATAGAGTGGGGCAGTTTGGAAAGAAAAATGGGCATAACTGGATTGGCAAAGAAAACCAAAAGGAGTGTATATATAAATAGCAAATTATAATTTTTGACATTCAAACAGAATTAATTTCAAATACTCTCATGTGTCTGTATTAGTTATCCAGCAACATAATGCTTCAGAAAGATCAGTGTCATTTCTATACTACATATAGGACCCAAATGGAGTCAAGGTTTAATCAATTTTGTATACTGATTTAAACAATTAGAACTGCTTAAGAATATATTTACAAAATACAAAACAATTTCTGTGTAGACAGCAGTGAAATGAAAATATGACCTGCCAATTAATTTGAAGACTCACGTGGGAGTAGAATCCTGAAAGTATTAGTATTTCAGAATAAAATATTTTTCTAAAGACTCAAAATGACAGTAGCTTCAGTTTCAAATCATGTATTGTCCCCCTCAATACAAGCCAATTCATCTGTAGCCTCAGTATTAACAGAAACATTTCAAACAAAGATAAATACTTGGCAGGAAAAGCTTGCTTCTTAAAATGAGAAAACTGTGTGTTACATTTAGCTTGTCAAGGAAATTATGATAAATAATTCCTAGCTTAAAGCAGAGAATTGTGATTAAATGATCTGAACAAGTAGTGGCAATATCCATCCTAATGACTTTCCCTGTGCCTGCATAATCTCTTCTGAAAGCGTAGCCTTGCCCATAGTGAAATACAAATGTGATAATTGACATTTTCAGTCTAGGGCAGCAGAGGCACCTCAGCAAACAACCTGTTCTTACTGCTGCAGAGGGGGTTTTGGGTGTGCATGGATGTTCTCATGGCATGTGGCAAGGAAATGCATGTTTTATTTGGTCCTTGGAAGGATCAATTTGTTCCTAGAGAGAATGATTTCAGGAGAGTGTCCTATGAACACACGCAGCCATTGAAAAACTGCTTTCTCTTGCCCTCTCCAAGAACAGCATGTCACAGACATCTTTTCAGTAAAATCCTTTCCTTAGGATTTTTCCTCCTGAGAAGCTGTGGCCTCAGCAACAAAATGTAAACAATGGTTATCTGCTGCTGTGGAATGCAACAGGTGCATCTGTGATTGGTTTCGGGTGGATGTTTGGATTTACTGACCACTCACAGCAGAGCTAGGTCTCACTCTCTGCTGAGACACAGACCTTTGTTATTCATTCTTTTCTATTCTTAGCTTAGCTAGCCTTCTGAGAACTTTTCCTTCTATTTCTTTTTAGTATAGTTATAATGTAATACATATCATAAAATAATAAATCAAGCCTTCAGAACATGAGGTCAACATTCTCGTCTCTCTCTTCATCCTGCAACCCTTGAGACCACTGTGACACAGCAGAAAGGGGCAGGGAGGGAATCAGTATCTTCATATTTAAAATTAATATTTGCCAAGCTAAAAAAAAAAAAAGTGTAGAGAGAAGATCTTCCTGTTTTCTGTAAAAACCTGCATAAACGCCATGGAGGCTGGAAGAGCTACTGCAGATGACGAACAATGCTGGCATAACAAAAAATGAGTCTGCAGTGCCCCTGAGAAAATTTATGGTGGAAATTATGAAGAACTATGAATGGAATTAGGACCTGGAGCAGCTATTCAGAGGGGCAGAGGGGCCATTTGGTGTTGGGATGGATTTTATTGTGCCCAGAGTTATGTGATGTGCTTGTCTGCAGTAGTGATGGGATGGCTCTGTGATGTCTGGGGTGCTTTGCTTTGTGCTTTCAGAGTCACACTGCCTACAGAAAGCAGTGCCTGGGGACATGTAAGACACTGACACTTTTTTAGCTCTGTTCACCTTAATGATCACAACTGTAATCAGGCTTTGAGTTTAATCTAGAACACGATAGGTAAAGGATGACATGATTTAAGCATCAAAGCCATGCCTGCCTTTCGTGACAATTATTTGCTGGCAGGTGTGTTAGTACATGAGTTGTGAGAAAGATGACTTTCATCCTCCTAGATAAAAAACAGGCACTGCAGCTGAGCACTGAAACTTTACCTTTTAAATCAGTGCTATAGGTAATAAATGGACATGTTTGGCAATTTAAGGACCCTGCTGAAATCTTATAAAGGAAAACCTGATGCCTGAGAAAGTGGAAACACATTTTGCAGGCTATGCTGCAGCTCTGGTCAGATAACACAGCTATAGTAATTACTGGCTCCTATGAGTCTTTCGTGGTTTAGAGTTTGTGAATATCTTTTCTTGGTGCTAAAACAGGTGTCTAAATTGCTTTCTCTTTCTAAAATTTTATCTGATGTCAAGACAGAACCTTAACTCAAAATTTCTGGACAGAAAGTCTTTTCATATGTGCATCTCTGACAAAGCTTCTTTTTTTTAATTAAACAATAGGAAGACAAATGCAATTCTATTAGTTGTATCCATTTTCAAATACTTATTCTGACTGATTTTGAACAGGAACTTTTAATTCAGTATTTCGACACTCTTGAACTAAAAGTAAGATCTCCCTTACTCACACAAAATATCTTACTGTTACCATGTCTAATCAGACTGCTGTTTAACGCCACACAAAAATCTCTATTATGTGATTTTGCAGCCATGGCTCCTGTAGCTGAGCAAAATTCCTGGTGAGTTTGTGGATGATACACTTTAATCTAATCTAGAGCTTTCTGTAGCCCCTGAATTTTCCTGAGGTGCACAGCACAGTTGGTCTGTTGTGTTTAATTAAGAATTAACTCAGCTGAGAGGGCTTTTTTATTGTTTTATCTACTTTTAATGTGTTTAATCGAGTCAGGTGGATGTTTGGCTGGATAAGCTTGTGATGATTTGATTTCTAGTTTTGTAGCAAGATTGGGACTTGAATGAGGGCTCGCTTGAAATTTACTCCTCTGTGAGTAATTCACTGGCTAACTCTTTGTTGAGAAAAGATCCATACAAGATAAAATCACCAACATTTTTGCCAAATTTCTGCACACTGTAATGGCCTTATTCACTTCTAAACTCCCACCACAGTCACCTTCAGGGTCAGTTCATGGATGTGCAGAAAACGCAGAGCTTGATTCTGCTTGACTCAGAGATTTATTGCCCCATGATTTATTCTCCAGACAGATTTCCACCAGTGACAACAAGAATGATAATTATCATTCCCTAAAATGAATTTTTTTTAAATGTAGCAGGTAGAGATAACTTGTGCTGCAGAGTTTTCAAAAGAATTCTATAAAGTATTTTCCTGACCACTTGTCTACTTCTGAATAAATCTTGGAAAACTTAGGAAGGTATAGCTTCCCAAAAGAAAGTTATGCAAAAGCTATTATTTTAAAAGAAGATCGCCCAAGCACATATAAATATATACCAACAGTGGTGAGTAAGGGAAAAACTTAGATCTTACCTTTTTTTGAAATGGAAAAGGATTATTACCTTTTCCATTTCAAATTTCCAAATATCACCCCGATTAATTGTTAACAAGATTCACCTACATTTATTTGGCACTTTTGATAGAAAGCCCCTTTGCAGATGTCTTGTTTCAGTTCCATTTGAGTTATTTATTGGAAATATTTTTCCATGATTGCAGACATTTGTAAAATGTTAGGTGATAAAAGAGGCTTTGTCTGGTAGAAAGAAATTTTAAATATCAGATGGGGTATAATGAACTTCTAAACTCAAGTTTGATTTTACTGCTGAAGAGGGTGAAACTCCTCTCACAGGGGTTATAATACAGGCTAATAAGTTGTCAGGACCTCAGAAGGGCAGCACACAAATCCAAAGAAAACACTTGTGAGCTGTTGGATACCAAGAGGCTCTCTGTGGCTGACAACACCCTTAAGCTACACCATCCAATGGCTTGGAAAACATCCCTATTTGGAAAATATCCCTCTGCTGCTGGTCTCTGTTGGAAACTGTGGGTAGGACACTGGGCAAAGCTTTCATCCCACCTCACTGTTTTACATTCCAGAATCATCCAGGTCACTGGGAGCTGTGACACTGCCCGAATGTGACTGTCCAGCTCACCTGTTGTGCACCACGTCCGAAGTACTGAGAATCCATGACAAAATCCTGTCAAAGACACATTTTATGAAAAATCCTTTCCTTAGGATTTTTCCTCCTGAGAAGCTGGGAGGCCTCAGGAACAAAATGTAAACAATGGTTATCCGCTGCTGTGGAATGCAACAGGTGCATCTGGGATTGGTCTCATGTGGTTGTTTCTAATTAATGGCCAATCACAGTCAGCTGGCTCAGACTCTCTGTCCAAGTCACAAGCTTTTGTTATCATTCTTTCTTTTTCTATTCTTAGCCAGCCTTCTGATGAAATCCTTTCTTCTATTCTTTTAGTATAGTTTTAAGGTAATATATATCATAAAATAATAAATCAGCCTTCTGAAACATGGAGTCAGTTCCTCATCTCTTCCCTCATCCTCAGACCCCTGTGAACACCGTCACAAAATCCCACTGCATCCAAAGCACTGAGAATCCATGACAAAATCCCACTGCTTCTTTAGCCTAAGAGGAGTTCTTGGAGCACTGGGTTCTGCATCGTAGTTTGTATTGTCTCATGACTCTCAAAATCTGCTTTGGAAAGTTGGTTTCTGGATGGTTCGGTTTTCTAACGACCCCACTGAGGCTTTTCACCTTCAGATAAACTGTCGGGGGAACAGGAGTTAACCCATTCAGAGCTGTCTGTGCAAAGCAGGTATATATTTAGTAATGTTAAAATTAAGAAATTATACTTTCTGTGCATGCTTTCTGATGAAAAGCTGAGCATTTCAAAGGGTGAAATTGCCAGAAAATACTATGTCATTTCTGCTCAGAGTATTTGCTGGGGTAAGAAAACCCTAGGGGAGTCACTGATGTGTCTAAATGTTTTTGAGAATGCAATCTTTGTGAGTCTTTTTTTAATAATTAAAAAAAAATGTTAAAAACTTTTCCCCTTCAGCTTATGAGTCTTGTGAGATATTTGTATTGCATTTGAGTTACAGTAGAATTAATGTCTTGATCATAGATTTAATATGATTTGTTTCCTGCCATGAGCTGCTAAAAGGAAGTAATGCAAAAATCTCATAGTAACTAACACATTAATAAATGCAAGGGCACGTCCTGGAGGCTTTTATTAGCAGAACAAAATTTTAGAATTTATAGAGTCTGTCTTAGTTAGTATTGTGAAGAAGAGGAAAAAAAATGCAATGAACTCTATTAAAAATATTGATGCATGACTGTAAGAGCTCATGAAGACTGAGATTCTGAACACTGTTCTGCCATGGTACCTGGGAAGTTTTCTCCCTGCTCTCAGATGTTAACACCTTTCAGGCAGGCTGTTACTTTATCCTTGCTTTGCTGTCACTTGGATGGATAGTGAGAACTTCATTCTCTTACATACATTAACTTTCCTGTAAATGTTAGTGAGATCTGGAGGTCTTCAATAACCCAACAGAGAAGTTCATGTTTAATTTTTCTGTGTAAATTAATCCTCTCTGATCTCCAGTAATTTGTTTGTCTTTTACTATCTAGACTTTCCATTCTGAATTTTGTTCCAATTCCCCTTCTGATTCTGTTTTCTATGGCAGGAGCCAAGTAGCCAAAACCATACATTTATGGGCACATTTACTGTATTTTTTTTAAATTTTATTTGTGAATATCTAGTCCCTTTTTTTCTATTTATTTTAGTTCTGCTTATACTTTCAAACTACATTATCCAGATGCTTTTGACTTAGGATGCATTGGGGGGGCTAAAAGTTGTGACGTTTTCAAACCACTTTATTAGTTCTTTTTTCAATTTCCTCTTTCTTCTAATTATGTTTGCAGAACCCGATACTGCTGAGAAATATATTTTAGAATGCATTTCTCAGCAGTATTAGACCATAGCATTACAGTCCAAAACAGAACAGTTTCAACAGGCTGGTTTTATGTATTTATTGCTCTGCTTTATTTCCTTAAAATGTTGTGACTTAAAAAATGCTTCTAGTTGGTCTTGATTTCATCACTTAACAAAGATGGGAACCACCATCTCAGAATATTTTCTTTCAAATTTTCATTATTTGCTTCAGCCCAGCTGTTTTCTTGGCTTTGGAGGAGGTAGTTTGACAGCCACCTTTATTCTGTAATGTTTTGTTCAGCAGTGTTCATTACAGATATTCCAAGAGACAAATGGTGGGAAATGAAACAATGGCTCATCTAATATTCAATCACATATATGTCTTTCATTTTTCACCTTGGCCACCTGCCCAGCACAAATAGATACTTATTGTTCCCTAAATAAATTATGTTGGTTCTAAACTTCTCTGCAATTTGTGATATGAGTTCTGTGTTTATTTGCTGGCACAGGCTGCTCTAAATATATTCAACCTTCTGTGGTTTGGCTTCTGTTATACTCATTACCTTGAAAAGTAATTATGCAAATATCACACTGCATTAAATACAGGCAGGTTTTTACTTATTTATAAACATCTCAACATTTCAATTTCTGTGCATGCAGCTGAGACAAGTCTGCTTGGAGTAAGAGATGGAGATGCCTCCCCACCCATTGCTGGAACTGAGCAGCAAGCAGTAGAAAAGGAAAATTGTTCCATTCTTTGCCTTACCTGCTTTATTGAAAGGAGGAGTGCAGTAAATTGGGCTGTAGCATCCCCTCACCAGGGGATTCAGCCATGCTCAGTTCAGTGCTTGCCTAGTGCATGCAAAGAACTTAACGCATCTTTTTTTTTTCTCCCACAAAAATAAAGAGAAAAAAAAAAAAGCAAAGAGCTGAGATAGAGATGTTTGAAATGCAGTGTGTTCAACAAGAAATGCAGGCTTCCAGCAGCCCCACAATAATTAACAAAAATCCTAAAGCTTGTGGCTTTGGCCTGATTCTGATCTCTCCGTGATGTTGATGAAATTCTCCCTGAGTGATCTGAGTCACGGTTTGCGTGCAGTGGGAATTGGGAGCTCAGTTTGGCTGTTGCTCAGAGCTGTGCATACAAATGGCATCCCTTGGGCACTGCTGGCTACAGAAGCTGCCCATGGATGGCCAGGGGCTGCACAGGGGTTTTACCCATCTGATCCAAATTGCAGCCTTACCCATCTGCAGGGAAATAAACTAAAAGGGACACCAGGTGGGTGAATATCTGGGGAGCTACAGAGCACCAACAAAAACTCACAAGTCCCTGAAAAAAGTGGAAAACGTTGCTGTCTGGGGAAGAGTTTTTAGAACAATGAGTATTGGAGGAATAATTTGGCTTAACTATATGAAGAGCTGACATTTAAGTTTCTGTAAAAATCTAGCAAAAGTTTTAGAATGTAGGTGTGATGATCAGGTCCCTCTAACTATTTCAAAATAAGCTTCTTAAAATCAGACAACACTGTAATTGTTGAATAGGTTTGAAAATTCAAACTATTTGAATTCAAAATTCAAGGCTTCTTTTAAAACCTTTACTCCTACCTAGAGACTTGGTTGAAACAGAAGTATGTTGTCAAGGAAAGGCTGCACAGACGTGTTGGCATGAACTGAACATTAACTGAGGCATCACTAATACCTCAGTAACTAGCACAAGACAAAGAGCTTGGCACTCTCAGAGTTCAGATTTCAGCTCTGCTGCCCTTTTGTTTTGACTGTTTTGCCACGTTTGTCATCCACAAAGTAGAATATCACTACCTTGCAGCAAAGCTAAAGCAGAGCTTCGGAAATGAAAGTTGCAATAGAAAAAATCATATATTATTAATAAATATGCCTAAGTTTTATTGTGTGCCTTAAGGAAGGTAGTAGGAGGTCCATGATTTCATGGGCAGTATTCATATTTTGTGATTTTCCCCAAATGGAATTGTGCTGTTCTGAAAGTAATACACAGACATCCAGTTTAAAAGAGCTGGTAGTCACCCTATTTCCATTCTGATCTAAATGCTGTACTTGATAGGGAAAAAAAAGGAAATCCACCTTCTAAAAGTTATCTGCAACTTACATCTGAAACAACTTATTATCTTTCTTGAAGCAGTAAAGGACAGCGACATCTATATTGTACATGTTCAAGAACACTGACTTTTAATGTCAGTTTCTGTACTGTGGCTAACATGATTTTCCAAAATTTAGCAATTCAGCTTGTGTTAGTGGGTTAATGTGTGATTGGGAGTTGGTTAGACAGGTCTTAGCATAGTTTATTGCAACAGCTCCTTTGAGCCTGTTTGCTCAAAGTCTGCTCAGCCCAGAGAAATTTTAATTCACTGATCCAGAGCCCTACAGGCCATAATGGCTGTGTCATTATGTACAACCATTTACATGATGGGCCGTAATAGGTTCTTTGGAATGGTTATAAGCTATTGTGTCAATTGGATTTTCATGCATAAGTACTAAATTTGGGTGGTGAATTGCTTTCCATAGCATAACCTGAACCTTTAATGGACGTTATTTATTCCCTTTGTCTTTCCAGTTTAAGCAACAGTAATGCTTTTTTACTGTGCATATTTAATTTTGGGGAATTTAAACGCTGTTGAATTTGATCATTAGAAATAATGGATCTTGTACTGCATTTCTGAATTTTGCAATACATTTGTGAGTACATGTAGAGTTTTTTGAGGAAGGAAAAGTGGGACAGTAAGAAAACAAATAAAATATGTGTCTTGTGCACCACACACTGATACTTGGATACTCTTTCATATTTGCATGAAAATAAGGTTAATGGTACCTTGTGCATATATCATTCTCAGGAACACACTGCTTTTTCTTGCATTCTTTGTGAATTGTGTTTTTCTGATTTTCTTGGACAACTTTGTCTTCTGCCTCATATAATCCCAGTGACTTAAGAAACAGTAGAATTTACAGTACTCATTTTTTCTAATTTTCATGAGCTTTATTGTTCATCCTTCATTCGACTTTTTGCCTGCAGTGAAATAACCACCCTTGACTTATGTTTCTAGCAGCAGAATTATTTTGCTACCTTCTATTGAAAAAAGGCAGAATTGGTGATACTCAAATCTCCACAGCTGAGCAGGAGTTTTTGCTATTAAGGAGGCACACTGGAGGCAGCAGCAAGACCAGACCAGGGATGGCGATTTGCTCTCAAGGTCAACATCTGGTAAAAACAAACCCCTGGTAGGCTTTAATGCTTCTTCATTGCTTTAAAGATGGATAAGGACTATATCACACTGAGCACCGTGAGCCTTGACCCCAGATAAAGAACTGGATGATAAATTATTACAAATTTCCTTCTACCACTTTCTGCTTATAATTACATGGAATTTAATTTGATTCATTTATGAGGTCATTCCATTAACCACGCAATACGAATCTGCATTCTATAGTCATTCAAACTGTCTTTGACTTCAGAACTATTTGTGTTATGAACAAGAAATCTCCCATTTATCAAAAGTTACAGAGTTGATAAAGTTAAACTGTTACCAGTCTTTATTGTTACCTTGTTGATAATCAATTACTTGTTTTTCATCCCCTGTTGATTACATGTTGTTCATCCCCTGTTGGAAATCCCTCCCCCTCTGATCAGGTTTTCACCCCTGCTACTTCCTAGAAAATGACCTGGAACTGTGAGGAGGAAAGTGACATCAGAGCTTGTATGCAAAAGTAGGAACACTTCGCCAAGTTCAGCAAAGAAAACCCCTAAAACCAACGAGCCACAACAGAATTGAACAATTCTGGCCTAAGAGATGTTGGCCAGAGGGAGGATATCAGAGGTTGAACTGGGGCATTGGAATCCTGCAGCTCCTGAGTTGGTTTTAGAAGAACTTGTGAAGAGGGAAAGAGCTCCCAGCAAGGAAATCAACAAGTGTAAATGCTTCGTCTCTAATTAAAATCTGAAGACAATGCTTGCTGCTCCCCTGTGGAGAGGACAGAGAACATACCTGTCTGCATGCACTGCACAGCTGAAAAAGCTTCTTGAACAAAGTTTTTTGCTGTGAGTCTAAGTTTGCACTTGAATTAGGGCCGGAACTATTGCATCACAAACAGTAAATTTTCAATTTTACTTACAGTTTTGCAGCTCTGGGGTTTTTTTTTTCCTCCTTCTGCCCCTGTGCTTGCTGTGTGCTTACCTCTTGTGCATTCACCCTGACTGGACAAAAGGTGCCCACCAACCTCTTTATCACTCCCCTCCTCAGGTGGACAGAGAGACAAAAAATAAGGAAGGCTCATAGGCTGAGATAAGGACAAGGAGACATAACTCAGAAGTTAAAGACCTTCCCCTCATCCCTCCCTTTTTCCTGGGCTCGGGTTTACACCTAGTTTCTTTTCCCTTTCAGTTTCTTCCCTTGAGCAGTGTAGGGGGACAGGGAAGGTGGGTTGCAGTCAGTTTATCCCACATCTGTCACTCCATTCTCCTCACATTCCTCCTCTGTCTTGTTGTGGGTCCTTCTCTTCTTCTCTCTCCCCTGCTCCTGCCAGGATTCTGCCTCAGTGCAGGCTTCCCATGGAGGGCACAGCCTCCTCCGAGGAGAGTCATAGAAGAGTCTTGGGCTGAAAGGGACCTTAAAAATCATCTTGTTCCAAATCCCTGCCATGGACAGGGACACCTTCCACTAGGACAGGTTGCTCACAGCCCCATCCAGCTGGTTTTGAACTCCTCCAGGAGTGCAGGCATCCACCTGCTCAAGGCGCTGCAGTTGGATCTCTGCTCCTCCCTGTCTGTACCACCAGCTGCTGTGAGATCTCTGCTCTCACTTCTGAAGCAGCTCCCCCCCCTTCATCTTTACAACCCTGGTGTTTCTCTCACAGGTTGACACTCATCTCCCCATCAGGTTTCTTCTCTTCTCCTTGATTATGTTCTCCCACAGGCACTCCCATCATCACTCTGTTTGGGACAGTGGCAGGTCCATCCTGGAGCCAGCTGGCAGTGCCTCCACCTGTGGGGAGCTCCCCACCACCAAAACCTTTTGTATGAGAATGTCAGAGAAATATTTGTGTTATTGCATGAAGATTATCTCTACCAGATTTCTCATCAGTAGTAATGTAAAGGATGCTCAAGTCTGATGAATTTCAGAATTTCACTGGAAATTTCACTATCTATGCCATAACAGACAGTCCTTTATTGCTGTTCCTTCTGTCCCCTATTTAACTTTTGGACATGTCTCTGTCTGGTGTTTTAAAAAGGCAGAGGGTTTTCTTTAAATGTCCTCTGTCCTACTTTATATAACACAACAGGAGTCAACAAAGTTTCCATTGAACAGTTTTTACTTAACAGGAATTTGGAGGATGAATGCTTCTGCCTAAAGGCTTAGATTGCTCTACCAACTATTTAAATTATTTTTCCCTTATTTTCATTACTGTATTACAGTAGGGCACCAAAATATGTCAGTGCTGTTGTAGGTGAAAAATGATGCAGCATTTGCAATCATTTGGCTTACATTTAGAGGTGATGACAGTGGTGATTATAATTAACTGAATTTGCCATTCATTGTTGGCTGCAGAAAATAATGTGCAAATATTATCTATTATGCTCCGTGTCTGCCTCAATTCCTGATCCACAGACATTGTGGACTTTACTAGTTACACACTACTTGGTGCAAATAGATGTAGTAGAAACTGTGGAATTAATCCTCTTTTCTTACATTAATTAATATGACGTGGCCAAAAGGCTTGTATTGCAAACTCCAGTGTACGTTACACCTACAGGCTGTTCATCTGCAGCAGGTATTCATTGCTGGGAGAACATCATGAGTCACTTAAATCACACCTTTTTCCCCCCTCTCTTAACAGAAGACAACTGCCATGCAGATGGCAACAGAACACAATTTCCTTGTCAGTCCAGGACACCAAGGGATCCCCAAAGGAGGCAGCAGTGGTTTCTGTGGCACTGTGGCAGCCAGCAATAGAACACTAACACTGCAATGTGGGGAGCTGTGCTTGAAGCAGACTGAAACTTTAAGATGTCACAAATCTAGCTTCCTCTATATAAACAGAGTGTATTTTGGATATTGGATAGCCTGATGTTCTTCTTTTTAAATTAGCCATCAGTCTTATAAAAAGCTGCGCCTGATTATTTTATTATTAGAAATGGAAATTTGGCTCAATATGATTCTGCAGTATTTCATACACTTCATGCTCTTGAAATGTCATGCAAGCTATGTACCTGCAAAACTTTTTTCTTTGGATAATCCCATTATTAGTTAAGATAAAAACCTCCATATAAGCCAAACATCTCTGAGCTAAAAGGAGCTAAATTTCATTCAGTGATGTGTATCATGTATCTCAGTTCCAGCAATGATCATTCTCCCTCTCTTTTACACTTGTCTACATTCAGCTGGCTTTTCTTTCAATCAGTTTTTATCTTGTCATACAATTCTAATAAAGAATTTGGTTCATGACTGGAATCTTGACCAAATTATGAAAGCAGATATAAATAATTTTTCTTTCAAATATGAAAAAAGAAATGCTCATTTTTTTTTCCTGTTGCTTGTGAAACTCCTTCTGTGTTCTTACAGAAAGCAGTTGGTGGTCAACTTTTTAATGTTCATGGGCTGATCTCAAAAATTCCATCAACTAATGATGAATGAGTGGAATTCAAGCAGAGGGGGCTTAACAGCACAAACTTCCTGGATGCTGGAGCGTGCAATGGGCAAGGAAAATATCTTGCTTTTCCTGATCCATGATGATAAATGACAATTATTACCACGGATTTGAGACTGTTTCCCACAGCATTCCCCTGGAGAACCTGGAAGCTTATGGCCTAGACAGGTGTCTTGGTTTGGAAAGACAGGAGTCTGCTAAGGAAGGCAGGAGCCTCCCCTGAAATGGAGAATGTAAACCCTCTCCACCCCTCTGAATTGCTATAGATTTTAAATTAAGGGGCTCTCAGGCAAAAATATGGGAGCAGGAGTAACAGTTCTTTAATAGGGAAGGAAAAAAATGAAAGGATAAAATAAACACTGCAGTACACTAGAACAACACTGCCAGAGTCAGAACCCAACCTGACACACTGTGGGTCAGGGTGTTGGTGGCAGTCCCATTGGAATTGTGGCTCAGCCCTCCTGCAGTGTCAGGGGTGGTTCTGCTGGAGCAGGGAGCCTGTAGAGAAGGATGCATTCTTCCTCTGAAGATCCAGGGGAAGGAGAGGCAGCTGCTGTTCCTCTGGGGAATCCTGTGGAGAAGCCGTGCTGGTGTCTCAAAACCTCTGGATTATATCTGGGTAGCAATGCTTGGCTCCTCCCTCTGGGCTCACATCTCCCAATGGGGTGTTACAGTTCTTATCAGCCATGCAGTGACATTCAGTAGCTGTTATCAGCAGATATCCCCCCCCCCCCCCCCCCCCCCCCGAGGGAGGTGTGAATGTGGTCACTCAAAGGCAAACTGCCCACTTGACAAAGGTAATCTGCCATACAGATGGTAATGGAAAACATCTTGCCTTGCAATCTGGAGCAACAGCCATGTTCTTTACTGGGTGAAAAACTGTCTGGGCCCACAGAGGTGTGGGACTAAATCCAGCTGATATAAAACTGGATATTCAGATCTTTTAAGAGGATACAAATAGCAGAATATGTTTTGATAGTTTTGTCTCTAGCATAGTTAGTCCTGGTCAGTAGAAGATAATCTTCCTTCTGCATTTTAGGCTGGATTCTTCCCTCCTTACTCTGGGATATCTGTGACTCCTTAGCAGTGGAGATGTTTACTACTCAAAATTTACTCTAGTTTCTTGCAGCCAATTTAGTTTTATTGAAATTCTCCCTCTTTCCTTTTGTAGCTTTACTTTTATTTTTTTTTTACAATGCTTTTGCCTTAGAGGGAATACAACTTGTTATACCTTGTGAAAATAAATTCCTTTTTTGTTACAAATGAGTTCCTGCAAACTCCACAAATTGGGTGAACACCAAAGGTGTTCTTTGTATTCAGTGGAACAAGAATAGTTTTGACTTTAAAGGTGGTAAATTTGAGAGCTCTTTTTGTGCAGAGGGCAAGCCTGGATATTGCCAAGGAGACATTTCTTCCTGTGCTAAGGGAGTGCTTGATTTACTGTTCACACATGATATTGAGAAAATGTGGAGTTGAAAAAGCCAAGTTACTGCCCCAGAGTTGCAATTTGTGGTACTGAAACTTGACCAATTAGCTGATATCAGATCAGGGTTTTGTCTTAATTCTCATTTATTAGTGTTTATTTATCCCTAGAAAGGAATTGTCATAATTCTTCCTTTGTCCTAACCAGATTTTTTTTTCAGTATCTTGAGCTTTGTGAGGAAAAAGGTTGCCTTTCCACATAAAAATGTCAGTACTTTGAGTCCTTCTTACAAGGAGGACCAGAAGGGAGTATTACTTTACCTAAATAGCAGCAGATGAAAAATCAGGCCAGCATCCATCACATGAACATATTTTCATTTTGTTGTAAGAAATTTTTCCTTCTGCTTTCATTTTCTGCTGTGTTTTCTCTTGAGAATTGGAAAGCAAAGTTTTTCCTACCAGGCTCAGAAAATCAATCCGGTCCATCTGAAGAAATAACTCAGACACCAAGCAGCATTTACAATCATCTTTTTTCCTTGAGGAATCTGTAGGAGTCCTCAGACTATGATTATCATTGAACTTATAATTGGGTAAATGGGATGATTCTTTTATTTTTGACATACCTGGAATAAGAGTGACAAGTTAATACCAGCTTTGCTTCTATTCTGCAGATCTGTTTTCTTGGGTATCTTTGAACAGAAATTAATGACTTCAATGGCATCTGCATATGTTTATACTAAAGTGTTTCCCTGAAGTTTATTTGATAAAACAAGCATTATTTAGAGCAGAGAGGCTGGCCTGCTGTTTGTCCAAGCTTGTTATGCTCTACAAAGACACATGAAAATGTGAGGAGGAATCACTGCATCTTAACCAAAAAACTCTGGGATTCTGTCACGTCTGTGCTGGGAGTGAAGGCTCAGGTCTCTGAATTCCCCCTGGAGTGAGCTGCAAGTCCAGAGCTGAGCTGTAGAGGCACAGCTGCTGTGTTGCACTTGGTGTTCAGCCCTTGTCTGCTCCCAACACAGCTGCCACTGTAAACCAAGGTGTCCAAGGGACTGAGCCACTCAAGCTGCAGCTTGACACCTCTAAGAGCAGCTAAAGAGCAGAAGGCATCTTGGTCCTGTTAAAAGCTGCCAGCTTTGGAGTTCATAATTGGTTACCATCTGGGATACATTTTTTTAAAACTACAGGTCAGTAATTTTACTCTGTGCATTTTAAAGAGATGACCGAGCATACGAGAGGGGTGTAGACAGAAGGTAAATAGAAAACAAAACAAATATATACAAAGAAAGTAATCAAAGCAGAATGATACCGAAAATGAAAGATAAAATAACATCATGATGAATAACAGATCAAAACATTATTCACTCGAGATTGGAACTATCAGGATTAAAGTGAATAATCCTCAAGGAAAAAAAAGGGAGCATGTCATAAAATATTGCCATATCTGGTAAAGATAATTGAATGTACATAATGTAAATCTAGATAAGAATATATTGAAAATGAAAAGAAACACCCCAAAACAACTGGAACAGTAAAAGAAATTGCAGAAAGAAACTGTATGAGTGGAGAAAGTAATAATGATAAATGACAAGGCAAAAGACCAAAAACTCCCCAAGGAAATGGCTCAAGGGAGCAAGCTGTTCAGTTACAAGGATAGGCAAAAGTAATCCTGCAGAAGTTTGAAAGAAAGCTAAGAAGGTGAAGGTGAATAAGTTGTTCTGTTGAACATTTTCCATACCTCTTCTCCTTTGTCAATTTAGTTAGAATAAAGTGAATTGCCTTACATCATGTTCTGGAATGTGATGTGATTAGACAGTGTGAATGCACGAGATGAAGCCATTAAAAACACATAATTCAAGGGAAAATATATATTGCTTTTGACAGTCAGAACTGTGGAGCCAAACTCTGGTGGGTAAAGATGGGGCTATCTTTTGTGATCTTCAGCCATCTGATCCGTCTCCCACAATATGAGCACATGGTGAGGTATTAATATATCTATAGGTTTTGTAGAATTTTTCATATTGAGAGACTTTATATCCATAACATTCCCATTCAGTGAATGCAGAACAAATGAGAATACATAATTTGGTAGTACCTAAATATGAATATGAATTAAGTGGTATAATATCACTGTTTTATTAAACAAAGCCTAAGATAATTACATAAGTACTTGTGGTGCAGGTCACATTTAACTACTTTGAATAACAGAGAGGGTGAAGATGGTAGAAACAGCTCAAAGGACATTGTTTTCTTTTCCAAGTTTTTTCTATGCTGTCCTATTTAATTGCATATTAACATTTTTGAGAATGCTGTGTGAAGTTTCCCCTTGGAATGGAATTGATAGTGGCAGCTAAAGTTAAAGGTAGCTTGGATTTTCTGGAGGTGAAAACCCAAGGCTGCTCTGGCTGCCTTGAACACGCAATTATTTCAGAGCTCCATGATCTGAAGGAACAAACAAGGGAGTACTTAAGGAGGAAGTGCAGCAGACCTTTTAGCCCTTTCCTGTTAGTGAATTTCTGCCTTGCACATAGGCCAGGAGACTCATCTAAATTCCTGATATCTGACTTCTGGGGATTTTACTGTGTGCCTATTGACCTATAAAATTCCTAGTTTCCATTTTTCAGAACATTGGAATGTCTAAGAGATTGCTTGTGATGGTGTTCACAGGGGTCCCAGGATGAGGGAAGAGATGAGGATCTGACTCCATGTTTCAGAAGGCTTGATTTATTATTTCATGATATGTATTATATTAAAACTATACTAAAAGAATAGAAGAAGGATTTCATCAGAAGGCTGGCTAAGAATAGAAAAGGAATGGAATGATAACAAAGGCTTGTGGCTCAGACTCTCTGTCCAAGCCAGCTGACTGTGATTGGCCATTAATTAGAAACAACCACATGAGACCAATCACAGATGCACCTGTTGCATTCCACAGCAGCAGATAATCACTGTTTACATTTTGTTCCTGAGGTTTCTCAGCTTCTCAGGAGGAAAAATCCTAAGGAAAACATTTTTCATAAAAGATATCTGTGACAATTGCTGGATATTTTATTTGGAAAAAAAAATTACTTTTCAGAAATCTGGAAAATTAAAATGTATTGAACTTTTGATGCTATTTTTTTCCAGAGGTATGAAATAAATTTTCTTTTTTGTGCCTTTCAATTAATGCTAATGAGCATCACTTTCAAGATGAGCAACACTCAGTGCTAATTATCTTGAGCACTGAAGGATCATGGAAGGGGACGATCCTTCATGCAGCTTTTACGGTCTCAAGAATTTACCTCTCCTTTTCCATCTGTGTAGTCAAGAAAATATTACCATGCCACAGCAAAACAATATGAGGAAAACTTCCATAAACTTTTAGCCTCTTCCTGGCTGTTCAGTAGGCTCTTGCTGAGAAGAGCCAGCCTCACACGAGCAGGTCAAAGAGAATGAGCCTGTGTGCAATCAAGGTTTTAAAGTCTTCCCAAAGCCAAGTGTGCAAAAGTAGATCATCTACATTGGTTTGGTGTTGGTACAGGAATTATGACAGACTCTCAAGATTAGACATACTGGTGTTATCATTGTATTGCAAGAGTTCCATATTGCTAGAGTTTCATACCTCCTTGATGTTTCTCGCGGTCCTCTCCTCTAAGCACTGACTCTTCCTTATCCTCACAGCAGCTAAGTGACTCCAGTTCCCACCAATCCACTCTTTTATAACACTGTTCTTATTTGCTACAGGTGTGGCCTGTTAACATCAGGCCTGCTCCTAATCTTTAGTAATTGGCTCAGCTGCAGCTCTTTAGGGGGTAAGATTACTTTCTATACTACCTTTATTCACTTATATTGTATCCCCCTACATGCTGGGCTAAGCACTTAACAAATGTTCATGACCTCCCACAGCATGGAATAAATGGCACATTTTATAGCAAACACAGCCCTTCTGAGGAACAGGTCAAGACACAAATGCAATGAAAATGAAAAACTCATTCCAGGCGGTCAGTCTGATACACAACTAATGAAAAATGGTTCCAAACATGAAATCTATTGAAGTTACATTGTCTTGGCCCTGCTATAATGGAGATGACCATGCAGCCAGCTTTGCAGTCAAGGCACTCCTAAAGCTGGAAGGACAAGCTAAATACAGATCTAACCCTGAACTGATCATATCAGGTCAGAGCTGCACATCAGGGAAGGCACAGAGGAAAGCTGACAATAAAACAGGGGTGAGGCTGAAAACTTATGGATGGGCAAATCATGCAAATACACAAATTTAAAGTCCAACAATGGTCTTTTGTAAGTCAAGTGAAAAGTCTTAAAATGCAAAAAGGCTTGAACCAGAAGCCATTATAGAAAGTTTCAGAATAGCATGAACGTACTTCAACTTTTGAAGCAAGTAATAATTCCAGTAGTGGCATTTTGTATTAATTGAAATATTTTCACCAATTTCTTGGGCACTTCAAGTAGGAGAAAACTGCAATATTCAAGTAGAAAAGTAATAAAACTACAAATCTCAATATATCTTAAAGTCACAGAGGCAGTCCCTCAGCAATTAAGAATAAGTTTTAAAGGGCTCTCAATTACATAAAGGAGGTTACTGCACATTTTATTGGAAAGATGGCAGATAGTTGTCAAAGACAGTATCAGAAAGAATTTGGAAGAGGTAGGAAAAGAGTCATAAATTAGAATGGGTACAATATTTAAAAATAAAAATATTAAATTCTCTAACTTAATTTGGTGCATTTAGGCTTGAAGTCTGAATTTTGGCTCATTATATATATGAGTGTAAATTCTAAACAATGTTCATTACAGAGAAGAAAAGAAATTACAGAGGATGAAATACCACAGTTAATTATGTCATTGAATGTAGATCTGCAGACTGTGCACAGCTCCTGAGACAGGCACTGATCTTTCTCCTGTCCTAATATTGGTCACTGTTCCTGATGTGAAGCAGGCAGAACATGGTATAAAATGGATGTAGGCCTGCAGCAGCACTTTGCAGTCTGCTAACAATTCTCTTAATCATTATAAATAGCACTGATAAACTCTGATATCAACTGTATTCCCATCTCCACCTGTGCAGGGATGTAGAAGATAGGTTCACCACTTGTCTCTGAATCCTCATAGCAGAGTGCTCCTGTGAATAGGATCTTTTATTTAATTGCCTGTGCAGTCCGTGAGGAACCCCATGCAGGTCTAAAAGGGAGGACAAGATCATGACAACAAATTTATGATATAGACTTTCAGGTGAGAATCCAGAGTGTTCCAGTTCTTAGTTCAGTGCTTACTCCAATAAGTAACAATGAGAAAAATCCTGGTTCTTTTAGAAAAGTTAACAATTTTTGCTACTGGTTTGTATGCAGCCAGGATTGCACCTTTACCTCTCAGCACTGAGATGTTCCAGTTTCACCTCTGAAAGGGACTCTGCCTCTGTAAAGACAAAATTCACTTTGCAATACTTTTATAAAAATTCACTCTTACTTCTTGGTCAGTGTCTTCTCCCAGAAAAAATCTCGAAGTATGAATGGTAACTTGCCTTGAAAACAGTTAGTGTTCCCTCTCTCCTTTCATAACTTCTGAGTTCAGTGAATTCTGTCCTTCTTTGTTTGCACTTACTTGACATAGTTCATTTATGTAAAAAATTATTTCTCTTCCCTTGTAATCTTCTAAATGCAGATAAGCTTTCTAACTCTGGGCACTCTTACTGTGTTAAGAAATTCACATTTCATATGTAAATGTTTGCTCATCCTCCCTTTCAAACAAGTTGAGTTCAGATATTCCTGAATGATTGCTTTTGAAACAATTACCCTCAGATATTTTCCTTCTTGCACCCCCAACTGCACTTTTCACAGTTTTAAGTAAACAAGGGCATTTAACAGCTGTACTGAATTTCTCCTTTGGATCATGATATTATTGTGATAGAAGTTTAATATTGTATCAGCTGGCTAAAAGATGTTGCAAAGAAAATTAAAATTCTTTACAGAGTTTTTGCTATTTAAAGAATTATCATCAAATACCACAAGGGACCATATAAAATCCCAGAAAAGTGGCTGAATTCCCAAGTGAGCAAAGCTATGAGAGGATATTGATTTTTTTTCTTCACAGTAACCACTGCAGAAAAGACCAAAACCCTTTCAATTCACAAAAATATAAGTTTTAGTACATGACTCATGAAAATATCCACTTTTTAAGCAGTGAAAACTGAAAGCATGCAGAGAAGAGAGAACCCTGAATGGGGAGATTTATTATTTCAGAGCTAAAAATGGAAGAGAAAGGTATCTAGAGGAGCATGTGATTTAATTAGTATAACTCTCTATTACTAAACTTCTCCTAGTACCAGAATAAAGCCTTTAAAAATGGAGAGAAGAGAAAAAAACTTCCTGAGAAGAGAAAAATCTCAATCACTGGGGAAAGAGGCAGCATTTAGAAGTGACATTAGTGGTGTCAGATTGTCTTTGCTCAATCCACTCTTGCAAATAATCCCTCAGCCTGAGCAAGACTTTTACAAACTGCCTTATTTTGGTGCACAAGGCCATAAATAAATACTATTTAATTGCCTCAAAAATACTTTCTAAAGATAGGCATCTCATGAAACAGCTCTTCTGAAGACAGAATACATGAACAAAATCTTTTCACATGCAAAGAATTCTGTCTTCTCACTAACAAATCGCCTCCAGGTCAATTTGATAGTTATTTAGTCAAAGTTAAACAAATAAATTATGCAGGAAGAAACCCATTGAAAAAAATTAAACTTTCTGCATGCCAGTTAAAGTATAAACTAATAACTGACAAGTAGTGACATAACAATTACTTATTATTAGTTTGGTCTAAATTAACATGTGATTTGCACCAAATCAACTAGGACTTACTAAAGTCATAGGTTTGCCCTTCCAGCATCACATATAATACTGAAGAGTGTTCAACCTATCATATTTTTCCACAGTGTTCATGAGCTCGCTAATCAGAAGCAATTGATAATGTTAAATATTTAATTCTGTAATGTTTTATTAATCTCTGCTCATGAAATGTTAATAGCAAAGTTTGGCAAATATAATATGGAGTTCTTGGTAAATGTAGCACTTTATTTCTTAATGCTGGATATTATGTGATGGCCATGGAGTAACAGAATCAAAAATAAAACACCATGAGGATTAAATGCACACTTACTAGCACCAGAAAAATAAAATGCAGACTACACTCTGAAAAAGAGAGTATAATTTTTCTCATGTCTCTCCAAGGATCTGGAGAAAAGTTTAAATTATTAACTTCCTGCAACAAACTGTCCAGCATTAACTTTAGTTTAATGACATGATATGTAATTTTCGAGGAGTACACTGGGCTAATCTTCCTGGATGACTAAATCTTCAATTAGCACAGCAACACTGGGCTGTGTGTGGGATGACTGTGAATGAATTACAGTGCAGGGATAACATAACCACCAAGGTGTAGCAAAATAAAACTTCTGAGTTTCTGTTTAAACAGCCCTAAAAGACTCCTGTGCCCCTCTGGATGCTGCACTTCCTCATCTCTCGTTCTCACTTCTTTCTTTAAAACCAAGCAGCTTTCAACCTCTTTGCCACTCCTTCTTGAAAGATATTTAAACTCCAATCCCAGCCTTCAAAACTCCTCTATTCACTATTAAAAAAAAAGAAAATAAAACATTAGAGCTGATAATTCTGAAGTAGTTTATGGCCACACCCCTGGCTGTGGAACTCTCTGCCAGTGCTTTGCTTCTACCTTCAGGAGCACATTTAGGGTTAATGGAGAGCAGGAACATTTAGGGTTAATGGAGAGCAGGAACTCTTCTGCAGATCCTGTCAATCCCCAGTTATTATCTGTAGTTGGTAACATCCAATTATTCTGGTCACCCAGAGGTAAAAGCCAGAAGAGTCTGTTGAACAACTTGAGCCTAAAGGATGAATTTCAGTCAGAATCAGGACATAGGTGGGATTATTAACAAAAAGAGGTAGACTTGTCCAAAACAATGCTTAGCTATGGAAACACACTGTGTTTCCTGCAGTCACAAGAAAGTAACAAAAATGTTTTGTTCTACTTATTAGCAGAGAGTTCTGGCACTTACAGGGCTGCTGCTCTTTGCGCATGTAACAAGCCCAGTGATTTAAACAAGTGCCAGAATAATCACAAGGACACAGGCTAACTGGGCAAATCTTTTTTCACTCAGTTGATCTTACTGACACTTCATGAGCTACCGAAGGTCTAAAAGTGCAAATCTTCCCAATCCACAGAAAACTCCTGCATTATTCATTGGAATAGTCAGTATTATTTTTGGGTTTTAAACAAGTCAGCATTATCTTATTAGACTGAAACTTGTTTGATAATATCGAAATTAACACAAAAAAGCCCCTTTCATATCCCCACTCCACTATTTGCAGAAGGCAAGATAAGTACAGACAGCCTGCAGAAACTGGTGAGGTAACACCAGCACTTTGCAATGTGAAGTTAAGGTCAAATGCTTTAACATCCTTGGCTACCCTGAGAAGGTAACTGCTTGGGCTGCTATCCTGGCTTTTATTTCAGTTTCAAGGAAAGAATTCTTAAACTCTTTAACATAAATTGAAATTCTTGACACCTTACTGACAAAGTCTCAACGCCCCAGGGATTCAACTAAACACACTCCCTGGAGAAGTGTCCAGAGGCTATCCAGCTAATATGCTTTTACCCTAAAAAAATGACCTATTTTACAAATGAAAAAAAAATTATGGATTTATGACAGCATGTTTCAAGTGTGGGAATCCACAAAATTAGAGGGAAAATTAGAGGGTTTAGGGGAAAGCTGCAAAAGGCAGGTCTCAGATACAGCAGAACTGTGAGCAGAGGTAAGCAGCAGCCATAAGATTGGTCAGCAGAGAAAATATTTAAACTGTAGAAAAAGCAAGGGCAAATATAACAATGGTCTATGTATTAGCACTTGTCTGAATAGCTCTCTAAGCTACAGAAAAGCTTATCTAGCAAGATATTAGGAAGGTTAAAGCTTAATAATGGAGCTCTGTGCATTGTGTTTTAAGGCTCACAGCAGGTATTGTATTTGAAATAAGCAAGCATTGTTTAACCAAAGGTACCTGTGCTTATAATGGTTGGATGGAACTACTGTCAATGTGCTTTTGCTTTGTGTGATTAGTTTAGAAGCTTATAAAGTAAGTTGTAACATTAAGTTTTTTAGCCTGCTGCCTAGATTGTGAGCTGCTGGCATCTTCCCATTGTCATAATCATGTAATGACACTGATGCTGAAAAATAAACAGCTCAAGGCACATTCTATAGCAGCCCCGTCTTCTTTGCATCTGTAAATAAACCGCCCTCGCTGGTGTCAAAAAGTTATGGTTTTGTTTCAGCTTCAGCAAGGCTCATGCAAGCACTGGTTCTGTGTGAGACTTGAAGTGAAACACGCCAGAGCAGGGCTTTGTCTCCTTCAAGCAGTAGCATTCCCACCAGCATCATTCCATCTATAATTTAAGGGAAAACCTACCAAAGTACAAGAACACATTAAACTCCCCTTCAGAAATCAATACACACAGTGCAGTAGCACAATCATTAAATAGAAATATTTTTGAAAATAAATCCCTTCAAAAAGAAAGATCCAACATATAGTACAATTCTTTCCCCCTTTGAAAGCTCCTCTCACATTATCCCAGTGTTAAAAATGCATGTAAGAATATAAATGAAGTAGTTGCAATATTGCCACCATACTCCTTATTTCCACAAGGGAGTGAATGCCATGAAAAAGTGCTTAAAGATGCCAGGAAACCAGGAGAAAAAGAAGCAATGAAAACTTTTATTAAATGTGTCCCCATTTCAGCTCAGCTGCAGCCTGCACAGATAGGCAGACGTGGAGCCTCACTAATTTCAGTGCAGCTGCTGCTGTGCTCCAGCTCACCTGAGCACACAGGGTTGTCCTGCATGGGAGAAGATGGGAGCAACAAGCTGAAAATGAGGTTGTGCAGTCTGCTGGGAAAATGTTGCTTTAAAGATTTAATGGAAGAACTGCCATATTCAATATCCTAGTGTTTTCTTGGGTTTTGGGGGGTTTTTTTGGGGGTTTTTTTGGTTTTTTTTTTGGTTTTTGGTGGGGGGTTTTTTGGGGTTTTTGTTTTTGGTTTTTTTTTTTTTGGTTGGTTTGTTAGCTTTTTGTAAGGGTTTGTATTTCAGTTGTGGTTTTAAGGTTTGGGGTTTTGGATTTTTTGCTTCCCCTCCCCCCAGTGACTCATTAGGAATGCATGCCTGTTAGTCTATTTATGAACCTGAGTATTTTGAATTTATAAATAAAGCTGTCCCTCAGCACAACCCTGACCTATATTATCTACAGTTTCACATCTATTCTAGGTATATTTATATGCACCTTATTAATGAGGTATCTGCTTTCAGTTACAGGTGCACTTGCTACCTTCACAAAGAAATATCCTTTCTCTTTAAAAGCAGGAGCTGTAACCATAAACAATGACCAATATTGACACAGAAAGAGCTGAGAACAGATCTCAAGTGTCTCATGTACAATTCTGAATTAAATATATTCCTTATTATCCTTATTAGAAACAATAACATGTATATCAATTATTAACAGCATCATTTTCACCCTTGAAAGATAGCCCATGAGGCATAACTGGTTCTCTCCAGCCCAGATAATTATCAAATATCTTGTTTTTTCCATGATAAATCCATGTGCAAAAGGAAGCCAGGGAATCAGTGTGGAAGACTGGCAGGGAAGAGCTATGGTCCCACTCTGAGGACTGCATCTCATGGAAGCAAACAAACAAAAAAAAGCATGAGAGCTGCAAATGTTTGCTGAACAATCACCTGGTGCACAAAAACCTGTAATTAGTGTTGATAGATTTTTGGGATGATGCCCCAACTCATATATTACTCCAGTCACTTCTGTTTACCACTTTGAAAACGTTGCCAAATTATTACCCAGTCACTGGTAATTGCTCTGCATTTGTCTCATCACCACAAACACTTGTGCTAAGAGACCTTGAGCTGTGTTAATACCCTGACAAAACACATGCAGCCTCCCACAGCCCTCATCAGTCATCTCTGCCTTGCATAAATATCCTTCCCCTCCTGTCAGCATCAGCAAAAATGCCAAAGAAACCGAAACACAAAATGCAACGACTGCGTGAAGAGCGGAGTGCAGTAATTCTGCTTCTCAGTGCTTTCCCTTGTTCCACAGAACCCCTGAAATATTCCTCTGGCCACATTGCCACAAACCCCAGTGATGTCTCTGAATGTCTCAAGCAGCAGTGCTCCATTCAGCTTGCCATCTTAAATTTAAATATCAGCTATAGTTCTGCTCTTTGGCCCCCAGCGTCTCACCAATTCACACTTTCCCATCCTGAAATTTATCTGTTTGGGATTTTTGGTCGTATTGAAGTGTTTGCTCTATGTTTTCCTTAGAAAAAGGTAGAATTATGGATTCTGCCAAAGTGGTCCACCCTACTACTTCTGACAAACCACAACTGTGACTAAATCTATTAAAGACAAGGATGATTAACATCCAAGAAGGGCCATCACATAGTAAAACAGTTTACAGCTTAACCATTATACAGGAATTTGCTTTGTATTCTTTTATTGCTTCTAAAAAAAGTGCTGAAATTAATCTGAAGGAATTTGTTGATCTCTTTTAAGCATTGATATTCCTACCAATACTGATTTCCAGTATGCTGTAAACGATGAGGACAATTAACTGGTTGTAGACTAAATCAAGCTTTGCCAGAGGCTAAGAGAAATCCTTTTCCTTACCTGTACTATCCTGAGAACACTGAATTGAAACAGGAAATTCAGGATAATAAGAGAAAAAGGCTTTGTCAGGCAAAATGTTAATTCTGGTTAAATCCGAAGGTCTCATCACAGCAAGGGCATTCAGAATTTATCTGAAGAGTAGATCTGTTTAGTGAAATTACTATAAACACTTATAACACTCTTAATACTTTCATTTAAGTAGTTAAAATTCAATACTTAAGTAAATAAAAATACGTTATTCGAGGAAGATTAATGTCACCTACTACTTTGCTCTTGAAATCCACACATGCACTATTTTTTGAATGAATAATTATGCAAATAGCCAAGCAATCAACCAAACAGTGCCTGTTCCATGTGGGAACGAAGCCAGCTGGGATAAATAGTGGTTTAGCCTTAGTATCATACACAGGAAGCACCAACCTGAGGCCATGGGAAGCAGGGTATTGAAAAGGAAATATCTAGTCAGTCTTCCAGCTGGTGAGGTGACAAGGGATCTTAGGATGAGGGAAGAGATGAGGATCTGACTCCATGTTTCAGAAGGCTGATTTATTATTTTATTATATATATTACATTAAAACTATACTAAAAGAATAGAACAAAGGATTTCATCAGAAGGCTGGCTAAGAATAGAATCAGAAGGAATGATAACAAAGGTTTGTGGCCCGGCTCTCTGTCCAAGCCAGCTGACTGTGATTGGCCATTAATTAGAAACAACCACATGAGACCAATCACAGATGCACCTGTTGCATTCCACAGCAGCAGATAACCATTGTTTACATTTTGTTCCTGAGGCCTCCCAGCTTCTCAGGAGGAAAAAGCCTAAGGAAAGGATTTTACATGAAAAGATGTCTGCAACAATAATCCACATCAGTTTTGTAACAGTTCATAAGCTCCTAGAATATGGATAACACCAGTGTTCAGAAAAACACCTGCCAGCTAAAGAGAATTAGAAAGATGGGTGAAACAAGAAAATACCTTGAGAAGACAAAAGGAGACTTGGACATATGACCATATGTATATAGAAAGAAATTGTAAAACATTGCCTTTGTGATGAGGCCTGGTATTATTAAAATAAATAAACAATTTAGTCATGTGCATATGTATATTAATAGTTCTATGAAAGAGCTGTAGAATAACATGAGTTTTCTGCCAACAATCTCTTCGAAGTTACTTACATTGTGCAATACATTATAAAAGTCATGTAATGACACAATAAAGAAGTCGTACCATTCCCTTTCCTGAAATTTTCTTGGATAAAGAGAGCTCATCTGGCTCTTTGCTGGGTGTAGATATTACCCTTGGGGGACTTAGAACAACTGGAGAGGTAAAGGTTTAAAAATATCCTGAAATTATTACTGACAATGTTCCTGATTCCAGTTCCATCCTCACCTTAGCCATCCTCAAGTTATCAGCTTGATCTGGGATTTTCCCTTGTTCCAGTTACAATAAACAGCCTAGAGAAGGGAAATTAAACATTTCACCCTGGTGAGGTGACAAGGCACAGGACAAGATTTTTGGTAATGTTTTGCAGACTGTCCTGGTGGTTCTTCACAATCCCTCTCTATGAGAAGCTCATCTGCCCCTGTCTTTCTTGTGAGGTGGTGCTCATCTCAGCTGCATGTTTGCTGTTGCTTCCAGGTAAGATCGCTTAATATTTTAGTCCAAATACCAGAAGTAATCTAGTTAAACCAGGCACTAATTATCAGATGAATTTAATATTTAATCAGGAAACTGTATAGACAGATGCAATAGTTCTTAGTTCTCTCTCACATGCTAAAATTCAAATTAACTACCACCCCAGGTACCTGGGAAAAGGTACTAGAAAAAGCTGTGTTTTCATAACTGGCGTTATCTATTGTAATTTTGGAAAATTGTGCTGAAACAATGATAAAATAATAATAAATTTTAGGCATTATAACAGAGGGAGAGAGACATATGGCATATTATTTCTTGAGTATATTTATATTTTAACACATTTATAGAAATCCATGGCTCATTTGATATCACACAATTCACATGCATTCAGGATGTTCTCACTATAAAATGAAACCCATTTAAGAAGTAATAAACTTCTACACAACAGGAACTTTTTAAAGAAAATATCAGAGCATTTTCAAGGCAACATCCATTTAGTGATTCATCTTTGTCAAATTTATTTCACAATCAGTGGTAAAACAGCATTGTTACCCCTTCCTCTTGCAGCTCTCCATATTGAACTAAAGTTCCTGGCATTTTGAAAACAATCTACCTGTCACAGAGACACCTGGTGAAAACTTTCCTATGCTGAGCTCACTGGGCCAGAGCTGCAAAGCTGGTGAGGCACAAAGGGCCAGGAAATTGCTGCTTTGTACACACGAGGTTCAGCAACACAGTTCCAGAATAACTCTTTCCCAGCAATGGGTTCAGCTCCTGCTGTAGTGTGCTTTTATACTCTGTAACAGCTTAGTTTTTGTATCCCCACATTGTAATATATAGCGCAACGGTTCTATTGTCTTTACATTGCAAGGGTTCCCTATTTCTAGAATTTTGTACCCCCTTGACGTTTCTTGTAGGCAGCTCCTCTGGGCACTGACTCTTCCTTGTCCTCACAGCAGCCAACTGACTCCAGTCCCCTCAACCAACCAATCCGCTCTTTTAGAACGCTCTTCTTATTATTGGCTACAGCTGTGGCCTGTTAAAATCAGGCCTGTTCCCAACCTCTAATAATTGGCTCAGTTGCAACTCTTAGGAGGTAAGATTACTTGCTATACTACCTTTATTTACCTATATTCTATTCCCCTACATTCCCGTATTTTTCCCAAATGGTTTACCCCAGATTGTATCCCCTCCCTTTACCTGTGTAATCCCTTTCCTTTACAGAGATCATCCCCAAATCCCCACCCTGGCTCTCTGTCAATCACTCAGCATCCCATCCCCTCCATCAAGAAGTTTTGGGCAGGATATTGAGTGATTAGCCAGGGGCTAGGAATCAATGCCCCAAATGTTTCTCCATCCACTGTCATAAATGTCCATCCCCCAGTACCCATCCCTTGGGGTCACTTATTGGTCAGTAAAATGTTATCTACTTTCAGTTTCCACCTCCCTTTAAATGTAACCTTGGCACATCTCCCGGGGCTCTCAGCAGGTATAGGTGAGGTTTGTGGGGCTCTCTGGAGCTCCTGAAATAAACCTTGGATTAACCCCTGCTAAGAGTCAACCCCTTCATCTTCTGCTGTTGTTCCAGAGTTTCTTCTGCTGCAGGTGATCAGCCTGGCTGCCTTCTGTCCTTCTGTACCCCAGGGATCAGTCTGGCTGCCCTCTGTACCCCAGGGATCAGCTTGGCTGCCTTTGGTACCCCCAGGATCAATCTGGGTGCCCACTGTACCCCCAGGATCACTCTGGCTGCCTCTGTACCCCCAGGATCAGTCTGGCTGCCTTAATCAGGACATATTTAACCATAATCAACCTTGATTCATCATTTTAAACCTTGGTGCAATAGGGAATTATGTGATAAGGAGATACCGCAGGCCAAAGGGACTGAAGAGTAATCCAGGAGGGGTTTCACAGTGCATTAACCTGGCAAGTAACTCTCTTACCAACCACAGCACTGACTGCATAAAATGTGACATACACCAAAGTCCTTTCAATTTGCCACATCATTTGGGCCAAGTTTGCTTTGTTAATTCTTGTAAAAAAGGCCAGACTGGAGGTGTTGGGGTCCAAGTCCCTCTTTTACCAGTAGAGAAGGAAAGACAACAGCAGCTCCTGTGTACTGCTGTGCTTCAGTCCAGTTCTGGAATGGCTGCCCCTGGGCTGGGAATAGCTTTTTATCTGCCATATTAATTCATAACCAATTAAATATGACAGTTTCATTAACCACCTTATTTCTTATTAACTTGTTACAACAATCTTATTGTTACCACAGTGGCTAAAACTAATTAATGATCCAATTTTTTGTCTGTTTATCACTGGACACCCTCTTATCCATGCTGCAGAGGCGAAGGAGAGGCCTCCAAAGAACTTCAGCTCTTTCTAAACTGGGGTAAATTCAGCTGTGTAGCCTGTGTGGAATAGTACCAGCATCTCAAGCCATGTCAACGTGTCTACTCACCATTGCATATGGCTAATTTTGTGAATTCTTATGAGACCATAATTAAAAGAGGCTTTTCTTACATGTCTGCCCTAATTCAGCAGTGCCAGTGGCTGAGTATTATTCCTCTGAAGGAACTGATCAGAGCTCATCAGACATGCAGATAAACAAAGCTTATGCTTAGAGAATTCATTGGAGCTGTTTCAGGGCAGAAGGTTTGCAAATGTCTGCGGCCTCAAGTGAGGAGAATGACTCTTAAGCAAAACAAAAAACACAGAAGATATGCAGAAGATGGAAAACTAGCACATGTCAGAAAAAGCTGATATTAAGTGGTGCAAGCAGAAATGTTTTATTTAAAAGATGCCATTCACTACAAGGCTTCTATCTTATTGTCAAAACCAGCAAGAATTTTAACAAGGGCTTCTTGAGAGTAATTATGAATAAACAAGACACTGCGGAGCTTTAACTCATGAAGCCACATTAATGGAGGAAACTCTCGTAGCCTCAGCTTCAAATATTTCAAATCCCATAATGCCAGCTTCTGAGCCAATCTGGATATCAGTGTGGACCATCCACACAGAATTCCTATGTGTGTCCAAAAATATGTGTGTATAGAGCAGAGCAGCCCTCTCATTTGAATCTTCTGAGAAAGGAACAACACTCATTATGTTTATTTCACACTTGTTTTTTTACCATCTAGCCTGTGTTTGATCATTTTACAGTTTATTCACAGGAGAAAGAGGAGTAGACTGTGAATGAGTAATACAAACAAAACACAGGTACATGTTTCTCACAATGTCATCTCCAAAAATGCTTGCTGTTGTGATCAGCATTTCAGTTACAGCTGCGCATTTTAAGTGCTTTATTCCAGTTTCACTCCCATTTGCCATAACAGATCCATGGAGTCAGTGGAGCAGCACAGGCATAACCAAGGGATTCATTTACTCATTAGCAGTTAAGGCCATGGCCACAAGCAATTTTAAGTCCTGCAGCATGTCACAAATGATAATCGTATTGAGCTGCTCACAGCATCTTCTTCTCCATTTTAATTTCCAAGGATAAATGGAGCAGCACAGTCTCAGAGTTCCCAGAGCACCTCCTTGAACATGTACATCTCTCCCAGGATGCTTTTAAGGGCGCAGCTCCCAGCCTCATCTGCCCATTTGCCAGCTTCTCATGCAAGCACGCCTTGCATGCCTTCCCTTCAGCCAAGCTGCCCTTACACACAGAAACTCAGAACTGGCTGATTCCTCCCAAGTTATTCTACAGATTTCTTTCTCTTACAATGACTTAGGAGGGAAAAAATATCATCAAAAATTTACTTTTGGAGTTTAGAGAAAAAGCTGGTGTTTAGATATAAAAATGAATGCAAAACTCATCAGCATGTAGGCAGAAAAAAAAAAAAACCACAGTCCTACAGTCCTAAATAGATTGTATTTTCTTGCTCTGTGTTATGTGACTTGAGGGCCACCAAGGTGATCACAGGGATGGAGCACCTTGGCTACAAGGAAAGACTGAGGAAACTGGGGTTGTTCAGCCTAGAAAAGGGAAGGCTTTGGGGTAACCTGCAGCATTCCAAGACCTGACTAGAGCCTACGGGAAAGATGGAGAGAAAATCTACCAGAGCCTGGAGTGACAGTGCAAGGGGGAATGGCTTCAAACTGACAAAAGATTTGGATTAGATATTTTGGGAAAATTCTTCCCCGTGAGGGTGGAGAGGCCGTGGCACAGGCTGCCCAGAGAAGCTGTGGCTGTCCCAGGTCTGGAAGTGTCCAAGGATGAGGCCCTAAAGCCACCTGGAACAGGAGAAGGTGTCCCCCCATGGCAGGGGGGTGGAAGGAGATGATCTTTAAGGTAATTTCCAGCTCAAACCATTCTGTGACTTGTCCCCAGGTGTGAGCAGCTGAGGGTACAACTACCAGACAGATTCTCATATGCAGTAAGGTGTAGGGGGATAGAACATAAGTACATGAAGGTGGTATAGAAAGTAATCTTACCCCCTAAAGAGTTGCAGCTGGGTTAATTATTAAGGATTAGGAGCAGGCCTGATGTTAACAGGCCACAGCTGTAGCCAATAAGAAGAGTGTTATAAAAGAGTGGGTTGGTTGGTTGAGGGGACTGGAGTCAGTTGGCTGCTGTGAGGACAAGGAAGAGTCAGTGCCCAGAGGAGATGCCCACAAGAAACATCAAGGAGGTACAAAACTCTAGAAATATAGAACCTTGGTAATATAACGACAATAGAACTCCTGCACTACAATGGCAACAGTAAGGTTTTTCATTCCCCTCTGACAGTGTAAAGAGATTTGAGGAATATTTGTTGCAACATTAAAACACCAAGAAAGGCTAAAGAAGCTTTGATGCAGACACAAATAAAGCTCTTCAGTTTCTGTGTAACTGTGACAGTGATTGCATTTGCAGGTGAGCCAGCCTACGCAGGACTGTGCTATCCAACAAATGCAATTATAAAGGAAAACAGGAACATGGCCTAGGAAAATATTGCATGTAAAAATCACAGCAGTTTGATCTTCAGTACGGCTCCCCAGCCATCAGGTGCTCCACAGGACATAGATAAGTAATCTAAAGGTTTATGTCTTACCAGCAGGGCATCATGTAAACAAAAATATTCACCTTTTCTTTGTCCTCTGCTCGCATTCCATAAAATAGCAGAACTAAATGCCAAGCACCTTCCATAACTCTGCTGCCTTTGCTTATTTCCCTGCTCTTTTCCCTGGAGGTGCAGTGAGTGCACTGAACTCAACACATTCTGACAAGGAGATGGGATTATGTGCTTCCCCTTGGCTTCATCTGTGGATGAGACACCCTGGCACAATTCAGCAACACTTCAGATAAGAGTAGGCTGAGAAGTGGGAGGAGATAAATGAAATGAAGAGCAGAAGTGATAGTATTATATTTCTGCCAGCATTTACATACTTCCAGTGTGGCTATGGATATCACAGGGTGAAATCCTGGATCCACAGCAGTTCAAGATTTGCCATTTCTGAAATATGCTGCTATTTTTCCTTAAACTTACACAGTTTTTGGCGTTTGAATGCCTAGACTCAATTCCCACATGTAAATGGTGGGCTTTTTTTGTAAAAAGCCAACCAGAACTATCCTGCAATATCTTGCCAGATTAATTCTGGCCCCATTTGAAAATTAGCATTTTGGCAATCCCTCAGCACAACAGGTTCAGTCGATTTTGAAGATGAAATTAGAGAAAAATACAATTTTTTTTTTTATTTGTAAGAGAGAGGCCTGAACTTTTTTTGCTTCATGAAGAAGGGAGAGTAGCTGGAGTTGAAAAAATTAAATGAAGTGTAACAGTGTTCACAGGGGTCTTAGGATGAGGGAAGAGACGAGGATCTGACTCCATGTTTCAGAAGGCTTGATTTATTATTTTATTGCATATGTTACATTAAAACTATACTAAAAGAATAGAAGAAAAGGTTTCATCAGAAGGCTAGCTAAGAATAGAAAAAGAAACAATGATAACAAAGGTCTGTGGCTCGGGGCTCTGTGTCCAAGTCAGCTGGGCTGTGATTGGCCATTAATTAGAAACAACCACGTGAGACCAATCACAGATGCACCTGTTGCATTCCACAGCAGCAGATAACCATTGTTTACATTTTGTTCCTGAGGCCTCCCAGCTTCTCAGGAGGAAAAATCCTAAGGAAAGGATTTTCCATAAAAGATGTCTGTGACAATGAAGTGTAGGTGTCTCAGCCATACTGAACCAAGTCAGAACTCCTCTTGACTTGTTATACCTCTGTCTGTTGGCACAGAGCAGAAGCCACTCAGCTGCACAGAGCTGGTACAGTCCGGGTCCCTCTCACTCTCTGAGCATTCCTCCTCACCCAAAAATATTGTTTCTTTCTTGGGAAGCCCAGTCTTTCCTACTGAAGGTACAAAAACTTCTCAGTCTTCACCTGATGGATGCATCGGCCAGGTTCCCTGACACTTAACCACAAGACAGAAGACTTAAAAATATTCCATGCCAGACACCAGAGAAACTACAATAAATAAAGCACTTTATGTATATCTTTACTCAGTCTTCAGTCAGGGCTTATTTAACGTGACAGGCACTCAACTGCAATGTTGATGTTGGTTGGCTTTTAACAAAAAAAATAAACCACCATTTACATGTGGGAAATGAGTCTAGGCATTCAAACGCCAAAAACTGTGTAAGTTTAAGGAAAATAGCAGCGTATTTCAGAAATGGCAAAGCTTGAACTGCTGTGAATCTAGGAATGGATCTACAACTCCAGAAGAAACATAATATCTAATTATTAAATAATTCAGCTTCAAAGAGCTTTTAATTATAAGAAGAAAAACTTCAAAATATGGATTCAGTGAATTCACAGCTAATATAATCGGCATAATTTCAATGCATTGGACAGAACTGAAATTTTTAGAAATTTTTGGATGAGCTAAAAAGCTGGGTTCAAAATGCTGCCCTTTACTTTGATTAACTACCTTGCAAGCACCTCACTCATGCTCAATTTATACAGGACACAAAATCTTTGCTGTGCTCCAGTATTAGCAGAAGCTTTACCCACTTAATTATTTAAGATAATACAATGAAGTGGTCACTGACCTGGGAGAATAATTAGCGAGACATTCACTAAGCTTTAGATCATCAGCAAAAAACTAAATCTCCATATTTTCTGTGAAGATACAGCTCCAGAAATTTATTCAACACTGCCATCTGTACTTCTCTAAAGAGAAATACATTTTTTAAAAATAAAATGTGGAATCTTAGTGGTAGACAAGCAAAGCCGAATATTTTGCCTAAATTTGCATCAGGGAGTATTAAAATGTTTTACCAACAACATTAACCTTCAGACTGTAGAATCTTACCTTCTCCTGTGCAGTACTGCAATCTCTGCCCATTTCTCATTTCTCAAATAGGATAGCCGTTAGAAGCAATTACTAAATTAAACTATTTGTTTCAGAATTGCTCCTGAAAGATAAAAAACCCTCTTGGGGAAGCCTCTGAGAGCAGTTGGATAGACTGAAAGGAACTGGAGTCGAATTATTTAAGCCCTACATGTAAATCCTTTTGTGCACATTACAATACTTTTCAATTTATAGACATGATTGTTTCTTAAAATCCTCATTCAGAAATAATGTAGAATAAATGAAGTTTCTAAAATAAAGTTACCATTTCCAATGTACCTTTGCCAAAAGCACTGATGTGACTGGCTGATCTCCAGTCTGTTCTGTTAAAAGTTGTGGCTTTTATCTGCCCATTCTAAGCAAGTTTTGGGCAATTTGAGAGTGACTCTGCAGTCTGATGGTCACTTCAGAAAGGGAGTCTAAGAAGTGTTTTCCTTTACAGAATCTGGAACAAGGGGAAGAACTGAGGTCTGCAGTTATTTCTAGAACATTCTCTGCATCAGACATTAGATATTATCAGGAGAAATGGAAGACCCACACCCAAAACCCCACTGCACATTCCTGCTCCAAGGCAGGGCAGTTCTCATCTGTTTCCCAGAGGCACCACTGTCCAGAGGTGTTTTACCACTGTTATAAAGAGCCCCAGATCGTGGGCACAAGGTGAGTCCTGGCACATCTCAGGTATGGGCTGAGACTGTCATCAAATACACAGAAATACACAAATACACAGAAAAAGATTTATAGGTGCTTCACCAGCAAAATCCTCGCTGCTGAGGGACAGCTGCCCCCATGGCCAGTCAAGAGCTGAGCAAAGGTTTTTGTGAATGCTAGTGACATCTAAATACTGGCATCTGAAAGAAGATTTAGTGTCTATTCGAGCCTGTAAATCAACCCTAAGGGGCCTTTTCCCATCCTAGGCTTTCAAAAAGAAAAGATTAATTGACCATCAATAACATTCTTTATCTTCCTGGCAAGCTCTTGTTGGGTACAAAATGTAGCTAATCATGTCAATCCATTTTCTTCTGTTGTTGACATGAAATATCATATACCTCCAGGCTGGAAAGCTTTCCTCTTTTTTGATATTGCAATAGTTTTAGGCAACTGAACCTCCAGACAGGGGAGTGAAATTGCCAAGGGAAGGGTGCAGGAGGACCAGTGCCATTTTGCACACAATTCATCATTACTTTTTAATCTCTAGAAATTTAGCCCTTCTACAGCCTACCCTGCAATTTGTCTTTTGTTCCTTCAGAGTGAAATGAGTCAGAAAGTTTAAAAGTTCAGCAGAAAATCTTTGAAAGACAATGACCTTAGAAGCAAAACCCAAGGTACTCCCAATAGACAATATTCTGATTGTTGCAAAACCACCCCTGTAAAGCTGATGGAAGATAATTTAGAATTGTGCCATTTAAAATGCAGCCACTCTCTAATCATTCCCTTCAACTTAAACTCCACAGGAACAGTTCTCTGAGGATGCACTGGCAAGTCTGCATCACTGCATCCTTACTGCTGGCAGGCCTTACATGCACATGTCACAAAAAGACTGTAGAGACTTTTATTCATCATTTTGCTGCCAAAGTTAGCAGAGGTTTGGTAATTGTACAAACTGATCTGACAAGAAATTCACCCACCACAGTTCACAAATCATTGTTAGAGGAGGTTCTTGCTTCAGGACCATCAAATAGGTCGGTACTATCCTCCTGCTGTACTGCACCTACCAGTTGTTAACAAAAGAGTTGCAGATTTCTGTCAAAATGCTATCAAGGCAACTGTCACCTAAGGGCACAACATCTGTGAATTCCACCAAATGCTGTCAAAAATGTCCTGTAGGAAAAGGCACTCCTCAAATACTCTTACAGATATTTAATCTTAGGTACAGATGTCAAATAAACTCCATAATACTGCCTTGTACTGGTATGCCCAGTGTCTCCATGGAACTTTCCTGAGAAAAAATTAATTTCCTGCATGATACATATCACCATTGCTCAATTCTGTTGTCTGCCTGCTTCTTCACCTAGAGAAAGCTGTCCTGTCTCAATCTAAATATTTACTCATGGCATCACAAGGACTGAATAAGTTTGTCAGATGCAGCATGTTCATCAACTGTATTTCTAAATTTAAAAATTAGTAGACTGGAAGTAGAGATAATATCAACTTACACCTAGCACAATAACTTAGGCCACTTGGAATAAAATTCTACTTCCTTAAATCTACTTATGTCACTTTGCTGACAATACTGCTTCTGCTATAAAAAGTGTAATCCCATACACTTTTTTTTACACAAAGGAGTGTAACTGCCCATTTTATCTCTATTTTGGTATAGATACCAAAATATATATGGTTAGGATTTGAAGGTTACATGAAATAAGGCTTTGCAACACTTTGACAAAACCAGTGTAAGAATGCCTGAGACCACAAAGCAAGGGGAGCCCACCTGCTTGGATAGAGAAATAACACATGCCAACACTATCATTTTGCACTGTCTGTTCCCTGGGAGACCTTGGGTTTTACCTCAGGTGACAACAGTCCTCAGAGATGGAGGTCCAGGCTCAGCCTTTGCATTTAAGCATGACAAGAAGAGGTTCTTGTTGTCAAATTGTGTAACTGGATTATCAGAGAACATCACAAAACCCCAATCTGGATAATAATTTCTGAGGCAAATCAGTTCTCCTTCCTGAATCAGGTATTTTGTTTCCAAGGATCAATTCCCCATATCCTTGTAGCTTTCCTAATACTTAATAATTAAAGACATTTTGACACATTCAAAGAGCTCCATTCAAGTTCCCTTAAAGGAACGACACTGAGTCATTAGTGCCACTGGCAAACACGCACAACACATAAATGAAATGGTTTAGGGTATGAGAGCAGCATAAAAAGCACATCAAGAGTCAAATAAACATCACCTTTCTTTAATTAAACACAGTTTAAAACAAATGTGCAGACCTCATATATGTAGACAATAGAATGCCTGCAGAGAAATTCAAACCTGCACAGGAAAGCCTCCAAAGACATTCTAGCCAAGCAACAAGAAACTGTGATCCTAAGAATGAACTGGAGACGTTTTTCTGTTGGTTTCTTTTAATAACAACTATAAAAAAAACACTTGGTATACAGTTTGCTGTGGAAATACTGCAATCATGTACATGTCAGCTCTTCCAAAAAGTCCCATCTCAGGGACACAACTGCAGAATAAAGTAATCAGGCCCTCCCCTCTGTGTGTATGGCAGGCTGGGTATTCACCTGTGCTGCAGTTTCTCCCAAATTCCTTTTCAGTCTCTCCTTGGAAGTGAAACCCTTTTCAGTTGCCCTCTGGCCGATTATTTTCCTGAATTTTCTTGTCTGACACTTCTTTCAGGTCTTGCATATGCTGCAATTTGAGCTATTTTCTTCTTTCACATCCGAGTTAATCTTAGTCACTGCAAACTTTGTTAATCTAATAGAGGTGTTAAAGAATGGAGAATCAAAACCATGCAGGGAAACTTTATCTCATATCCAGTAAGATATTGGTCAAATGTACTGAAAAGGTTGTGCTGAGTTCTGCACCAGACTGAGTTTTTTAATATCATATCAGTGATATTCCACTCTGCAAAGTATGAACAGGGACTCGTAGTTCAGGGGGTTTTGTGCATTTAAAACTTCCAGAAATGTTCCATTTAGCAGATTAGATATCAAGGTACATCTTTGTACATCAACAGAGGTGTCCAGATGAATAACTAGGCAGCAGATGATCACAGCATCACTATTTGGCTGCAGCGTTCCTCCAAGGTGAACAGGATACCCCTGGAATTCTCTGTCTGGATTCCTGCTTCCTCCTCCCACTCCAGGCACTGCCCCGAGTTCACAGTTTGCTCTTGAAGGCAGGAACACATAATGCAGGCAAATGTGATCCCATTTCAAAATAACTCAAATACCTGGCATAGAATTAACCTTGCAAAAATGAGGCAGATGATAATTCAGGTAAGAGCTGCTTGCCCCTCTTGCTCAGGACACTCGAGCTTCAGCCAGAGAAATGGGAATCTGTGAAAGGTACCTTGCTGAGCTGCAATGGACTATATCCAAAAGGAGATTGAGCCACAAGACAGAAATACCTTGATGGGTTTATTCCAAAAGAGGGACATTTGATGTGAAGAAATGCTAGTGCTTCAAGTCACTGAGCCAACTTTATTTGTCGATAACTAAGTTAACTGTCAATACAGCTACAAGTAGAATAAATTTGTCCTCTGGGATTGATGTTTTGATTTTGTGGCTTAAATACTTTATTATCTACCTGATAAGTTATTTTTATATTATACTACCTTTTTGGTCTAAAGTAAAAAGACTAATTTCTATGCCTGTGTTCAAAGCCATTATCTCTAAAGCATTTACTCAGATGATACATTTCAATTTAAATTTGATTCTAGCTTCAACTGGACTGTTTTCTAATTACATTTCTGGTGTAGGTTTCATCCTTATATCCATGTGAGCTGAGTTATTCACAGTTAGAATTTTATTGCATCTAAATTACAAGTTTGGAATGTTGCTTCATATGTAATTAATTTGAGTAATTGTCATGGGTCTGCTAAACAGCCCATGTTCATTGAGATGAAGCTTTATAAATCAGACAGGCAGTGGGTCTACCAGGAGAGTTGGTGCAGTAGAGAAAGAGTGCAATAGCTAGTGGTGTTTTCATGTGTAATTAGAAAATGCATCATTCTCCAATTAAGGAAATTAATTAAAATCAAGCAGATGGTAATCAAGGCATATTGCAATATAATTTTCCCTAGTACATGCATTACTCTCAGGTGCTATCAATGTACACTATTGGTTTTACACTGTGAATTTAGCTCCAAGGTACATTATCCTGATTATCTATTTCTTGAGATAATCTTCTCACTTAGTTTTCAGTGTTTTTCATTGAACATTGTGCAATTAATCCTGTGCTACACATAAAAGGCAATGGCTACAAAATTTTTATTATGGGATATTGTTCTTGTCCACAATAGTCCTGGGTCAAATACAAACTTAGATTAGCAAATATTTTGTCCATGTACAAATTAATCTCATTGTTATATGTGATGTGTTGTGATAACATTGATCATGTAATATTATGAGAATTGTCATCATATTAACCCTGGAGAACAGAACATGTTGCACACTTTGCAAACATTTAACATTCTCTAAATGGAAATGGAATGCCTGCAGAGAAATTCAAACCTGCACAGGAAAGCCTCCAAACACATTCTAGCCAAGCAACAAGAAACTGTGATCCTAAGAATGCACTGGAGACGTTTTTCTGTTGGTTTCTTTTAATAACAACTATAGAAAAAAACACTTGGTATGCAGTTTGCTGTGGAAATATTGCAATCATGTATGTTTAATTGAGAGAATGTTAAAATTTGCTGAGCCTGCAGGGTCTGGGGGTGTGTGAAGCACCCCCTGCAGCAACACTGAGAAAGCTCTGGGGGAGTGGCAGGCTTTGGGAAGGTCAGTTCCTGGAGGAACCCTGTGCTTGGTGTCCCACTGGGCCTTGCTGAGTTGGGGATGGCAGACTGGAGAGGCTTGGTGCAGAGGGTACAGGTACAGGTTTAAGTCCTTTCCTGGGATGCATTGCTGCAGGTCAGGCTGCACTTGTTGGACACAGCAGGTGCAGCTCTGGAGAGCAGTTCCAGCACTGCTGAGGGCTGGCTCTGCACCCTCACTGGGGGTTTGCCCCTCAGTCTGGGCACTTTCCCCAAGGAGAGGTGGGAGGGCTGGCCTGGCAAACTGGGCAGAGCCTGCAGAGAACTTCCAGCCAGAAGCCCCTGTGTGGATCAAGGGGTTTCCCTTGAGAACTGCAGCTGTTTGCTGGGCACAGCATTAACTCCAGCGGCCTGGGCTCTCCAGGCAGGGCTGGCTGCAGGCAAGGAGTGCCTGGGGATGGGGCAGGAAGGGCTGCTGCACCCACAGCACGGCTGGGAGTGCTGGTGTGTGCTGAGTGCTGAACTCAGGGATGTTTTTGTATGCACAGGAACTGCCAGCTGTGCCTTGGATGGGCCAAAGCAGCAATTTGGGAGCAGGACCCCTTCAGGATTAGCACAGTGTGCATAGGACAGTGGCATGGGTTATCCCTGTCCCTCTAAGCCCTGAGGATAAGGGCAGCACAACTGGTGTTGCCTGACTCTGAAGGGCATTTTTGTGGCTTTTCATCTTGTTAAATGATGACTTTTCATTTTGTTAAATAATACTTGCACTGTTAAATCAGTGCAAGTATTCAGTTTCTTTATATCCCCACACAGCTAAATTAAAGAGAAATCTCCAAGTCTCATTTCTTTGTCACTTGCTTTTTAGTAAAGCAGTGGCATTTTCCTTTTAAGATAAAATACATGGAAATGGGCAGCAAGAGCAGCTTGTGGCCTGGTGATTTGTTCACCTGTAGACAAAGTGCTGTCTGCCCTCATATGGCTTTGTAACTTCCCCAGAAAGAGCCTAAATGGTACACAGCAAACCAGCAAGGAATGGGATAGTTTGCCCATCAAAGAAACCTGTTGTATCCAGGTTAATACAATTTTTAAAAATTTTATTTAAAAAAAGGATTCAAAACTACTTTTTGCATCCCCTCTCCCCACTCCCCCATCAGAATTTTTCTCATTTATGCAGCTCTTTTGGGGTGGAGGGTGACCAGTTCTTCAGCATTAAGTATATACAGTTACATGCTTCAATGTACTTCAAAAAGCAAAAGGGGAGGAGTGCAAAATCCTGTTGAGGTTACAGGCATATGATGGGTATTTATTCTTTCTGGCTGCTTCCTTTTCCTCTTTTAGCTGTCTCCTGGGATTTGGTCTCAATTTCCAAACCTGAGCAAGTTCAAACAGTCAAGTGCAGTCTCTGTAGCATTCAGCTGGGCTTCCTGTGTCAAGCTGTCCATTTTAGAGCTCTTTGATTAATAAAGATGCTCTGGAAAAGAGGCCTTGAGAGTCCCACAGGAGTCTGGAATTCATTCCCAGCTCTGAAAGAACTTCAGACACATCTCTGTACTTGGAAGTATTTCAGGAGCATCACTTTCCCAGTGCTTACTGTGAAGGATCAGTGTAAAACCAACTCAAATGCAAAAATTACAAAAAGCTGACATAGAAACATTCTTTTATAGTAGCAGTAGGTAGAGTTCCAAAAAAAAAA
Organism: Melozone crissalis; assembly: GCF_028551555.1. Lineage (NCBI taxonomy): Eukaryota > Metazoa > Chordata > Aves > Passeriformes > Passerellidae > Melozone > Melozone crissalis. Next base: position 4,257,933 of record NW_026535812.1, read on the forward strand.
AAAAAAGACCTAAAAGGTAGATTGATATAAAATATTCCTATTTTTTAACAGAATTTTAGGGGTTACTCAAATACCACGATTAACAAGACTGGCTGGGAGGAGGAACCCTTTCCTCTTTTTCCCTTCTAGATTTTCAACAGCATCCCAACACCTGCATGCAGTAAGTGAAAAATGTACTCCAAGGAACACTATTAAAACCTCAGTTATGTGCCCCAAAGCAATTGACAGGAGAGACAAGGGTAAAGAACAGCAGAGGTTTTATTGTGTTGGATCTTGTTCTTGGGGAAGCTGACTGTGATCTCAGTGCCAGTCAGTAAAGAGAGCTTCCCACACCTTGGATCACTTGCCACACAGAGTTATGGAATATTCTTGAACAGATTACAGAAGGTTAGGATAAAACCAGGTCATAATTTAACAATGTTCTGATTCCTAAGACTGTTACTGAGTATTTACTGCTTTTACATGTCCCTTTCATTTTCTTTATAACCCTATATGGCTAAATGAAAGAGAAATCTTAAAGTTTTGTTTCTTTGCTATTTGCTTTTAGTAAGGCAGTGAAATGTTCCTTTTAAAATAAAAGTAGAGGGCATTTCTCAAGTGTGAACTCCTCACCAAGAGGTCAAGCTGCTTTGTAGCCAGAGATGGAACAATGTCATCACCTTACCCTAGACATGGCTTTTCTTCTCTGAGGGATGCAAAACCCCACTGTGACCTCTGCACTCCTCATTTTCTAATTATCATCACTCTGCTAGTGACAGGACCAGGCCATCAGTGATATGAACAGCAGCTGCTCTATTTCATTAATAGATTAATTTCATCTCTCTACAAGATGCTTTCTACATGAGGGTGACAAACTATTTGTCTTTCAAGGCCCCATTGAGCATCTAAGAGCAAACACATGCACAGATCCAAAAGAAGTGATTATTCTCTTATTGATTGTCATTTTTGGGTGGAAATAAAGAGCAGCTTCTCAGGAAAAATGGGGAATAGTTGACATTCAGAATGATCAATACCCACGTACATTTTATACTGTACTTGAGAACACCTTAAAGTACTGCAAAGGTGTAGAATCTCACAGTATGCTTCTGGTTTCTTTCTGTATCAATTGTGAGTTCGATGACTTTTATTTCTTCATAAAAAAATGAAGAGCATGGTATCTGTTAACTGGAGACATAAATACCCTCCATAGCCAGAGAGATCTTATCATTAAAAAAAAAACAATAGGATGCAGTGTGGGTGTTCAAGTACATACATTAACTATCAGAATGAAGGAGCACATTTTAAAAAAAACAATTGTAACTGACATTTAATTTAGAAGTATTTTCTTATCCAACAAAGCATTGTAAATGTGCTAAATTGAAGAGGTGGTTTTCTTCTCAGTCTTGTGGCTCCTAACATAATTTGGGGGGAAAAAAGAAGCCAGATACAGTTCTAGAGAGGAAAGGGCCTTGTTTCACAGACAGCTGCTCCTGTTCTGAGGGCTTGAGCACATTCTTGCTCCATCCATCTCCAGAAGGAATAAGTGGTGTACAGCTCCTGCCCACTTCTCCCTGTGCCACTCCATGTGCTCCAGCAAGGCTGAAGTTATTTGGATCAGAACACAGAAAGGACAACCTTGCCTGTGCTGTCTTAGCTGTTTAAAAGAGGCTAATTGACACAACATGTAATTAATTTGTTGGCAGGTGTATTGTCTTTTACACTAGAAAAAAGTCCTGCTTATCCTTAAGTGGAGCAGTTTTGATGGGAAGCATAAGGCACCTCACCTGTCATTTCCAGAGACACCAGACAGAATATATGAATTCAAAACCCCACAAAGTGGGAAATACTTAAGCTGATAAACTCTGTAAGTTGCTCTTAATGCTTTTTTTAGGAGTTTGGGCCCTTCCTTCAGCTGGCTGGAGAAGAGCTGCCTTTTCTCTTAAATCACACTATTGAACAGTTTAAATACTACTGATGTCTTCTTTCAGATTCCTCCAAAACATGATAGCATTTCTAACACAGCAATTCCAGAAGAATATTTCAATATTCTTATACTGAGATATGATTATTGGGTTGAAGGTCTTACAGCACAAAACATTGATAAATGTATGAAAACAAGGGAGTCACAAAAACCAAAAAAGTTTGGATTTCTCAAGCTGCAGAGGTATCTATATTTTGTACTAGAAATCTCCTTTTAGTTTTTACATTTCAAATCTTCAGAGTTACAGGGAGCAGACTATATTAACCCTACAAAATGGGGGAACTGGATTTGAGGGTTTTCTTTAATTGGTATGTTCATAGTACAGAACTATGGCAGCAGCAGCACATCTTTCAAAATGAAGACATGAATGATAAAACAGCTCAGGGTAATTAATCCTTGCAAGAAGAAACACCCTTGTCTATGCACAGAATGAAAGCAAATGCAAGTGAAATATCCAGAAACCCCAAAATCAAATGAGGACTGTAATGTGTGCAAGGAAAAAGGATGATCAAAGTGGGAACTAAGGCTTAAGACCTAAGAACTCTGAAGTTTTTATTGATGTGACAACATCTCTGTTTGAAGAAAAATAAAGTTAATGAAATTTACATGATGATAAACTTCCAAGTTCCACAGATTTTTCATAAACAAAAAAACATTCATGAATCAATGAACCACAGCAAGAGTAAGGCCCTGACAGTTTTGCAGACTGATTTACACTTGGAGGAGGAGGAAGGGAGGGCACTTTGATTCAAGTCATAGAGGTTAGGATGAACTCAGCTGCCAAATTCTGTGTTCTGCTCACTTTGTGAGCTTAGGCATTTGCATTTGGATGGGCATTTAAAGAGACTGTGGTAGAGCTTTACATTAGGCCAAACCATCAAAAGTTGGGCAATAAATGAAGACAGAAAATGGAAAATCAAAATAATGCTGATTTTGTTACAAAATCAAGGGCAGACTGAACAAATCCAAGGAGTATTTTCAATTGTTTGAAAACCTGAAGATGAAACAGTGTCCCAAATTCAAGGCATAATTTCGAGCTTTATAATGTTACCTGGAAAAAATTATGTCCATCAGATGAGGTTAGGATGTATGTCTGCAATTCCCAGACTCTCAAGTTAGATCTGAGGCTAAACTGGAGCTTCAGCAGTGGTGGAGGCAGCAACAGCTGAAGGAACAGGCTGTGGCTCTTCTGGTGGGTTGTGAAGTTTTGTTTCTGAAACACTAAATTCCATCATGGGCTCTTTCATCTCCACCACAGGTGCAAAAAACACCAGTAATGCTAATTCCAGCAATCCAGATCCTATTTCATATGCAGAAATTAACCCAAAGGCAAGGAATAGAAATGCATACATCATCCCATTCAATTATTCAGCAGTTTTGCAGACACACCGGAAAAAAACTAGCTTCCAATATAAAAATTGTCTATGAAAGAGTCTAACTTGAATTTGTCTCCATGGATCATAATTCCACATGTGCCTCTGGATCTGCAGAAGAGGAGAGAAAAATGAGCACTCAGTTTGAGCTGCCTCAGTTGGCAGGTTGGTTTGAGAATCAATAAAGCCTCCCAAGACTTGTTCTTTGCAAGGTACCAGTGCCTGAAGAACAATTCTCACCCACAGCGTGTAGCAGAACTTTAAGGGTTAAGAAAAGGCCAAGCTCATAAAATTTCAGGAACAGTGAGGGTCTTTTACAGAACTGGAACAAATCTGTTCTCTGTCTTTCAGAATTAGGTTAAATTACACCAGACTTGCTCAGCAAGTTCCTTCCATCCCATGATGATTTAATTCAGCCCTCATTCAGCCCCTGCATGGTAAAAGTGAGGGAGGACACAGCACAAGACCAAAAGGCACAGAGAAAGTCACAGAAGTACAGAAAGAAAAATTACCATGTGTGTGTTGTCCTGGCATCTCAGCTGGTGTTCCCATTTCCTTCTCCTTCTGGAAATTACTCTGGAGCAGTTTGATTTCTTGATCATAGTCCTGCCACTCTGGAACTATCCTCATGGCTGCCTGCAGCTTGGGCTCTTTGGTCATTGGGTTGTTACACTGCAAACAGAACAGACAGGCTACAAAAGGTGTCTGCACTCAACAGAGGTGTGCTCCCCTCTGCAGGGATCTTCAGCCAGAGAACAGTGCAAAGTCTCTTTCCAAATTCATAACAATGCCACTGCTCCAGGTAAGAGAAACACAGAAGCTAATGGCAAAAACTCAAGTGCTGAAAATGTGCAAGTAGTGGTAGAGGCTGAGGGAGGGAAGTGCCTCTACAACTGGTTGCTGTATTTTATTGTGCTGTAAGAGTGAGAGAATCATCCTGTACTCACCAGATCAATGGTTTTTGCTCTCTTCTTTGAGGAATCATCACACCATGTTTCACACCACAGCCACTCCTGGGGTAGGGACTTGATTGGTACTTGGTGGATCATGTTGTTTGGCAAATCCTGTTGTGCAGAGTAAGAGTTAGTGGCTGTTTCCACAGGGTGCAGGATGGGAGGAGCAACCCCCCTCCCAAACCAACAGGATTGTGAAGGTTAACTTCTGTAAGAGTTTTCTTTTTCCCCAATGCAAATATAAAGTGATTAATCCACACTTCATCCCATTCCAAAGACCTCTGGGAAAATCCCAAGTCCCATCCTGACACCATAGCCCAGTAAAACAAAACAAACACAATAAAGCACACCTGATCAAGGTTGGACAGACTGTTTGGATCCTGACTCAGACCCTGATACTGTCCTCTGAGTCGATCTCCAGCTGCTATCTTCCTGAATTTCTTCAGATCCACAACGTACAGAGCACTATGTGGAGATGATGCAATTAGTAATGACTGCAATTAGTAATGACTGCAATTAGTAATTTCACTGAGGGGTAACACTGCAGCCCTACTAAACCCCTGAGACACAATACCCTAAAACAGTCTCAGGGTGGCAGCACATCTATGATCTATTACAAGGCAGGAAAGCAGTTCTAACCAAGTCATGGCATGTACAAAAAAGAATTTTCAACAAATCTGTCTTAGCTTTGCTGTCATGCAGTGCCTGTTCCAACATTTGTTATTAACAAAGGAAGATGTCTGCTAGTTAACACTTCAGTCCTTCATCTCTAAAAGTTGTAGCAGACTGAAAATAACTTCAGTGTCTCTAGTGCTTCATTGGCCACAGAACCTTAAAGAGGCAACAAGAAGCAACAAGTGGTTTTCAGGCAGTGTTGCATACCTCAGCTAGTTTTCTGCTAAATCCAAGTAGCAACCTCTCTATTTTAGGAAAAAAAAGAAGAATTCTTCATACCTGATGTGGTATTTTCTTCCAGCTAAATGACTTGCCCAGTATCCTGATTTCCAGAACCTGTATCCATCCATCTCCCTTCGGCTGTCACAGAAGGGGGTGTATCCATAAGGAGCACCATCCAAATTAAAATCCCTCAATTCCTTCAGGTCTGTGCGCACAATCTGAAGGGAAAGGACATTTTATTTTCATTTCTAGGAGCCTGCCCTTCTAGGGTTGTTTGCAAATGCTGTATAGGATTTAATTCAAACTGAGCAAGCAGATAAAGGAAGAATTACCTGATATATATGTGGCAGTTTTTTGCATTATATATATGTAGTACAAAAATACAGCACAAAAAGTGTTGTCTCCCCTGCCCTAAGAGCTGGAGCAAATAAAATAGAGCTTCAAATAACCTGATGGGGGTTGGTTTGGAGAGATGAAGTGCAAAACTGTTTCTTAATAAGCAGCAAGAATTGTCACTATACATGAACGGGGATTCTTGGTATCCTTTCCTCTTTAGTGTTTGCAGACCCTTCAGGGATGAAAGCCTTTTAATGGCTTTTTAACACAGATGTGGCACTAGCACTACTTTAAAACTACCACTCTAATGGGGAAAAAATGCCTTAGTGTCTCTCACAAGCAGAGAAACAAACTGTCCAAAATGACAACTGGAGAGCTGGAAATCTCTCCTAACTGATCCTTCAGCTTCAGTTTGACCTGGCATGGCTTCACACTGAACATGTGCCAAACCCCCCCAGGCAGTTCACACTCACTTGTTGATAATCTGATAATACTTCTCATTTCACATGTACTTTGGAGAGTAGCTTTGGCAGTTCTCACTGTGCACATTTCCTGCCCTTCCCACCCGGGAGCTGAGGAGGGGGCACACACAAAGCCTCCCACGGCCTTGTGCGCAAGGGATCTGCCTTCTCTACCTCTAGCCAAGGTAAAAGCAGGGCCTGGGAGGGCAGAGTGGTTGATGAGTTAGGAAAATACCATCTGTGGTAAGTGATCTGCAGGCTGGGGGAACAGACTGAACTGCAAAAGTGGAAGGGTGAAATGAGAATCTGTTTGGCAAGCTGGCTGGAATCACAATGAGTGAATGAGGAACCAGATAACAGTAAAAGACAGGCCAACAAAACCAATCTTGTGCAAACAGGCACAAAACCCAGCCCTCAGTGAAGCATGCCATAATTACAGAATCAACCTCCAGTCATGCCTGTGAAGGGTTCAAACTTGCAACCCTTCCAACAATATGGAAATTATATTCTAGAACTTATTAACAAAAAAAAAAAAAACAGGAAAAAATAAAAGATCAAATAACTGCAGCCTCTGTGTTACCTGATCAGCATCCACAAAGAGGATTTTATCAACAGCTAATGGGAAGAGCACATCTAGAAAGAGGATCTTGTAACCCCAGATGATTCGCTGCTTCTCTGTCTGTTGGTGCAGCCAGCGTGGCCATTTATACTGCACAAGCTCATACTGGAAATTGTACTTCTTGGCCATGTATGGGATGAACTCCTGCAGAGGGAGGGGAAAAAAGCAGCTTATCTCAGTTCTTTGTTCCTCTGCAGGAAAAAGAAAAGCACATTACAAGAGACAATCTTCAGTCGAAGGCACAGAACATCAGAAAATTAAATACCACCAAGAAAATTAGTTTCATTTTTAATTCACACAAAAACACTGAGGCCAAGTTGACAATCAATACAAATTGTAAAGGCAACTAACTATTTCAGCATTTTTGCCCATTATGAGCCATTTCATAGTGATCCACAGATGAGAATGCATTACTCAAATCATAAAAATTCACAGATGGGACAATTGTTTTAGGGGTGTACACAGCAGTGTAAGTGGGAGCACATAAAATGAGAGAAGAGCATTGGGAGAATTTTTTTACTAGAAAAACTTGGCCCACTGTCACATCAGCTGACATTCCCATCTGTGAGGCTTCCTCCAGCTTTGGGTGAGTTCAGGTTTAGCCAAGTGATGCTGGGAAAGGGAGGGGGAAGCAGCTTGTGGCACCTTTCCCCCACCACCAAATAAATTTCTAGTTAGTAACAAACCTTGAATGTAGGTGATAAGTAGTTCTTCAGAAACCAAAACTTTAAAGGAGTCTTGGTGTGTTTCAGCACAGACAACATCATTATGCTATCAAAAGAAAAAAAAATAAAGCAGTTACAGGAACAAGTGGCATCCATGAAAAGTGAGCTGTGGAATAGATCACAAATTGCTGGGCTACATGATTAAATTATTTGCAGTTATGTGTCAGGTAACTGAACTTCATAAATAAAGAAAAAGTGGGTAGCTTCAGCCTATTGTGAATTGCTTAATTTTATCAACAAAATCACTAAATCCCCAATATCTCTATATTTTATCTAGGTAGAGAATATACAACCTATTGGCTTTTACAGTCCTTTGAGAGCAACAGAAACTCAGATTCCTTCCAAAGCAACTGTGACTTATTCTGTAACTTCTTAACAATACATTGGTTATATTGTAGTGAGAAAATTTAGGACAGCAACACACCATCTATTAAACTAAGTCTATTTTTAACTCATAAATGCTTTGCAGACAGAAGTTCTCATGACACAGGAGATGCAGATTCTAGTGGACTTCTAAAGCATTGAAAAAGTGGGGTTTTATATACTCTTGTAGATTGTAACCTTTTTCCTTGTGCAAGGCCACCACCCTTTGGCACATTGGGGTTATGAATTCTCAACTAACCGTAGGAATCTCTCATACAGGTGTCCTGAAGCCACAGAGAATATATTTAGTACATCATCTTTATCCTGTTTCACATCTTCATTCTTCTGTCCTCCTGTGAATCCCCTGAAAGAAAAAACATGGTTCTGTGAAGGACAAGCTAGGAAGGGCCAGCTCTGTAGGAAAGGCTGCAAATACAGAAAATGGCTCCATTTTTTGCTTTAACACAGTTGGTCTGTGTGCTTTGGGTGCCATTCCCTGCTGCCCAGGGCATTTTCCCAAGGCAGAGTGCTGTGCACAAGGACAGGGAAGGTCCAGGAGCTCAGATATGAACATTTTTGATTGAGAGAGCCCTGGCTGAGCTGCAGCTCCTGGGAAGGAGCAATGTTTTCAGGCTCACAAGTAGCAGGGGGGTAAAGGAAGGTAAAAGCAGGTGCAAAGCAGGAGCCCAGATCTCTAGAAACATAGGAGTCCAATGAATGACAGCCCTGAATTCAAGCAGACTTAACAGACAGCTGTGGGATTTCACAGACACCATGGTATTGCCAAATAGTTTTCCAGTTTCAAGAAACGTGTCAGTTATCAATGAATTAGTTTTACCATTTCAGAGATTCCCAAAATCCAGATTCATTCTCATTGGTGCCATCACTTAGCAGATCTTCATTCATCATATCAAACTTTTTCTGCACCTGTGGAGCAAGACATGGTTTTAGTGAGTTGGAACCACATATTGAGTAGATATTGTCAGGAGTGTTATCCTGACACTGGTTCTGTTTTTACCTACTTGAATTACACCCCATGAGCTGACAGGTAACCTAAGCTCTCTGGGAAAACAGCTCAGTAATGAGTGACTTTTTCCAAACAGATTGCAAAGGAGCTTTTAGACACCAAAGGCATGTTAGTCTGGATGGTTAAAATGCTTTTCTAAGAGATATTTAATGAGATGGATGCCAGTGATCTTTCTGGCAAAGAAAAACCTTCAAAGAAACCAACAACCTCTACCCCTCAAAAAACCAACACACCAACTCCACCAGTCTCTAACTGGTATAATTGGCACTGAGACTCCAAAGCAGATACACAGGACAAGAGAGTGAATGGGTAGAACATCCCAAAAATAGTCCAGCACATGTAAATGTTGCCAGTGTGAACTGGCTCTGTTATAGCCATCACTTATCTACCAGTCATTCTCCTTGAACTTCTCAGCTATGGCATTACCTGACAGGCAACCCCTAAGAGACAGCAGATTAGTAATTTACCATTTTTTCTTTTTTTTCAAATGTATTCTCACCTAGCCTGTGACACAAAATGCATTGCTAAATGAATACAATTAATCTCTGACAGATAGAATGATGGCTCAATGGACACACTGAATGTTTATTACTAGACATATACTACATATGTAATATATAATGTACATGTGCACATTACTAGACACAGGGCATACAAAACTGCTTTTTCCTGAAGTTATAAGCAGTCAGGAAAATGTGAGTATTATTGTAGCTCAAGGACATACACAAGGAACAGGACTTTGTCATTCTCTCCTGTATTAAAAACCCAAATCAAGGCTACAGATGATGCTCTCTACCCCTGATACAGTGAGGTGAGCTTAGTGCAGACTGCCTCAAGTGTGTGCTCATGGGAAAGGAGCTTCAGGCCTTAATCCAAGTTTCTCCCCACTGTTGATCAAATAGATTTCTTTAAGGGCACCTTAGGTTTATAAACTCACCTTCACTTTAATAATTTTGCTCTTGAAGTTATTGAGAACAACAATAACTTCATTAGCTTCAGGTGGAGAGTCCGTGCCATCATGGCTGAAAATAGAGCAAGATACTGATTTTTACTACAAAGCAAAAATATGGTTTTTATTTCTTCTGGCCATTTTTATACATATATTTAGCCTCAGCACTGCAAAACAAGTTTCAGACATGCCAAAGAAACAAATACATTTATCTGAACACACTTAATGGGGTTTTTAATTAATTAATTTCACCTTGCATAACCTATGTTTAGTATGACATGTAATCTGCTGTTTAATTTGCTGTTCAGGTCACCACACTTTGGCAAGGGAACCATTAGATTCACATATTAATTACAATGCTTACCTACTTCAGAAGCTTACAAGAAAAAGACTGAAGTATTTCTTATCCTGGCCTACCTGTAGATCCTGTAAATATCTTCAGATCTGCCTTTTCTCAGTCTTAGAGTCCATGCACCAGGATTGGCTTTTAACTGGAAGTAGCCCTGTAAAGTGAAAAGAATATTTGGCACTTTCCAGAAAATGCAAATGCAGAAAAATTAGCTTTAAAGTTATGTGTTTTGACTCACTGTTAAAGATCTAAAATGTTATTTGCAAGCCCATTGATTAAGGGTTTTAAACCCAGAGAACAGGAGAAAAGCCCCAGAAATCATTCCATTCAAAATTGCTGGGTTTTCCTAAGAGCTAGAAGCTTGAAAAAGTCTGGCATTATTTGTTAGATCAAAATATTCACTGTCCTGATGGGAGCAGTGCAAACCCAAAGCCTTTTCCTGCAAAAGGTTGCCTTCATGAAGGAGTGAGGGAATTTCAAAACACTAATTTGTGATAATACAAGAAAATCTAAAGGAATTCTGAAGCTCTACAGAGTGGTAATGCTAGAGCAGAAGCAGTAACATAATTTACATGTTACAAGATATCTCTTCTACAGAACTTAGAAATTCAAATATTGTGTTCAAGTCTTTTTAAGCTTCAGATTCAGATCTTAAGATTCAAATTCAGATCTGAATATTTTCCTCATTGATTTAGATTATTAGACCTATAGAAGACACATGCAACTGTAGAGATGCTCCCATTCACTTTTGTACTGTGGCTTCAAATGCTTGCAGTTCCTATGTGAGCCAAGCTGCTTTAATAAGAAAATTTTAAAATATTTTTGAAAATTTTGATGTAGTTAAATTAGAAAAAGGACACTTCTGAGTTTTAGTCCCCAATATAAACACACCACATGTAAAATCACATGTAAAATAAGGCACATCTTTCTTTCTACAGTAAGAAATACTACATCACTGTAGGATATACTCTGGCTAAGAAAAGGCATAAATTGAAAATTAGTAAGAATTCTAAAGTAAATATTTAGCACCAGGAAACAAGGAATATTTTCTCCTTGTTTTTCTTTTAATTCATTTAAATAAATGTAATAACTTTAAAAACCTTAAAAATTAAAAAAAAAACAACACAAGAGGTAATATACTTCAGTTTTTCACTAACATTACATATCAAGAAAACACTCCAGTGGCAAAATTCCTCTGCCATAGTTTCAGTCCATTACCTTTCCCCTGCTCCAGTGTGGACACTGAGAACAGACATATCCCTTATACAGTGACATTACAAAAGCAGCAGCAGGGAATAATCACACACTTGGATTTCCAGCATCTTTCCTCACCTGAAATAAGCAAATCCCATTCTTTCACACTTCCTTTATTTTCTACAATGCCAATTATCCTTGCTGACTCTCTCCATTTATGGAACAGGTCTCCTGAAGAAATGGGTCCCAAAAATGAGACAGACTGAAGCTCAGCACCAGAGAGATGGCCCAGGTAGGACCCTGTCCCAGGAAAACAACTGAGCTCCCCTGGAAAGGGGCTGCTTGAGAATACTGGCAGCATTTAGAGACATTCCAGAATATCTCAGAAGGGAAAGGAGCTCATCTTGAAAGAGGTGAGAGGTGTGAGGCTTCAGACATCAGTGTGAGGAATGATGGGGTTCTGGTGCATCTGCATCAGCTGTGGAGTGCAAGTTACACCCCAAACCCACAGCCCATGCTAGGAAACACCCAGGGGTGGAAGGCAGGGCTGTGCTGGCTGTGCCATTCCAGGAGAACACTCACCAGGTTGGCCATGACAATGGTGTCCACGATGACAGGGCTGCTGGAGGTGCCCAGGGTGAACTGCAGTCCCCGAGGTGGCTGCCCAGTTGTAATGTCATAGCAGTGGCCCTCCAGCAGCAAGTACTCCAGCTCATACTCTGCAGCTACAACACTCTCCACCTGAAAGGAGCAGACACTGCTGACTGCAGCACGAGCTCTAAAGTGCCAGCTTTTATTCTCTAGAATAGCTATAGTCATTAAAAAAAAAAACTATTTCACCAGAGTAATGTTATTGTTAGACAAATACATAGAAAACCTTAAAAAACTCAGCTCTTTCAGGTGACAAACCTCACACAAATATAAGAGTGGCCCAGACCAAAAGTATTTGAATCTCAACATATGCTAGGATAGGAAAAGGGAAGGATTGTTGCTCTATTCCACAATTTATTTTTTTAACATTTACTGGTGAATGGAGAATTGGTATCTCATAAAAAGTATATTATGGGATCCAGAATTTTGACTGTAAATGTGTTTAAAGCTGGTCTCACCTAGTATCAGCCATCTGAAATAAACATTTTGTTTTGCTCTTACAGTGCACTAGGGTACTGTCAGGACACACCCATTCCTGTTTTTCTACACTGAACAAAGGTGCTAAGGAAAGAGAAGAGGTAAAAATAACCAAAAAAAAGAAACTCACAACCCCAAAAGACTTGGGTCAGTCCCTACCAGGCCAAATTCAGATGTAGCCTGAGGACAGTACATGAGCAGAATGTTAGTCTAATCCCACAAAGCATCTCCTCTCACTGCACATCCAAAATGACACATTAATTGCTAGAGCACCAACAGACTGCGCATTGGGAACTGGAAATGGTGCACCTGCAAAAGTAAAGCTGCTGTTTATTTGGAAGCTCAAGAATGCACTTGGAATGCCTGAAGCATTTAATCCCCCTCTCTCTCAGGTTTTCAATTAATCAATGGGGCAGGCATGGAAATCAGAGGCTTGAAATGTAGTATCAATGCTTCATTTATGGCTTTACAGTTAGGTTAAGAGATGAAAAGCAAGAAATTCCTAAACCAAAACATACTAACCAAAAACCAAAACCATAAAACACACACCCAATTTCCCAGATTTGTGAATAACCAGTACAGGATCAGTAATACCAGATATACCACAATACCACATCATATTCCCAAACAATATCAGAGAGATGCAGAAGTAAGACGGGACTAATAATAGGGACTAACAATACAGTGATCAGTGAGAAGGGGACCCATGTTTGTGATGCCCACAAGGCTGCAAACACTGTCCCTTTTCCAGAGGCCTCTCTGTAAAGGCTTTGACAGTCTTGGTACACACACATGTGTAATACCTTTACAATAAGGTAAAAAAATAAGGGATTTTCCCTATTTCTCCCTCTGAATGTGGGGCAGCACTGCCCAGACCCACAGTCCAACAGTCTGAGTCAAGGTGTGCTCAAGCTCCTGAACCTACAGCAGCTGAGTGGATTTCTGCTGCATGGTTTTACTGCTGCACTGACACTACACATCCTTCTGTGGACCACAGCAGTGTTTGCCAGTTAACAAGAACTATGAAATTAGTGAAAACCAGCTTGGTGGCTTCTAGGAGCAAGGGGGAGGACCTGCTCCAAGCCTATGGTGTCTGAACCCCTGAGTCAGGCATCCATGAGTAACTGAGAACAGCAATCCTGCTGTTGGGGAGCTTATGCTTCCCCTCCTAGAAATCATTTAGAGGTCTGTAAATGCAGTAATATCCACAACTCTATGTTTATTGGCATTTTAAAATTCTGCATTTCTTTCCCATTAAATAAAAACAAGCCCTGGAAAAGCAGCAACATTTAAATGCGGTAGGAACATGATGATTTCTCTTACCTCCTCTAAGAAGATATTGTCAAGGTCATAGGGGGTTCTAACAGATTCCACCATCCAGCTCTCAGGAGTGTTTAAATTCAGAGTGAACAGTGGAGATTGGGGCATATCCAAAAACTTGGCAATTGGTCCTGGAGCAAAGTTATTCTCTGCTGTGAAAGAAATCTCTGGCTCCAAAACATAGCGGTAAAAGCTGAAATTTCAGAGAGAAAATGTTAGAAAACTCATCTGCCAAAATTTACTAATATTTCACTCTCATTGTATTTGCAGATGCCATCAGCTTTCCCTGATCTCTGATGTCTCCAAGCCTTTGTCCAAAGCAATGCAGGTTGTGTTAACCTTAGGACAGGTCAGAATTTCTATCCTGAAGGACCAAAACAAACTCTGCAAGACTTAACTAGTAAGTTATTTAATTTTATATAAATACAAAAAAAAAAAAAAATTAAAAGCAGCCAACTTGTAAAATAGCAGAATTACTTCATGCCATCCACAAATTCCCAGATTCTCTGTGGGAAATGATGCTATTATATAAATGAGATCAAAGCAGTTATTGAGATATCCTATGGGACAGCTGACCATGCTTCTGTGCTTGCATATTCCTACAGGTTTGTCTCTCTCTGCCCACCCTGTATCATGGAACTGCTTACCTTTTCAGTGGCATGTCAGAAAGCTTGGACTGGCAATTCATAAACACTCTCAGGTTCATATTTATCAGCTGGTTCAAAACCTAAAGTAATGAGAAAGAGACATCCCTTAAAATGCTAATGAGGAGAGCTGACCACTGTTTAATAGACGGGACCTCAGGTTGGATTTATCTGCTCATTCCCAATCCTCCCTCCTTGTGGTTTTCTTCACCACCCCTTCCCCCTTTTAAATTGGTGGTTTTAAGCACAGTTACCTGCTCCTCATATTTCAGGCATTCTTTTTGGCTAGCTGAGACCCTCCTCAAGAACAGAGTTACTGCAAACTAACCTGTTAGAATAGTGAAACTAAAAGCTCTCTGGACAATAGCTGAGTATGATTTTATAAGCGTGCAATACAGCTTAATTAGCATTTCCACTGATAAATGCATTGTGAAATTCAGACACACTATTAGAAAGTCACTGGTCACCACACAGTCAAAGAGGAAGCAAACATTCCAAAATGATGGAATTTGAAGTTCTCACAACCCTGCCTACGTACCAAAAGTAATGGAGCAAGTCTTTGAGCATCTCTGGTCACAGGATCAACAATAGCCACAACATCAAAGTATGTCTCCCCCTCTTTTGGTCTCAGTTTAACTGCACTAAACAGAAGAAAATACAATTTTAAAGTACCAAATACATGGATAAACACTTGAAATGCATTACAACCCACTGCTATCCATCTTGTCCTGAACTGAAATTACTTCCTAAATGCTGTGCACCTTCAGAAACTTAATAGAGAAAAAAACAGACATATACATGTATGTTTATATAGATAGGTGAAGAGATAAAATGAATTTCTGGAATCTTTCTGAAAACTGCTGGGGACTTTCCTACTGCTACTTAGATGTTTTTTAAAATAAATGCAACACAGAACAATGGGGAAGTTAAAAGGCACAGAAAAGCCTTGTGCAGCAATTCTATACCTGTATCGTTCTTCAAAAAACTGATATTCAATCCTTGCCTCTCCTTTTGGCTGAGCAGAAAGAAGAGCATCCACTTTCATTACCAAGTCACTTGCCCTGAAAAGAAGGAAAAGAATAAGCCTTGCAGATATCAAGAAAAAAGGCTGTAGTTATCACATTTCTGTCAGGCAGCAGCAAAAGGGAAGGCAAACAGAATCCAGATACCAAACATTCCTACTACCTCTCCACACAGGCTCTGAAGAATTAAACATATTTAAGGGTTAATCCACCAGTAATTTAAACTGGTTGCAGCCTTATTACTGAGTATACCAAAGGATTTAAGTCTAACAAATACAGAACAGCTGTATTTTAGGGGTCACCATGTTACAGGAACTGCATTCTTGATCTTCACCAACCACTCGGACCTGAAAGCCATTCAGATCAAACCCTTGTTCCATTGCTCTTCCCATTTTACACTGCAACTCTGAGCACTAGGAAGCAATCCTCTAAGTGGAGAAACTTTTGAGAGGGGTCCTATCATAAAAGATAATTACTTTTGAGCACTACTTCTTTTTCAGTATTTCCATAATTTTTCAGTCTAGTATTTTAAGAATATATTCAATCGTTAAGGTGTAAAACCTCTTGAAAGTTCAATGAAAATAGATTTGTACATCATATCTTTGCCAAGAAGCAAAACTATAACCTACAGGTCTGTCAGCTTTTCTTGAATTAACTGAGATTTTTAGTGACAGCTGTTTACTTACAGATCTTCTTCAAATCCCAGCTGCTGAATCTGAGATTTGATTTTCTGTCCTGATGTCTTTAGGATTATATTTTCAAGGAGATGAAAATCATCCTGGTTGAACATCTCTCCATCCTCTAATGGGCCAATAATCTACCAAAAAATAGCAGAATCAGCATTATTAGGTGCCCTGGTTTGAAAAGGAAGTGAGTTTTTTGGGAGTTTGGTGGTCAAAGTAAAGGCTACACTGAAACAAAATTCAGAGGTGTATTAAATAAATAGTCCAGCCCAGTCACAGTGGAAGCCAACCATTTAGGCTGCTATTAATGTCAGTGGCAGCAGAGTTTAACAGGTAAATTCAGGTATTTAGAGCCAAGAGCCCCAGACTAAGGCATAAAATACACACTTAAACTTTTCACTGGGTCAGGCACTTAAAGTTATACATAAAGTACCACATCTGGAAGGGGCAGCAGAAAGCCAGGCCAATTCTAATAGTCCAGAAAATCTCCCTCCTGCAACCTTCAGAAGCCTAAGAGCTACCTAGACAAGTCTTGTTATTCTGCTAATGAGAAAAATAGAACAGAACAACTCAACACCTGAGATTTTTAACCCACTGAAATACCCAGCAACCACTGGGACATGAATGGGTTTGTTCCTAACTAGGAAAAGGTGACACAAGAAAACTCAATGCTGTACACAACTGTGTTTCATTATTTGCAGTGAAATACTATGGTAACATCATTTACCTCATTTCAGATAAACTATAATAAAAACAGATGGTAGAAGAGATCAAGGAACCTTGGTCAGGGCAAAATACAGCAGCATTTTGCTCAGTAAACTGAAGCAGCATAATCTTGCAAATTTATCATACCCTTCTACCCCTGGAATCAATTCACAGCCAGCATGAAGGAACTTTGTTATTGAGAGATCTGAATTTGTACCAAATGCCAACAACTGCACACTTTAAAAAGAAAAGGTCACACAGGTGTGAATAAATCATACTGGAAGTGATCCTAAAGATTGCTGAGACCTAAAACAGGCTGGCACTCCTGTGTCTGATCCACACCCAGACTTTGCTGCTCAAATGTGTTTCTTTCTCACACATGGAAAGTCTCTTTCACTGTCTGTTATCATCTCACCCGTCCATTGCTGATCACAGCCCTCTGCCCCTTCTTCAGCTTCAGAACATCTCTGCAGTAAACAGCATGGGATAGAATAAAATCCACCTTGGGAGATTCAAAGGCTTCTTTGAAAATGTTGGTATCCATACCCTAAAAGAAAAGAACACTTGACATTGGAATAGGAAGAAAACTAGACCATTGCACACTTTTTAAAAGCAACCTTTTTGTTGTCATTCAAGGACATCTTTGTATCTTGCTAAAACTGATCCCTGGCCCCCTTTTCTTTGTGGCCTTAAACCTAATTCTTGCTTGTCACCGCTATCCCAACTTCTGCTGTGAAGCTACTTAGACCAGTTCCAATCTTCCTGCCTAACTTTTTAAAATCTACTTTGAGACATGCACTTCTATTTTTTCCCATCTTTTAAAAGAACATTATTCTCTTAACCACCCAAGAAACAGCGGACTCACTTAAATAGATCCCTGCATCCATGTTCCTTTTGCCTTTTCCAAGTTACATAGCTCTGATGAGTATGAGGATTTATTTCATGTTTAGATGGATTGTTCTATTTAGGTAAGCCCTTCAGAGATTAAAAAAAAAAGCAAATAGCAATCCCAACAGGGTTACTTTTCTCTGTTACTGCACCTTCTGCATATGAATATACTACACTAAAAAATGAATTTGAGGAACAAGCAAAGCACCCTCCCCGTGAAAACACCACTAGACATGCCTACCCCAACAGCAAATTCTAAGATGTCAGCTCCTGCCTCCAGTGCCTTCACAGTTTCTTCTTTTGCCATCTTGGTGATGAAGTTCTTGGCATTATTTGAGGTTTGTGTCTGCAAAGCTGCCCATATGGCTTTAGCTACAATGGTATTCTGGCTGTTGGGTTCTTCACTGGGATTATTAATCATGCTGATTCGAATGTTATTGCTGGATTTCTGTGTTTAACAAAACAGGTGATGGGAAAGTTTAACATTTCAGATGAAATAAATATATAATAGACACTATAGCAAAAGCTTTGTGTTTCTTAACCAGATATCAGATTCCAAATTGGGTAAATAGCAGCACAAGGTTAAATAATGAATTAACTAATTTAACATCAAGCATTTAGCTTATGTATAGGCACCACTGTGACAGCAATCTTCCAGATAACCCTGTGCTAAGAAATCCAGGACCATGGC
The DNA here is from genome assembly GCF_028551555.1 of Melozone crissalis. Taxonomy (NCBI): domain Eukaryota; kingdom Metazoa; phylum Chordata; class Aves; order Passeriformes; family Passerellidae; genus Melozone; species Melozone crissalis. The sequence goes on from NW_026535812.1 coordinate 4,276,220, forward strand.
CACCACTCAGTCTGGCAAACCACAGCTGTAAGCTGTGCATATTTGTGTTCCAGAACAAATGGGACAGAGCAGAGAGCAAGGTTTATGTTTATCTCCAAACCAAAACAGATATTTCAGTTTAATACCACAGGTTTAAAAGAACAGTTATTGTATTCTGTCCTAGCTTAAGATCAGCAATGTTCCAGTCCCTACAAAAGAGATGAGGCTGGAAATTAGAGACCTTGCAGGGAGAACCAGTCTCTCCAGGTCATACCACAGGAAGATTGTGTGAACCACAACTTGTGTTTTACAAGCCTGTACCAAGGGCTTTGTTAGCACTGCTAACCAATGAACACATTACCCACCTGATGTTTAATGGCATCATACAACAATTGCCTCCCTGAAGGTTTATCAAAATCACCAACAATCCAAAAAGTAACTGGTCTAACAAAGGAATCATCTGCAATTATTAAAAAAAAAAAAGAAATTTGAGAGTGAAAGGAAGGAAAGCTTCATTTTTTTCCTCATTTGGAGGTAAACTGCAAAGACACACATGCAAAGACTTCAAAAAAGTAAAATTCCATAGAATTTTACTATGGGTGAACCTAAGCTATGAAGCCTGGCAAGACAAAATTAATAGCATTGGTATATTAGTCTTTATTATGTCATTCAGAAAACCCATGTGGGACAGCATGCATTGCTCTAAGCTAGAATCTTTTAGTGTTTTTGTTTGTTTGCTACTTTTTCAATTACAAATCATAAAGAAACACATAAATAACTTGGAGATTCCAACTGGGGTTGGAATCCAGCAGACATATCACTTCTTTGTATTGAAGCTGTTAATTTACAAAATCAGTTTTGTATAAAGAAAAAAGTGCTGGAGCAAACATGCATTCCAACAGCTTCCTTCACTGCCTGCTGGTTCTAAAGCCAGTGTCATAAAGGAATCAGAAAATTCCAAGAACAATATAAAAAATGCCAAAGCATGAGTTACCATAGATCTCCTTGGAAGACATTCCTGGTCAAAGAGCAGAAAGGAAAGGGGAAAAGGAGAGACACATTAATAACTTGATGGTAATCCCAATGTGTATTTAGAAACTGCAGCACTGTACTGGGCATAACTGAATCACTACAGTTCAGATCCAACAGCAACAAGTTTGTGCTAATTTTATTGCAATAAGCTTTGACTTTTTCTTCCCCTCAGACAGATGGATGCTTGATTTTCATGCTAGCTTTAATTAATATTACCAGTTTCATACCACAGGGTGAGGACATCATTCTGAAGACTGTTTACAAACACTGCTGTGCCACTGTGCTGTTATCTTCCCTCTTTAAAAAGCAGCATGGCAGTGCTGTATCAGTGCTGGTGCTGAGCCAGCAGCACAGAGAACTCTCTATTACTTCAGAAAATAAATGTGGTACAGCATTACTGTAACCAGATAGCAGCTATTAAATATCTTAAGTGGCAGAAGAGGCAGTGACCAAAAAATGTCAAGCCATGGAATTGCAAATTAATGCACTTTCCAACAAGCATGCCAAGGTGTGGATTTCATTAAATCCACTTTTTCAAATCCAAGGGACTGAGCATGAATGAAGAGCAGGCATGAGGCAGGAAGAGCAATGGGAATATTTCAGGTAGGACACATGGATGGCAGTGACTGGAGACAGGACCATGGAAATATGGGACAGTCTAGTAAAGACAGGAACAGGAGGATTTGGACCAAATGACAGCAGCTTATTTCTGGAATCTAACCAAAATGGATAAAGGAAACACCTGATGGTGTCTGGTTAGACCTGGTTAGGCTCTGTTTTATGTCTATGCATGCATTTCCTACACTTGAGAGGTACAGGCAAGTTTCAACACTTTTATGTGCAACTGTAAAAACACTGCCATTGGAAAAGCAGTGCCTGCACTGGAGCAATAAAAACAGCACTGACCACGTTAGGTGATGTCTTGTATAATGGGCAGTTGGAAATTTCTTCTGAATCCATGTAACTTTTAGCAATTTTGAGTTGTGAGACAGAGAACTAAAACCTCTTTTATATTTTTCTAGTCACTTGCTTACACTGCTGCATTTCTGGGGGTCATTTGCAGAACAGCAGGAACAGTTTGGTTGAGACTTTATTATTCAGTAAGAGGTTGGACTGGGTTTAAAGAGGGAAACATTCTTGTTCCATGTAGATGTCATGTCTTATTAAAAAAAGAAATCTTTAACAGACTATGCTGTCACCCACAGGCCTGGCAAGGCTCAGTGAGTGTGTGAAGATCTGCACATGTGCTTGGAAACAAACATAAAACCAGACTTGGATTCAGAATCCACCACAGATTTACCTTTCTTTGTTAAGTAGGTCATGCTGTTTGCAACAGCAGCTGTCTTATCTTTAGACTCCAATGTGGTAAATCGAGCAAAGTCATCCACAAAATGGTTATCTGAGGAAGAGAGCAAGCATTAAATGTCAAAGAAACTATTCCATGTAAAATGAAAATAAAATCACTACTATTACCAGAACATTAGGAACATGTCCCATTTTGCTCCTTGCGATACTGCTAGTATCTCATTTTCATTGCTAATATATAGGCAGAGAAATGAATTTTGCTGTCTCAGAAGTTACATTAATAACTACATTGCACATTTGATAGGGAGAAGTCAGTTTAAAGAGTTTCCCAAGTCTCACTTAGTTGACACTAGTGTATGTAAATAATATAGATTGAAAAATCCACTCTGTCACTATTTTTCAAGCAACTCAAAAAAGGCAGGAGTAATGTCATTGTACTGCAGTCACTGTATTGGGTGTTCATTTAGCAAGGGAACATTTTGCTAAATCAGTACTAATTCCAGAGATGACTGTCAAGCCTGTTCAAAAGAAGGTCAGAACTAAGAAACAAACTGCTGCTTTATGCATTACATAATTTCTCAGCTTCATGAGTCATATTCCCTTAAGGTCTGTATAAAAACAAAACAAATTTCCATCTTGAAAACCAGTAGACATTTAATGTTGTATATAAACATCTGTCTGTACCAGGCCTGGGTCATCACTTCAGGTGCTGTTAATGCTTTGCCACCTAAGCTTTCCACTGGAACAGCAATTCTTTCACTCAGACATTTCAGTGTCTTAACACAATTAAACACAATTAAACACAATTAAAAGCATCCCTTACTCATTCCTGTCAGATCTAGGTACTCTCTGTCAGACCTTAGGATTCTTGAGTTAATTCTTGGAACAACATTAGGCTGGTTCATGATATACTCAACCACATCTTGGTCATTAGATAGTTCACCCTGAAGGAAAGAGGAAAGAAGCATTATTTCTTATTTGACATATAAAATTGCCTTACATAACCCTAAAAAAAAAAAAAGGCAGAAAGCAATTCTGAAAGCTAAGCTGTCTTGTATAATATGTAGCCATGGACTTGTGGATCAGCTTTTCCAAATCTGGTTCCTCTCAAGCCTCAGAGGAGCTCAGCACCCACCAGGTACACAGCTCGCTGGAAGATGCTCGTGGTTTCCAGGATTTTGTGCATTGTCACGGTTTCCAGGTCATCAGGATCCAGCTGATCTTTTTGGAAAGGCATCCCATTGAACAGGACAACAGGGAGGGGGCCCACACCAGTTTGCTCATAGTAAGCTCTTGCTGCCTAAAAGCAGGAACAGAAGGAGCTTTAGCACGACAGCCACAAAGGTTCCTAACAAGTCTAAACACACCATGAGATCCTCACCATTTCTGTTAGACACAGACAATGTATCTTTGAAACTTTCAAAGCAAAAAAAAAGTTCCTTCACAATACAGAAGTGCAAAATACTCCTTTAAGTTCATTTTGTAAATTAATTCCAATGAGCACTTTCTGGTAGTGGCAAAAGATGCACCACAGGAAACATCACTTTGCCTGTGGAAGCAAATGCAATGCAAGCAGTGGTAGCTGTAATGTAAGACAGGGTAAGGAATGGTTATTTTTTTAAGAATGTATTTCTTAAACCTGTAAGAAAGCAGTTACTTGTGAGGCAGGGATTATTTTGTCAAGACAAATTTCCCTATTTCATGTAACCTCTGAAAAGTGCACCAGCATTGACAGATACCCTGTTAAAAGTTAAAATCAACTAGGTTGTGCTGGTTAGAGGTTCTGGTTGAGGCCTCTCCTCTCATACAAAATGCCTGTCTTACTTTTATGGATTTTAATTTCCCTAAAATGTTTTTCTCTTCACTATCCTGCATTGGAAGACTCATAAGCACAGGAGCCTATTTTCTGTAACCTTGACTGCATTCCTTACATTTGCAGATGTAGGCAGCATCAAGTGTGCTAAGAGCTATTTGTGATAGTATTTTCATTTCTCTTAGAACAACAAAAAATAAGAAACATCTCCCATAAAACCTCAATTGAAATCTGCTTCTTCTTACATATAACTGGTTCAATAGTGATTTGCCCTCCTAATTTTCTCCATACAGAAAAGTATCAACCTAAAAATCACTTCAAGAATTATTTGCAGAAAGTTGTTGGTTGTCTTGCTATAGAAAGGCATTTTGAATTCATTGTCATGGCTTTATCTCACTCAGTACTCAAATACTGATTCAGAAGCCCCCACTGATCCCTCCCAATGTTAACCCTCTTGGTTTTTCCATGAACCATTCCATCACTTTGATTTTTTTGCAAACACTTTTAGACTCTACTGAAGTCTGAATTCCATAATGAAAGCATGAATTATGAGCCACAAGAAAGCTATCTTGGTTCTATACATACAGATTTTTAAAAAATATATATTCCATTATATGTACTATGTATAATATATAAAGCTTGTGCTGAACATAAACAGTGAAATATAACTAGAAATCCCCCAAGGTGGTAACAAAATAGTTCCCTGGTTAGTAAGAGAACTGGACCAAGAAATTGTATGTAATTATATTTTCAGAACTCTTGCAGCAAAAGAAGTGGAAAACAAAGCTCTATTTGATGAATTCTTACCTTTCTGTTTTGATCATAGGCAGAATCAATTCCCAGCACACTGTTGATTTCCACATAAGGATACTGTTTCTCAAGAACACTAACAACATGTTCCACTTTCAGCTGGTCTCCTGTTTTCACTTTGTTATAAATCTGAAAGGGGAATACAAGTTTACAGCTGCAACTGTAAAGCCTCTGTCCTTCTCAATGCAAACTGACCTGTCACCTGTATTACAGTAGTTATAAGAAGGCATTAACAGCCAGATTGCAAAACTTTTATTCATATTTATCAGTTGCAACAGCTCCTAAGCACTTGTAGCCATTATAAGTATCTTGTTATACCTTGTAGTCATTCCAGTGAGATATATATACTTCTTTAAATAATAACTTGCATCTTTAATTAGAAAAGGCATTTGAGGAGGGGAAAGAGTTCTCTGGGGGAAAAAAGCCTCAAATAAAGAATATCCAAGGAGATATTTTTTTCCCTTCAGAACTTGAAATATGTTTATGAACAGTACACCCTCACAGGTAAAGCAGGAAACTCTTTCCCTCTTGAAGACACAAGATTTCACTTTGAGCTACAAATATACACCCAAAATAAAAAGAATAAAAGTAACTGACTTGAAGGAACCAGCAATTTAATGTCACGGCTTGCCAATTTGTACAAGTATCAAACCACAGGTGGAATTCATTTACCAGAATCTGTATTGTCCTTTAACATGGCAAAGGTACACAGTTCAAAGCAAATTATAACATTGAAGGAATGGGGCAGTTCAGAACTCAAGAGACAGAATGAGCAGAGGGATAGGATCAGAAAAACATGCAAAAGTGTTAAGTGTCACAATGAAACCTGTGCCACAATGAAACCTACTCTCACTTGTTAAAGTTAGGTCAGAAACACATTACAAGGACACATGTGTTCTGTGGCACCAGTATTTGGAAGTACTCTGCATATTACCCCAGCCAAAGAACAATTCCATCCATTAGCTACACATTAGCCCCATTAACACAATCTTATATACATTGAAAATATTAAAATATGAATTTCCCTTTTTAATTAATACTTACAGACATGACAGTCTGAAAAGCATAATTATTGTCCATTTCTTGTGCCACATAATTGTATGTCCTCAGGAGGGCAACACCAGGATCCTGCAGTCCATCAACATCCTCTGAGTCATTAACCACAAAGACTAGTCCTATCCTGCAATCACACAAATTCCTGGTCATCATTTCTGTAAAGAATCAACTCTTCACACAACTGCTGGCTGTGATCAGCATCTTAAACACAGGTTTTTTCTAGAATAGCCTGGGAAGGTGTTGAGAGAGCAGCCAGGAATCAAACTTAGGACATGTAATCTGTAATGAGTCCATCAGAATCTTGCTTCTCACCTCTCTCCCATCCAAAACTTTAAACTTCTTTTGGACTGTTAAAAACCAGAACTCTGTTTTGCTAGTTGAGGAAGTTATACTCAAGAAATATACATAAACCTTGAACACAAGGAATGCAACATTTCTGCAGTGTCCTAGCAATGAGAATTTTACAATGGCAAAAGTCACATGAATAAAAACTAATTTAAAAAACCCCAAACATTAAAACCATAGAATAATCACTTATTCTATGATTACCTCAGTGGGATGTGGTTACTGAAGAACATTTCTGCCACATTGAGTAACTCTGCTGTGGTCTCATGAGTAGGATCCACTATCAGCACCTGTATACAAACAGCAAGTGAAAAGTTTTCATGCCCTGGAGAGCCAAGATGTTCTCTGCTGTCTCAGCCCAGACAGAACTGGGCCATTCAGACTGCATGTAGAGCCCTTCCTTCATGCAACTGTTGTCTTAGAATTTAAAAATTTCTACGTTAAAAGTATTGAATTCCAGAGAAAAAGCTAACACATCCAAGCTCCCACAGCTTCAGATGGTTCAAGTCCCTGTTTTCCCTAATCAGAGTTCTTGTTTTGCATAGGGCCACTTTGCCACATGACAAGAGTTACAGTGCACAATTTGCAAGCTGTTCATCAAATCTAAGTAATTTATCTACAGACTAAAAGGACACCCAGGACTAAGCTGAGGGCTGTTCATCATTTGTTCAAGTCTTGGTGCATGAATGCTTTCTAACTGAAACAACTGAAGTTGGTCTTAACTCTGCCAAGAAGACAATAATTAACAGATTTGATAGATTTCATTAATAAACTTCAGGTATTATCACTAAGTTGAAACACACCAAATTGTTATTTATCAGATGATAATTTTGTCCATTGACAAAACAACACCTGGCATTTAATAGATGCCACAGAATCATGCTCAGGAATCTCTGAATCTCAGCCATAACTTACTAATACTAGGAAAACAAAACCTTTCAGAAAAGCACCCTCTCTCTCAAGCTATTTAAGTGACAGTGTATACATGAGGTAAGCTGCAAAAGCTGATGTTCCTGCTCTTGACAAAACAAAATGCACATTTCATCCAGTCAGATGATTACTTACAAAATTATGGAAGTTTTTTCTGATTTGCCTGATGACACCAGGAAATGTGGGACGCAGCAGTTCCTGCACGCTGGAAGGCCAGGAGTTGTATCGACTATCAACTTCCAGATTGTTGATCCACTAAGGAAAAGTAAAGGCATTTAAATAATTTACAGTCCTCCTGCTCTGGTCTGAGACTAAAATATTTTCAAATCAGACACTATATTGAAGAAATAAAGCTTTTAAAAAGTGCTAATTATAACCTTATTATCCTTTTTACTTCACTGCAGTTTCAGAGCTGATTGTGAGACAAGGACAAAAGCTACCCTGACAGTTTAAGAATGCACTGCCCAACAGCAAATCAAGTATTTCTATCAAAAACCATACTCACTGAAATGGCAGGGCTTCTGATGTCCACAGCATAGTCAGAATCTGATGGCTGGATGTTCAACTTCAGGACATTGTGTAAGGAAACTCCCTCAATTCCCAAGCTGTGCAGGCCTTCCATAACTCGGGCTTCATTGCGGAGCACATCAATCAAGCTGCAAGGAAAAGCAAAATGGAGCTGAATTTTAACCCCACAGCAAATAACTTATCTTAATCTAACAGATGAAAGGTATAAAAAAGTCTGTCTGTCCAGAAATTACTTCTTATTTATCACCTACTTCTTACCATCCTAAGAAACTTGAGATGACTTAAATCTATTCAATTAATATTGCATAACTAGGAAAAGCAACGTTAAATCAGGATAATTAATCCATTATATACATATATATATACATATGGATTATTTAAACACATCTTGACTAAGGTATAGGGTGGTTTCCAGATGAAAAATTTACAGTGGTTTATCCTTTGAGAATCACTCTGCTGTCTTCAGAATAAATCTGTATGCTGACAGGCTGAGAAAACAAAATCTTGCTAGTCATAGCACAGGTCAAAAGAACAGCACAAAGGTGACTTCTCATTCCAATCTTCAAGAGTATTCCACTTTTCACATTAGAATTTTTGTTGGAAATGCACTTTGAATAAGACAAGGAACCATTATTTTCTTTTTACAGTACTTAACAATTAAACCTAGTCTAGACTATGAAGAAGGTTCAAAACTGTCTAAAAACGTTATCATTCAAGCACAAGCAAAATGCAAGTTTCTAAGCAGGATGCAATTATAGTGAAAAATAAAACATTCCTACCTAAATATATCCTGAGTGTCCAAGTCAATAAGCAGTCCATTGATGAACAGGGCAGAATCTCCTGGTTGCAATCCTAACGTTCCCTTGAAATACTGAAAAGAAGCAGAGAAAATATTATTAAAGATTTTAATGTTGTTTTTTTTTCCAGTAAGTCTTGTCTTGCAGTACCAGTCACAAATTTCTATTTAGAGGCATGATGAATACTGAAGGAGAAACATTGTATTTGGATATTTTACAACACTACCATCATGAACACTGTGAGCAAAGCAAACAGAGGAATAATAAGTACCAAGATGAAGTACCAAGTACATGAATAATAAGTACCACATGAAGTACCAAGAGCAGGAAAGTAGCTTCTGAACAGAAAAGATTTACTTTTTTTATTAAATTTGTAAGGCTCTCAAAGAAAAGCTGAGTGTTAAATTGTATCTTTCTGTTGATAGTTACATAGTAAGCTCTAATGTAACAGTAGCAGTGAACTTAACTATTAAATAATACCCACACAAAGGGAGCAGTGCAAATAACAGCTCTGAAGGGCACGGTTGGATATAGTCTGGGTCTGGATGGAGCAGCCCAGGGATCCTCTGAATAAAAATGAATCCACAAAATCATGGCTTTACTTGTGGACCAGAGTCTGATCTAACACACAGCAGAAAAAGCTAACTAGGTAGCTTTAGCTTGGACTTACATCCTATACTTTGTCCCTTCCAGAACCACATGGGACAAAAGTGTCAAACTCCATCCCTTCTCCTCTGATTTCATCACTATTGAACAACAAAGCATTTCTTTCTCAGAATAGGAACCTCAGGGGATAAGTAGCTCTGCATTTACTACTAGACTCCCCAACAGATTTCTAAACAATATGTGTGTACTTAACATACAATGTGTTTTTTCTGATAAAACCAAATGAGACTGAAATGTGTGAACAGGGCACTGTAGCTCAAAGAGCAAATGCTGCTGTTTGACTTTTTTCATCACTATCTTAAACTTTTGTTTTGGTCTCTATCCAGACCACACTACCTGGCATATTTAGTTGCACAAATTTCTCTACAAAAGCGTGTACAAAATTCCCAGGTGGCTGTTGGTTTTTTCAGTGCTTTGCTAATGCAAGGACACAGCTGAGCTGTCTAAAACACTTCTGCAAATACAGAGCCTACTCAGTGACCTCCAGAGGCCCCTCATGACCTGGGGAGTTTTATGATTCTGTTTCAAAGCACATCTAGATTTAGCTGGTTAATTTTATCCCTTCACTAAGCAACAACATTGAAACCATTTCCTCCACACAGAATGAATCAGTCTAAAGCCATGGCAGGTTCTGAATTTATTCTGTGATTTCCTAGTGATCACTGATGTACACAGACATCTAAGCATCATCTCAGACTGGATAAGGAGAACTAATTTTCTTCTGTTTCTTTCTACAGTTAAAACTGTAGGAAGATGCTTAATATGGCTGCTTTCCAAGCAATAAATTTCTAAGCAGAGCAGTATTTTCGTATTTGAGTAAAGAAATTTATGTTCCTCATCCATGTTTGAAAATCCACCACTTCTTCACTTCCCAGATGCATACTACAAAGTTGTGTGTGAAAATACTGGGTTATTATCTTGAGCAACATGTAAACCTAAGTGCAAAGGCACTGTGTTACTTTTTGGACACGTTACCTTTTGGTTCTCTTCAATTTCTGCTCTGAGCTCCGAAGAAACAACTGTTTTTGTTATGGCCCTGCAAAAATAAAAACATCATGCTATGAATCCTCTTTCTGTTTATCTAGTGGATAGATATGTACTTATCTACTTTTTGTACCTTTCATATTAATATAATTAACCTTCTAGTATAAAGAGGTGCAGCAAGAAGGAGTTGTACTTGGTGACATCATAAATAGTAGGATGGAGCATTTTTCTTACACTCTATAATCCAGCAGCACAAAAATGTTAACCACGTGCCAACTCTCAGGGTCTAATTTCACATTAACCATAATAAAAGTGTGCAGCTGCCAAAAATGTAAAGATGGAGGCTGGCAAGAGAAAATAGGGGATCTCACTGCTCATGGTGGGTTCCCATTCCTTTCCTTACTTTGGATGCAGTGATTGCACCATCAGAGTGGGTGAGTACAGCCCACAGATCAGCCTGGAAACACAGTGAGATGCAATGCCTGCCTTCAGAAGCTCTAAATAACAACTTAACATCATGTAATGGGAAATAAGATCAGAAATCAGTTTATTTTTACATTCATCTCAGGTATATCTCCCACCTATTCAAAAAGGTTCTGTAATATCATCTTCACAATCCAGGCAATGGAATTTTTCAAGAGAAATATATCTCTAGACTGGCTGGCCATGCCAGGTCATCTTGAGTTTTTTAACTGATTTGAATGTGTTAAAGACAGTCACTGACAAAGTACAAAAACCAGTGGAATTGCACATCAGCCTCTGACATGAGACTGACTGGGTTGTTTGGCAATGTGGACCCCAGAAGAAGAGTGGGATCCTGTGAACAAATAAATGTTAAGGTCATTAAACAGAAAACCCAGCCAATAAATTCTTGATGACTTCATGTAATAGGTTTAGATGCATTTCACAATAAAATAGCACAGGCAATTCTGGCAAATTTTCTACCAGTCCACATCAGCTGCCATCCAAGAAAAACACCATGAAATCCTCTTTGTAACAGTAGGCTGAAGAACTTCCCAGCATAAACATTCCCCAGTGTTTGCTTCCAGCTAAATGAAAGTCAGAGTTAACCCAACCAATGCTGCTTGTCTCAAGTCCTGCTCAGGAAAAGGAGAGTATTAAAATTTTTTAGGAGTCAAAATTAAAGTTACCTGGCCTTTGTAGGAAAGTTCTGACTAAGATCCTTCATGACCATCAGGGCATCCACAGGGGGAGCAGTCAAAATGCGAGCAGCAGTTTGAAAACTCAGATCTTAGAAGTGAAAAAAGAGAGGTGAACAACTCAAAACTGAAAACAAGGCAATGCAGAGACATCTTAACTTCATCTTGCAACTTTTTTGCATGTTACCTAAGGAAATTCACTTTCTATCTGCACCTATAGATACTTTTAAATTCATTTTCTTTATATTCAACTTGTATGTGTTGCCTTGAAGCAAGTAACCCACCCAGGTTGTTTAGGTGAGTCCAGACCAGCCCTCTTTGTTTGGCTGAGCTGGGAGGATCTGCCCTTCCACTGATATTGGTAGATTCCCCATGGCTACAACATACATTCAGCTCTTTGAATTAATCTTTTTGAGAGGATGAAAAGTTTTTCATAGGCTTTTATAGATGTTTTAAGGGAATGAAGCCAGAGCAGCATGTAACTGACTCTGAAATACAGTTTTCCTCTGGTCTTGAGAAATCTCATGATTTCACATCAGAAGTGTGATTATGGAAAGAAACTTTGCATTCCCTTCTTTTCTGCATTCAGCAGACCATACAAGCAGTCAGTTTAAGAGCAAGTAGCTTACTGTATTTCACAATACAGAAAACAATCCTCATGTCAGAAGTCCTGTGAAACAATGCCAAAAGCTATTTCAACAGGAAAAGGTACTTTAGAAACCAAGTATTTTCCAAGAGAGACTGAATGCAGGAATTTACAGTCAAACTCTGTCAACTGTTCACAGCCACTAAGACCAGAAAACATATTTACATTGAGATTTGTAGACCATAACTGAAAGCCTTTATCCAGATTACCTTGGAGCTGCCACACTTTCAGAGGTGCCATTTCATTGGTACTTTCCACGAGGTGTTTTCTGAGCTCTTTCAGCTCTTCTGACAAGTCAGGATACAGCTGCCTGAAAGGATACAAGGATCAAACAATTCCTGTGGTTTCCTGTAAGAAAGTCTGCTGCTAATTTAAAGAAACTACCACATAAAAAAATATGCTGCTAGCATATACAGAAAACTCAGACATGTAAAAAATAATAATAAAGCAAAAGATCAGCATTTCTCAAAAAGTTTTTTGATATGATAAAGTCCAACCGTGTTTTACCTTAGTTTTCCAAACAGAAATCCTTGCACTTCATCAATAGGGTCATTTTCATCTATGACTGTAGCATTCACATCTGTGCCTATAAACACACAGAGAACACCACTAGCATCAAACTATTCCCAAACAGAAAAGCAGGAGAATCTGGGGTTTGTGTGTGTATGTGCACATGTAAAGAAAAACCACACACACAGATTACACTATCAAAATAGTTTTGGCAGATGCATGGGAGTTTGTAGAACAGAGATCAGTGCTCCATAAAAGCAGTAAAAGCAAAGAAAACATGCAGAATTCTGAGAATTTTGTCTTCCCCCAATTAAAAAAATTTAAAAAACAAAAACAAAAAAAAAAAAAAAAAAAAAAAAAAAAAAAAAAAACCAAAAATGAGGAACAGGGAACACAGTCTGCTCTGATGATGGATAGGTTAAGGCAAATTAAAGTAGAGAAATTTGCTTTACACCTGCAGAGTAACTGGTAAAAAATGAGTTGCATTAGTAGTGCCATTACTAAGATCTAGTCCATGGCCATGGCTCCAGGATTGCACAAATGTGGAAGTGCCATGGCAAAGATCTGTTTCATAAGGAAATGCTCCCAAAAGGGATTTCAGAGCTAAGGAAAAAAAAATATCTGCAATTCAGACATTCATAGCAAAATGAGTATAAAATTACCTTGGCAAAATTAAAATGTTCACATTAAAATACTTGAAATAAAAAATTCACCTTTCACCTGGGTATCATCCTTGGCCTTATATTCTGTACTTTTAATAGCCAGTTCTACACCATAGCCAGAGAGGTAGACCTTCTCCTTGCTGGGATTCTGTAAGGAAAAGCCAACAGTGTGATATTGCCATCTTTGTTTGACCCAAAAAAGAAAAACTACCACTTCCCAAAGCTGAGAAATCTCAGTCTGGGATTTCAGACATAATGGGTAGAGAGAAACAAACACTGTGAGTGGCTCTGCAGTAGCATACTCTAATAATTTTATTTCCTACTGCTTTTCAACACACTTCTTGAAGTTCAGCAAGCAAGAATTATCTCTGTGAACTAAAAAAAATATCAAAATCCACAGAGTAAAGAGGAACACAAAACAATGTTTTCAGGATTCAGTGTGTGAGCAAAGCAGAGGGAGATAGAGTCCTATCATCAAATCAGATAGAGGGTGGAAAGGAACTTCAGCTTAAAGGTCAAAAATGAAATATTCACTGAACAGCTACCACAAAGAATGACAAGGAATAAAATAATGACAAAAGACTGGTGCATAATTAGTTCTGCCTTTAATGAGAGAAACATGACCACTTTCTAAAAGTATTTTGAAGTATATAACACATAACAGTACCAAGATCTAAAGTGCAATACACTGAATTTTGAATGTATTCCTCCCAACACTGACAACTACTTCCTGTTATAAAAGGGAAATAGTGTATGCAATGCATTACTTTATTTTATTAATAGTACAAGTAATATTAGAAATTAAGGAGCTGATGCCTTTTTTTTTTTTTTTTTAATTCAAGCCTGAGTGCTACACTGCAGGTTCTGGCAATACTTACTAATGTTTAATCAACAAATCAAAGAACTCCAGCTCTTCATACCTTCTGAAATGTAGTTTTAAATACTAATCCAGGGGCTATGCACAATTTAGTGGAGGAAGATGGAAACCAGGAAATGGTAAGTGGTTCTGTAAAAAAATTACTACAGAAACAATGTCTTTCTTTTGAAAATGGTACCTAAATGTTAATCCTTCCTTTTTATATCAAGTGACCAAGTGGCCTGATTGTGAAAGATTTGACTACTTCCTATGCTCTAATATGGGTAGAGAAACACTGCTTTTTACACTGAAGTCTCTAATTAATCTGGAATTTAAGTCTGGATTTATGAAATCAAACAATCTTACTTAAACAATCAGGAGATGTAAAATATTCTATATTCCTCAGCTACATGCAATAAAAAATAAAACTTTAAGTATTCCAAGTAAATTAACAATGAGTGTAGGCAAATGTCAATGTAAAGGGAACAAACCTAGGTCAGTTTTCTTTTTGAAAAGCAAGGCCAGTTCCTCAATTTCAAATACCCCTGTTACAATGCAGAAATATACTCACAGCAATGTAGTGTCTGAGCACATAAGTGATTTCTCCAGCCTCAGCCTTTGCAACAAGCCTCCTGTGCTGTCTGTAGAACTCCTCTGAGCCAATCTCTGCATAAAGTATGACCACAGGACTTTCAGGGTTTGCTGCTGGGTACTTGTGGTCCCCCTTGAACAAAAATGGCTTTGGCCTAAGAGGGAACAGTGAAGAGTCACAGTGTGAGTCACAGCATTTCCTCACTCAATGCAAAATGAATTTTTTCCCTGTTTATTCATTTTCTTGAACACATATGTTGAGCTATTCCCACATACTATATCAAGGCTGGCAGCACTTTGTGCACATTGACAAAAGCTCTGTGAAAAATGAACACATGAAAAGAAACAAGTGACTAAGAGCTCTTTTGAATCGAATATGATCCTAATTTTAAAAATGAACAACTTCCCTTAAATTTCCAATTAACTTTCTCTCCCCACAGTGATTCATAAATTCTGTATGAAAAATTAAAAAGGCTGATAGAACAGATGTGCTAATGGCACAAATTCATTTCAACCTGGTCCTTGGCTTAGTATACAAACAAAAAAGTGAATGAAAAGTCTATTTTCAGCTTCTTTGTTTACATTTTGTCTAAAGTGCAATAAATACTTAAAGTATTCCCAGTAAGTCAGAAGAATAGCATGTGAGCTATAGATGCCATATGCCTGCACATTGACAAAAAACTCTTTATTCTTAAGATAACCAAATAACCAAGATTACAAAAATCGTATTGAAAACAAAAATGTTTTCATATTATGAAAACAAACTGAAATGTAAAGATTTGGGTCAGTTTTGGTTTGTTACTTGTTTGGGTTTTTTTTAATAAAAAGTATTATATTTTATACCTTCCTTTTGTTATTAGCAGTTACAATCAATTTTTGTTCTTGTAGAGAAATCTGAATTTTAAATATATTGTGTGGTAATGGTTTCTTTGTCAATGCTGAGAAAAGTATACAGAGAAAAAAAGCTGTGCCTGCTTTCAGCCATTCATAAAACAATTTGTTACATTAATCTCATTTGAATATGCAGCCCAGCTCCTATTTTCCCCGCACACTGAAGGTTTTACACACTTCTGAGAATTCCTACTGTCCTTCAACAGTTCCCAGCTACTTCCAGAATTTGTTTCCAAATTTTCCTGTGCATATTCCTCTTCCTAGTAGAATTATCAAAGAGCAAGGGATAAGAAAACTATCATTGCAATCTGAATTAACACCAAATAAGAGACTGCCCCTGCAGTTCCAACAATGGACAGGAGAAATCAACACTGAAGAACACAGAAACAAAAAGTTTATTACAACCTCTTCACAGCAGTAAGTCTAAAGTTAGGTTAAATTTTAAGAGCTAATCCAGTAACAGGAAATTAAACAAATACCTGTCTGAAGCTGCCTGTAAAAGGTTTCCAAGAGAGTCAAATTCACATGTTTTCTCCCCATGCACAACAAAAAACAGGGTACAGCCCTCTGGTGGAGATTCATCTGCTGCTATCTGTATAAAACATTTATAATAGGTTAAATGTTTGCCCTTAGAACAAGTGAAAAGTAACAGTGTAGCTGTGCAGCAAACAGTATTATTTCCTACATTCCAAACTAATACTTCTTCCTTGTTTATGACATAATTACAAGATGGAGATTTAAGCCTCTACTTATTTTTCAGTCTGTTACAATTAACTGTAAGGTTAGTTGCAGGTACAGAAAGCAAGGCTTGCAATTGCAGGAGTTTTGGCTGAGGGCTTTTTTTTTGTCTTAGACATCACAAAAATCTGTATTTGTTAAATATCAAACAACAAAATGACTCCACATGAACAAGGAAGATGTTTTACAGTATTACTTAAATAAACAATAAAGCATGTCCTAATGTGAGACAATTTCCAAAGAATTTAAAATATTAAAAAAGAACAGAGAACACAATGAACTTTTATTTATGAGTTCTAATCACTAAATATATAATATAGATATATGGATTACTATCTTCAAGTAAGTTCAGCTGAGCAACAGGAAGAGCAGCAGCATCCCAAGTACCAATGGAGCCATAGAGATGGTCCTCACAAAAATCTTTGCACCAATTCTTAGTGCAGCAGGCAAAAGGTATGCAGGCATGTCAAAATGCCAATTCTTTAGTCTACTCTAGACAAAAATTCGGCACCTCATGAAATTTGTATACACATCACTCTGTAGCTCAGGTGTACAGAGCAGTGAATCAGTTTAGGTTTTTTATATCTCAAATGTTTCCTTCCACAGCTCCCTCCTTCCTGAGCCTTTTTACAATGCTCTGCACCTCACCTGAGCATTTCCTGTACCAACCTGTTGGAAAGCTTGAACTGCTGCAGAGTAGGAGCGTAAAGACAGAGAAAATTTCAACAAATTCTGCTGCAAAGGTGACAGAGTCTGGCAGGCCACTTTCAGCATTTCCTGGTAAGAAGAATAATCACTACCTGCAAAATCAAAGTACAAGCAGTTATCTTTCTATCCCATAGTCTCACTGAAGAGGGGCTTCTCATCCTAGTGTGATTTATACCAACAGAAGCCCATGACATTAATTCTAAATATGCACAGGACCATTCCTCCTCCAATTTCACTACAGCCAATTCTACAGCTGGATAAGAGTGAACTTCAACAGAGATCCAGGAGAGTACACTTGAATTCATTCTTGAGGATGCAAACATGGGCAGGGGAGGAGGGAAACAGTTTAGAGCTCCCATTTTATTTTGGCTGAGAAATAGTAACACAGAGAAAAGGCTTTTAAAATATTGCATGCTTCATGTTGAAAAAGAATCTGGCAAGCAAAATGTTTTAGACTCATCCACTACAGATTTGTCAAATGGATATCCAAAAGCCTTGAGCACATTACAGCAAAAAATATTACTGAAATAAGTATTTTATAGAAGTCAAATGAGGATTAACATGATGGAAGACAGAACACTGTGGTATATTTTCCAACTATCAGTCAGCATTGAGAAAAAAAAAAACTATAAAATCTTACCATCATGCTCAGCTGTCTTAATATTCTCACTGGCTTCAACAAAGCTCCAGAATTTTTCTTGACCTTCTTCTGATAAAAATTCACTAAGTAAGATGAGAAGAGTGAGTTAGATCTACAAATTTTCTCTCAAATTATAAATCTGATACCTTGTGATGCTTTACAGAAAATTAGCGCCTACCACCTATATCAGCAAACTGTGTTACTAGGAAAAGCACTGCAGGAAAGCTAAAAACAAACCCAAACAAATAATCACTGCAGACCAGGACAGACACAGAGCACATGCAAGCAGCTTGTAAGGCACCTCCTGATCCTTTAATGCCACTAACAGGCAGCAGGGTCCATCCTGGCAGCTCTCCTCCCTAATGCATTTCTTTGGAATCTCTCTTTTATGAGAAACACACATTGTACATGAGGCAAATTGTAATTATGAGCTTTGGTGGGCTTTGGTGGAGATTTTCTGTTTGCTTGTTCTTGAACAAGCAAAAGGAGAAGTCACAGCTTCAAACCATGTTACAATTCCCACATATGAAGCATATAATGGGCAGGTATACAAGGCTAGAAAATGAAATTCATCCTCTGAACATTGCAAAGCACAAACACTGTATCACATCCACACTTGTAACATACTTGCTATGCTCAAGGATGCTACAACAGCAGGTGTGGAGCCTGCTCAGTGCCACAGTAACTGTGTGTTCCAATCCAAGGGTAAGTGCTGCTGGAACACCTGGGTACCAAACTGCAGGGCTGGGCTAAGTGCAGTGAGCAGCAGGAGGGATTTCACACTGCAGTGCTGCATCATGCTGCAGTTCATCCCAGGTGAACCATCCTGCCCTACCCAAAGCCTCTGGCTACAATGGATCAAGTCTTTGCCACGTTATTTTGATTATTTGCTTACTGTTCCGCACTCTCTTAGGTTGAGTTTTTCCCCAGCTGTGTCACATTTTCACACAGTCTCAGGGTATCTAAATCCTGGCATTAAAACCTGTGTTTTGCATTTTACTGCTCAAGGAACTTTCAGGCTTCAGCTTCTCCAGAGAAGATTACAGAAAAGTAACTTCATCTAGGACACGCCTGTCCTCTGAATGAGAGCCATGCTCATGTGAGTGAAACCCAGCAATGCTCAACTATCTGCAGTAAAACAGACAAAATTCCACATTTGGCAATACCCTTAAGTGATACAAAATTAAGCACACACTAACTTGAAATTCTAAAAGTCCTACTGACATCTCCAAACTGAAACATGACAAAATTAAACAATGAGGGGTTTCAAAAGAGACAGCATTTTGCTTTCTTTTTACACAACATCTTAGAAATAAAGTCTTTAATACCATAGAAGAAATGTTCCCAGGGTGACTTGCACAATACTTAACAAAGCAATTGACTTTAATCAATACAAAACTCACATGAGCAAAGTTAAACTCAAGTTTTACCAAGCTAAATTTACACAAGCAGCAGATGTGTATCAAAACCTACAACACTGGAGTAAAATACATTCAGCTACAGAATCTTACAAGACCATGCTGAACTCTCTATCTAATGCTTTGAGTAAAACTTCATAAGGCAAAAAACACCAACTAGGTAATTGTTTATGGTTAGTAATTTTTGTTCTAATGCAAAATGAAAGAATTTATCACACAGAAAAATTACTGTCTCCTCTAAAATCCTCCTCCCACCTCCCCATGCACAGCAGGGATCACATTCCCACGTTATTGCTGTTGGTAGTGACCAGAAACCAAAGTGCCACATAACAAAGAAAACACTTTATTTTATCCTCTAAGCATATTCTGATTTGACAATGAAGAAAATCACAAAGCACTTACCTTGTTTCAAGGAGCAAAGGAGTTGAAGACCACTTTGTAGTCAGAGATGTTGTCACAGCCTTAGAATCTGCTTGTACAAGTGAAGAGCTGAAGCAGACTCCAAGAACTGCAATAAGTATTCCCATTTTATAGGACACTGAAAATGATGAAGGAAAATAATAAGTTTTGCATTGTCTCTTCTTATAAATACAGGATCTCAAATATATTGAGAGGTACGTCAAGACTTTTAAAACCGCATTTAATGCAATACATTAATGAGATGATCATCCTCTCACCTGGGCTTACAAACTCACAAACTTGAAGAGAGGCAAGGAATTTACAAATTCACTCCTGAGATGCAATTAAGCCTAAATCAATTCCAGTTTCCTCTGTGTTTATGCTTTCAAATAAGCTTCCTTCTGTTCCAGGACACCAACACCACATACTTCTTGTTTTAAGAGGTATTACAAACTGCACACACTTCAGACTGGGGTGGGGAAACAACGCACTGTTGATTTTATAGGAAGTAAAATCACACTTTGTGTCAGCACAGACCCAGCAGCTGTGGACTAATCCAGGCAAGGGTGAGGAACCCCAGTCAGGTCCTTTAGGTTTTTTGGGGAATGAAGAAACAAGTATTTCCTGGCTGCACTAAGCACCACAAAATTTAAAAGCTGAAAAATGAATGAAATCACACAAACAGATTCAAATGATACAACCTACTGTGAGAAGTGACCAAAAAACCATATTATTCCATTTCTTTACTGTCCTTCACTTTGTGTATTTTCAAGCCTTTGTATTCTCTGGCCTACACCCCAAAATAAAGCCAGGGGAATTTCCCTGCCCACAACTCTTAAGCTTATGGAAGACCTGAATTCTTCTGTTGGCTTTCCATTACAATCTCCAAAAGTTTAAGCTTTTTTTGCCCCTCTCTGACTATAGTATATTTATATTGACCACACCCCCAATATACACTCAAGTACTCTGTCATTTCTTTATCTTTTTTTTCCTGGATAACTCATTTTCCATGTCCCCCCTGCACCTGAAAAAACATCCTAATGCAATTCTACATATATCACACCCAATAAGCTGCCAGGATTTAACTTCTGTCTCTTTTTTATTACCATCTCAATATAAAGAATAGGGTTATAAATCTGTAGCTCTAAGCTACCTATATATGTACATAAATAAATGAACCAAATCCTCCTCTCTTTAAAAGTTTACACCCCTCCAGCCAAATGTTTCCCAACAATAACTCAGGCATTGTTCTTTCTCTGGGAATAAAACCAGAAATTCCTGCTGTGATCTCCAAAGAGCACACGACATTTGCTTTATGCTACACCTGGGAAGCAGACAGATGGCATCATAGAATGGGCACAGCCATCACTCCCTGTGTGCAGAGGGGGAAGCTCAGCCAATATTTGTGGAGTGAAACATTGGCCAAGTGCAAGCAAAAACCACAATTCACAGCTCCTCCCAAGATGGGTCCTTCTTATTCTCTGAAAATCACACACTGGAGTTTGGAATAGGTAAATGAATATACCCAACAGCATTCTCATGGCTAAAGCTTCCATGCTGCTCTCTTGTGCCTGCTTTCCTGCTCTGGGAAAGACTGAATTAAAAACCTTTTTCTGTATGAAACAGGAAAGAAACCAAATGACACATTTGTCACCTGACACAGTTTAGCCAACTGAAAATCTGCAGATTAGAAATATCTACAAGTCCTCAATAATAACAGCCATAAAACAAAGGAATGACCGATATCTCAAGGAAAAATACACCATGGAAAAAGAGGAAAGAGGCACAGGAATGAGCAAAAGTGACACAAGGAGATCCAGCTCTGTGCTAGGTAACAAAGCAAAACCCAGTCTGAATTACAACACCACAAAGCAGTGTAAATATTTTTCCTCCTTATTTTTCTTCCAATTACTCCCTTTAAAACACTCCGGGCAGCTTGCACATCCAGCCTTGGGGGAAGGAATAACGCAGCCCACATTGACATCAGTGCCATGTCCTGCGGGGTCAGTCTGGTGCCAAACGGGTGAAGGGCAAAGGGAAGCGGGAGCGAGGGGCAAGTACTGCAGCAGGCACGGCTCTGGGGCACCGGGACCGAGCCGGTGCACGGCAGAGATCCCCGATATCAGCGGGCACCGATCGCACCGGGGGAGCACGTCCTGTAAAGGGCTCCCACTGACACCAAACCACGGCGATTTAACCGCGACTAGAAATCAGCCACTGAAGCGCTGAGCAGCCAGGGCTCAAAACACGCATTAAACCCGGCCCGTCAGGGCGTTAATGGTGCAGGGCATTAAACCCGAGCGCAGCCTCCGCCGCTCCCCGGTCCCGCTGACCGACCGACTCCCGTGGGGCGCGGAGGCCGCTCGAGGGACCCCGCCGGTGTCGGTCCCTCCGCGGGGCCCGCCCCGCCTGCTGTCCCCCAGACCGCCGCCGCCGCCGCCCGCCGCGGGCCCGCCCCGCCACCGCCGCCTCTCCCTCAGGGCCCCGCCGGTGCCCGCGGTACCTCACCTGCGAGCGGCCGCGCGCCCGCCCGGCTCCCGCCGCCCGCGCCGCTTCCGCTTCCGCTGCGAGCCGGCGGCGCCGCGGAGTGACGGGGCCGGGGCAGAGGCCGGGGCCGCCCGCAGCCCGGGCCCGGGGCAGTGACGGGGCCGGGGCAGAGGCCGGGGCCGCCCGCAGCCCGGGCCCGGGGCAGTGACGGGGCCGGGGCAGAGGCCGGGGCCGCCCGCAGCCCGGGCCCTGGGCAGTGACGGGGCCGGGGCAGAGGCCGGGGCCGCCCGCAGCCCGGGCCCGGGGCAGTGACGGGGCCGGGGCAGGGGCCGGGGCCGCCCGCAGCCCGGGCCCGGGGCATTGACGGGGCCGGGGCAGAGGCCGGGGCCGCCAGCAGCCCCAGCCCGGAGCAGGGCCGTGCCCACAGCAGCGGCTGTGCCCGCGCTGCCGTGCGGTCTCGGTTTGAGGAGGCAGCGCCCGAAGCAAAGGCGGAACCTGTGTGGTTTTTGTGATATTAACTGGCCCGTGAGCAATCGCAGGCTGTGCTGCTGAAAGGAGACCCTGTGCAAACAACTGCTTGGTTATTTACAGTGTAGAGACGGGAGGGGAAGTGAAAGCAGCATACAGCAGGTTAAAACCAGCCGTTCTTTATTTATCTTCTCTGCACCCTTTAAACGTTCTTCATCAGAACTGCCCTGTCCATGCCGAAGGTGCGGGCTCCGCTCGGCTCTTGGTGTGCTCCGTGCCCCGCGGCCCCTGCCGCGCCCTCTGAGCCTTCCGTGGGCACCGGGGCCCTGCCGAGAGGTGCAGCAGCGGCTCTGGGGGCTCAGGAGAGACGTGGAAAGGCAGAAGGAGGCTGTAAATCCAGCCAGGCACAGGGAAAGGGAATGTCTCAGGAGGGAGCCGAACCGCAAGACAGGCTGGCTGGTGCGGGTCCTGGAGAGTGACATCAGCCGCGACAAGCTGCTGCTCGTGGCACAAATACAAACACTGTTTGTGTTCCTGTTCACAGCAAATACTAAGGTTTGCGAGGCAGACCTAAGGATTAATTACATGTGATCCGGAAATTTAAAAGTTTTTCATCCTGGTTTCGTTTTAAAATATTATTAAAACACTGAAAGTGGCAGGTGTCTGGTTGAGTTCATGTCTGAGCCTCAAATCACGATAACATTATCATGAAGAATGCTGATGTTCTGAGGTGTGTAACCAAACGCGAGGCAGCCTTGCACTGTGGTCCCTCAGGGCTGTGATATCTTTGTGTCCCTTCCCAGGACTCGTAGGAACACTTCGGGCGGCCTCCCCAGGCACTTTTGGGGGACCGCCCAAATTATGGCGACTTTAGGATGTTTTTGGTGCGCTGACTCCCTCCGTGCCCTCCCCAGCGACGCCCAACGCCTTCCCGCAATGTCCTCTTGTCACTTCCCAGACTGCGTGCTGGGGACTCTGAGGGGGAGTGTATGGGGGGTGGAGTGGTTTGGCCGGACGTGTAGAGCAACAACGGGGTGCGGAGCTCGGGGTGCGGCCGGAGCGGGTCCGAGGGGGCGGTGGCGGAGCAGTGGCGGGTCCGAGGGGGCGGTGGCGGATCCGAGGGGGCGGTGGCGGGCAGTGGCGGGTCCGTAGGGGCAGGCGGGGCCCGGTGGTGACCGCGGCCAGTTCCGCCCACCCCGCGTCTCCTCGGAGACCTCGCGGCGCGCGGCCAATGGCGCGCTCGGGCACAGCGCCGCCCCTCCCGCGCCTCGCGAGATCTGTGCCCGCCACACCCCCAGTGCGGACTACATCTCCCGGCGGCCCCGCGGGGCGGGCTCGGCAGCCAATGAGACGCGGCAGCTCAGGGTAGGCGGGGCTGCTCGGGGCCAATCGGGTGCGGGCAGCTACAGCGGCGGAAGCGGCGCTCGGCAGCGGCGGCGACGCGGGGCGACCGGCCTCAGGGACCGGCGCACGGCACCGCCCCGGGCACAGGTACTGCCGCGGTCGGCGCACGGCATCGCCCAGATCTGCGGGCCGAGGCTGGCTCCGAGGAGGGGCTGCGGGTAGGGGGTGGCGGCCGCCACTTCACAGCGCGACGGCAGCAGGGGGAGAGCGAGCCTCCGGCCGGCGGAAGCACCGCGGAGGGGGCATCACGAAGGGGCGGCAGCAGGGCAGAGCGGCGCGGTGCGGTTCGGCCCGAGGCGGCGGGGCCGTCGCGCTGCCGGGCACATCCGGGCCCTGCGGCCCGGCGCGGCGGGGCGGGGCGCGTAGAGCGGGCGCTGATTGGCCGGCGCCGCCCCGCCGCCATTGGCCGGGCGCCGCGCGAACCCGCCCGCGCGGGCGCGCCGGGGTGGGTGGGGCCGCGGGGCCGCGCCCGGAGAGCGGGAGGGACGGAGGCAGGTCGGGACGGCGGGGCCGGGCCGGGCGTGTCGCGACATAACGGCCGCGCTGCCCTCCCGCAGGTGACATGAGCTCGCAGCAGTTCCCCCGGTCGGGCGCGCCTCCCGCCCCGCTGGGACCAGCGCCGCCGCCCATCCCCACCAGCGGCTCGGCCGGGATTATCGCCCCCGCCGCCACAGGTAAGCGCCATCCCGGCTCCGCGGCTGTCGGCAACGGGGGCGGGGAGCGATCCCGGGAAGCCCGCCCCGCCCATGGCGCTCTGCCGCTCGCCTCGGCGGGAGGAGCGAGGCGGGCCCGGGGCTGGGCCGGGAGCTGCCGCGGGTCCGCGTGCGGAGAGCACCGGGGCGGCTGCCGGGACAGCGCCGCAGAACCGGGATGTGCCTTGTGCCCGGTGTCTGCGCGCAGGTGCCTGACCCGCTCAGCATCTCATGGAGCTGGAAATAAATGGGGCGGGAACTGTGATCCCAGCTCCTGCTGTCCCTGCCGCGCTGACAGGTTTCCAGAAGTGACTGGGGGAGCAGCTTCATTTTCAGGAGGTTTTATACCTTTCTTCTGCTCGATAGTCACATACATATTGCATTAAATGTGCAGTTTTTCATGCTGTTTGATCTGGGACTTAATAGCAGTTAGTTAGATAATTAAATGTTTTTCACTTGAAAGAAAACTTAGTCAGTCTGTGTTTAAAGGAGGTGTGTAGTTGGACTTCTCAGGGTTAACCCCAGGTTCCCCAGCTTTGCCCAACCCATCAGCTCTAAGGGGAGCAGACAGAAGCAGTGCCAGAATTCCCAGCTTTTCCATCACTGAAAAATGTCTAATAATAAGACTGAACTTCTTTAATTTCCAACATCTCATCTCTGACCTAGTGAGTGACCAAAGCAAGATTTGTAACAATTCTGACCTTTTTCTCTCTTTTTCCCCAGTGAGTGAGGAATCCAATCGTGAGGCAGAAGTTGCTCCCAGGGAGCACATGGGCCCCAGTGGCTCCATCCAGCCCCGGGAGGAGAAGCAGGAGCCCGTGGTGGTCCGGCCATACCCACAGGTCCAGATGCTGACACAGCACCACCCTGTCCAGTCTGGGGCCCCAGTGACAGTGACAGCACCACCAGCACATTTGACTCCAGCCGTGCCACTTTCTTTTTCAGATGGACTTATGAAGGTAATGAGAGGATTCATCAACACAATCTGTATGAGTAGGTGTTGAGGAAAAGTAAATTACACCAAAACCTTCCCTGCTTTTGATTCTAAAGCTTTCCTTGCATGTTCTGCTAACTGTGCAGTGCCTTGTGGGTTTGGCTGTTTCAGATTATACAATGAGGACTTGCTAGTATTTCAGCCATGATTTCAACCAAATTTGCATTTTCTCTGCAAGATATAAAGTTAACTGTTAATATCCGGTGTCTGTAGGGCAATACCATAGCCCTGACAGATTCCACTGATAACCCATGCCAGAACAATATATGCCAGAACCCATTCCAGTACAATATATGCCTTTTCTTTGTTTGGAATCACCAAATGTTTAGTATCTTTTCTCTCCAACTATTAAGCCATACTTACATAAACTTTCTCCTCAGGCTTTGATCCCACAGAATGATTGCTGCTTTAACACTTGGCTCTCATTTGAAGTTGCTAATGTTTCTGTTTTTCCATTTCTTGCAGCCTCCCTTGAAGCCCACCATGCCCAGCCGGCCCATTGCTCCTGCTCCACCCTCCACTCTCTCAGCTCCCACAAAGGTCCCTGGGCAAGTGACTGTGACCATGGAAAGCAGCATCCCACAGGCTCCAACAATCCCTGTGGCAACCATCAGTGGGCAACAGGTCTGGTTTTCTGGTGGCTTTTCTGTTCCATCTCACTGCATGCTCAGGTCAATACCAGTACAGCTGAGGTGAGGGAATGTAAAGAGAGCAGTTTCCCTGTTCAGTGCTGCCTGAACCATTAAACTTCAGGCTTGGTTATCACCATCTCTTTCCAAAGCTGCTGGTTTGTTGGGATCATCCAACTGGATAGCACAGCCAGGCTGTGATGGCAGACCCATACCCAAAAGCTGGGTTCTTCCTTAAAGGCTCCTTCTGTGTCAGTGTCACTTGGAGAATTTCTGCTGTGGAGAAACTGCTGGGATTCATTATTGCAGTGTCTTCAGCTTCCCTGGGAGGAGATCAGAAGAGACCAGTGAACAGTTTTGATCAGAACTAGTGAACAGTTCATGGCTTTGCACTGTGTCCTTACTGAACTAGGAGTGACAAAATTTGAGGGAGTCTGTGTAAATAATGATTTGAAATTCTTTTTCTCCTCTAACTTGACTGCAGAGCCAGCCCTGTTGGTTTGAAAATAGTTTGTCAGAACAGTCATTATTAAACCTCTCAGGGTTTTGATGTAAAGTGCCTTTAGGTAGAGTTGAGTTAGTCTGGATAAGGATGTGCAGCAATTTCATGGATTTATCTTATATTAATATCCCCAGGAGGTCTAGAATTATAAAAAAATAGAATTTATTCCATCATTTGCCAGGTTTCTACCATTCTCTCAAGTTTATTGGAGAGGTGGTATGAAACTGTGCCTTAATGTCAGCAATGCTAGAAGGGACAACTCTGTGGCTGTTTGTGGGTGGCTGCTGGGTGACTGTCACCAGGTACCAACCATCAAAACACACCAGTGAAACAGAGAAGTGTTCACATCTTCCAGTGGCAGCAGGCTCTGTAACTTTATCCTGTACAAACACCTGCCTCCTTCTCCACTTAGCTTTTAATGCATGCAGCCTTGGTACACCAAGTATTCCTCCAGGATCCCTTTTCTGTCTCTGAGGCTGAGATATGGTGATTCTGTGGCCACTGATTCTTGTCAACACAGCTGACTTGTTTTGTTCTTGAACTCTGCAGGGGCATCCCAGTAACCTGCACCATATCATGGCCACCAACGTGCAGATGTCCATCATCAGGAGCAGTGCTCCTGGGCCTCCCCTGCACATTGGAGCTTCTCATCTGCCCCGAGGTAAAGATCCAGCTCTGCTGTCCCTGCCTCCTGCTCACAGGCTCTCAGCTGCTGCATTTAGCCCACACCTCTGAAACTCCTCACTGCTAATGCAGCTGTTCTCTCACATTTTAAAACTGGTGGCATGAGGGAGTGACTGCTGGCCTTTTAAGAATGATGTTGCTTTCAGCCATTTAGGGCAGAACTACGTGACAGTGTTTAAAATGCTGGCAGATAGCAGCACATCTGTTATTCTAATTCTTTGCTGTTAAAACAACCAAGAAAAAACATGCACTGGTAGAGAGTCACCTGCCCTGCAAAATGTCATGTACATTCTGGGCAGCAAGTATTGCTCACCTCTGGCAGTTGTGAGCCACATTCTTGTGTCCCCCTGTCACAGGACCACTCGTGCATTGTTATGCATGCTAGCACATCATATTGTGTGCATTTGCATTTTCCCATGAGTTAAGTGCTGGTGATACCTACAGGCTCTTGTTTCCCAACATTTTGGATGCTACAGCTTGTAAAATAGGAGATCAGCCCCTTAATGCAGCCCTGTGCTCAGTACAGCTGCAGATTTCTGACTGCAGCTTTGCTTTCAAAGTCTTATGGGTTGGGTTTGCAGCTCAGCTTTAAATTGATCTGAATTCCAAGTACCATTTGTCAGTTTAATTTCCTTTTATGCTCAATGTTATTTGCTGACTCACTCAAGAAAAATAAATTGATGTGAGCAAAAACATAATCTTCTTTAACTACAGCAGGTGGAAGGACTGTGGAGGTTTATCTGCAACTACAGTAGTGTTGTTCACCTCATTCTGAGGGGACAGCTGCCACAAACTTGACCTCTCAGAACACATTTTCTTTTTTTACCTCCCCTTTTTCTCTGGGTTTGAATATTAACTTTTGAGGTAATTTCAGTGGAGGACATGTACAGAAGATATACAACCCAGTTCATCATCTGACTGCAAGGCTGTTTGCCTGCTACTGTGATTTATTATGATCAGGAGTAATCAGACAGGAGACAAATTAATCAGTTGCAGGTTTAAATAGTGTGGAGTTTTGGTCTTGGTTTTTTGGGGGGAGGTGTAGCTGTGTGTTTTGTTTTGTGTGGTGTGGTTTTTCCTTGTTCTCTTGCAAGTGTATTTTTCCTCTGAACTTCATCAGCTGCAGTGAGATCATTGCTGGTATCAGATGACTTATTTACACATTGTCCCAGTAATCAAACTGAATTATTTCTACTGACTTCCATAGCTTGGAATAAGAAAACATGGCATTTACAATACAAGGCTATTATAGGGGAATATGAAATACCTCTAAAGCAAATTAATTTAAAGTAATACCCACCCCTCCACACTTGCTTTTGTAAACCTTATATATGTTTATTGAAAGCCTTATTTTTACACCAATATCATGAACTGCCCTGAATATGAAATGCATTAGAACTGGAATGCCAGCTGATGTCAGGGTCTGTCTGTGGTTGTGATGGAGCTGAATTTTAACATGCTTGGTTTCTTCCCCAGGTGCAGCAGCTGCTGCAGTGATGTCCAGTTCTAAAGTAACCACAGTGCTGAGACCAGCCTCCCAGTTGCCAAATGCAGCTGCAGCCCAGCCAGCAGTTCAGCACATCATCCACCAGCCAATCCAGGTAGGTAGCAGCCAGGCAGCTCTGCACATCACTGACCTCCAAACCCTTCCTGGCACTCAGCTGTAATGTATAACCTCCATTTATTTGTGTGCAGCTGCTGTCAGCTCTCTTCCAGCTCTATTTGCTGTATTTCCTTCATAGACTTGGTGGGTTTTAATCTGGCTCCAAAGTACTTAGAAACTGGGAAGACAATTTCATTCAGACACACTCAAATTTTAAAGACTGAAAGATCCAGTACAATGTGCTGGTGTTAATTTATTGTTCAGTATATTAATTGATGTAGAATTTTTGAAATCTCACTATAATATGCTTCTGTATATCTTGGCTTTTGTACCTGTATAAGGAGAAGATGGTAGATCTTGTCTCCTATAGCAGTGCTAGTGTTCAGCCCCAGGACAGAGGGTTAAACATCTTCCCACTGTGCTTTCACTTAGGATCCCAATCACCTCTAACTTTGTGTGTACTGGAATTTCCTGTCTTTTCATTTTGAAGGGAACTGACCTTTGAGGTTTTTCCTAAAGACCTTCATGTTAACTTTGTTACTTCCTGGTTCCTGTCTTGTATGTGTGTTGAAAACCAGGACAGTTCTGCTTAAGAGCTTGCAGATAATACAGGAAGACTGGAAGTGTCTCAGAATGCCAAAACTTAGTGATGAGGTGCAGGGAAACCAGTGTTAATCAAGTAATTCCTAGTTGTTCTCTAAACTGCAGAATTTCCTTTTTGAATGTTCTGAATGTTCTCTCTTTGATGCTTCTTTTTTTTTTTTAACAGTCACGTCCTCCTGTGACAACTTCAAGCACTATTCCTCCTGCAGTGGTGGCAACTGTCTCAGCCACGAGAGCTCAGTCCCCTGTTATAACCACAACAGCAGCACATGCCACAGAGTCAACTCTCAGGTAAAACCTACAGAAATGTATATGTATCTGTATTTGACAGAAATTGCAGCAAGGGGAAATGTTAATCAGCCTGAGCTGATAATCTTTACTTTTGGGGGGATATAAAATGAAAATAGTAATGCTTTTGCACAGTGCAAATCCTTGAAGTTCTGTGAATAAAAATGGGTATAAGCATGAACTTAGAGACATTTATAAGGGTAAAAGGGCTTTATAAGGGCTCTGTGTTATGGGAAGGAAGGACCTTGAGGAATCATTTGTGGACCGCGGAGTTTGTGTTGCAGGAACTTGTGGGTATTTGGCCTATATTTTTTATGAAGACACAGTGAAAAGTGACATATGAATGCTGAAAGGAAGTTTAACTGATAAGAGTTATGATAACTCCTGGCTGGGTGCACAGAGCAGATGAGGACAGAACAGTGTAGCTCAAATTCCTTATGTTGCTTTGCCACGTGATTGACAGCAGCGCTGCTGTCACCAGGGAGGGCACTGAGGCCTGATGTGTGTGCCTGTATTGTATGTCCCCCACTCAGTCTCCAGAAGGTTCCCTTGATGAGTTCTTGTCTTGCCCTGCAGCCGCCCCACACTGTCCATCCAGCAGCACCCGCCCTCAGCAGCCATCAGCATCCAGCGGCCGGCGCAGCCGCGGGACACGGCCACGCGCATCACGCTGCCCTCGCACCCTGCCATCGGCACCCAGAAACCACAGCTCCACACCATGGCCCAGGTAGGCCAGCACAGCACCTCCTGCTGCTGCTTGAGGCTTCTTTAGAGCCTGCAGGCTGAGATTACACTTTGGAGAAGAGTTAGTATGAGTTAATAATTAATGTTCTGTACAGTCGGGCAAGGTGATTGCATACTAACTAAAGATGTTAAATAAATGTAGTAGTCTTCTAACTTTAAGATTTTTTTTTTTCATAGAAAACCATTTTCAGTACTGGTACTCCAGTGGCAGCAGCAACTGTGGCACCTATTTTGGCAACAAATACCATTGCTTCAGCAACCACAGCTGGTGAGTATTTATAAGGCTGTTGTGGGAGCATCATGAGGGATGGGGTTTGTTGCTTTTTGTTGGCTTTCTTTGAATTTAGAACCCAGTCATTTCTGAGCAAATATTTTTTCATAATAAAGACTACATTTGGAGGTGCATGGCTTTAGGAGTGCAATTACTGTGTTCTTCAGGGAGGTTGGTTTGGCAGTTTTGCCCTCTTTGGGATATGGTTACACTGGCATGGTAGGGCTCCATAGAAAGATCTCCTGTTAAGTTTGGTTTTTTCCTTCAGGTTCTGTATCTCACACCCAAGCGCCTACAAGCACCATTGTTACCATGACAATGCCCTCCCATTCTTCCCATGCTACAGCTGTCACAACCTCAAACATCCCAGTTGGTGAGTGATTTCAGTTCTCAGAAAAATGTGTAACTCGTGCTTCAGTTTTTCTCTGCATGCTGGAAGTGTTTGTGCATGTTAGCAAATTAAGGAGGGAAAGAAAATCAGTTTGTGCTGGGAGAAACCAATTAACAGGTCTAGTATTCTAATTTTTTTTAATATCGGGAAAAAAGGTTCTAGGAGGAGCAGGTAATAAAATGGCTTATTTACTTTCTCTGTTGAATTTTTAGACAAACTTGGGCCTTTTGGCATTTCAAACCTGCATTGGACACTCTAAAAGTTTTAAGTGCTTGGTGATAGACTATGGCTTTCATAGTTGATTTTGTAAGTTACTTCATGTGCTTCTTGAAGTGTAAGGTGTAGCCTAGCTGGATTTGATTAGTGTGTTCACTTGAATGTAAAACACAAAGGCCCAAAGGTGGGAACTTTATTTGCCTGGATGCCTGTGGAATGTGCCTGAGATGTTTCCTACAGAGCTGCATAAGTTTCCTTTTGTTCATCTGTTTTCTTGCTGACAGCCTTTCCTTTGAAATCTTGTAATCTCTTCTCCAGCCATAAATTTCCAAGGACTGAAATTGTATCTTATACATCAGTGTTTCTTGTAAAGCTCTTGTAGGTGTTTTCTTCCTTTTCATGGCCTCTGTCCACAGACACTTGTCTGCCTTGGGCTGATTTCCAATGTTCTTGTTCTTGACATCAGAATGGTTTGGGCTGATCCTAAAAAAAATAACTTAATCTGAGCACTGAAGTGACTTTGTTAACCAGTATCATTTATATAAGTATTTAGAATATCCATCCATTCTGATATAAATTGATGAGAAATGCTTTGTTCTCCTTTTTCTTTTGGCTTGTTGTGGGTAGGAAATCATTTGTGGGTAGAGTAGGTTGTTCTGGGTTGAGAGGGAAGGGAGTGGAGTTGGTTGTTTTGTTTGACAAGGTTATTGATCTTGCTTTGCAGTGTTCACTAGCCTTTCCTTTGACTGTCAGTTGATGACATGTTTGTTTTCTTGCAGCTAAAGTGGTTCCCCAGCAAATCACCCACACTTCTCCCCGGATCCAGTCTGACTACACAGCAGAGAGGAGTAACCTCATACCTCTGTCCAGCCACCGGGCATCTCCCAACCCAGTGGCCATGGAAACCAGAAATGACAACAGGTGAGCAGAACCAACACCTTCACCCATGAGAGAGAGAGTGTGAGTGAGGTGTGAGTGCCCTGTTCTGCTGTGGTGGAAATAACACTGTAAAAACTGAGGGGGAGGATGGGATTTGGTAGTTCAGGGAGTGCTAAAGGACACTGAGGGTTACCTGTTGAACTCTGTGTAACACTTGCTCTCTTTGATGCCTGTAGGCAGTCGGTGCCTGTCCAGTTCCAGTATTTCTTACCCACCTACCCCCCCTCTGCCTACCCTCTGACTGCCCACACCTACACCCCCATCACCAGCTCCGTGTCCACCATCCGCCAGTACCCAGGTAAGCCCAGCTTGGGGTGGCAGCCTCGGGGCTTTGTTGAGCTTGCAGCTTCTGAATGTGCTCTAGTGATAGAAGGAACTAAAAGGATTGTGCTTGACTCTGACAATTAGTCACAAAAAGTCTCTGATGATTTGTTGTTTTTTTAGGAGTTTCGTATTTGATATCTCAAAGGCTCCACTTATAGACTTTTACTTGTCTATAAGTAAAAGTTTTGAGTCTACAAATTAAAACAGTTTGGCTCCTCCAAACCAAGCCAACTCTTTGGTGCATCTTCATTCCCTGGTGTTCTGATAAGCTTTTTTAATATCTTTTCATGTGAATGTACAGTTTGAGATAGAAACCTGAACCAAAAAGGGAGAAATTAATTTGCATTGCACACTTGCATTAGTGTTCTGTTTGGAAAAATGGAGCAATTAATGTATTTGAACAGTCACAGTAATTAGCAGTCAAAAAATTATGCACAACCCAAGCTTATGTGATTCTGACAAAATTTGGAGCACTTTTACCTTACCAGGTTGTTTAGGGCTGTTCTGTATCATATTCCACTATCCAGATTGCAAGAACATGCACAATGTGGATTTTCATGGAATATCTGTGTCTGCTGACAGCATGATTCCTGTGAGCAGTACAGAGGAAATTTAGAAGGACTGGGAGGTGGCAAAGCCCATTTGTTGAACAGGAAAGTGTAGAATCACTGGGTTCTTTAGGTTGAGAAGGACCTTTAAGATTATCAAATCTAACCATTAATCCAGCACTCCTAAAGGCACCATGAAACCATTTTCCCAAGTGACACATTTTTAAATACTGCCAGGGTTGGGGACTTCACCACTTCCCTGAGCAGCCTCTGTCAGGGCTTAACAACCCTTT
Organism: Melozone crissalis; assembly: GCF_028551555.1. Taxonomy (NCBI): domain Eukaryota; kingdom Metazoa; phylum Chordata; class Aves; order Passeriformes; family Passerellidae; genus Melozone; species Melozone crissalis. The sequence goes on from NW_026535812.1 coordinate 4,309,764, forward strand.
ATGTGAAGAATTTTTTCCTAATATCCAAGCTAAACCTTCCCTGACAGAACATAATTGCACACAGTCAGGGATTCCAGTTCTGGAGGGATATTGGGGTGCTGGTAGGCTAATGGTCATTTTTGTAAATGCATATATATATTCTTCATCAGGAGCTCATTGACAGAGACATTTTACATAATTAACTTGTTAAATTGACTTGAAGAATCCATGGAAGGTATTAATTATGGCAGCTGGTGGTGGCAACTTAAAAAATTCAGGGTATGAGGAGGAAGGTGCACCTATGCTGAGCACAGCTGGGTGAGGGTACAGAGGATTTCAGAAGAGACTTTTTAAAAGATCACTGAGATAAGGAGAATTAGTGCAGAATTTTGGTTTACCAAATGCTGGTTGTGTTTTATTTAATATCCTAAAAGGATTTTGTTGGATAGAAAGTTTTGCAACAACAGTGTTTTGACTAAGAGAATAAATGTGCCACGCTTTATACAGAGCCATTTTCAGGGACCTGGTTTCAGTTTTTGATGCCTGTTTTTAGAGTGTCTTGTCAGCACAAGAACTTGATGGAAATCCTGTGACAATGATAAAACCAGCTTGTTCTGCATTGTTAGCAATCAAGGCCATTGTTGGCAAGTTCACACTTGCATTCTGTATGTGGCTGCAGAAATCCTGGTGCAGCTCTGCAGAGCCTGGAAATCTGGAGATCCAGGGTCTGCAAGTGGCCCAAAAATATTAAAGTGCTGTAATGCACTGTATAGTGGATCTGAAAAGGTGGAATCAGTTGTTTAGAGCTGTGAATTTATTTAAATGATTGAGCTACTTAGAGCAGGTGTATTGTTGGGAACATTGTTCTGCCACTGAAATATAATTATGTTCATTTGAGCTGTGGGATCCAGCCTATAACTGGATCCCTGTTCTATCTGGCCTGTTCTGAGGCCAGATAAGGTTGTGTTCAACTTCAGAGTCGAGTCAGCTTCAGAGCACAATAAATTACTTAGGTTTCTGATTACTTTTAATCTATTTTTTAAGGAGGGAAAAATGCCAAGTGTTGGTACTTACAAGCACTGTAAAATACGATAGTGGGCAAAAATAGAGCACAGCATTCTGAGACTGTAATTTGAGTCTGCCTAAAAGCAGAGTTAAACTGCTCTTTTCTCTTGCTGCAATTAGAAATAAAAAATTGAATTAAAATCAACAGTAATTAATTCCTCTGGCAGACAATCTCCCCTACTCTCATATTTACTACTGCAACAAGCAGACGGGCAAATTAATTTTTCAAAGCAAAAAATAATCTTTGAAAAGTTGTGTTTGAGCAGGAGGCGGGAGGGGGAGCTGAGGTGGTGACCTGCTGCTGAGGTGTGTGTGCTGCTCCAGTTTCAGCCCAGGCACCCAACTCGGCCATCACGGCTCAGACTGGTGTGGGAGTGGCCTCCACCGTGCACCTGAACCCCATGCAGCTGATGACAGTGGATGCATCTCATGCCCGGCACATCCAGGGCATCCAGCCTGCCCCCATCAGTGCCCAGGGCATCCAGCCTGCCCCCATCAGTGCCCAGGGCATCCAGCCAGCGCCCATTGGCACCCAGGGACTGCACCCTGCTGCACCCATGGGCGCCCAGGGGCTGCAGCCAGCGCCCATCGGGGCCCAGCAGCCACCGGGAGACACCAAAACCTCAGGTAAGAGCAACCAGCTGAGTCCTCACTTCAGAGTGAGACAAAGCAGCTGAGCTGCTGTCCTGCACATCTGGCTGTGACTGATGATGTTGTTACAGTCTCTGTGGTCCAGATGTGGACACTGAATACATCCATGCACATACTCTCCCAGCAAATGCTTGTTGGCTGTTTCTGAAGTGATTTATTTTTAAAGCATGCTTGGGGGAGCGTGTGGGTAGCCTTGCATGGGTTACTTCAGTGGAAAACTCTGGTAGTGCCTGAGCTTAAACAAATGCCTTCAGTAAGGCCTTGTAGCAAAAGTAATTTACCAGTGAGTGATGTTCTCTGGCTGTGCATCAGATCCCAGGAGCAATTAGAGTACAGCCAGGTACCTTCTGCTGTTGGTAACCTGATCTTGAGCTGTGACAGAAACCATCTTTCATTGTAAGTGATTGGTCTGACGAAGCCCCAGGAATTTACAGGAGGAATGGGAGATGACATCCAAGAGAATGAGCTGATGCATTGCTGGCAGGCACTGCACAGGGACTTCCTGGCTGTCCACATGCTCTGCATCCCTGAGTTGGCCAGACAGGCCAACACAGCTGATGTCACTTAGAGCTCACATGTGTTGCCACATGGGCTCTGCCAGAAGTGTTGCTCTGTTGACCCAGTTGTGTTGGTGATCTCCCTAGTGATTTCTGCATTTTCCTTGTCTTCTGGAGAAGATTATTTCTCTAGAAGTGGTTGTTAGGCAGGAAGTATTTTCCTTCTTCCCTGCAGAAGGTTCAGTGATCAGATTGCTCGTGGCAAAGGCACTGCTTACAAAGGAGACTGAAAGAACTGCAGTTAAGAGACTGAGGGACTCAGAAAATGGACATTTGCTCTGCAGACACCTGCTTTGTCATCGCATTCCCTTAAGTAACTGCTGCTTTCCCCTCTCTGTTTTTGTCTCTGCCGTGTCCATGTCCATCCTTCCCAGCAGTAGTCTTGGCAGATGGAGCCACCATTGTAGCCAATCCTATTAGCAGCACATTCAACACTGCATCTGCAGCAACCACAGTTGTGCAAACCCACAACCAGAGTGCCAGTGCCAGTGCTCCGGCCCAGGGCTCCTCGCCACGGCCCAGCATCCTCCGCAAGAAACCGGCCACGGACGGGTGAGTGCAGCTGGGGGTGACACGTGGTGACACTTCTGTGCAACCCACCCAGCCAAATGGGCTCATTTCAGTGGAGATAAGCAGTACTCCAGCAGATTATTCAGTCAGCAATGGTTATAAGTAACCTGCTGATCAGTGAAACAATGATTTTCCTCCCCCAGGGCAGGATATAGTTTTCTGTAGTGTCAGTAATAAAATGAGAAGGACAGTTTGTCCCCTAGGTCTTGAAAGTGACTTTTTGAGACAAAGTGGATTTGAGGCTTTCTTGCTTAGTGTGATAAGAAGGAGGAGTTCATAGTCTACTAAAATTAGAATTGGGTGCTTTTTCTTCAGTGCTTTTCTTGGAAGAATATGTGGATGAGTGGAAAGGATAGGATTAGTACCCTGCTGTGAAATCTGATTAGGAAAAAGGGAGGGAGTAACTTAAACTCTTAAAATATTTTATGTTGCCTGTCTATTTTTAAATGCCTTAATAAAGAGGCAAGAGACAGCTTTAGAATTAACAATGCATTTCTTCCCAGCTAGCAACTGAAAATGTGTGGCACTAATGTGTCCTGTGAGATTGAAATTGCATACTTTTCATGTGGGTGGAAACCTTTTTTAAGGCAGAGAAGCTGTAGGCTGTAAAACAGAAAGAGAAGTTAAAGAGTCAGGTAGATCACTAAAGACTGTTTCAAATTGTTGATTATTTTGGATAACAGTTTGACTTTTGGTTCCACGGGAGACTGAATAGTGTCTAAAAGACCTTTATCAGCCTTATCAGCCTAATATCCACACTCAGGCTTTGAGGTCCTGCAGTCAGGCTCTGACAGTCAGGTCCAGCTAAAGGAGGCAGATGCCCATGTGAGCCCTGTTTAGCTCCAGATGATTTGCTCAGTCTTGAAGCAGCAGTGACATGGCCAGACCCCTTTGTCCACTGCTGGAGCCTGGCAGTTGCAGCAAAGTGTTCCCGCTGAAGGGATGAAAGTAAAGCTGGCATTCTTGGAGAAGCCCTAAATTGGGTGACTAGGCCAGAGCAACTTATCTTTTATTTTAAAAGAAAATAAATTAGCTAATTTGAAAAGTAAAATGAGACTCTTTGTGTAGTGAATTGATTACACTGAAGACAGAGAGCTGTGCCACAGCCATAACTCCTGTCCTGGTTTAAGAGAGGGGATTTCTTTGCTCTCAGGGGTGTTTGTCTTTGCACAGGGAGGTGGGAATCCTAGATCTGTCTGTCTCTTTCAGGCTGGCAGTCCGGAAAAGTTTAATTCCCCCTCAGCCACCTGAAGTGGCCAGCACACGTGTGGAGAGCACGATGCGAAGCACGTCTGGGTCACCAAGGCCTGCTGGGTAAGACTTCAGGGAACAGCCACCTGCACCATAATAGTTGCATTATATTTATTTGAGTTGTATTCTTTGGCTATTGGCACTTTTCTTTCTTTTGGGAAACAATCTATTTTGAATTTGTGACAAACTCAAACAGATTTGACAAGTTCTGCTGTTTGTGAAGCTGAGGAAATTACATTTAAAAGCTGTGGTGATGAGCTTTCACAGAAACAAACAAAAGCCCTCCACTAGTGTAAGGGCAGATAGGCCTCAAAACTTTTTTCTATAGTACTTGAAAATTCATTCTGAGGAAAGGTAGATGCAACTTCTGCCCTGCTTCACTTGAGTTCAGTGGCTTTACAATTTGTTGTTTTATAACTGTAAGCCACAGTGGGAGCTCCTGCAGAGGATGAGGCCAGTACAGTTGTGGGTAAAAGTTCCTCTTGGCTGCATTGTAGAACTGTTTTAATCCTTAACAATTATTTTGAAGTTACCTGGAATTAGTAATGAGATTTGTTTGTCACAGTGAATGGAAAAAAGTAGTATCTGTAATCAATACAGATAGAAAGATTAGATTAAACTGTAATCAATACAGATTGGAAAGGGAGAGGAGGAGGAAATATAACTGAGATTAAGCCTTCTCCTGTTGTTAAATAGTTTACTGCACCAGGTGGGTGCAGGAAAAACTGAATAATCTGACTGCAGTTTGGCTCATTCCTTTTGTGCTGGGTGCTCCCAACCGAGATACACTTCACTTCATTTCTCTTTGCTTTTATTTGTGCTCCAGGGGCAAGCCAAAGCCTGAAATCCACGTGTCCATGGCCACCCCAGTGCCTGTGTCTATGGAGGCAGTGTGTAACCAAGGGGGTGAGCAGCCCACCATCACGGTGCCCCCGAGCTCCCAGCAGCCTCCCTCTGCCATCCCCACCATCATTGCAGCTGCCAGCCCCACGTCCCAGCCTGCAGCAGCCCTGCCCACCATCCCAGGAGCTGTGGCAGCTGCCCCACCCACCTCCACCACCATCGTGGCAGCTCCTGCTCCTCCATCCACCATGAGTGGGGCCCTGTCAGCAGTGCTGGGCCCTGTGGTACCAGAGATCAAAATCAAAGAGGAAATGGAGCCCATGGACATCATGCGGCCGGTATCTGGTACGTGCCTGGGAATCATCAGGTTGCTCTTTTTGGTTTTGAGACAGTGGAGGGATTAGGAGGGTTTTTCAACAGTTTCATCTTGAAAATGGAAGGACATCTCTTCCACGGTAGCACAGAGCACCACAGTTCCCATAAGATCTTTCTTGCCTTTTTCCTAACCTCCCATGAATCCACTTCTTATTGTGGCTGCTTTGTTCATGTTCAAATGATCCAACTCCAAAGAGTCTTTGTGAATTCCTTGCCTAAAATGCTCATGCTCAGAAGTGGTACCAACATATTATGGAAGAGCTCAGTTGAATTCAGTTTGTTTACAAATCCTATTGTTCAGGTCCAGTGGCCTTTCTTGTATGTGAGGAATTCATGGCTAGAGTAGGATTTCCTAGGGCCCTCATGTGATTCATGCATATTTTTCTCTCAAAATGTTCATTATATTGCCTTACTTTTCCAGCTTGGCCATAGTTGCTATCAAATTGCATGGTCAGTAAATTCAGATCCTTACAGATCTTACTATCTTACTGGGCACTGTATAGTGACAAAGTGACAGGAATGCATCCCACATTCATGGGTTTCAGAGTTCAGGCTTAGTTTCTCCTTGGAGCTGTGTGTTGTCCTGTGAGAAAGCAGCTCCTTGCTGCAGATGTGTCTGGAGCATGGGCAGATAGCATTAAGCTCTTTGGGGCCCTTTTGTCTCTTCCTGGCATTTGTGGCCAAATTGTCCAGGGATTCCATCCCAGAAATTTTGTGCTGCAGCCTTAGTCATGGCTGATTGTCCTTCCAAGTTCAGGGAGTGTTCCCTCAGATGGCCTGCCATGCTGCTGCCAGCTGCACAGGTGTGTTGGTTGGTGCAGTGACCTGCTGAGCAGTGCTGAGGGCTTGGCAGTACAAGCAGACCCCTGCAAGCAGAGTGCTGCAGTCCTGCTTTGATTCCATCTGATTCTCCTCTCATGAGAGAGTAGGGATTTTCTTACTGTGACAGTGACCTGTGCTGGTGTACATACAGAGGGGTTTTTACAGTAACACAGAGAGATGTTAGCATGACTCCTTTTTGTAACATTGAACATAAGCTTCAAATATGAAGCAACTGAGGGACAATTAGCTCTGCTCTCATTCTTTATGTATATGAGACACTAAAGACTTTAGCTTATAGGCTTGTCCTAATAATTACTGCTGGCTTAATATCTGGCCTGTTGGTGTACATCACACCCCTCACACTGTGCTCAAACAGGACCTGCTGTTGGAGGTAGTGTTCAAACAGTGCCTTATCTTCCCACTGCTGATGGTTGGGTTCTTCTTTCTTCCTCTCAGCAGTCCCTCCCTTGACTACAAGTACTGTGTCTCCATCTTTGGCACTGCTGGCCAACAATCTTTCCATGCCTCCAAGTGATTTGCCACCTGGTGCCTCCCCAAGGAAGAAACCCCGTAAGCAGCAGCATGTCATCTCCACAGAGGAAGGGGACATGATGGAAACAAACAGCACTGATGATGAGAAGTCCACTGCCAAAAGTTTGCTGGTGAAGGCAGAGAAGCGAAAGTCTCCTCCAAAGGAGTATATAGGTAATGACATCTCTGATGTCTTTGTTATTCAATATTTTCTCTTCTGTTTGTTTCTCAGAGAACATGGTCTGTCACATTCCTACTTCCTAAATATGAGTAATAGAGAATCCATTTATCTGTTCCTCACCACTTTTTGGATAGTGTGGTAGTGTTCACAGGGGTCCCAGGATGAGGGAAGAGATGAGAATCTTGACTCCATGTTTCAGAAAGCTGATTTAATATTTTATTATATATATTATATTAAAAGAAAATGATATGTTAGAACTATACTAAAAGGATAGAAGAAAGGATTTCATCAGAAGGCAGGAAAGGGAAAGGGAAGGAAATCTTGTGACTGACCAGAGAGTCGGAGCCAGCTGGACTGTGATTGGCCATTAATTAAAAACAACCACATGAGACCAATCAAAGATGCACCTGTTGCATTCCACAGCAGCAGATAATTATTGTTTACATTTAATTTCTGAGGCCTCTCAGCTTCTCAGAAGACAAGATCCTAACAAAAGGATTTTTCTTAAAATATGTCCATGACATTATAGGGCTGGGAAAATGTCAGGCAAAATGAATTTTCTCAACCCACATTGTGTATGAGGCAGCACTTACTGACCTGCTGCTGGCGTTCTTGAGGATGCCAGCCTGCTTTCACTCCTGATGATAATGCAGTTGTGGCTCCTTTTGCAGATGAGGAGGGTGTGAGATACGTCCCCGTGCGGCCCCGGCCGCCCATCACGCTGCTGCGGCACTACCGCAACCCCTGGAAAGCCGCGTACCACCACTTCCAGAGGTACAGCGACGTCCGCGTCAAAGGTCAGTGTGGGCAGGGAGCACGGTGAGGGAAGGAGGCTGCACTGTCAGCTCTGCCTCTGTACATGAAAACATGCTCTGGTTATTGATTTATCTGCCTTTGTGCAGTGATACAAACATGCTCACAAAAGGTATCCTCATGAAAGTGATGTGCTGTAGTGATAGGCCACGGCTACGTGTTCTCATCGGCCACCTAACACTTGCCAGTTAATCACAGACATTCTGTATTTAGTGTAACTTGTCAAGTAACAAAAATGGTCTTTTAAAGAAGACTTTTTTACCTAATACAAGGAAATCAGAGATCAGATACTGTCTTCCAGACTTTTCAGCTAGCATTAGAATTTCTAAGCAGACTGTGTTTTCACAACTCTGCAAATACATCTAGGAGAGAGTAGAAGTTGTACAAGATGTACCATGAACTTGTTTGTGCCAGGTGTTTGAAACATTGAGCACTACATTGTTTAAATTAGAAAAAAAAAATGGGTTATGATATCATCTTTCTGAAAGTACAGATAACCTGTTAGTCAGAGCAGCAGTCAGGTTCATGGCAGATGGGAAGTCACTTCCCTGTCTGAATCAAAAAGCTGCTCATTGTCATTTATTAGGTTGTAGGGGGAGCCGAACTTGGGTTATTGTTTGAGAGGAGAGGCCTGGCCAACTCCTGAAAGTTAACTCCTGTATTCTTGTGTTTCCTGGTGACAGAAGAGAAGAAGGCCATGCTGCAGGAGATTGCCAATCAGAAGGGTGTGTCCTGTCGTGCACAAGGCTGGAAGGTCCATCTCTGTGCAGCACAGCTACTACAGCTGGTAGGTGCATGGGCCTTGGAGCTTCCTGAACATGGGGGAACACAAAGCTGTGTAAGGCAGGAAGACATTCTGACAAACTCAGTACACTGAGTTAACCCTAAAGGAGCTGGTGTATAGTGCCCAAAGGGAGTGGGACATGCTTTCCCCTTTCTCAGAAATGTGGCATTAAGTGGCTTGGAAACTTGGAGTGTTGGTTTTGATCCAGACATAAGAGCTGATGTATTTTGTACAGATGATCAAAACTGGCAACTCCCTCCTGCTGATGCACAGGTCTGAAGAAGCGTCTGTTTGGGATGGTGCGGCTGATCTGAGGAGGCAGCACTGATCCACATTCCTGGATGCTTCTGTTTCAGGTTGGGGGTGAGGTAGGTGCTCTGCATTTTAGCACCAAACTCCCCAAAACCTCTGCATTCCTGGAATAGTATTGTGAGCAGTAGGGGAAGCAGTTGTGGTAGGATCCATGTTTCTTCAGAAGAGGAGCAATCCTGTAAATAGGATGTTAAAAGGAATGATAGTGCCACATTTTGTCAGAGGCTCCATCTTCTGAATCACTGACAAGAGCAGCTGAGAGGGGAATGGATTGTCACTGTTTCTGTGTAGTTTTGGTAACATGGGCAAGTGTTTGCCAGCTTGGCAGTGACCCTTCTCATGAAGGGCTGATGTCTTTTAGACAAACCTGGAGCACGATGTGTATGAGAGACTGACTGCCCTGCAGGAGGGACTCATTCCTAAGAAAAAGGCAGCAACTGATGATGACCTGCATCGAATCAATGAACTGATACAGGTAGGTCCTGTGGCCAAAACCCAAAACCATACCCTTGGTTACAAGGCATCCTGCTGCTGTTAGCAAAAGCTAAAGCTGACATAAAAACCCCCATGTGGGTTCACTGCCTGTGTCATCAGTTACAAGAGCACAGGTAGGGAAATGGGAAGGCATTCTGTGGTTAATAACCAGTGTTTCCTTTCAGGGGAACATGCAGAGGTGTAAACTCGTGATGGATCAAATCAATGAAGCTCGAGACTCCATGCTAAAGGTCTTGGATCACAAGGATCGTGTTTTGAAGCTTCTAAACAAGAATGGAACTGTCAAGAAAGTGTCCAAATTGAAGCGAAAGGAGAAGGTTTGAACGCAGACTAATGACTTTGGAAATGGAGAACGTGTACAGAACGGAGCTGAACCTTTTTGTAGTTTGGGTTTATTTTTAAGCAGAGCATCGGAATAAAAAAAGGATGAGTTTAGGGAACAGATGGACACGTGAAGCCTGGTGACCTGAAGGGATTGTCCTTGATCTTGTCATGATGAACAAAGATTTCTCTCAGGCTCATCCCTTTTTAAAGTCTTTCCAGTCCCACTGTTTAACTCCTGATGTGTCAGGTTTGGAGACACGTGTAAGGCAGGAGGTTGTGCAGGGGACTCCAGGAGGCTGACACACAGCTATGGACCCAGAGAGCAGCCAAGCTTCCAGCAGTGGAAATGGCACCTCTTTCAGTTACCCCATTCAGTTCTCATTCTGACCTTCCAGTGTCTCAAGCAGCCTTCTTACACCAGTGCCACTGCACTATAGGGGATCTGCCACAAAGAATCTCCAACAGCTCAGAAGCCCTAGCTGTCAAGATTAAGTAAAAAATTTAAAAAAAAAAAAGAAGGGGGGAGGGGGGAAAATAATTTCCAAGTGATATTGTAGTGTCTGTGTCTGTGTTGGTGCTCTGGGATATTTGTGTTGAGGTACCTCTTGTAAGAGGTGCTGTAGCTGGTGTAATGTTAATTGTACGTACCACATACATCCTGAAAACATGAATAAAGGAATTGGAGGGTTTTGTATGTGAGCAGTTCGTGTACCTTTGTGCCAGTGAAACTCTTCAAGCTGTAAACTTGAAAACAAGCTTTGGAAGGAGCCTGAGAGGAAGAGAACATGTTGGGAACCAGCCAGCACCCTGTGCTGTGGAGGGTAAGTAATGCAGTTCAGGTCCTAAAGATGAAATATGGGTTATCCCCCATGCACTTGTGCATTTAACCTTCATATTTTAGAGAAATTGCTAAATCAGTTCATTTTTAGTCACCTCAGCAGGAAACTTCAGTGTCATGAACTAACTGTTAAGAATATATTCTTTTGCTCCTCCAGTTGTAGTGCTGTTACCTTGCCTTTATTGAGAACTGAATTCTTTCAGCACTTATATTAAAAATAGATTTAATTCTTATTTCCTGATTTTTATAATTAGAGAAGTAAGTAGCATGTCCATATTCACACTGGTTTTGTGTTTTTAACACATGCAAACCAAGTTTATTTCAGCTTTTGGTGGTAGTCTTTCATATTACCTTGATTTTGCTCATTCAAATGAAACTACTTCCATTGTAAGATACAATTCTAATATAATGATATTGTAACTTTGATATTAGGAAAGTTACAGTAGTTCTGTGTGTGTGTGTTGAAATTAAAAGCAGAGGTAAGACCAGAAAAGGTGGGAATTAAACTTCTGCTATCACCTCACATTTCTTGTGCTCCAAGAACAGGAAAGCATGCACAACTGGTGAAATATTTGTTTGATGTTGCCAAGGCAATAAAACAGCACTGACACTCCCAGGTTCCTAAGGACTCCACAAGAAGCTCTGTGGTGATTATGAAGTGGACTTTTGTCAGGTTGGGAAGTGTTTCATATCTTGGCAAAGGGGTTTGAGGTGCAATCCAAGGCATTACCAGCAGAGTGAGGTATGTGGGGGGAAGAGGGGAGGGAAGGATTATTTTAAACACTGCAGAAGTTAGGAACTCCCTCTTCATGTGTTATTCTGGGTATTCTCACCCAATTCTTTGTAACCTTTGTTTTCCTGAGTTGCTATTTAGGGACTTAAAAGGATGATGCTATTCTGTAACCTTAGAACGGCAATAATTACAGTGCTGCTCTTCTGCTGTGGAAACCGTGTAGATTATGTAATGTTGAAGGCCAGGAGCAAACTGTAGAAGGTGTCCCAGCCCACAGCAGGGGGTGGAACACGACAAGCTTGAAGGTCCTTTCCTACCAAACCATTCTGTAGGAGACAGCAAGATCCACTGACATTGAACCAAATTTCTCCAGCTCATGATTTTTGTCTCTTCTTTATTGCTTAAGCTTTGGCCAGAAATGGCATACATTCCATTTTGCAGTCTTGAAAGGGTTCAGCCAGTTTGTGTGTTGGGGTTGGATGTGCACTGTGGGTACAATGGGCTATGCAAAGCTTGCTCTTCATCGTGCCCAGGTGTTTTACCGGTGTTGTCAGAAGGGAATCGGGAATGGGCGCTGTGGTTTTCTCTTATCCCAACCCTTATGGACCTCACACAGCCACAACAGCCCAACCCTTGTCCCCTCCATCCAGTGACTCCAGACTGTGTGCTGCCAGAGAATTCCCTCAGGGTGAGAGAGGAAAACCTGTATTTCTACAAGCTGTCCCTAAACCCTTGACGAAGTAACCAATTCTCTACTTTGGTTTTTATGGTGCTATGAAGAAGGGCGGAGGCGGAAGGATCTGGGTGCGCCGTTGGCGGTTGGAAACACTAAAAGACTGATTTCTGCGTTGGTGCCGTTGTGCTATCTTGGCTCCTGCCCTAAATCCGTTACACACGGCTATAATTGAATCCGTTACACACGGGGGTATAATTAAAGCCGTCCCGGGAGCTCCCTCAGCGCTCCGGCCCGGCCGCCGCCCCGCTCTGCCCTCTCAGCGCCGGGCCGCACCAACGCTGCGGGCACCGAGGGGTGGAGAGACTCCCCCGCTTCCAGCCGCGCAATGGACGCTCCCCGCCCTGCACCCCTCCCCCTAATGTCGTCATCGCCCCTGCTGGCCAATGGCAGCGCGGCGCTGCTGCCGAGTGACGTCCCCGCCCCCGGAACTGTTTGTCGTCGCACGTGCGCTGCTCACGTGACGGGGAGGGCGCGGAAGCGCGCGTCTCTATGGTTTCTGCGTGGGGCAGAGCGCCCGCCCTGGGGCCTTGGCTGTGTTGGCGCCGCCGGGAGGCTGGCGGACTATGAGTGTCCGTCCCTCATTACCTCACGGCCGGGAGGAGGAGGAGGAGGAGGAGGCTGCCGGGATAGCGGCGGACCTGCCCGCGGCCTCGCTCCGGTCCTCCGGCCGCCCCGGGAAGCCCCGGCCGCGGCGGGCCCTGCCCGCTCCCCCGCCCGCCGGGCCCGCTTCTCCGGGGAGCCTCGCCCAGGCCCATGGCCCCATGAGGCGGCAGAAGGCTGCGGGGCAGCAGCGGCGGCGGCGGGGCTGAGGCGGAGGAGAAGCCGGGACGGGTGCAGGAGGTGGGTGACCCCGCCGGGGCCGTGAGGGAGGCGCGGGTGGAGGGGGCCCCGCCGTGCGCCCGCCCGCCCCGGGCTGGGGAGGCCGCAGGGGGGTCCCGCTCCGCGGCGCCCCCTGGCGGCCCCGGGGCCGCTCGGGGGGGTCGGGCCGGGGCACGGGGGGTCCCCGGGGTGTCCCCGGGCCGGGCCCGGCGGCGCCCGGGATCCCCCGAACAGCCCGCAAAGTTTTTGTGCAGCAGCCGGGGCTCGTCCCGCCGCCGCGGTGCCCCCGTGTGCCCCCGGCCCGCCCGCCGGGCGCTCCCGGGAAGCGGGGCTGGAGCCGAGCGGCCGCCTTTGTTAGGCCCCTGCTGCAGAGGAGCGGAGAAGAGAGGGAAGCTCCCCCCTGCCCCTGCCACGTCTCCGATCTTGAATCAAGTGTTGTGCTTCCAGATAAATAAATAATGATTTATCTTCCCCAATGCGGCTGAGCCGTCAGTGCTAACTGGGGAAGGCTCAGCACCCTCAAAGAGCCAGAGCGGTTTACTTTTAATAGGCAGTGAAGAATTTACACGGTCGCTTTGTCAAAGTTATGCTTTTCTTCTGCCTGGTTTCCTTCCTTTTTAGTTTTTTTTTTTTTTAATTTTATTATTATTGCAAAAGTACAGCTCAAAGAAAAAAATACCATTTTCCTTAGGTCATGTAAATTGTTCCTTATGGTCTTTGTAAAACCTTGCGGTGAGGATTCCTAAGCAGAGCAAGCACTGCGGGCATGCGAGGTGCACCCCTCAACACCCTTCCCATCAGTTCTGGTTCAGTTCAGAGTGCTGTGGCTCCTGCTGTGACCGATGAAACTTCACGAACAAAGTTTGCTGTCTTTGCACGTGCCGAGGAGGGAGGGAGTTGTCACAACCTGAATTTCAGTGCGTGTCACCCCTCACCCCCCAGCCCTGTTTGTGCTCTCAGCTTAGGAGGGTTGGAGGGCTGCTCTGGTGGTCACAGCAGTTCCCTGGTGCTGCTGAGTGTGACTTCAGTCCCCCGTGGTGTCCCCTGTGTTTCACGTGCCCCATTTGACAGCCTGGCTTTCTCTCCCCTGCATTCAGATCTCGCAGTGATGTTGGTGCTTAAGCTCCTGCCACTGACCTGTAATCCTCGCCTATCATGTTTGTTCATCTATGCCTGCACAGCCTTTCCTCCCTGTGTTTGTTCCGCCCCTTCTTGTGCTGCATGAGCTAATATTCTCATCTTTGCAGGCAAAACACTGCTCTGGGTTCTTGGGTTTTTTATACCATGCCTGTTTCCTGCTATTATCTCTTTCTGTGCTGGCTTCAGCTCTTCCTGTCATGCACATCTTGCCTGTCCCCCCTGCATGTTTATTTGGGAGCTGTATTCATTCACCTAGACCCAGAAAATAAACACATTCCAGTCTGTGGTCTGGAAAATAGTCTGTCGTTTAGAAAATGGTGGTTTCAGTGCTTTTAGCTCCTCTTTGATGTTGCCAGTGCCAAATCAAGGGCAGCAGCCCTGGGAGTCCAGCCCCAAAGGTGTCATTTGGGGCTGCTGTCACTCTCTAAGGAGCAGGGAAGGGAAATGCACTTTTTTGCCACTGGTGCAGGCATTGACTGAGGAGGAATGGGTGAGCAGGAGAAGCAGGGGATAGGGTGTATCTGTAGTCCCAAGTATTTTTTCCTTCAGTTTTCCCACAGTTTTGTTCTTTTTATGGGAAGTCTGGTGACAGTTTTTTGTGATGAGCCACCTATTAAAGTGTTCACTACCTTGGAAAGTGTGATTGCATGCAGGTTGTGTCCTTTCTCTCCCAACTATGTGTGAAACACCCATTCTGCTGAGCTGCCTTTAGTGCTGTGCTTGTCCTGTGCTTTGGAGGGTTTTCTCCCTCTGTTTTAGCAGAAGCAAGGAAGCAGCTGTTGGTTTTCCCCCTGTAACTCTGTGTGTAATGCTTTTCCCCCTCCCCACCCTCCGTGCCAGGGTTCTGCAGTGCTCAGGCAGCGAGTTTTGAAGCAGGATGGGAAAGAGACGCTGTGTTCCTCCACTTGAGCCCAAGCTGGCAGCTGGCTGTTGTGGGGTGAAGAAGCCCAAATTGTCTGGGAGTGGAACGCACAGTCATGGGAATCAGACCACAACTGCACCAAGCTCCAGTTCAGGTCCTCTTCAGAACCACCAGCACACAGATGGGAATAATGGAAGGGAGAACGTATCTGACTTGACTTTGGGCCCAGGAAATTCCCCAATTACTCGAATGAATCCCACTTCAGGAGCTCTGAGCCCACTTAGTCGGCCCAATGGAACTGCCAACAGCACCAAGAACCTGGTGGTGACAGCAGAGATGTGCTGCTACTGCTTTGATGTACTCTACTGTCATCTCTACGGGTTCCCTCAGCCACGGCTTCCTCGATTCACCAATGACCCCTAGTGAGTACAGCAAAGCTCCCAGAGCTGGGGTGTGCCTGGGGAAGGGTGAAGGGTTTCCTCTGGGAGTGGGGAGAGGGGTGTGCAGGGAGAAAGGGGAGCACTCTGCTGCTTGCTTTGTCTGCTGGACACAAAAGGATGCTCTCTAAGTGCACAAAAGATTGAAGTGCTGTTTGTTGGTGGAGGTTAGTGAGCTTTAAAGAGTGTCCTTAGACACAGAAAGAGCTAGGCCAAGTGTGAAGAGGTGTGGTGCTTCTTCAGCTCACAGGCTGGTGTGTTCCATGAGGCACTGTGTTCTTTGTGCAGGAGTGCAAAGCCACTTCATGGAAGTGTTCTGGTAATGTTTGCCCCCTTCCTTCTAAGTAGATTCCTCTGTAAAAAATTAGATTAGCTGAGTAGTCCCACCTACAAAACTGTACTAAAAAACAAATAATGTCATTAATTTGAAGAAGCTCCAGCTTCTGATGTGAGACACTGACTTGGAGAGGGGAAAAGACTTCCTTCTGTAAAGTAAACAGAAAGGGAATAAAGCAGGAAGTTGAAGTTGGAACAAGTTTCCAGCTTACCCTGAAACAAATGTTGGGCTGGTGAGGGTTGGGCAAGGACGCTCAAGGAAGTTTTCAGCTGTCCAAGCGAATGGGTTTAGCAGGGAGGGGAATCTAAAAATTACCAGTTATAGAAGATGTGTTAGGGAGATAGGAATAGCTGGGCAATGTGGGGAGAAATCCTAGAATCATTTAGGTTGGAAAAACCTTTGAGTCTAACCATGAGGCCAGCACTGCCAAGAGAGTTAACTTTCAAGGACGGTCCCAAGGTTAGGAGGAAAGGAGATGTGTGTGAGCAGAAGTGAGGAGAAGGATTTATGAAGCTGTTTCACTTTGGTGAGATTTAATTGATGTTTGTCTGAAGGTTGACTGTGTAGGTGTGGAAATGTTAATGTTGTTGAAATGTTTGTTAAAAGAATTATAGGGGAAAGATCAGTGACAGATGGACCTTCTGACACTCCTCTGGGGCCTCCTCCAGAGCAATAGATACAATAAAAAGTTGCTGACATCCTTAATTTAAGCTAATGAATTTTAAATTGATGTAAAGAACAATGGCTTAAGCAGGTCAAGGACTTCCTTTCTGTGCAGTCAGTGTGTGCCCACCTTTCTGCTGTCAAGGTGGATGTAGGTTGTGCTTCCTTGCAGTTATTATCCCAGCTGGATTATGGATACATGTTCTGAATGCTGCTGCAGAGTGAGCTGTTTAATACTGTAAATACAAATGGACACAGAAATGCTCAGGGCTGGGATATCAAACAGTGCCAGGGACTCCCCAGGCTGAAATTTCTGGTATTGATACCTACACTGAGTGAGGTCTCCTTAGAACATTTGGTGTCAGTCTGCTGCTGTTTGTCACTCAGGGTGCAAAGGGTTATTTGCTGTTGTTCTGTTAAGCTGATAAGAGAGATGGTTTTATAGAGCTGCATTCTTTTGGTGTCAGAGGAGATTTCTGGCTGGATTTTCTTGCTTTTTCTGTTGACTGGTATCAAAAAGGATGTCCTTTGGGGAATAGCAGCTGGTTGAATTTTTATGCCCAGATTTGAAAAGTTAAAAATCGTTCACTGGTTATTTCAGTGCTTATGATTAAAGTCTTTTAGATCAGCACACCAGCAAAGCATAATCAGCCCTTGCCTTCTCTTCTCTGTCAGCAAATGCTTACCTCGATTTTCAGGTGTTTCAGCATTTATTCTTCTGCTCCCAGGAAATGGATGTACCCCAGGGTTTGCTCTCTTGGAGAGCAGCACACAAGGAGGAACTGCCTCACTTGAGATAGTCTTGTAACGAACTTTAAGCCAAATGTTATCAAATACAGGAGTAAGCAAAGTGAAAGTACAGAGATAATTTGCATTGTGGCCTTTTGTGACATAATTAATGTCAATATAAGAGATCTTTGGACAAAACAAAGGTTTATACCAGGAGTCTCTCTGGACAGACAGAGAAGAGACTTTTGATTGAATAGAAAGTCACAGTGGTTTTTAAACTGCTGAACTTTGAAGTAAAGCTAAAAGCAGGTGTGAAGGTCAGGATTTGGCATAACCAGTGTAATAACATGCAAGTTACAGAGTTATGGATTGAAAACCACATGAATTTCAGTCACCAGCCTGGGGGGATGTGCACATGGACATATCCATGGGAATTATGGGAGACACCTGAAGTAAAGTTCCCTTATATTCCAGTATTAGCAGTGGGGGTGACAGATCAATGGAGGGATGGTGGCATTGCAAGACCTGTAGTTATGTCTGAATCAACTCGGCAAAGGAAGGAAATATCCCCTTTATTATTCAGGTTACTGCAAGTAATTACAGTTTGGAAGCAATGCAAGTAGTTGACTGGTTACTTTTTCCACTTTTGTACTTCAGTCTGATTTTTTAATAGTAGATATTACAAACTGGTGCTAGAACTATACCATGGAAGTTTCTAGTTGCCATACAAGACAAATAATAGGATATTTGCATCATAAGATCTGTTCTGTAACAGGTTTTTCCCTAGCACAAGCTAAAGCCTGATTCAAACAATCTGTATTTTGCTACTTTAAAATTCCCTTTGGAGTTGCAATTGATGAAGCTAATTTTTAGTTGCTGTTAGTTTTAGTTCCTCTCAGCCTAAAAACCCTCATCAAACATATATAAAGTGGGATGTTGTGGCTGGGGAAGGAAGAGTTGACATAATCTGCTGAGGATATGGCTGCAAAGTACCAGTAAATGCTCTTGGGTGAACATGGACAAAAGATTGTTGTGACTTTTCTCAGTACATCTGGGAAATAACACTTTTCAAGGAGGGGCTCTGGAACAATGGCCTTATTGTCAGCTGCACCTGCAATTTGCTGAGTGCATTTATTCTTCAGAGACAGAAACATCATCTTCTCTGCAGTGAAAATAGTGAAATTTTATCTATGTGTACAGAATCATATCTTTTTTTATGCCTCAGTTGTTCTGACCACAATGAAAAATGGTTTTAAATGTGCTTTAAGGTATTTTAAAATATACAGCCTTCTGAATGCAATTATCCTCTTCCCTCTGATAATATCTCTTCTATTATAGATGCATAAAGCTGTGCTGCAGCTCAGTGCAAAGATGGGTTCTGGGATTTTTTTCCCTTTGGAAGGGGAAAGAGATAAATTGAAAATGTGAACCTGCAATTTGAATTGAAGGGGAATTTACTTAGATTTGTATCCTGTGAGTGATGGGGTTTATGTTTTCCCTTGCCTTTTCTCTTTGAGGTGAGTGTAACATGGACTGAGCAGTACTTTCAACATTTTTATTAGATTAGGGTAAATTTCCACTGAACTTGTGACAATAGCATTTCTCAGAGATCTCCTATGTAAGTTTCGTGTCCTTTTTTTAAGTTTTCTTTTTCTGTTTGCTCTTTCAACATATAATAGACAGATGAAAATGTAGAAAAATTATATCCTGTAAGTGCTTTGAAGGGTTACTGGAGAACTAGAACAGCAAATCCCCTGTCTTGGTCAAGCCAGCCAGGAGGTTGTTGTTGGGTGTGGAAGGATGTTTCCACTTCCTCTGTGGGCAAAGTCCTTCACAATTATCACTCAAGGGCTAATTGCTCTTTTGGGCAGTGCTTTTGCTGTTGGTCACAGCTGGTATTTAGATCCTGAGTGATGAATTTATGCTGTGATGGATTTAATTCCATTGTTGCTCTGAGGAGCCTCACTGGGCATTGATTTATTACTACAGTTTAAATTATGTTCTCACCACTTAGACTTAAGTTTTGTTGCTGTGTTTGAGAAATCATCCACACTCCATGCTGGATTTGTTGCCTGAACAGAAATCTTAGTATTTTTGTAAGGTTTGCTGCAGAGATGCATTGCTCACAAAAGCTGCAAGAATTTGAGGAAAGTGTCTGAACTCTGTTGTCAAATCAGTCTTGATGGTTCAAAACCCCTGTCAATGTTTTTTTAATCTCAGAAAATCATGTGCTATCATGTTACTTAAAGTTCAGTAGAAATCCAGAGACTGATGTCTTGCATTCAGTACTCTGAACAAGGCACAGAATCACTCATCCTGTTTTTATAATTAGGTCAGCATTATCAGTTGCCTTACAGAATTTTGCAGATGTTTGGACATTCTTGTAGAGCTGCAACCACCACTGTCCTTTTAGTGCTTCTCTCTACAGCTCTTTGCAGTTAATTTATCTGTATTTAATGTTCACAGTCATCTTTACCTGTTTATCTCTTTGTAGAGCTCTATTATTCTGAAGTTGTTATTCTTTAATGCCAAATCAGGAGGTGTAGTTTAACAGCTTGAAATGAGCCTGCTGAGTTTGAGAATCTACTGTTGTGCCTGTAAATTTGTGATGGTAGTCAGGAAAGTGGAAATCCAGGTGATTTTGAGTAGGAACAATAGTGGTTTAGATATGTGTTCAACAGGAGAAAATGTGTGTAAATACAAATCAAATGTAAGGTTAGCAAAAGGTGTGGACATAAACTGCTTGAGCTTTAGGGGTGGACCCAGAAGTCAGATCCTCATGGAAATAAAGGGGAGAAAAGAATAATCTGGATTTCTTTTCATTCCTTAAAAAGCAAAAAAGAAAAGGTTTTACTCCAAATCTGATTTATAGAAGTGATAGTGTAAAGAACTAACTTGCATCATTTATATTAATTTCTATATGACCTATGCTGGAAACTAGTGGGGCTACAAAGTGAGGCCAATACTGGCAGGTAGTCAGTGGGATCAAATAACCATTTCGGTCCTTAGAAGACATCAGATCTGGCCAGGAATGTGTCCATGGAGGATTTCAGAGTCCTGCTGGGGAGGATGGAGTGTGCTGACAGGGTGGAGGGAAGTGCTGGGGCTTGCATGTGGGGGCTGTGGGCATGAAGTTTTCTTCTTGCTAGATAGCAGGTGAGCAAACCTGCCTGCTGGGGTTTACTGCAGGGACAGAAAGCAAAGGCATGGGGCTCTTCATACCTTTGTTTTCTCCCCTTAGCAACCAAATACCTGTAGAGGCTGGAGGGTTTGTTTCTTTTTTTGCCTTTTCAGTCCACTCTTTGTGACGTGGAAGACGGGGCGAGACAAGCGGCTTCGTGGCTGCATCGGGACCTTTTCAGCCATGAATCTTCACTCAGGACTCAGGGAATACACATTAACCAGGTAACTGTCAAAAATGAAATAATTATGAAATTAATATGAATTTAGTTCGTTCACTGTAAGGATTCAGGGTTAGGATGTTGGATCAATATAGTTCAATGTAATATGCTTCATAATGAGCTATACCTGAGTGTATGAGAGTTACAGTGAAGTGATGTATCAGGATGTAGTGGAACATCTTTGCAAAAGGTGAGTTGCAGTTGGCATTTTCAGGCCACTGTCAAATCTGTCTTGCATGCCTACAGTTTTGACATCTGTAGCACGTAATTTCTCTCAGCCTGCAGTAGGCATTGGACAGCATCAGGAGGCTTGCCACTGGTATTACAGTTCATTAAATTAGGGAGAGATGCAAATCACTTTCTCTGCAGTAGCAGAGAAGCATGTTTCATGCAGGCATAATCAAAAGGGCAATAATTGAGCATCTGACACTTTATTTTGCTGCTTGTATTGGGTGATGTATCTTCTGTTCCCTTTAGTGCACTTAAGGACAGCCGATTTCCCCCCCTGACCCGCGAGGAGCTGCCCAAACTCTTCTGCTCTGTCTCCCTCCTCACTAACTTTGAGGATGCCAGTGACTACCTGGACTGGGAGGTGAGAACAGGTGCATTTGGAACTCTGCATCACTCTCTCGTTCCATTCGGGTTCGGGTTAGTACATGGTGATGTATCTCCTTCCTTACAGGGGTGGATGGGGATAGAAGAGACTGGGAATAGAAGAAGTGGGGCTGGAAAACTAGAAGGAAGGAAGGAAGGAAGCGGATGGCCCAGCAATAATATTTGCTTTTGGTTGGGGGGGATCTGAATGGGAATAGAGAAACGTGAAGGTGGTTCATGGATTTGGCCCAGTAGAAAATGGGTGTAAATACCTGTATAAAAACCTGGGAAATATTTTGATGGTGTGGATAGGAACTGGAAATAAAAAGTAGTTAATATCCAAGGTATGAATGGTTTTTAGGACCTTGTACATTGAAGTGTATTTCATTCAAGGAGAGTATATATATGGACTTCATAATCAGGTAATTTTAGGCATCATTCTTGCATGCAGAGATGTTATCTCTCTTGCCTGACACAAGAGATGGAAAACTGACAAGACTTGGCTCAGAAGTGGCAGGGCCACTGGTGAGGCTTGTCTGGGAAGGGTGGCTGAGAGCTCCTTGTGAGACCTGCCAGGCAAGAGCAGAGAATGGGGAAGAGAATGACCTTACCCAGGCAAAAGCCAAGCTGTGCAGAGAGAGATGCACAGAGTTGTGGGAATGACAACTCAGTCATGGGCTCAGTGCTAGCAGACACCTCTTATCTGGCTGTTCATTTCCATCTCTAGGTTGGAATCCATGGGATCAGAATAGAGTTCATCAATGAGAAAGGTGTCAAACGCACAGCCACGTATTTACCTGAGGTTGCTAAGGAACAAGGTGGGTTTGAGATGGCAGCCAAACATGTCAACACCTTGTGTCACAGAATTGGGTAACAATCTATCAGTTTGGGGCTTGGAATACAATGCTGTCCTCACAGTGGTGCCATGGAACCACCAGGCTTAATCTGGACAATTGACACCTGGTACAGTTGCTGCTGGATTTTCATCTGGCCTGTCTCTCATCCCATATCTTTGCACAGCTGTATTTTAGTGCCAGAATGTTTTAGGGCTGAAGAAATAGAGGATCTCAAAGTTATGGATCTTCCAGCTTCGTTCAGCATTGCATCTTTCCTCTTCTATGTTTCTCCCACCAACTAGGATAACTGCACGCTGCACAGCACCAACAGGAGAGTCACTTTGCTCCTCATTCTTGCTAAAGTAGCATCCTCCAGAGGAGGGCTAGAAACACAGCCCCTCTGGAGCACACTTCCCACTCAAATAGAGTAGTGCTCACCATGGTAACTGCTCAAAATATTGCCTCCTCCTTTCCTCCACCTAGCAGAGTGGAGTGGTCGCATCCTCCTGGCTCTGGGGCAAAAGACTAAGGTAGGAATTTTAACTCTGATCTCTCACATGGCAGTGCACTGTGCCATCACTAGAGCACCAATCCCAATTTGTCTGTGTAAAGAAATTAGTATTATCTTCTTTTCAAAGGAGCTAAGTGGCACATGACGAAAAAAATTTGGGGTCTCTGCAACAGTAGCAAGGCACAGACCTTTATAAGAAGACATGGAATGGAAAATGGAATTGCTCTTTCATAGACCAGCTCCAGTATGAGTTTAAAGGGGTAGGCATGTGCAGATAGTGTGCATGCATCAGGCCATGTATGTCCAGCTCAACACTAGGATTTCTAAAGCTCAGAGTTTGTTTAGTTGTTTGTTTTTCTAGAGTCCTTTTAATGCATCTCTTGTGGTTTTGAAATATTTTTTATATTGAAAAATTTGCCTTGCTTCTATTTTTCAATAGACTGGGATCAGATCCAGACCATAGACTCCTTACTCAGGAAAGGTGGCTTTAAGGCTCCCATTACCAATGATTTTAGGAAAACAATTAAACTTACCAGGTAAGCAGATGTATATGTTGTCTTTTAATTTTACTTTATAGTGTATTCTGGGTGATTTAAATATTTGTGCTTGATGTAAGTCTTTATGCCTCTTCCAGAGGAGATGTAGTGTGAAAGAGCAAATCACAAATGCCATGTGTTAGGCATATAATGCACATGGAATTAAGCACAATGTGTTTGGTCCATACAGGATCAAAATTGGTATTTTTCTAAGTGTCACTGATTTTAATATTTCTATACACCTGAAAGATCAGAAGCAGAATCTTTGAGAGTTAAAAAGGTTGATTTTTTTTTTTTTTTTTGCATCTTTTCAATCAACTTCCTTTTCTCAATGTGCTCATCTGTGAATGCTGTAGCTATTAGTAGGTGACACCTGTCATAAAACCAAACTACACTCAAATTTGGCTGGTTTTCAGAATTTGCTTGCTTTTCTGTACCCCCAGCTGTCCTATTGGTTTCTGCCCCCTTTATGTTAGTAAAAATTGTGACTTTCTGGTTTTCTATAGAAACACTAAATTATCAGGTCATTCTTTACCTCTAGAGAAATGAGGTGAGTGTGCAGGGTTTTCTTGAACAGGAGGTGACAGGATGAAGGTTTTCATTAAAATCTCACATAATATGGTCTTAGGGCAACTCACAACCATTTTGTAGCTGGCTGTTATTTTGCATGCTTTAGAAGAACTTGGAAAACTCCAAAGAAACTTCACATTTTGTGAGTTCTGATTGTACAATATGGACCAAGTCATTTATGTGCTGTAATAAACCTCTCTTTACCCACCTCTCCATTTCTTTCACTACATTTTCAAATGTGGAGATAACCACAAAAGTAAATAATAGTGAAATACTGATTATTTAATCACTGTAGTTGAATCTTCTTCCAGCAAAATTTTCATGCAATTTGTGGATAAAAAAGAATACAAACCAATCATTTATTTCCTGTGTGCTACTTCAGGCATCCCTTTAATTATCATCACCTTGATTAGGACTCATTTTTCAGGACCCTGGAGCTAATTCAAGCTCACATGGGTTATTCATACCAGTGGGTTCCTCTTGGTCATCACTGGCTGTGAGCTGGGTGAATGTTTTATGACGAGTCCCTGCATTTTCACATTTTCTGAAAAATCCCTTCACCCAGGATTTTTCTCCTGGGAAGCTGAGAAACCTCAGAGAAAAATGAAAACAATTATTATCTCATTTGCTTGTCCTATGTTTTGCTCATGTGGAATGTATTTGGAGATTGTTTACCCACAGGTGATTGTTTCATTGGATTCTGCTGTGAGTTGTTTTCACTCACTGGCCAATCAGTGCCAAGCTTTTAGGCATTTTAACTGGTTTTGTGTATTTGCAGGCTGACAATGACATCTGTCTTTTATGTTGCCTGCCTAATTATTTGACTTAATAAACTAACCTATAGTGGGATTGATATCCAGCAGTGGGAATATGATTTCAATACAAACCTTCTGAAGACAGATGAGCCAAATATTAGTTTAGTATCTGTGTCAAGACTCTGGTAAGAGTCACGAGTTTTCATTATTATCTTTTTAGCATTATGTAAGTATCCTTTCTGGATTCTTTAGTATAGTTTAGTATAGTATTCTTTAATGTAAGATAGTATGATAGAGTAATAAATGAGCCTTCTGAGAACATGGAGTGAGACTCATCATTGCTGCCTTCATCGGGGGGAACGCGGTTCGGATGCTCCGCGCTGCGCAGCCTGACGTTGTGTCTCTGCCTGTTCCCGCAGGTACCGCAGTGAGAAGGTGACAATCAGTTATGCAGAGTACATGGCCTCCCGCCAGCATTGTTTCCAGAATGGCACCCTTCATGCCCCCCCCCTCTACAATCATTACTCCTGACACACGGCTGCATGACCAGTCCCACTCCCCAGTTGCTGCCAACGGCTATGACATCATCGGGGCAGACGCCTCCTCTTCCTGGTCCAGTTACTTCTACTACTGCACCATTTTATGATGCTAGCTTCCGTTGCCAAGTCTGCCTTCCCACTGACCTGGGGGGAGGGTGAGAGCGTGACAGGACTTCAGGGGCCCAAGCCTTATCTCAGCCTTCCCTCCCAGCGGGGGTTCAGTTGGATTGGGGCTCCATGCCTACGAACTGTCGTCAGGTGCAGAAGACCTTTAGGAGTGAAAGTGCTGCTTCGGACTGATCTGTCCCTGGGTTTTACTGACGCTCTGGAAACTGGAGTTGTTTGTTATGGAAGCCCCCCAGATCAAGTAGGAGCATTCCCCTGGCAGCCTGGGCAACGGAGTCCAACAAAACATTTTTTAGGTTCTTTTTAATTTTTTTTTTAACCTCTGGTATCTGTTGTGTACTGAGAGCTGATTGCAGTCCCCACGCATCACAGGCGGACATCATGATATTGGGGATGGGTTGAACACCTGGATAGCACCCCGTCCTCATGGACAGAAAATATGTGAAAAATTAATCCATTATTTAAATAAACCCTTGAAGGCTTTAAGGCTCAGATCCTTGGGAGGTTGGATTCTTGGTGATGAAGCCTGCTGTGAAATACAATGGTGTTTTGCCTGTAAGAGTGACATGGCACGTGCTGTGTACGCAGAGGAAAGGATCCTCGAGTGTCCCTGGACAGTCTTTGTTTTGACCAAATTTTGTTTCCAAATATTTGTAAGAGATAGGATTAGGGCTGAGGAGGGGTTTGCAGAGCATTGGCTGTAGTTGTACAAGTGAGACCAGTGACTGAAATTTGTTTTAATTTAAGCTAACAGTCTTGGGGACCTTCCTTTTGATAGAACAGCCACTTTGGCTGGTATGACTGCTGATCTTTGGGGCTGTGGGTGTTCCAGTTTATTCCAGGCCTATGGAATGGTGCTGCTCAGTTTTGCTGGTAAGATTTATCTTACACAGCTTAGTCATTGCCACATGCAGGCAGTGAGTGGGGAAATCTGTATTACCCAAATGGCATGAAACCCATGTGCATTCTGTAGTTCTTCTCCCATGGTGATTGATGGTCACAAGGAATAATCTTTAATGAAAGAAAGTTATCAGTTGTATGCTGCAGCATCATTGAGGGATGTCATAAACTCTAAATTATGGCACTCTTTCAATGAGATAACGACTCCAGAATACAATTTGGGGTAGGGTTGGTTGGTTGCTTGGTTGCTTGGTTGGTTGGTTGGTTTTCCAAGCTTCTGGAGGGTCACTAATGACTGGGGAGGAGAACACAAGTGCATAGCAGAGTCATGGCTGTTTGGTTGCACACATCTTCTGAGCCTGCTCATGTGTTGTAATTGGCTGGTGTTTGAAGCCTGAAATTATGCTGTGGTGAGGCAGGGAATAGGGCTGGTAGGAACTGAGACCTGCAGGGTGCTGCTCCTGGTCCTAAGGAAGCAAGGCACAGCTTGTGCCATTTTGCTTCATGTTGGTGTATGGAGGAGAGAGATGTGAGGGGAATGCCTCTGGATAATGGTGCAATATTGACCCAGCTTTCCTTCTCTATTGGGGTCATTCCTACAAATTGCCACTTTTCCCTTGTGATGTTGTTGGAAAGAATTGAAGATGAAAGGATTGTTTTGTGACTTCCTGCTGCTGAGAATAAATGAGTCTCGTTCCAAACCACTCCAGTTTGTAGTTGCTCCCCCAGGTGCCGTGTAGTGATGGGGGAGGGTGGGGTCAGCTCCAGGCATACCATTCACCTTTCAGCTGTCAAACAGTATGATACATAGGGCTACACTCATTACTGTTCAAGTGTTCTATGTTAGAATTTAATTTCTAAAAGGTTTTAAAAAAAGGCAAAAAAATGGTGCTAAAACTTCACCCCTGAGCACGCTCGGTGAGACTGGTCATGCAGGCATACAGTGCCAGGCTTTTCAACTATACTGTTTCTTTTTCAGGTGTTTGCCCTGTTCTGTGTCTTCAACAGTGTATAGTGTTTTCCTGATTTCAGTTTCTTTGACTAGGGGATGACTAAAGGGTGGGGTGGGGAGGGTTAGTTGTCATTTTTTTAAAGAACAGAATTTTAGGATTGAGTAACTTGGTTGGTTTAAGCCTGAAGTGGGACAGGTGGTTTGGGACTGGGGAAGTCTTGTCCTCTCCCACTTCTATTTCCCCACTCAGTCTGTTTAAAAAAACACAAACAAAACATAAATGCCTCTAAATATGTACTGTGTTCTTGTCTTGTTGCAGTGAGAAGAGAAGCTGGCAGATCAGAAACACTGGTCTGCTGCCTAAGGAACAGGCCCTCTCAGCTTTAGTCCCATAAGGGTCCAGCTATAAAATCATTTGAAAACTGTGTCAGTAGCTAAGTCAGCTCAGAGAAATGTATGACAAGGACAGGTGGTCTCAGGAAATAATCCCGTTTCTAGATCATTACATGGCAGCTATGCATAAGGATGAAAGAGGTGAAGTGGGCACAAATTGCAGTTTGAATTTCCTCAGGATGGAGACAACCAAAATCAGTGGCCAATTGATGTGATATTTTCTCTGTGTTTGCTTGGCTGGGACAGCTGGTTAGAACCACTCCTCAAAGCAACTGTTACGTGGTTTGATCTGGATTAACTCATCCTTAGAAGCAAGTGCCTTTTGGTCTAGAAGGGCTTATTCTCATGACAACCACAACTGATGAATAATCTCACTGCAATGATGAAATGTCTTTGTTTTATGGTAACTACAGGAGAATGTCTTTGATCACTGGAGTCTGTCAGTGTTGAAGTGTTTCCACTGTGAGGTTCTTAATTTTTTTTTCATGTTGTTCAATAGTCAATCTCAACTGAAGCCATTTCGGTTTGGGAATGTTATATGGTCAAAATATCACATATCTACAATTTATCAGAACAAAAAAAAAAAAATCTGTAAGGAAATCTAAGAGTTCATTTTAACCTTTGCACAGAATAATTTGTTTTCATAGTACATTAACAAACCTCTGCAGTCTTCACTGACTATTAGTGCTGTTTTCTGTTTGTATTCAGAAACTACATGTTGTTTTGTTGGGGTTTTTTTGGTTAATTTATTTCCTTAAAGCAGGAGACCTCTTTTGACCTACAGTGCAGAGACGTCAGACCAATTCTTTATATTACACTTGGTTGCCTCCTACCTATATAATAATTTCTGAGTGTAAATAATTGAACTCTATCCTCTAATGAAGTATTGTAGAGAATAAATCATAATGGATAAAGATTATTTGTACTGTCCTCTTTATATGAGTTCCCACAGCCTTTATGGGGGGTAAGATGAAATTGTTCTCATCTACAGAGACAGGTAATATATTACAGATGTGAATAGCAAACCTGTAAATTGCACCACAGATTCAAAACCAGGGAGGTTGCCAGAGTGGGGTGACAGCTGTCTGGAAACACACCAATGATCAAACAGGCTCACCACAAGAAAGCAAGGAAAAATAGCAGGAAATTTGAAAACAAATATTAAATATATTTTGTACATAACGGCATAGCAGTGTCTTTGTATCCTGAAATAATGTTTGCTTGACAATAACTTTCTATCAATTGTCATGATGGTGAAATGTATGAAGTACATTTTTACAGAGTACTGTAAATCTTTCTGAAACTCAAAATTGTTCTTTTGGGCTTTTGTCTTCTAAAATGAACTGAGAACAGATTGTCTACACTTTAGGGCTATAGTCTTCAGGTGATATAAAAACCTTATTTCAGAGGAATAAAACACCCTTCTTTCTAGATTCTTACTATTTTAATGTTTGCTTTGAGACAGAATTAACTGAATTGTAGAATTTTAATTCTACAATTCTACAATTTTAATTGTATCTCTCTCTTACATGTTTTTTTCCATACATTTTTGGATAATTGTTAACTTTTTATCTATGGGGGCTGTATAGTTAGAGATGCTACATTTTCTGCTTGTGGCTCTTGGGAAGGGCAGCCCTAGGTGTCAATGAACAATCATAAAACCCTAAAAAAGCACCAACCAAACCAAGGGGGAGGGTAGTTTTGACTTAAATATGCCTGAGAAGCTCAGATATCACAGAACAGCTACAAAGCAAAAACCTGTTTTCAGGTGCTGGCACTAGGAAGGCTAGAAAGCCAATCCCTTAGGCAGTGTGAGCTGGATGCTGTGACTAATGTGATTTCCAGGTGAATTCCAGCTGCATTTCTCTGTGAATTCTGAGTTACCCATATCCCTACTATCCCTGGGAATTACCAAGTATGTTCTCTCAGCTTTGTTGGCAGGAATACAGTGGCTTAATTTATGTATTTTAGTGTCATGTGCTTTTCCTACTTGATTTTTTTTTTGTTTCCTATTGAATCAGACATAAAATCTCTGCCTGCTGTCTTTCATCAGAGGTTCTTCCATGCAAATTGCATTCTGTGACCACAGGAACACTGAGCAGCTCACAGGGAGGATGAGGCCAGGTAGAAGGGTGTGCATGTGACTGCACACTGAAATAGGTCAATCCAGGCTAAATATAAACCAGGATAATTCTCCTGGAAACAGTTTCTTCTGGTGTTACTTCTGTTTGGAATAAGAAACAAAATGATTTAGCACCAAAAAAAAAATTACAGAAAGATTAGCAGAAACTTCTAGAGAATACTTCAAAGGAAGAATACTAGAATTTATTTTAAACATGAAAAAGAAATTTCTCTGTGATGGAGAAATGCCATTTTTATCTTGAAGATAAAAATGAAAATCAGAACACTTAGCTATACAACTCAATAAATTAAGATGTACACTGATAGCACATGGAGCAGTAGGATAGGAAAGGTCCTGAGATGGTTTTGCCACAGTCTGTGAATGTGTTTGATGATCACTCTCAAAACACAGCAAGCACAGAAGAGTATTGTTCCATGTTCTTTAAAACAAGTATATAGTTCTACAAATTGAACAATATCCAGATTATTGAACCATATTTTTTCTATGGTCAGCTAGACTGCTCTTAGAGTCAGATTAATTCTGGCATAAATTATGTTTTATACAACCAGTTGATAATGTCATATATGTATTCAAAAACTTAACAGATCATGTAGTTCTGCATTCAGAGTCTTACTATGACTTTATTACTGGATATTAATATAACTTTACTTTGCTCATAGATGTTCATTCATTATGGTTTTGGATATATAATTTAAAATGGAATAAAAACAAAGGTAAAATGGTGTGAAGGCCTAAACCTGAAGAGTTATACCTTAATTGCACAGATGAAAATCACACCTGGCTGTGCAATGCTGGCTGCTGTGCACATGGTGCTCTCAGGGGTGGTTACCTCCACAAGGATCTACTCCTATCACCCTGGCATTGCACAGAAAATACATAATTACTGCTGGAAAGCTTAAAAAACTCCTAGAAAAATCACATTGCTTCTGCTGATGAACTAGAAGGAAAGCATATTACAGAACAGGTTTATGCTGGTAACAGGATATCCTTGTTGTTAGTTATTCCTACATTTGATGACAGGGAGATGTTTAGCTGAGCATTTTGTGAGGTCTGTGTAGGTGCAATGAGTTGTTCCAGGGTCTGTGTTTAGATGGTGGCTACACAGGAATTACCATGAGAGGTCTGTCCAACAATCTGCTCCTCAATGCCCTGTCTCCAGCAAGGATCAAAGCTTTTTGCCCCGGAACATGGAATATTAGAGACTTTGTTCATGATTAATTATGTTCAGCCAAGTATTCTTTTTTTCTCAATAGGTTTATTTTACAGTGTCACCAGTAAAGCTGCCTGAAAGTTCCTTAAGTCAGTGACTGTTTTAATCAAGCTCACCTCACTTTTCTATGCATATTTTGTTGATAAATGCCAAAATAGTCATTATTAGTGATGAAGAAGCCAGTGCATTTTAAAAATAACAAAAGGCCAGGTACTCTGCTACATTTGGTTTGTTGCAGCAGCTGAGCAATATTTACTATGGGGTTTCTAAGTTTATTTTTAAAATTCTTTTACAAAGAAAAAAAATTGGGGGGAAGCAGCTTCCATTCAGGAACATTTTTATTTTATTCTTGAGACCTTAACCAAACACATCAGTGATAATAAATTTAATCTTTCATGATAGCCTCTTTAACTGTACCTGTTCCTGTAAAATCTTGGGTTTGTATACTTAAGTAGCATGGATCCTTGGGGAAAAACAAAAAGGGAAATTAGCAACCTAAACTTCTGGAGCTACCTACTGCTCTGAGAATCACGATGCTCTGAGTTGACAGGTTATTTGAGAAGCCATCAGGATTCCAACTGATTTTAAATGCTTCCCTCCTCAATCTGGCATGGATTTCCTTCTTTTCTCGTAAGCCTAATTGAAATTGTTTAATTTGCCAGATGTTCCCCAAGATATTTCCATTCCATCTTACTGAATGTCTTTCTGCTTGTATCACTTAGCAAATTACTTTCCAATCAGTTTCTCTGCTATGCTCATTATCCAGATAACAAATATTAAAAATCTATTATTTGATCTCTTCATATTCTTCTAATTTATTTTTAATTCATTCATTTTCCCAGCATGCAGGAAACCATTCACCTAGGCTCAGATACAAGTTTATGAGAACAGGAGTGTTTTCATCATAAATCCTTCAACAGTCTATTTTTGTCTTTCTTTAGGGCACAGGATGACATAGTAAGGGCTGATAAGATGATTACTTTAAGAGTCTTAGGTTAGGCATTTACATGTAGAGCTCCCTAGGGAAAACACTGCTCCATAAGTTATTTTGCTGGCACTGTTGGGAGAATTATCTTAATTTTCAGCCTGCCTACAACTTCTAGATTGCTTCTGGATAGTCTGAAAATTAACCTTCCTTATGAAGTATGTTATTTATGATATCCATACTCCCTCCTTACAGTCCAAGGTCTATTAATCACAGTGAGCTAGACAGAAATTCTGGCACAGTCAAGGTTTTCCTAAGGTTAGGGGTTTGCTGTCCAGCTGGAGGATGTTCTGGTAGTGAAATGGAGCTGCCTGATCCACTGCTGTGACTGAAGATGCTTCTGTTGCCTCGGTGTCCTCAGGTGCTCCTGGGCAGATGGATGCTGCTGTACAGTCTGGTGAAGGGCACCAGTGCAGCTTTGAGCTCTTTGGTAATTTCCTAAGGAGAGAGCAGAAGAAGAGTTTGCTCATGCAAAGGACGAGTGCTGTTTCCCTCAGTCCCCACACTCCTGCTCTCAGGCCCTGGTTCATGCCTTGTAAGACTTTGGGTTCATGATCACAGAATTGATTCTTTTGGAAAAGACCTCTGAGATCATCAAGTCCAACCTTTGAGTGAAAACCACCATGTCAACCAGACCATGGCACCGAGAGCCACCTCTAATCTTTCCTTAAACACCTGCAGGGACGGTGATCCCAGCATCTCCCTGAGCAGCCCACTCCAATGTCCAACCACCCTTTCAATGAAGAAATTCTTTGTGATGTTCAATCTAAGCCTCCCCTGGCCCATCTTAATACCGTGTCCTCTCCTCCTGTCGCTTGAGAAGAGGCCAACTCCCACCTGGCTACACCCTCCTGTTAGGGACCTGCAGAGTCTTGGTCGGTCACAGCTATTTGCTCTCTGTTCTTACGCAACACATTCAGCATCCCGCTGCTTTCTCTCACTAAAAGCAGTTAATTACTAAGCGAGCTCAAACACACTCCTGAGCTGTTCTGTTGGGAGAGCACTCAGCCTTCCTGCTCCCGCTGCTTCCCCTCAGTGCCCCACAGCGGCAACCGAGCTCTTTTATCCTCAGCAGCGCCCAGGGTAGAACGGGCCCTTTGCCCTTCAGAGAGAGGGTGAAGGAGCCGTGCCCTCAGCCCTCATGGTGGGCAGAGCCCTCAGCGCCTCACCCGGGGCAAAGCCCTGAGCCGGGCAGAGCCCTGAGCCCTCACCGGGACAGAGCCCTGAGCCCTCACCGGGACAGAGCCGTTCCTGCCCTCAGCCGGGCAGAGTCCTCAGCCCTCACCCGGGGCAGAGCCCTGAGCCCTCACCGGGACAGAGCCGTTCCTGCCCTCAGCCGGGCAGAGCCCTGAGCCCTCACCGGGGCAGAGCCGTTCCTGCCCTCAGCCGGGCAGAGTCCTCAGCCCTCACCCGGGGCAGAGCCCTGAGCCCTCACCGGAGCAGGGCCCTCAACCAGGGCAGAGCGGTTCCTGCCCTCAGCCGAGCAGAGCCCTCAGCCCTCACTCGGGCAGAGCCATTCCCGCCCCTCACCGGGGCAGTGCCCTCACCCGGGCAGAGCCGTTCCTGCCCCTCACCCAGGGCAGAGCCCTTACCCAGGCAGAGCCTTCTCACCTCACCCGGGCAGAGCCGTTCCTGCCCCTCACCCGAGTAATGCCCTCAGCCCCCACCCAGACAGAGCCGTTCCCTGCCCCGCCCCGAGAGCCGCCCGCCCTCCTGGGGCCGCCCTTTCCGCCGTGGCTTTCCGGTGATGGCGGCGGGCGGCAGCGACCCGCGGACGGCAGATGTGGAGGAGGACGCCTCGCAGCTCGTCTTCCCCAAAGGTGGGAGCGGGGGCGGCGAGGAGCCCGGGCTCGGGGGTCGGGTGGTGGTTGGAGGCGGCAGCGGCCGCCCGTGAGGGTGCGAACCTCGCCGAGCGGCTCCTTGCACCGGAGCGCTGCTCAACGCCCCTCCAGCAGCTACTAAGCCCCGAGTGTTAAAAATCAGCATAGTAAATGATTTGTGTATATTTAAGGATCTCATGATTTTTAGGATGTGGTGGTTCTTAGGTGGGCCGCTACGTGTGTGTCGGATATTAAAAAAAAAAAAAAGTCCTGTCTGGTTATAGTGAGAAGGTTATTGGTTTTTTATATAAGCTTTTTCAGTGATGTTTGTTGACACAGTTCTTTCCTGTGAGGGTGGGCAGGCCCTGGCACAGGGTGCCCAGAGCAGCTGTGGCTGCCCCTGTATCCCTGGCAGTGTCCAAGGCCAGGCTGGACAGGGCTTGGAGCCACCTTTCCAGACAGTGGGAAGTGTCCCTGCCCATGGCAGGGGTGGCACTGGATGGGCTTTAAGGTCCCTTCCAACCTAAGTGGTTTTGGAAATCTGTGAATACTGCTGCACTTAGGAAATCAGCTATCCAGATCCAGAGTTGGTAACTATGGACACTTATTGTCTGTATATTTCTTTTTTCAGACAATTAATTCAGTATAAATTCTAGAAATGTATTTACCCCTCACAGCTGCCCTGAAAAAAAAAGGAGGGGGGAAAAATGGACACCATGCTTCATTGCTGCAATGTTGAGTTATGAACAATAGGGAAGTTCTGAAAGACTATTTTTTCAGGTTTGTTTAATGCTAAAATCTCATGTTTAGCCCAAGCTGATTTACTGCTCAATGCAAAATAAGAGTTGCCAGCCCCTTTCTAGCAGTCCTTGTATATGCTTGTATAAAACAGTGAAGTCAGGCACTCTGGGATGCAGCTTCTGACCCTGTTGCTACGAACAGCTCATACTGTGATGTTGAAAGATGTTCTTGTAATTGGAATGCATACAGTGATTATGGTGATGATGAATGAATTCAAAGTTGGCTGAAGGAGGGGGAGAATTTTTAAGATTGATTAATTTTTTTTCTGATTGTAAATTTTCAGTCAACTTTTCGAGTAAATGAAGCCTTTTTAAAGACATCCAACAGCATTCATATTTACTTCAAGCTCTTGAAGTAAAGAGTGTGGCATCACTTCTGAATTTGATGGAGTTTTAGAGTTCTAGATATTTTTTTCTGTAGCAAGTCATGCATTACTTCTGCCAAAATTGGGTGAAGAAAACATACTGCACAAATATGAAAAAATCTGAATGTTAGGGCCGCAAGTGTAAAAATATATGGTCAAAAAGACGCTGTCACTCAAAGTGTAATTTTTATCAGCATTTTCAATAGGAAATGCCGCCCAGTCACTGGGACTGCCACAGTCACACAACTGCCATGAGAGACATTTTCACTTCTGTGTTACCCAGATCTAAATTACACACAAAACTTACGCAATTCCGCTTTTCAAGCACCTTTTTCCATGCCGGCTTTCCCTCATTCACCCTGCAGAATTTGAAACCGCGGAAACGCTGCTGAATTCCGAGGTGCACATGCTGCTGGAGCACCGCAAGCAGCAGAACGAGAGTGCGGAGGATGAGCAGGAGCTGTCGGAAGTGTTCATGAAAACCCTGAACTACACAGCGCGCTTCAGCCGCTTCAAAAACCGCGAGACCATCGCCAGCGTGCGCAGGTGAGCGGAGAGGCTGTCGTGGTTTGGAAAAACAGGAGTCTGCTAAGGAAGGCAGGAGCCTCCCCTGAAATGGAGAATGCAAACCCTCCCCACCCCTCTGAATTGCTGTAAATTTTAAATTAAGGGGCTCTCAGGCAAAAATATGGGAGCAGGAAATAACAGTTCTTTAATAGGGAAAAGAGAAAAAAAAATAAAGGATGAAATAAAGAATGCAGTACACTAGAACAACAATGACAGAGTCAGAACCCAGCCTGACACCCTGTGGCAGTCCCATTGGAATTGTGGCTGAGCCCTCCTGCAGTGTCAGGGGTGGTTCTGCTGGAGCAGGGGTCTGTAGAGAAGGATGTATTCTTCCTCTGAAGATCCAGTGGAAGGAGAGGCAGCTGCTGTTCCTCTGGGGAATCCAGTGGAGAAGCCGTGCTGGTGTCTCAAAACCTCTGGATTATATCCGGGTAGCAATGCTTGGCTCCTCCCCCTGGGCTCACATCTCCCAATGGGATGTTACAGTTCTTATCAGCCATGCAGGGACATTCAATAGCTGTTATCAGCAATGTCCCCTCCCAAGGGAGGTGTGAATGTGGTCACTCAGAGAGAGAGATAAGGCAAACTGCCCACTTGACAAAGGTAATCTGCCATACAGATGGCAATGGAAAACATCTTGCATTGCAATCTTCAACTGAGGTCAGGGTGTAACAAACACTGTGTTACAGAATTGGATCCCTCACATTGGTCTGGCTTTACAAAAGTGTAGTGTGAAAAATGTGT
Source organism: Melozone crissalis (assembly GCF_028551555.1). Taxonomy (NCBI): domain Eukaryota; kingdom Metazoa; phylum Chordata; class Aves; order Passeriformes; family Passerellidae; genus Melozone; species Melozone crissalis. The sequence goes on from NW_026535812.1 coordinate 4,345,358, forward strand.
ATTTTATGATTGGCTTTTCGCAAAGATTAAAATGAATATTATATGTGTTGTGTCAGAAAGTAATGCTGTGTTAATTTTCATAAGTAGTGTGTTAAATATGGTTTTGGGTTATAAAAAATGTTAAAATAGAAACTATGATATGTAGGGTACGTTTTTAAAGAAAGGACTCACAGCAAGATAGCAGCCACAGGACACCTAAATCTTTCAGAGAAAGAGAATTTATTGCTCCATTATCGGGAGAAATGAACTTCTTCCCACCTCAAAGGCACCATTAGGATTCAGAGGAAGAAGCTGACACTGACCAGACAGAATCCTGTGTTTGAATGGAATTTATGTATCATGTATGAGGTGTATGAATATGCAACAGGTTATTGTTTTTAAGGGTTAATCCTGTGTTAACATGGATCCTTTTTCGGGCTTGTGCTGCCCAGAAAATGGTACCCGGACTGTCTGTAACTCTTTGTTTCTATTGTCTCATATTACTCTAATTATATTAATATTTTTATAACCATTTTATTACTATTAAACTTTTAAAATTTTAAAACCAAGTGATTGGCATTTTTCACATGTAGTATCCCCTGAACTCTCAACCCTTGGTAATCCCAAGTTGCCAGCCCTGGAAACATCAGTAACTACTCACCATAGAGTCAGCCCTCCTGGGGGAAAAACAGATTCTCAAAGGGAATTTTGTGTCACAACTTCTCTGATTTCTCCTTCCCCTGTCTTGTCACTGGCTTGGCATCCCTGGTGGCCACCCCTCTTTTCCCTGGAGCCCTCAGCTCTGCCTCCTTCCCCTTCCCTTTCTGAAGCTGCCTGCTCTACTGTGTTACCCTGCTGGAATAAGACCTTGCAAAAGAGCTTTTCTTGCTTCTCTTGCTGAACCAGTTGCAGTAAGTGTTGAGTGGAGGTTTGACTGTGCTGCCTGAATGTTAACTCAGCTTGCTTTTCGACAGCAGAGGTTTCTTGGGGACAAGAAATAGGCAGCAGCACCTACTATTCTAACACCAGCATTTTTTAACAAAAGTACATCTTAGTGGTGTTGAGTGATTTGTTCTTTAATTGAGTCTTTTGTTTTCCTAATGAGGCAAGAAGTTCTTGATGGAGGGTTATGCTTTGTCCAGATCAAGCCTTCTGAAATGCTTTGTTTTCAGTATTTCACTGACAGCTGATTGCATTAAATGGGACGATTTTCTAGACTTTGCAGAATAATTCAGGGGAAAATGAGTTAGCAGATAGGACTTTATTTTTTCCTCTATGTATTTATATAATGAGTCTTTTCTGCTGAAAAAAAATTACTTCAGTGCCAGAAGCAGTGTGCAAAAAGAGAAGCATTTGCTTCAGTTTAAGCCCCTTTGTATATCTGTCTTGTAATCCCATCAAATTGTTGTGTTCCCTTACAGCTTACTGCTGCAGAAGAAGCTCCATAAGTTTGAACTGGCATGTTTGGCTAACTTGTGTCCTGAGACAGCTGAGGAAGCAAAAGCTCTGATTCCCAGGTAAGCCCTTAAACATTGTACAAGGGCTGCTGTCACTTCCCTGTGACCTATAGCCAGCCATGCCCTGGTACCCTCTCTTCAAGTGTAAACCTCTTAAATTTGGGTTCTTAGCTGGCTGTGTTTGTGTTCCTTGCAGTTTTTGCCATTGGAGCAAATGAACTGTTCTGTGGATAATGTAGGGGAGAGCAGTAGCTTCTGCATGTCTTGGTTGGTTACCTCATGGCCTGAGATAGAGGAGGGAATGAAACATTCTTCTGAATTACAGTTTCTTCCTTATTTGTCATTATATAAATGGGAAGGCTTTGGGATGACCTAATTGTGGGCTCCCAGTGCCTGGAAGGAGCCAACAAGAAAGATGGAAAGAGACTTCTTACAGGAGTAGTGACAGGACAAGGGAATGACTTCAACTGAGAGTAGATTTAAAGTAGATACTGGGGAGAAATTCATCCCTGTGAGAGAGGTGAGGCCCTGGCACAGGGTGCCCAGAGAAGCTGTGGCTGCCCCTGCATCCCTGGAGGTGTCCAAGGCCAGGCTGGATGGGCTCTGAACAACCTGAGATGGTGCAAGGTGTCCCTATCCATGGCAGGGGGTTGGAATGAGATGATCTTCAAGGTCCCTTTCAACCCAAACCATTCCATGATTTTCTGTTAAATTTCATAGCAAGAATGGGCTGGCTTATGAGTATGCAGCTACATGGACTTCATTTAGAGGTCTGCTTACCCTTGCCTTGCCTTTTTTGAAAACATATTTTGAAATTTCTGGGAAGAATGGAGTTTTGTCACATAAAGAAGAAGCAGTGCATAGGGATTAGAGCACTCTTCTTACAGGGATGTTACAGGTGGTCACACAGGTGGGTGATGGTGTGTTGAGACTGACAGGAGAGAGTTATGACTGAAATGAATCAAGGGGGAGAGATCATTTCTGAAACCTTAAGTAGATCATTTCTGAACCCTTTAATGGCTCCTCACTGCTGTTCCCTTGCAGCCTGGAGGGCCGGTTTGAGGATGAGGAGTTACAACAGATTCTCGACGACATCCAGACTAAACGCAGCTTCCAGTATTAAGGGTAACCCTCAGCCCCTTTATGTGAGCACAGAATCCTCAGGACCTGGGCTGTTTCTGAGCCCTCTGGATCAGTCCAGCTCCCAGCTGAGCCAGGGTACTTGTGGGTGCAGGGGGCTCCAGTGCTGTGTTGCCACAGGTGCATTCAGACTGGAGATCAGCATTGTCCTTTCGGTTTGTTCCATGTGTATGTTGGCAAGGACCCCCTGAATTGTGAGAGCAAAGAACCTGAAAGGCCTTTGCCCAGTGGCTCAAGTATCTGTTTCTTCCCTAATCCCTCTCCCCAGGCTGTAAATTTTCAATGTTTTTGGTTTTTAGCAGAAATGTGGATGTGATTTTGTGTTTTTTAGGAACTTCTAAAGGATGCAGAAACTTGTTCTTGGTTCTCAGAAGGTTCAGTGATGAGCAGCATCAGTATCTGTGGTGTTTTTTGTTTGTTTGTTTTATTGTTTGATCTGGACAGTGAATTTTTACAGCTTCAATATTTTTCTATTATTGTTCAGTGTAAATTAAAAGATATTTTTAATTAAAGTTGTGTATTATAAATATTAGGTTACATATTATAATTTTGTTAATGAGGAGCTTTTTAATGAATAGATCCTGGAGATCAGGGGATTCAAGAGTGTAATAACCCCAGTGCAGTTTAGGACAGGTCAGAGGTGTGACTACAATCACAGTGAGAAAGCATTGAGGCAACATCTCCCTCTCTGCTCCCCTGTTCTGTGCCATTGCAGACATCCAATCTGTATCCTGCTACAGAAAGAAAAAGGTGAAGAAACCAAATAATTTTGATGTTGGCACAGCCAAGTATCCACCCTCAGAGGGATGGACTCTTTATAACTGCCCTAAAACTGAGATGAAGCCAAACTATAAGTAATGGGACAGTGGAGGGCTGGCTCCTGGTGCAGCCTGTGGGGGTCACACACCCAGTGCTACCAGAGCTCAGCTGCTGGGAGATTCACACATTGTTAGCTTTTATCTGAAAGGAATGTTCTTTTGTGTAGGATAAACTTCTTAAACAAACAAGCCCTTTCAAGTCTTGTAATTTTACCACCACACCTGAAAGAAGGAAAATTTTGCACAAAGAATGTTGGGAGAAAAAGACAGACAGGTGTTAAGATTACTTGTGTATGTGTGATAATAAGCTATAGTCTCACTGATCTTGCAAAAGGGAGAGAAATAAAATATTCTTTTGTGTCTTACTAGAAATGTAATGCTGCTGCTGTGCTGAGATGCTGTTCTGGTTTGGGCTCACCTCACCTGGAGCACAGTACTTCAAAGAGATTTGTGTAGGAACTGGGGTGGCAGTGGCTCCTCCAAACCTACAAACCACACATGCAACTTTAACATGGTCAGAGTAATTATAACTGAGGAAGAAAAACCAAGGTGGCAAATCTTTATTTTATAAAGCTTAGTGCCCCCTTTGGGTACAGCGTATGCTTCCCAGTAGCTGCCCCTGCTGAACCAGGTTTGCTCTGTAAAATGTTTCTGTTCAAGCAGCTTTGACATTTTCATCTAAACACACAGACTCTTAGGTCTTAATCAAAACTAATTCAGGGAAAAAAGCCATTCTGCACCTCTCTGTCTACACTCATGTTACTACTTGATGACACCTTTGTAAGCACCCTTAGGAGGAGTGTAACAGACCTACTGATCTGTAAATGATCTCAGGAGTTCCCAGTATCCAACACAAATAGATTATTAGAGCCTTGAGATTAGTAGGTTTTGCTTGTGTTTTGAAGCCCGGGAACAGGGACAGAGAAAGGAATCACGGAATCAACCAGGTTTGAAAAGACCTCTGAGATTGAGTCCAACCTCTGAGTGAACACCACCCTGCCAACTTGACCATGGCACTGAGTGCCACCTCCAGTCTTCTCTTAAACACCTCCAGAGAGGGTGACCCCACCGCCTCCCTGGGCAGCAACTCCAAAGGTATTTGTGGGAGCCCCAGCAGGCGGAGTGTCCTGTAGCGCCTGGGCGTTTGGTGAGCGTGACAGAACTGTCACAGAGCAGCGCACAGCACGGCCGCGCCCGGGAGCAATGATCGCTCTGGCCGCCGGTAGTGCCTCCTTTGGCAAGCTGGATCCGGCGGGCCCGGGGGTCCCGGGAGTGTCCGGGGACAGATCCCAGCCCGGCGGGGCCCGGGAGTGTTCGCGGGCGGATCCCGGCCCGGCGGGTCCGGACAGTGTCCGGGGACAGATCCCAGCCCGGCGGGTCCGGGCAGTGTCCGGGGACAGATCCCAGCCCGGCGGGTCCGGGCAGTGTCCGGGGACAGATCCCAGCCCGGCGGGTCCGGACAGTGTCCGGGGACAGATCCCGGCCCGGCGGGTCCGGGCAGTGTCCGGGGACAGATCCCGGCCCGGCGGGTCCTGGCAGTGTCCGGGGGCAGATCCGAGCCCGGCGGGTCCGGGCAGTGTCCGGGGACAGATCCCAGCCCGGCGCGGCCCGGGAGTGTCCGCGGGCGGGTCCCGGCCCGGCGGCTCTGAGGGACCCTCAGCGCCCCCTCTGCCCCCGCCACACGCGGTACAGCCCCGCCGGGCACTCTGCGCATACGCCCCGCTCTGGGCGCCCTCGCCCTGTGATTGGTGCGCCGGCCGGGTCGGCTGGCGGAAGGGGCGCGCGCCCCGCCCCACCCCCGGTGCGCACGCGCGTTGCCGCCCTGGGCCCTTTAGGAGCGGCGCCCCCGCCCGCGCGCCCTGGCATAGTGCGCGTGCGCGCTGGCGTGGGGCGCGTGCGCTGCTGGCGGGGGAGGCGCAGGGAAGATGGCGGGCGGCCGCGGGTCGTGAGGCGGCGGCGGCGGAGTTTGCCGGAGCCAGGAGGACGAGGCGGGCGGCGAGGCGTCGGTGGGGCGCGGAGTCCCGGTACGGGAGGCTGGCTGGGCGGTGAGTGCGGCGAGGTGTCGGGCGGGGCGGGGGAGCAGCCGGGGAAGCGCGGCCGCCTCCGCCATCTTTAGGCCGCGGCCCTGGAGCGGCGCGGCCGGGGCAGGGCGGGGGCCGCCGGCGGGAACGGGGCGTCCCCGGGCCGGGGCGCCCGGGGCAGCGGCGAGAGCCGAGCTAGGGCCCGGTGCTGCGGCCGGGCCCCCGGGTGGGCTGTGCTCGAGGGCCGGGCCTGGAAGCGGCAGCAGGGCCCTTGTGCTCTTCCCTGCACAGGTGTGTGTCGGTGGCCGAGCCCCAGGCTATCGATCCCAGCTTTTTCTACTTCTTTTGATGTTACTGGTTCTTAAGATTGTTCTCCCCGCCTCGAGTCCGACTGGAGATCGGGTTGTGGCTGCTTTGAACATAGGGCTGGGAAGTTCTGCCCATTAGGAGCCGTGTTAGATACCTCGAGTTTTTTACTTATGTGGTTCTTTACAAGGGTAATCCTCTGTGTTTTAAGGAGAGAGAAAAAATGGCCACAGACGTATAATGCTACCTAGGTTAGTATTTAAGCTCCTCAGATACCAAGTGAGATAACTGCATTTGCCAGTAAAGAACGGTTTTAGTTCTATAGGACTAACCAACTTTGGTAAAACAATGGGAAAGTATTATTTTCGTTTTTCTTACGGATCCCGAGAGGGCTGTTGCTCACGTTTTGTACTGTATAACTGCACTGGTAAGTAGTTCTGTGCTCTGCAAGTCTTGTACCTCATTGTATCCTTGCTTGCAGTTGTGTGTACTGTTTGGGAATCTGGTTTTTTGTGTAGGCAGTAATCCCTCATCCTTCTTGCAGCATATTTTATTCTTTTATGCTTAACTCAATGCTCTAACTTTTATGTTTAACTTATGCTCTGTCCTTCCTTTAAGAGAGGTAATATTGCATGTCAGGGAGTTTATAGTGTGCAACAGGTATTGTGACAAAATACTCCAGGGCTCCCTGCTCCTCAGTTCTTTTTCAAGTAAACTGAATTTTACTTCTTGGTGGTCTGCTGCAGTATTCTACCATCATCTTACTCTGAGAATATATAATTATTAAATGTGTTTCAAAAATCTGGTTCTTAAGATCTTGTTCGGTTGTGTTGTAATAATTCTAATGAGAAGATCTGAAAATATAGTTATTAAAAATAAAGTATTGAAAGATTTGGGGGAGGAAAAAAACCTTAGAGGTGCAGAGAATGTTAGGTGTGAGTAACTCCTCATAGAGCTGCTAAAAGCTTTTGCTCAAATATCAGTCATTCCCTGCTGTCTGAAGTGTTGGTCCTTTGGAGTAGTCAATATTGCACTGTTGGGATTGAAAATTTCTCATCAGTTTTGTCTTTGTGCTATCAGCACAGGAAGTAAAAGCTCAATAATCCTGAACTGTGCTTGAGATAGAGGTACCAGGAATGCAGCAGGGAGACCTTGGGCTGAGCAGGGGATGAGAATTCTCCTGTTTTGTTCCCATCCTAGCAGAGGAGTCTTCTCTCATGCAGAAGACATGAGGCTGAGTAGCCAAATGGAAGGAATGCAGTTTAATCTGTACTGGGATGATTCCATGCAAAATATTTCATCCTGTGCATCTGCTAGCCAGGTGTGTAGGGAATTTCAAGAGTTGGTTCAGTAACCCTGGAAATGAGAATTATTTTGGCCTTGCTCAGATAGAGGTTATCATTTAGAGAACTACTTGTGAAAACAAGCAGGAAGCTATCTGCAGTGTGTTTGTTAATTTGACAGAATTTGTTCTTTATTTGCCATGTTTGCATTCCTGACACTGGATTGTTATGTTACCAAAAGTAAAAACACAGATCTGCAGGCCTGGTTGGTGTGGTTAATACAGACACTGAGCATTGTGGGGGGAGGAGATGTGCCAAGGGTCCTTCAGAAGATTAAAATCTTAAGATAACCTTGGGTTTTGCTTCTTCTCATAGAAAATATCTGAAGGTAAGAGCAGAGAAGTACTAACTGGTTTTGATTTGTGTTTTTCTGGTAATTTCACTTCAGTTTGGAGCATCCACAGTCCCAAGTGGTGCTAAACTTCCCAGCAATCTGCTCTTGCTCACTAATATTTAAAAAAGCTACTCAGCATTTCATAATGTCACTTGTGGTTCAACCTGCTCTCCACCCGGGGCTGGGTGTCCCAGTCCTGCTGTTGTGAAACCTGGAGTGGGGATGGAAGTGTGGATTGAGCAGCAGAGCAGTGAGTGGTTCCTTTGGGGTGCTGATAGCACTTTTGCTGGCAGTTTGCTGTCCAGGCAATGAGTTTGCAGTGATTCCAGTCCTGCCAGTGACCAGGAGCTCAGTCTGAGTGTGGAGGGATCCTGGGGAGTTGCTCAGTGCTGTGAGCCTCAGTTAACTCATCCTGCTCCTGTTCTACCTCTGGGCTTTGTTCTGAGCACTTCCACTCACTGGGGCTTTATCCCATTTTCTCTCACCAGAAGGAAAGACCCTACAATATCAAACATCACTGTTGTCTAACCCTGATAAAGCTTGTATTGCTCCAGACAATTACATATAAGTGTTCTTGTTCATACTTTTTTTAATATTCTATCTATATGTGTAATTTTTCACATTCTTTAGACACAAAATGAAAACATTTCTTCCTCTCTTATATATTGCATCAAGTAACCCTGGAACATTTTTTTTCTATCAGTAAAAGAGTTAGAACTTTATCTTCAACTTCATTTTTCCTTTAAATAGGTATTTTTTCCATACTCTGTTGTTAAATCTGAACACTTTCAATTTTCTGTTCACTTTGTTAGTTGATTTTAATGTGAAGAACAATAACAAGCCATATGAGCTCTGTGGTGCTATTTAATCAGTCTTCAGTATAATGAAGTATATTGGTTCAAAAAAATTTTATTACCTTTTGAAGCTCTGAAAATATTATCAGTATAGTTGTAAATTTATTTAACCTATAATTTTAGGTAATTTTAAATCATTAAAATTATAATATTCTTCTGCCTGTCCAGAAGTTGCTGCAGGTGGCTGTAGAGGGTGACCCTTTCTGTGAGCAGAAATAGGATGTTTGTGTTTATCTGGGTCACTTTTCTGGTTTGGGCTGGATGTTAAACACAGGTTCTTGAACCAGTGAGGTGGGAAAGAGAGGATGGGAAATCCCTGGGTCTGGCCTGTGCTGCCCTGGGTGCTGGTGAGCCTGAGGAGGGGCAGCATGGTCTGATCTGACAGATGAGCTCTTCTGAAATCCATCCCTGAATTATGGTCATGTCTGCAGTACCAAGGTGTAATCCAAAGCCTGGAATTTCAGTGGCTCTTGGTCACTCACCTGGGACTTTACCCAAAAGTGAGGGCCATGAAATTCAGCAGGATGGTCTGACAGGATGGGCCAAAAGCAGTTTTGCCACTAGAACTGTGGATTTGTTGGTACTGATCAGTTCTTAATAATAATGTTTTATATAATTCAGTATGAGCACAGGGGTACATGAATTAACCCATGTTTCTGCAGTTTCAGCATTTGAGGATTCCTTTAAATCATTATCCCAAATCCAAAAGAAACATTATACAAAAGAATATGTTAATGTGCCTTTTTTTGAAAGAGACCAGAGACTGGCTAACAAGGAGTCTTTAGCAGTTTGTGTTTGGGATAGTTTTGTGTCCATGTGCAGTTTTGGCAGCACAGTGAGCTGTATTTCCTTTACTGTGGGTATAGCAGTGTTCAGCTGCAGTTTGGGTTTGGCAGGAGCTGCCCAAGCAGCAGCACAGCCCCAGCTAATGGGAGTGCTGGATTTACAGCCTGAAGGCTGTGGATCTGTGCAGCAATCTGCCATGGCATTGCCCAGTGGAAATGCCTGCTTGCCCTGTTTCTGATCCTTTGGTTTTTCTCCTGGTCAGTGGAGCCATTCCCTGAATGCTCAGCAGCCAGTGCCTGCCAGGCTGCTCTGAGTGTTGACCAGTGTGAGCTGAAATGGTCTCACAGCACTGAGCAGTTCTTTAGGTGCATGGCCACTGTGCTGATCAGATGTTTGTGTTGGCTTCAAGGAGGGGTCATGGGAGGGAGCACACAGCTGGGCTGGAGCCAGGCTGCTCTGGTTTTGGTCTCAGCAGTTTTAGTTTGGATTTGGGTCAGCTCAGCAATTCAGTGCTGAGGTTCCCTCAGTAGCTGTGGCTGCACTCAGATTGTGTGGTCACAAAAACAGCAGCCACTCTGCCCTTGTCCTCCTTCCCCCATCCCATCAGTAAAAATCAGCTCTTACCTTTGAAAAGTTCTTCCTTGGGGCCATGTTTGTAAGCAGCTTCTTTACAGAGACTGGTGAAATGTTACAGTTCTACCAGAAGAAAAGTTGGGGATTGTGCAGAATTGCAGGGAGAGGAGTGCAGCCTGAATGAGGATGTTTATTCTGCAGTGTTTGCACTGTTTCTCAATTACAGTTTGCAGCTAAACTCATGCTAGAATTGGGCATCAAACCATATTTTACAATTTTTTCTATGGATGGATGCAAATGTTTTGGTCTCCTCAGCAAATCTAAGCCTAATAAATGAGGTAGCTTTTTCTATCAGCACTTACCTTTGAAAAGTTCTTCCTTTGGGCCATGTTTGTAAGCAAACCATTGCACCTTTTTACAGAGACTGGTGAAATGTTACAGTTCTACCACAAGAAAAGTTGGGGATTGTAGAATTGCAGGGAGAGGAGTGCAGCCTGAATGAGGATGTTTATTCTACAATGTTTGCACTGTTTCTCAATTACAGAGTTTGGAGCTAAAGTCATGCTAGAATCAGGCATCAAACCATATTTTACAATTTTTTCTATGGATGGATGCAAATATTTTGGTCTCCTTAGCAAATCTAAGCCTAATAAATGAAGTAGCTATTTCTAGTAATATCCTTGTAGATTCTTGACTGATAGAAGCCACAGCTGCCAAAATTTCTGTGTAGTAAGATGAAAATACTGACCTGAAACTGGAGATGAAAATGCTGCTTTTGACAGGAAAACTTGCTGATATTCTCAAGGCAGGAGATAGGAAGTAGGAGAGAAAATCTGAGGGATTTTGGACTTTTGGAGAACTCCAGCTTTCAAAACTGAATCTCTCTGGTGATGTGCTGTTCTACTGAATGGTTGTTCTCATGGGGAGATGGATGACTTCTGTATTTAGGGAGCATCTGACACTGAACTCTTTCTCCTTGAAATGCTTTGTGTGAGCTTGACTTACGGAGAAATTTATTGATACAGAAAGTTTTATTGAACTCTACTAAATGGTAAAAGCAAAGGCATTTAAATTTAAATTTACTAAAGAATTTAAAAGTGGTTTTTTAGCAGTTTGTATACATATACACACATAACCATATATAGGCATTTGCATGGCTCATAATCCACAAGCAAAGATCAGAAAACATTCCTGGAACAAACTGGCTCTGTGATTCCAGTTAAAAGAAAATGCATTTCTAATTCATTTCCTGTTGGATGAGATGTGTGTACATCACCCATCAATGTAGGAAGTGTTCTAGTATTGAAAGTTTCTTGTTATAGGAGAAATGTCTAGGTTGATTATATTTGAAATTAGGTGAAAATTTCTTACAAAGAAATTTTCTTACAAAAATTCTTACAAATCTTTCTTGTCAAAGCTTAGGACTGCTCAGGTGATACCTATAATTTTATACACTGGGAGCTTGAAACTACAATAAACAACACTGGGTTTTGGAGGTTTTTTTGCTATTTTAAGTTTGTTCCTCATGGGACTGAACAGTTTCTAACCTAACCACCAGCAAACGGGTTATGCATTAATCTTCCACACCATACAGTGGCAAAAAAAAATAAAGTTTGAAAGTTTGCATAAATGCTAGACTTTCGTATCTTAACTGAAGCAGACTCACTGTTCTGGAGATCTTCACATAAATAATCTGCAGTCAGAACTTTATTTGATCAAAATAGTTTTATAAGTGCTATTTTCTTTGACCATTTCCTTAATTTAGCAGGTGTTCAATCAGATTACTTGGGGTTTTTGTTTGTTTTTAACTCCTTGGCTTCAGCAGTAAGATAAAAATGGGGAGCATTGATAATTAGCAGGGTTCATCAGCCTTGTTCAGCAGCATTGTGTGATTTAATGATGTTTGAATTGTTTGCTGCAATTCCACCAATTTTGCTTAATGATTTCTCTTCATCAGCTGAGTCTAGGCATAACAACTGTAGGTATTCATTTGAATATTTTGCTATAAAAATAGTTGCTAATTTTGCTACTCTGCTGTTGGGGCAGATAACAAATTTCTGTTTTGGATGAGTATGTGTGCATCTGCCACATCTTTTTATGAACAGAGGATTAAAAAACCCTTTTAAGATCTTGGATATTGAGAAGAAAGCATTGTAGGGTAGTATGTTCTAGGCCATTTATTCTGCAGTGTGGATGTTGGACTGTTTAGTATCTTCTTTTCTTGTACGGAATACATGAGATGTGTAAATAACCTTGAGGTGCCCAGAAGATGAGAGCTCTACACAGTCTCCACCTCTGGATGCAGGGTAGGGTATGGACAGCAGTGAAAAATGGATTTTAGCATTAAAATATGCAGAGGAAAAAAAAGTTCTTTGATCTTGGTGTTTCTACTGAGGTATAAAATCTCTTTTTGGTGTGAGAAGTAGAAAAAGGATTTTTGAAATACAAGTTAATAACTGCTGAAAAAGGTTGCTTTCAGTTGTTTTTTTGGGGTTTTTTAGCCTTCTTACACTTCTCACCATATAAAGGCACACTTTTTCACATGATCACACATGATAGCACTGTCATCCTGCCCCCTGCTACCCCTTCCAGACTTCAGTTGTGTCATTATAGAAAATTAAGACAGTTTTGCCTTTATTTGGCCCAGAAACTGGAATGGCAAACAGCATTGTTTTGTCAGAAGATGGGCTGAGTAACATTAAAGGGGGCAGAGAGGGGTAGGGAGTGAGCAGTCCTGGGGTCATGAAGTAAAGGTGCCCTAAATTCTGTTGGTATTTGCAGCTTCTCTGCAAATGTTGCAAGAGTTCTGGGTATTTTTGGTAATCATTTAACAGATGAAGGTTGTGAAAAAGTAAATTTTTGTAACATGTTACCATTCTTACTAATTGCCAAATTTTACTAAAAAGGCTTTGGTGTCTTGTCAGCATTGAATTTGCAACTTTTTGTGTCTCAGATACTCAACTGTGTTTAGTATATTAAAATGTGTGTTTCTGTTCCATAGTGTCAGTGAGCACAAGGACACTGTTGCTAGATTATATGAACTGCCTTTTCTTAATCATCAAATTTCAGGAGGTTGTGCCTGAAGCAAAGACAATTTGCTGTGTTTCCTACATAAATTTTGCCCTACAAATTCCCACAGTCCTTCTAGTCCTTTTCTATTCTGCTGGTAATAAATTCCTCTGAAGAATTTTTTGGAGCATTTCTTATCACTCTTCCTTCTCCTCTTGTCTGTCCCTGTCCATCCCTAGTGTACCTAACAGTAGTACCTGAGTCAAGAGGGACTTGAGGAATGGCTCTCCAGGAGCACCTGGAAATGAGCAGGGAGAGCTGCAGAGTCTCTGGGTGTGCAGGAGCTGCAGAATTCCTGGCTGCTCTCAGAACAGCCCAGAGAGCTTCAGGCAGTGAGCAGCAAACAGAACATTCTCCTCTCAAGGCAGGGCAGCTGCTCATTGAATGATCACACAGATCCTGCTGTGGCCTTTTTGTTCACTAGGTTTTGATATTTAGGATTAGCAAGGATGACAGGCTTTTTTTTCCTTTTAAACTACTTTTCATAAGTCAGGTTTTTTAGTATGTCATGATATATTTATATGTTTTAAACATCAGTCCTAAAGTTTTGTTTCCTGACAAAGCAGCAGCTCCAAGGTAAGGCAGCATCAATAATTGCTTCAGCATGAAAACCAGGCTGTGAGTCTTCAGCTAGGTAAGATGAACTGCTTTTATCATAGGGACTCCCAATGAAAGACAGGTTTTAGACAAGTTTGGGTTGTAATGGTTTTAGACAAGTTTGGGTTGTAATGGTTTGGACAAGTTTAGGTGATATTACACCTCTTGATAAATACTAAGCAGCACTTGAAATAAAGGGGTATTTGGGAAGTTGAGAGAGAGGAAAAAATGTTCTATTTAAAAAAAGATTGTGAGTTTACCATTACCAAGGTGTTCAATTGGTAACAGTAAAATCATGGCAGCAAACCAAATCCTGTCTGACTTCTAGCTGAGGTGCAATCTGTGCTTGCTTCCATGTTTTGAAGTACAGCTCAAGAAATTTAAGCTCACAGAAGTTGCTTCTGTGAGGTGCAGAAAGGCAAAGATTCCAGGCTGTTGCACTCGTGAAAAGAGTTTTCTGTGCTGTAGCCAGAGAGGTAAAGCAGGAGCTGTCCTGTGAAATGAAGTATTTGAGGGTTTTTTATAATGTATGTAAGCACGTGGTCTCCTGTAAATATGTCTGCTCTGGAATGAGTCAAGGGTTCAGCTTGAGCATAAAATAAGGAAGATTTGTGATTTGATTAAGAGGTATTTGTTGTGTAGTAGAAATCCCAAATTTGAAGCAAGTGTTTAAAGAAGGTATCAAAGTGTGTAAGTTACTGCAGCTAAGCAGGCTCAGCTGTTGGAGCTTCTCTCTGTAACAGAGCTCCAGACTGGCTGTGTCAAGGTGCTCTCCTTTGGGATTTTAGGCAGCTCCATTTGCTGTAAATTTGCTCTCCTGTTTCAGAAATTCTTGAGCATTGTGTGTTTTTATGTGAAACTTAAAGCTGTAGGCCCTTTTTGTCTATTAAATATCAGCACCTTTTCCTGCAGGGAATAAACCCTTTATATCCAAACCTGCATCAACATCATCCCATTTTGCCATGTTGCATGTTCTGGCCTTTTACACTCTGTACAGTGTGTGAATATTTTCAGGTTCTGTTGAAAATCCAAAGGTTTGAACTTGGTGGTGAAGGTACCAAACTGAAGTTAAAGGGGAAAAAAAATGCTGCATTTTAGGGTTTTGGAGATTTTGGACTGTGCATAAAACAAAAAGCTTTGGAGTATCTCCAAATAAAAACAGATCTGTGTGCCTTTTGGGCAGAGTAGTTTATTGTGACTTAAACAATTATTAATTGAAGTATATTTCTACAATTTTAATGAAAAATGAGATTTTTATTTTATTTTTTACATTTTCTCTTGGAACACAATGACCGGAATGGGGAAAGCTGCTTAATTCTTTCCCTTGATTTGCATGGTCAGAATTTAAAGCCCATTTCTAGGAAAGTTTACTTCACAAATAGAACACAATAGAGAGTGGTTGCAGATGTGTGTTGGGAGCAGAGCTGTAGAGGCCAGGGAAAAAGTATTTGCTGCAGAGAATAGGGATGTTGCATAATAGCAGTGTTGTATAACACAGGGCAGTGTTTCTGCCTTCACTTTGCTGATTTGCTGTATTAGGAACCTCCAGCACCTGGAGATAATTAAGGAATCTCTCAAACTTTAAAATTGATTTTGGTTTTAAGTTTAAACTTCCTGTGCTCACATCTGCATGCCTTGTAGAAAATCTTTTGAGATATGCATATAAAAGTGCACAAAAATGCATGCTGCAGTGCCTTTACGTAATCCAAAATGGGAATAATATTTGAAATATTCAGAGGTCAAGAACCTTGCACAGTTTTATTTTACTGTTACAGGTCTGCTTTTGACTAAAAGGTTGAGCAACTTTGTACTTCCATTATTGAATCTAGTTTTTTAACTAATTTTATAATCCTGCTTAATCCACCAATTCTCTCTCATAATCAGTGGGAAAGATACCATTATATCCTAATGAAACAGCTTAATCTGTCTCACATCTGTTCTGAAATAAAAATAATACACAACCCACATATAATAAGAAAAGCACTCAGAATTACTTGAGATTTTTGATTATTTTGTCTCAGAAAGATGTAGAATTCTCAAACATTGGGTAATCTGGTTTTGGGATCTGATTAAGTGTTTTTCCCATGCAGTAGGAAATTGAAACACAGAGCAATTTGGGGAATTGGTCAGATTACTCTGTTTTCACTGCATCTGCACTTTGGCATAGTGGGGTTGTTTTCATGATTTTGTCAGTGTTTTCTGAGTGGATTTACCTTATGTGCAGTGAAGGAAATGTGAGATTAATCTTTTCTTTAGAAATTGATGGCATCTGAATGGAGCAGAAACCAAATCTCTGCTGTGAGAGATGAATTCACTGACAGACATGTAGATTAGTTTTGGCAGATTTCAAGTGTATGTTTAGGAAAATGTGATAGAAGTTTGCTGCTGCTGGTGCTGGTTTTACAGTGGCTTTGGAAATGGGATTTTCTGATATTTTGCAGGTTTTAAGCATACCTGCAGCCCTCTTGCTCCATTCCTATCAGTGAGGGAAGCAAGGGAGATGTAGATACCATGACTGAAAACAAACCTTTGCTAAGGTTCATTTTCTGTTTAAGAGAGAAATAATTTTTGTTCTATTTCATTTAGTTTAAAATAATTGGAAGACAGTTTATTTAAATGGTTTGGAGAAAAAACATTCAAATGTTTGGGGTTTTTTTTTTCTGTGTAACCCCCTACCTGGAAATTTTATTATTTCAAGAACTTGTCTGCCACTTTTCTCAGTCTTTAACCAGGATGGCTGGCTCTGTTTCTGTGTAATAGAGAAATGATGTGTGTATACATGCATGTTTATTTCATTTTTTTCCCCTCTTCTGTTTTCTAAAACATGATTGCTGAAGATGTCAAAATTTGGACATTTATGTCTGGAATATATCTTTTCACATAATTCTTTTGCACTGGGAAGAGGCAGGATTCCCAGGAAAGGAAAGAAAGAGGCTGCATGAGGAGGCCAAGAAAGAGCTTTCCTTAGGAAGGGGAAGCCATGGGAGGATCCACTGCTGGTGTCCAGAGCAAAAATTCACATTTTCCCAAAGGAGGAAAGGCAGGCAGATCTTTTGGAGTGCAGACATTAAGTGTTGATACTCTGCAAAAGAGGGAAAGGAATAACATTAAATTGTATTTGATATGATTGTTATGATTATTATTCAGATGCACTTAGAGATTTCTTAAGACACAAATTCAAAAATGCAGAGAGATGTTTTCTCAGAGATGACTATTGACAGTAGGACTTCTTTATTTTTAAAAGGAATGTAGTTATCTATACATTGTAGATGTAAAAGTGCTTTGCTGACCAAAGAAAGATGTATTGAGCAATAAACTCAGTGCAGTGCCTTTGCACTGTGGTGTTCTCACCTTGCTCTGAGGCCTCAGGAAGCTGAGGTGGTTCTGCTCCAGTTCTGTGTTTTTCACCAGTGTCCCAAACCATGGTTTGAGCTCCTGTGAGCTGTTGTAGTGCAAATAACTCCTGTCAGTTCTCACTGTTTGTTACACTGGAAAAATGCTTTTTTAGAGTCTGTGTGTACTTTATAGCAGAACTAATACACATATAAAGAAGTGTTCTATAGATCCACCCAGGAAATGTGAGCACTCCTTTTCAAAATGGCTCTTTTAGAGTCTGTGTGTAGCCTCAAATAGAACTAATACACTTTTAAAGAAGTATTCTATAGATCCACCCAGGAAATGTGAGCTCTCCTTTTCCTTTGCTGCTGTGGCCGTTTCAGGCAGTGCCTTTCAAGCTTCGTTGTGAGGTTTGCAAAGTGACTGCTGCTTGCACTCTGCCCCATCACCTTCTTTGCTCCCATTTGGAAACACACTTTTCTTTTGGCATATTCAGTTTATAACTCACTGTATTCCACCCAAGTGTCTTTACCTTCAGTTACAAATACCTATTAAATAGGCAAGGATGTTTTATTTACCAATTAACTGCATTTTTTTTAATGACGAGCTTTATTTTTTTGCATAAACCATATGAAATATGTCAAATTATACATAAATCAATTGGGTTTTTTTCCTTATAGTATTGAGCTACCTCTAAGTAGTGATGTATTTAATATAAGCCATGGCTCTTTTTCTCCAAGCTTCACTAGTTTGGTGGGTTTATTTTGATTTATTGAAGTTATGTGTGAAATGCTTTGGTCCATGATTGAAGTTGCAGCCTGTCAATTGTCAAAACTTAATGCAAGGTTCATTTTTATATAAAAGGAGCAGTCAGATCCAAATAAGATGATAAAGTAATAATGCTACTGTGTTAATGCCAGTGTTACCTTTGCTGCCTTATTTGGGTACATTACTTCAGTGATAACCATTTTCTGTCATTGACTAATACCATATGTGACTTTTTGCTCATTTTAAAACCAGAAACTTGCCCAAATCCATCTGCCTTTACTCCATGCTGCTCTGCTCATTTATGTGTGAGATTTTTGTGAGTTTTTTTCATTTTTAATTTTGTTCTTCAATAACATCTCTCTGATGGCATTAATAGGCCTGGCATCCTTGTGGCACCACTAGGGAGGAACAAGGGGTTTGCTCTGTAGGCTCTGTATCCCCAAATTCATTTATATCTCTAAATGTGTGAGGCTTTGAAAGGGCTGTTCATGGGGACAAGAAGAGGAAAGCTGATAAGGATGCATGGAAAAATGGAATACAGAAATAAACCTAGTTGACATTATGATAAGGGTATAATGAATTAGAAGAAAAAGCAATTGGTTGGTGACATTACTGTCCAGAAACAATAAAATGAGAAGTGACTTATGCCAGGTGTTGGAAATAAATCTTGTTGTTGCTTCTAATTGTGTGAATTAAGGAAAATGTGATTTCTTCCATTTAAACTCCTGTTGATGGACTCTAAAATTAAGAAAAAGTTTGGTACTTTGCTTAAAATAGGAAATCAGGTGTTGCTACACTGGATTGTGCAGTGTCCTCTAATATTTGTTTGCATGTTTCTGCTCACACTGCCAGTACAAAAGGAGCTTTAGCTAACAGACATGCTGAATTCTGACTTTGTGGTTGATAAAAAGATCTTGAGGAGAGCCTGCTGAGGCTTTGGTATGTCCCAACAAACCAAATAGGATACTGATAGCCATTAAATGGGTGTATTTTTCTGACTCAAATAGGGGTCTTTGGAAAAAAATGCTCTGATTTCATGTGAGAATTGTGAGCCAAAACCACTTCTTTCTAAAGCTGCTTTGTTTGGAAGCTTCACTTGGTGTGTGTATGCCCTAATGTATGTGTGTGTGTGCACATTTTCTATAGATTATATACTGGCCATATGCACACATGATGGGATGAGGGTATTATGTGGAGAAAACATAATATTTGAAGCAGTTATTAGAAGAAAGTGGTCCTAAGCAGCTGGATAAAGTTGAAGAAACAGAATATAAATGCTTCATTTTTGTGATCCTGTCTCATGTCCCTTATGTTGTAGTTGTATCACTTGTTGTCTTGTCAGAATCATGTGTGAAAGGATCTGTAGACATGAAGAAGTGTAATTCACTTTTTTATGCCCTTGGTCCTACTTTTTGCTGCTATGAATTGCACCATAAGTGAAGGTTGTTTGTGCTGATTTAAGCTCGACACCGATTGGACTGACCTGAAACTACTGGAGTCTAAATTGACCCATCTCACACCTAATGCTGTATTTACCAATGACAGTAATGCAGAAAAATCTCTTCAGCAGACTTTTTTTCCCTGGAACATGAAAATAAAGTATTAACTTGCTGCTTTGCAGTGTTTCCCTAAAAAGGGATTTTTGGGATGTGATGTTTTCTTGCAAATGATAGCTGATTTTTTTTTTTAAGTCCCCCAGTGTAAATCCTTGTCCACATTCTTGGTCTCAGTTATTGTCATTTATTTTTGCATTGCCTATTAGAGAGTATAGATGAGGTTTTGAAAAAGTATCTTTTCCTCTGGTTTAGAGCACTCATTGGTATAACGGAGTGTCAAACTTGAGATTTGAGAAATAATACTGGAAATTTCATCTGAGTTTCTGGGGTGTTTTGTGGTGTGCTGTTGGTTTTTGTGGGGTTTTTTGGTTGTTTGTTTTTGTTGGTTTATTTCCTCTGACTATTGAATAACTACATTTAGGAGGGTTAACGGACTTGTAAGTTTAATGCCAGCTTGTTGGAAGAAGCCACTTTCTCTTTTTCAATATAAACCCCTAATAACAAAATTTTACCTTTGATATTAAACACTTGAAACCTTCTTTCCAACAGTTTGAGATCTCCTGCCAAGTAACAGAATTTGAGATGGGTTATGGGGATCTTGAAGTAATTCCTGTGTGAGGAAGTTTGGGTACCTTGTTTCAGGCATCCTGAATGTTGTCCTGGCTGTGTTCCAGTGGGGGTCTGGGGACAATCAGACTCACCTGGGGTCTGGTTTTAGACCATCTGGCTGCCTGGAATGGGGCAACTTCCAGGCAAATGAGCCTTCAGATGAAGATTTGTGTTTTGAAAGCTGTTTTCTGTCTCCCCCCCTTCATTCCAGTTACCAAGTTGGTCTAATAAGATGCTGCACCTGCCCAAGGTGTTAAATTTCCTTACCTCACTCCTGGAAATGAGCTGATTTATTCTCTTGAATAGAGAACAGCTGTGATTGTTTGGTGTGGGAGTTGTGCAGTGAGGAGCTGGGTGCTGGAGTTTCAGAGCTGGCTGTCACACTTTGTTACATGGAAAGGAGAGTGTAAGGCCTGAGTTTGCAGAGCTGCTCGCTGCTCTGTGCCTGCAAACTGCCTGAGATTTACAGGACAGCCTGCTCCTAGTGGTTAGAAAGAACCTCTTAAAAAAAATCAAACTCTGTGCTGCTTTAAACAGTCTCTTATATCCAGCATTTCTATCTTAGCTTTATTTTGCTACTTAAAAAGGGAAATGTTTTAAACTACTGAGATCAAAAAAAGCTAAATAAAATGTTTAAATTGGCAGTGAAACAACTTTTCAGCTCTTTCAAATGGAGAACACAAGTATTTTGAGTATGTAAGAAAGTACATCCATGAATTTACAAGCAGATTATGTAGTCTTTTTTAAAGAAATCTGCTAGTTCCTTTTTTTTTATTACATGCAGTAATGAACATTTAATGGTAATTTCTAAAGTTAGGGGAGATGCTGCAGTGGGATTTTTCTCATGCTCTGTGGGAAATGAATTTGTAGAGAAGTCTTGCTTCCAACAATGCCTGTGTTATAAATGATCAGCCAGAAATCCAAGTTAATAAATGCAAAAGATTTTATTTCCATGACTAAAATACAGTCCCCAAAACCCTCAGCCAAAGAGAGAGCGTTGAGATCAGTGCTGGGTGAACCTGGATCTGACCTCTGTCACATCAGATCCCCCTCTGTTCACCAATGCCATTTCCAGCAGAGCTGTTTTATACAGTTTTTTATGCCTGAGGCAGAGGTGCCCTCATTTCCCTTGTAACCCTGCATATGTATGAAGGTTTATTTCACTGTGCAGGGCTGGACAATCGCTGTTTCCTGAGTAGTGGCAGGCGCTGATCATGTCAGGGGAAGTCCCCAAAGTCAAATGTATCTTTCTTGGCACTTCATTTATCTGGATTGATGGTATCTGTCAAGGATGATCACCCTTGGGTGTTCCCTTATGACTCTGGAGGAACCCCATCTCCACTCTGGCCATGTTCTTTCATTTGTAAACGAAGCCTTGTTCTCCTGCTCCCTTCCGGAGTTTTGTAATGCCACAGTAGTTATCTGTCTCCCGGCTGCTCGTTGTCAGGGGCTTGCTGGGTTTTATAATTTTCATAGTGTGAAAAACACTAATCACTTGTTTTTTTAAAATTTTAAAAATTTAATAGTAATAAAATGGTTGTAAAAACAGTAATCTAATTAGAGTAATAATAATTTGGACAATTTGCATTAGGACAATATGAGACAATAGAGACAAAGAGTTAAAGATGTCCGGATACAAGCACAAACCTGAAAAAGGACCCACGTTAACAGAGGATTAACCCTTAAAAACAATAACCTGTTGCATATTCATACACTTCATACATGATGCATTAATTCCATTCAAATACAGGATTCTGTCTGGTCAGTGTCAACTTCTTCCTCTGAACCCTGACAATGCCTTCAAGGCAGGAAGAAGTTCCTTTCTTCTGATAAGAGGGCAATAAATTATTTTTCTCTGAAAGATTCAGGTGTCCTGTGGCTGCTATCTCGCTGCGAGTCCCTTCTTTAATAAAGTATCCTACATAGCATAGTTTCTGTCACAGACATGTTTTATGAAAAATCCCTTCTTTAGGATTTTTTCTCCTGAGAAGCTGGGAGGCCTCAGGAACAAAATGTAAACATTGATTATCTGCTGCTGTGGAATGCAACAGGTGCATCTGGGATTGGTCTCATGTGTTTGTTTCTAATTAATAGCCAGTCACAGTCAGCTGTCTGGACTGTCTTGGTCAGTCACAAGCCTTTGTTATCATTATTTTTCTATTCTTAGCCAGCCTTCTGATGAAATCCATTCTTCTATTCATTTAGTATAGTTTTAATATAATATGTATCATAAAATACCTTCTGAAACATGGAGTCAACATTCTTGTTTCTTCCCTCATCGTGGGAGCCCTGCGAACGCCACCACAATTGGCCTGTTGCATTCCACAGCAGCAGATAACCATTGTTTACATTTTGTTCCTGGGGCCTTTCAGCTTCTCAGGAGAAAAAATCCTAAGGAAAGGATTTTATATGAAAAGATGTCTGTGACAGTAGTTAACGAAAACGACAGGTGATTACAACAACAAACAGAACTCCACCCTGGCAGCAACCAGCCCAACCTGTGAACTCCAACTTTTTTTAGAAAAGGGGCAGCTTTTCTACTCATAACAACACATTCTCCCCTTAAGCACGAATGATTTGCTAACATATCTTACACCTGTCCCTGTGCAGCCTTGCAGCAGGACGCAGCCATGGCCACGGAGATCGGCTCCCCGCCGCGCTTCTTCCACATGCCGCGCTTCCAGCACCAGGCGCCGCGGCAGCTCTTCTACAAGCGGCCCGACTTCGCGCAGCAGCAGGCCATGCAGCAGCTCACCTTCGACGGGAAACGCATGAGGAAAGCTGTCAACAGAAAGACCATCGACTACAACCCTTCTGTCATCAAGTATTTGGAGGTCGGTAAAGAGATTTTTGTGTTTTGGTTAGAAATCTTTTCCTGATATTTGAGGTTATGCTTTCCGGTTTCCACCGAGGAATGTGGAATACTGGCAGAGCTACTGCTGCGTTTTTAACCAAAATTCCAAATGCTTGTAAATTTGATATACTGTGAATAAAAAGGGGAGGTTGAGCATTGGCAATAAAACTACATGTGTTGTGTGTTTTGTCTTGAAATTCCAAGTTGGTGCACAGTTGAATATCTTGTGTAATGTTCTGGCTTTTTGTTATAGTACCTTCCTTGAGCTAGGTCTAATGAGCTCTTGGGAGTCTGTAAAACACTCAAGATAGCTCAGCTACTCTTGGAGGCAAAAAATTAACAGGATGGCTTCTGTTGCAGTGTTGGAAGCTAAAAGGTGTAATAAAAGGCAAAACAACAGAGAAACAAACAAAGAAAAACAGAGAAAAACCAAGCCAGGTGCCAGAGGTTCTTACTCTTGGTAAAACATCTCACAAAAGCGATTACTTTCTTTATTCACTTCTTTTTCTAGTAAATTGCCCAGGTGGGACTTTCTGGCTTCTGTCCAGTTGGCTATCCTTAAGTTTGAGGTGAAGTCCCCTAGGCCTATGAGGTGGCTTTTTCACCTAATCGAGGAGAGAAACTTCTGGGCTTCTTTCCTTTTTGAGGGGACAAAGAATAGTTTGGTTACTCCATCAACAAGGGGCACACTCCTATACCTTTTCATAAAGAACTGATTGTAAATAATGTAGTTGTTGTTATTTTTGTTTTGAAATAGAAATTTCCCAAAATGGAAGATGAACCATTGCCCCTTCCCCTCTGAAATCAGGCCTCTAGAAATGTTTTCTCATCGTTTCACTAAATAGCTCTTCAGTAGGGTCTGTGGCACAAAGCCAAAATAAATAATTCTAAATTCATGAGAAGTGTTTTTAAAAGGTTTTGTTTGACAGCTCACAAAATTTAAGTGATTGAAGGTGTTGTTATCCCTCGATCTTCTAAGTTTTGGCCTTTTGAAGGTGTTGTCTTTATGCTGGCTCTGCAGAAGGTCCTTTTGTGGATTTCATGGGGAGCTCATCAGCACAGCTGCTAATGGTGTAAATATAAAGCTTTGACACCAGGCAGCAGAGTACCACAATAATGTTCCTTGTTACACAAGACTGCTGCTTTCCTGGAGTTGCTTCAACCTGATGAAATTAACACTTTAAACATTCCTGACTCCTTTTCTTACAGAATATAAACTCCACATGTTCCTTTTCCTGAGTCCAACGTCCTAACACAGTTCATTCTAAAATCCTTGGAGCACTTCAGAATTTCCCAGTCAGGATTTCCATGTGTTTATTTTCTGTTATTTAACAAGGAAATGCTCTGTTATGAACTAGGAGTTGTTTTCTTCTTTCCAGAATAGAGTGTGGCAGAGAGACCAGCGAGATATGCGAGCGATCCAGCCCGATGCAGGATATTACAATGATGTAAGTGAAATTTTCCTGTTCACTGATAAAGGTGTGCAAACAAAATTTGTCCAGAATATAGGAAAGATTCTGCCTGTCAGCTGAGGTTATTTTTGTACCTGCAAAAAGCCTTAAAGCTGTGAAGGGTATCTTCACTCTGCATTTTGTTCTGTTGGAATCCATGTCCATGAAGGGATCTTAAGGTTGGACAGGCTTTTAATTTCTGTGCATAAGAACTTTCATCATGCACTGAGGTTACAGAGCTGCTCTTGAAGATGCTGTTTCTGGATGTTTGTGTTTTTAAATGATGCAGACTTTGAAACCATTCTACCAACTTACTTCTGGTAATATCCCTGTGAATTACAACCTTGCTTTTCCAAAAATGGATGTTTAGATTGTGTTCTTTTCTTGAA
The DNA here is from genome assembly GCF_028551555.1 of Melozone crissalis. Lineage (NCBI taxonomy): Eukaryota > Metazoa > Chordata > Aves > Passeriformes > Passerellidae > Melozone > Melozone crissalis. The sequence continues at coordinate 4,369,598 of NW_026535812.1, forward strand.
GGTTCTGCTTTAAATGTCATCAGGAAATCTTTTCTTTCTTCTCTTACAGTTGGTCCCTCCTATAGGAATGCTGAACAACCCTATGAATGCTGTGACAACAAAATTTGTTCGGACATCTACTAATAAAGTAAAATGCCCAGTGTTTGTTGTCAGGGTGAGTACAGTGTTGGAATTAGTTTGTTGTGTTGTCTTAATTTAAATTAGACTGATTCTTAACAAGATGGCAGTTAAAGCATCTTTAAATAAAAATAGCATGTGCAGTGTATGGACTACTTCTGTGTGCAGTCTTTCTATGGAGAGCTTTAGGAAAATAAATGGTAAAGTCTGAGTACACAAGAGTTCTTACTCTGAGTTTGGGGTGCAATTCCTACCTTCCTTGTGACATTTCAGAGACCTGACATCTCTTGACTCAAAAGAAAGGAAATTTGGTCTCTGTGCTGTTGGAGTCTCAAAGCAGCTTTTTACAACTTTTCCATGATGTCACAAGTATTGTTTAGTATGGATATTATGTGCTAGAATGCAATGGTGCCAATAAGCTGTTTCATCTTTACAACTAGAGTTTTTCATTGTTTTTACAGTGGGCTTTGTTCTGTTGTTGCTAAAGCCAAAGGTCCTCTGGCACAGTTCTGCATTTTTGCCTTCTCACATCCTCTAGAAAGTCATTAAGTAGCTTCCATTTCCACAGAGTGCCTGAAGAAGCTCATGATTTATTTGGAGAATTGTAAAGAAATACTTGAATGTTATATTGCACAGTTTAGTTAAATGTTTCTTTTGCAGTGGACTCCTGAGGGGAGACGCTTGGTCACTGGTGCATCTAGTGGGGAGTTCACTTTATGGAATGGACTGACTTTCAATTTTGAAACAATATTGCAGGTAAAGTAATCTGTCAAGATTTCTTTGTATTTCCTTGAGGTCTTGGAGCATGTTTTAGGAACACATCTTCACCCTGTTCATCATGGGTCTGTGGTCTGAGTGCTGATGGGAGCCTTAGAGGTCTTCTGTCCTGTTGTGATCCCATGTCAGGCCATGGCTACAGGCAATTCACTTAATGCCTTTCATTCCACCTCCGTCTTCTGTATTAACTGTTCTCGAGAATGTACTATGAGTATTTGTAATAATAAAGAAACACTTTGGAAACAAAGTGCAAATACTCTTATTATTTAGAAAACCATTGTGTACAGAGTAAAGGATTTTCCCCCCCAACATCTTGAATGTAATTAGATCATCTTTGTTCTCGTTTCCTCATTGCAGCTGTTAAGTCGGAACTGTAGTAACTTCAGTGTTTGTGTGGATCAGAGAGTTTGGAATGTGTTTGCTAGAAGTTCTGTTTCTGAATTTGCAGGCTCACGACAGCCCTGTAAGGGCTATGACTTGGTCACACAATGATATGTGGATGCTGACAGCAGACCACGGGGGATATGTGAAATACTGGCAGTCCAACATGAACAACGTCAAGATGTTCCAGGCACATAAGGAGGCGATTAGAGAGGCCAGGTTTATACACAATATACCATTTTCTGTAGTACCTATTGCCATGATTAGACTGTTCTCTAAGTGTATTCTGGGTGCAGAAATGCATGGGTTCTGTCAGATTCTGGGAGACTTCCTGCACCACATAAACACAGTATTTCCTTTTGTTTCCACATTCTCACCGTTTTGCTGGCACCTTTCTGAATTAGTATTGTCCCAGTATCCGCCTCTGCAATATGTTAGAGATGTATTTGTCTGCCGCATTTTGCACTGGTATTCTTTTCATTTTTATATGGTGACGATGTGTATCAGTTATTCCTTTTTATACGCACTGTGTAAGACAATAATTTCATTCCAAATAAAGAATTCAGTCTTTAATAATCTTAACTGAATAAAATATAAAGCCTTCAGAAATAAAACACCTGCATAGTTCTCACAAAATAATAAAACACTAAATAAAGTGAAGAACTGCTTGGCTTGGTGAAGCCAAGACTTCCAGTAATACTAAAGACCCACGCAGACTGCCACATACAGAAGTCTAATGTTAATACTGAATGGGTTCTTCAAGCTTGAAACTGTAAGAAAGCCATTGAAAAGAAGATTGTAGGATATTCTCTTGGTTCAGTGTTGATGCCTCAGTTGTGCAAATGTCTATATAAAAATCAAATCCAAAGTGATACTTATCAGTAAGATGTAAATGAAGGGTGTTTCTAGAGCAAACCTGCATATAATTTTTAGTAAATGTTTTTAAAGTAAGCCTGAAGAGAAGCTGCAGATCCCAAATGGTGCTAAAACAGTGTTTCTTTGGGTTGAGGTGCTGGCCCATGGTGATAAAGGTTCGCTGCCACAAACTCACTTTCCACTAAAGTCACCATTTTTCTTGGTAGGGTGCAGCATTTTCTGCCAGAGTTTGGTTATGAGAAGTGCTTACTTTGGATTCAGTTACTGTCTGACTGTCATGGCCATGCACTGAATTTCTCTACTGCTTTAGGCCCTTTCTTGATCATAAAGACCTAGGATTTCACAAGGGCTCCTTGTGGTCTTTCACTGCACCAGAAAGAAAGTTAAGTGCCTGTCAGTTGTTGGAGGTATTCTGGCCCTATTCACGTGGTTAAATAACTCCTTGCTTTTCCAGTGACTTTCATCAATCAATGTTAACTGCTGAACCTGGAAGCTGCTTACGTGTCTGTAGGATTCTTTTCATGTTGTTGGTGGGGTGTAATAAGAGGGAATGTTTCCGAATTGCTCTTATAAGTGTTTATTTTGTATAGGTTTTTTTCCCCCCAACAGTTAAACCAAGTAGCATTTTCCTGTAACCAGCTTTCCCTTATGTTTTGCTTCTCTGCTGCAAAGCACCTGTGGCTGAAGAGGAGTTTTTTCCTAAGAACTGTTCTCCTGTGCTTCTATGCAGTGTCACTTTCTTGTGGTATTACCAAACATGAAAATCTAGGCTGACAGTTACCAAACCATATTGATGTTGCTTCTCATCCTGCAGAGAAGGCACTACTGCGTGCAGTCACAGATAGGAAGGTGCTAAGAATAAATGACAGATTTTTTCCTCATTTGACAGGGGACTGCAATGCAATAATAATCCTATGCTGAATTCATGTCTTGTGGTGAAGTGCCCTTTGGCAGGCACTGTATTCACTTAGCAGTGCCTTTGTTCAAATGCCTCCTTCAGTGTATAACACATTACAGTATAATTTTGCCCTGTCTGAGAAGCATAGATAATCTGTTAAATGCTGACTTCTTTCCCCTGCTGTGTGTCTTCATGTAACAGTTTCTCACCCACGGATAATAAATTTGCTACATGCTCTGACGACGGCACTGTTAGAATCTGGGACTTTCTACGTTGCCATGAGGAGAGAATTCTTCGAGGTATGTGTACCAAAAGTACTGATTGGGGTATTTCAAGAGGGGGAAAACTTTTTTTTTTTTTAAACTAGATGGTCACAATACAGAAGTATCAGCTTGTCTACAGTTTTTTTCTTAATGCTCCAAACAAGTTTTTGTTTGGCTGCTGCTGTAGGTACCTTCTATTCAGAGAGGCTGCAGTTCACAGGGCATTACACTGGTTACTCTCCACTTGAGCTCTAAACAATGGAGGTGGATGGAAGGACATTTTTACTGCTCCTAATTAGGTAGAAGCAGCTGTTTCTGCATCAGGAATACATTTATCTTTCTCCAAAGCTTAATCTTTGTGGCTGCTCTTATTTCAGAACATGCATCTTCATACAGAGGATTCCATTCTTTTTAGGGGCATAACTTTCATTCTGATTTCTTCAGAGGCAAGGTGGTTATTTCTCATTCCTTGAGAGGAAGAGAGTATTTAAGTAGAGAAAACAGGTACATTTTAATCACATCATTTATAGCACAGGCAAATAATCCTAGGTATGGTTAAAGTTTCTGTCCAACATCTGTGTACACTAAATTCTGGTGCCTTTCCACTGACCTTCTTGAGCCTTTCTCCTTCTCTTTCTGCAATCCTAATGAGCAGTAATAGTAGCTTCTGAGAGATATCCCTTTTTTGCAGGGATGTCCAAAATACATCATTTAATAAGAATATATTAAAAGGCTGTTATGAGACTGAGGGCTGTAGATTTGCAGATTATCTGCAAAGAAGGTAGGGAATAAAAACTTGGGCTTTCAGTTCCAGGTGTGTAAAAGCTTGTTCAGTACTTTCCTAAATTAAGGATTTTTTTTCCTAAATCATGCCTCCAGCTTGGACTTGCATTCCATATTTCATGAAGTAGAGCTCTCCCTGTTTCATTTGACTCTTAAGGTTTCCTCTTGTTTTACAAACCTGTTACTTTTAAACACCACCACTTTGCAAAGACATTGAGCTTCAGCATTACTGCAGTGATGATATTTTAAAAGCATGTGTCCATAGACATTATGGTAGGTGTATTCTTTGCAGGACCTGGCAAACAAATTTCTAGTTTATATACTTTACATCTGTTACTCTGGAAGGCCTCAAACAGATTAGGGACTGTTCTGCTTGATGCTTTACAAAGAAATCTTTCTGCCCTAAACATATCCTGTGCCCTTCTCCAGGTATGTACTAACCATGTGGAGGAAATAGGGATTGCCTCCATGCAGAATTGTCAAGGTTATAAAAATCCCTCCACTTCTGTGTTCTTTCAGTGTTCTGTGCAAAGTAGAAGGAGAAAAGAATTTAATTTAGGCTATAGAGAGCAGAACTTGCACTACATTTTCTTCTGTTTCCTTGTGTATGTTAACATTTGATTGTGAGTAGACCTCAGATAGAATTATCCTATAGTTTCTTAGTTTATGCATCTCAATATCCAATTTTTAGTTTGCACATAATTCTATAAAGAATACATTTGCTTCTGCTTATATCATCTAACCACAATACACTTCACTACTCATATAAGTTGGAAGTGGTTTGAAAACTTTACCATCTTTGGATAAAATTGAGCAGGGGAGATTATTCCTTGTTTCTACTGTTAAATAAGGAAAAAAATCACCAAACCTCAACCTAAACTCCAAAAGAAAAATAGCAAAAACATCCCCCACACCACAGCAAAATAATACCCAAACCCCTGATTGTTGGGAGGATGTCTCTGCAGGTATACAGGTTTGATTTGGCTTTAGTCTCTAGGACTGGTTTTAAATATGCTCAGAAGAGTTATTTGGAAGAGCTGATGGGTAACGTCATTTTCTTGGTAGAAAATACGAGCTTTTACTCTTTTATTTGGAGGTTAGTGCTTATGGCTTTGGGGTATTGATCTTCAGCTTTTGCTTCTCCATGTGCTTTCTGCTTTTACATGGTTACAAGTGTGACCTGTGATACTTTGCTGAGTGCAGCCTTCCAGTTGTGCAACTGCTCATGCCATTGCCATGCAGTCAGAGATCTGTAAATTAAAATTTTGATGCCACTATGCTAAAGGGATTTTATGTACATTGCTTAGATCAAATACAATGCTGGGAAATTATTTTTATTTCCTGCTTTCACACATCATACAGCTATTCTGGATAATATTGGTGCTGTGAAGTTAAAGGAGTTCTACAGTGTCCTTTAGGTCCAGAGTTTCACTTCACATATTAAGGTGTTTTTCTAGTTGTCACACAGAATTATAAAAGTGAAATATAACTATTAATTTACAGTCAGATGTATTAATTAAAAAGATCAGCACTCACAGGGATATGTCAATATGTTGTTGCTCAGAATGATCTTTCAACAACAAGGAACATATTTTAAAAAACAGATTTGAAGACTCTAATGGTAAGGAATGCTTTTAAAGCAATTCTGTAGAGTGCATTAAAGTTACTGGGATAAACTTTGCTGATATAAAAAAGACAGAATTCCACAGACTTATTGCAGGTGCTTTTGCTTGCACTAGAGCAAATGAATACTTATTCTTGTTGTTTATTGAAATGGTTTCCTTAAAAGTGGCCTGAAGCAACAATTCTAGACTTCCCTTCTGAAGAGTACTGGAGAAACAATGGAAGTGGTAAATTACATAAGATGGATTCTTGAGGTTTCCCTGCAGTTCTTTCAGCTGTCTGGAATGGGCTCTGCATTTTCCCTGTAGTTTACCCTGTGAATTCATGGGCTGCATGAGATACACTTATTAACTGTGTCCACTTCCCTTTAGTTCCTCAAAGTGAAGGTGAACAGGACACCCTCCAGGGTTCTCCAGGGGTTGTGCCAGAGGTTCTGAGTCTCATTTCTTCAATCTCCAAGTCCCTTTTTGCTGGCCAGTTTTTCACTGCTTAATGTTGCTTTGGCTGTTGTTTGTACCACCACAGCTTTCCAGGGCACAGCAGGGGGAGTTTGGGCATTTTGTTAGCAATACATGCAGATTTATCAGGCTCATTTTTAATACCCTAAAGAAATAAATAGGATTAAATTCTTGTTTTCTTGGGGAACCATCTTTAAATAATTCAAGTGAGTTATCTTGGGAGAACTTGTAGGTGGAGGAAATAGCTTTGAGTGCCATTGCTTCCCCACAGCCCAGCACTGCCTGGCTTTTCTCTTGAGGTAGAGCTGCTGTGGTCCTGATTTTGCACCACTTTTTACCTCTGTGAATTTCTGTCATTTCAGCATCTTGATGATGGTAGTGAGTGCAGTTTAGTGCACCTAATAAAATACATAGGTAGGAACTTCAGTATGTTAAAAAATGTTCTTTTAAAAATAAGACGTGGAAAACAGGCTATAGCGTAGCAACATTTTATTTTCATGACAATAAGCTGTTCCTCTGAAAGGCATTTCCAATAAAATTATCTCATATCTTTTGTCTAAACTGTTGCAATGAAGTTAATGCTGGGAGCATTTCTGTAAGAATATACACACAAATGGCTTTTAGTAATGCTAAAAATATCTAGTGAATAACTAAAAACAGTACAACATTCATGTCCCTTTATTTATATGAGAAATTAATGCTATTGCTGATTTTTACTGGTGGCAGTGACATTCTGGGTAATGTGTCTGTGCTGATGTATATACCCCTGGGAATATTTTTGGGTAGGTCATTAATAAACACATGATTCCTTAATTATTCCCAGCATAACATCATGAGTTAGGAGGCTACAAATAGATTTTGGATTTCTCAGTTCCCTTCTCCTTCCTTCTCCTTCCTCTCACAGAATCCAGTAGGAATGAGTTCTTGGGAAGACTGTAATGTTTTCATTCTGAAGTGTAGATGAGCTCTGTATTCCCAGGATTTCAGAGTTACCTGCCTTAAATAGTTCTTTTGGGGAGGATGATTCCACCTAGCTCTCTGAAGGATGGTGTAACCCATGCTTTTTAAAATACTTTATAGTTATGTTCTTCTATTTTCTGTCTCTAAAATAGGGTGATGCATTAAACAATCTTTCAGCCAGTATGGTAGACTTGGCAAAAGATTTTTCTTAGCTTATTCAAACAATTACAGGTAATTAGGATTTTATTGCATTCTGCCTGGATATGAAATGTGCAGTTTGTAACAACATCTAATTTTTAATACTATCACCCACAAAATAACCCATGAGTTTGTGCCTGCAGAAGTCACAGCAATTGTGAACAGGCTTTTCATCTGCTCAGGTTCTGAAAAAGTGTTTCCACCTCTATTCATACTGAAATAACTGAGGGATTTATTCCTTCCTTCTCTTCCATTTCTCAGTCTTTATTAACAAATAATGTACCATGAATCCCCTTATGCTGTTTGAATCTGTTGTATGGTTTGTATTCTCTGCACTTCCTGCCTGAAAGTGAAGGGTCTCTTCAGTGTCTTTTTTCTCAGTCAAATAGCAAATCCTGAACTTAATTTAGACATGAGTTCCATGGGTAAAAGGAACCTGAGGAGCAGAGCTACATCTTCAGCTTGGTCCCTCACTTTTAAATATGTATTATTATCCAGCTCTTAGCCTTGAAGCAAGTAACTTCTAAAACTGTTTCCTTTTCTTGGACTGTAATTTAACTCTGCATTGGGTAATTTTGAAGAAAAAAACCCCAACCCTTCTGTTTGCAACTTTATTACCCTTATATGAGGTTTTTCTTTTTTTTTTCTCTTGTCTCAACAAAGAGAGAAAACTCAGTAAATTCTAGAAGTGCATGTATGTCAATACCATGTTTCTTGTAAGGAGACCTATTTTTCAAATCTTCTGGGGTTTTTTGAGGGGATTGCTTCTTTAGACTCTTGGGATTTTAGGTATATTTGAAACATCTTCTAGCCTAGGTGCATCCCTGCATGAAAGTTTGCATTGGAAGGTTTTTACTCAGAATAGAAGCTCAGGATGAAATGAGACCTGGCTGATAGTGACACCAACCATATCAATCTAGAGAAGGCAAGTCCTTGAATTTTTGAACTTAAAAAGATGATTTGTTTTGGAATGCTGGTATTGGACCAGCTCTCCTCTTTGTTGGTGGGTTTTTTGTTTGCCAGCTGGTGCTGCAGGTCTTTGATCTTCATCAGTCTTGCTAAAGCTGAGCTGGGGCTGGGGGAGAGAGGTGTTGCAGCTAAATCAGTTGAGGAACAGTAAATGGCTGTGCTTTTCATATGCATTGGGCACAAGAAATGTTAAGGAATTTGTGTTAATAATGAATCTCTGAGAGGTTTTTCCCTACACAGACAGGATCACTTGCACAATCTGTGATTCAGAGCCCTGCTGTTCTGCTGCTCATGTTAAGTCAGTAATCCTGCTGCTGCTCCTTTGGTTCTTTGTGCATGGTAGGCTCCTTACAGTCTCATGCACTTTTCTCCTCTCATTAGGAAATGTCTATTTCTTGCTTCATAACAGGAAGGTATCACACAACAAACATCTCCCTAGCATCTTTCTCTACACTTTGTTCAGAGTTAAGCAGCACCAGGGACTTGGAGTGGGAATACTCATAGCCTTTCCTGAGCTTGTAGCTAATCTCAGTCTCTGCTGCTTGTTAGGATGGTGGTTATCACCTACATTAGATGGGAAGAATCCCATTTGTTGCTTGAGGCTACTAAAAAGTGTTCAGGTGTCACCTGGTAACTCAGTGTTATTCCTGATAATGACTTTCAGGACTGAAGTGCATTGGTTTTCTCTGCAAAGGAAACTTTATTATAGGTATGCTTCATTGAAATATCCCATCTCTTTGTGTTAGAAGTAAAAATCCTTCTGGGAGCTGAGAAACTATCCTGCTGTATTGACTTACATCGGCTTTCTATTTGTGAAGTATTTGGATTGAACAAAAATTTAGGGTTCAAAATAGCTTCAGGGTTTTACTCTGCTTCCTAAAAGAATTCCAGGAGAATTAGAGGATGTTGAAGACTGCTCTTGGAGCTGGTTGCACCTGATATGCCTAAAAACTGCAGTTCATTATATTTGTGAGTAGTGTACAGCATACTAAGTCTTAGAGTTCTGATTCTTACCTAGAACCAGTGTTTTGACAAATCCTGAAAAATTAATAGGAAATACATAGAATTCTCTAGGAACAGGTAAAGGAGATCACAAGACATGAATCACAGCGTTGTGCTATAAAAAAGTTACACTGCACATTTCTGTGAAGGCTTTTCATGAGATAAGAATGAAGAGACACTGTGCAAGAAAGAAATTATTTCAGATTCAACTCTGAAATATTTTCATCCCTTAAAGTTGTCCTGAAGCTGAAAGTTTTACAGTCACTTCTGTTGAGGCCAAGGGCAAATTTTACACTAATATTTGTAACCCATCTATTCTGTTAAACTTGGAGGAATAATGAGAAACCTCAGAGAAACCAGGACAGCCAGCTCTCAATGCTGCTGAAATACAGGATGGTTCCATAAGAACTTCTCTACATTGCCAGGATTTCTTGCCTCTGGTTCCTTTTGTGTCTGCTGATTGCAAGGGGCAGATAAATACTGAACCAGGCAAAACTATTTTTTACAGGTTGTTAGTTATAAATACTTGAGGGATTAGAACTTAATTTCCATTAGTTGTGACTTCACATGGAATTAAAAATAATTGTGCCCAATAATCTGTGTAGGGCTCAGGACCCACTTACAGTGAGAGCTTTGTCTTTCAGCCCTACTCATGATTGTGAAGGAAGAAAAACACCATCTAAGCAGATCACATTGATATTAATGATAAAATCCTAAATTACAGAGGCATTTGAACGCTGATGTTAAAGTGTTACCAGTCTTCCTTTCTCAGCACAAGTGTGGTTATTAAAAAGGAGGCAGGTTGGGTGCCATTGAGGATGGTGGCCTCTGGGTATCTACTCACCGGTATCTGTCATAGCAAAAGTTCTCAGCAAAAAAAATTATCTGCAATTAGCCTTAAGCTAGTTATATTAGTAACTCATCTCTGATAAAGTCTTACATGGATGAATACTCAAAATTGGGGTCTTCATTAATTAGATTTTTACTGGACTCTCTTTTTCTGGTTTCCTCAGAGAGCACAGACAAAATGAAGCTCTTTTAGAATAAGTGGTGGAAGTCTTCAGAAAATAGAAAAACACAGTTCCTTGCTGAAAATGATCCATGTCAGTCCTTAGAAACTTCACCTTGCAGGCTTTGTGATGCCACTTCCATGAGTTAAACAAAACTCTTTATTTAACTTTTATCTTTTTATATCCTCCAGTTACTGCACTAAAAGCTTTTGTGCATCTAGGTAAGCATAAACCTTGTAAAGCATTTGATATTTCCATTGTTTCTATTCTACATACTTAAATTATTTCCTGTTATTTTTACATTTAGCTCTGAGTGCTATTCTGGGTTTAGTAGTGAGACACTTGGCATCAAGTTTTATCATGTGAATGGCACCATAATCTCATATTTGAGATTACTTGTTGCTAGGGCCAGCCAGACCCTGGGACATGGGGAGACAGCTTGCTGTTTTCCCTAAAATACAGTGACTTTTATTCCCATGTCTTTCATAACTGCCTGGCATTAACTTCCTCATGAGAAAGCTGATCCTGCTTGTGACATGTTGGATTTTTAGGAAGACACAGTCAAGATTTAAACTGGGAATTTGCTGAAATGGGGATTGTATAACAGACCAGGAAAACAGGAATAAATAAGAATCCTGAATAAATCTGTGTGAAAGGTGGCTGGAAATAAGAAGCATAGGAAATGTGAGGCAAGTGTGGAGGCTGTGTCAATATGAAAAAACAACAACAGCTTGTGTAAGGGTTGAGAAAAGCTGGTGACAGTGTGAGTGTGGGGATGAGAATGGGGTGGGGTGGAACTTGGCAAGTCACACTGGGCATTTTGTGAATAATTTTGGGCAACCTGAGTCACTGGGTCAGCCACTGGAGAGGCAGGGGTTTTCTGGCTGAATGACACATGTGGACACCAGTGGGCAGTGCAGAATGTGCCAAGAGTGTATCTGTGCTAATCTGTGTGGGAACAGTACCCCTGATAGCTCTCACATTGGTGTTCTGTCAGGGCTTGTAGAGACTCCAACTGCTTGAGTAGAGTTAGGAACATGCTCTGTGTTTGTTCTGAACATGAACATGGAGTAAATCATAGAATATGATGAGTTGGAAGAGACCCCCAGGAATCATGGAGTCCAATTCTTTAGTCCTGGTCATCCCCAAGATTGACAGCATTTGCCCAAGAGTAGTATCCAAACCCTTGTTGAACTCTGTCAGGCTTGGTGCTGTGACCACTTCCTGGGGACTCTGTTCCAATGCTCAACCATCCTCTGGGTGAAACTTTCCTGATGTCCAACACAAACCTGTCCTGACTCAGCTCTGCCTGTTCCCCTGGGTGCTGTCACAGGTCATGAGAGTGAAGAGATCAGTGTCTGCTCCTCCCCATCCCCTCACAAGGAGGTTGCAGACTGCACTGAGGTCTCCTCAGTCTCTTCAGGCTGAACAGAGCAAATGACCTCAGCTGCCCTCCACATGGGAGGTGTTTCCCCTCCAGACCTTTCACAATCCTCATGGCCTCCTCTGAACTCTGTCTGAAACTTCATGTCTTGTCTTGTGGTGCCCCAGCACTCGAGGTGAGGCCACCCCAGGTCAGAGCAGGACAGGACAATCCAATCCCCCCTTGCCTGGCTCCCCAGGGCATGGCTGCCAGGACACCTCTGACTCACATTTAGCTTGCCATCCATCAGGACCCCATCAGGACTTCCCTCAGCTGCTCTCCAGTCATGCACTCAGCCAGGGTGGCCCATTCCCAGTGCAGAACCCAGCAGTTGCCCTTCGTGAAGTTCATGTGGTTGGTGATTGCCCAGCTTGGTGCTGTTCAATGAGGGAGGGATTTGTTGCTTGAGGCTACTAAAATCATCATTCTCACTGCACCTAGGAAAAGCTGTCTCTACCACCTGTTAAAAATTCATTATCTTCTTTAGTAGTCCCTGTGAAGCTATGTGGATTTTTTTTTCTTCCTTTTAAGTTTTGTCATTTTACAGCTCTAAAACTGAAATATCTGAAGTGGCTCCTCAACTCTAAGGTTAGCTCTGGTTCACTTCAGCTCTGGTTCACTTCAGCAGGTACCTGTGTGTGCTTCTGCAGAAAGTAGCTGAGTAGGTAAAGCATGCAAGCATGTACTCAGGACTTACTTACAAACTTCAGTGCCAGAACTTTCCAAGGACTGATCCTTATCTCACAGTAAAAATAAAAATTGTCATTTAATTTTGCTACTCACAGATAAGATTTTTGTGGAAAACAAAGCACTTCTTGGGGAAGACATTTTGATTTTTGCTGTTGAAAGTATAAATGTGTCTTGCAGGTAAAGTAACTGTGATGAAATTTTTATTCATTTATAAAGGGGAAGGTTTTTAGGGAGAGATTTTTTTTTAATTCAAAAGTATTAGGGCTGTTAAGTGTCTTAGCTTCAAAGAAGCACACATGTAAGTATGATAAGTCTAGCTATAAAGGAGAAATCTAAAACTACTCAAAATATATTTATCTTATAAAAAGTTTCACAGATAAGGTTTGACAATTCTTCTATCTCAGACAGTTTAGATTACTACTTGTAATTAACTCAGTGAAAGCATCTGATATTTCTAGTTCTACAAAATATTTTGATACATTACACAAGCCATCCAGTTAAATGCATCAGCTAGTTATTAATTTTTATTTATTATATTATTTATATAATTATATATTTTTAATATATGCAACATTTTCTTAATATTTTTCATATTGTGTATGCTCCACTGGATTTATGTAGTGAGAGCTGTTCCAGATATAACTAAAGCCACACAGAGAAATAGTTCTATCATTGCAGTTTAATTTGCTGGTGTAGACAAGAACTGCAAGTATTTTACTTCCATTGTCATTGAAAACAAAAGATGATCTTCTGGTTCTGACCATTTGTAGAAGTTTTGTCTGAATTCTGACCATTTGTAGAAATTTTGCTCACCAAAATTAGTTTTTAAAGGGAACTCACCATATATAAATATGAACCTGAGAAGCTGAACATTAACTATAACAGGAGTGGAACAGGTGCTTCTTCCAAGTCACCAAGATCTTGGAGGATAAACTTCAAATTTTCCTTTCAAAAAGCTGAGGAATGTGTTACCTTAGCTGCTTAATATTGGGAAGAAAAATACCTTTTAGTAAAAAACAAACCCAGCTTTCTGTGTGTGCTGGCAGATGTGTATTTTCTACATGTACAATAGGTCTTTTTCTCTGCCTGTTTATTTAGAATGATGGAGAGCATGAAAATACTGTAGCTATTGTATTAAAATCTTGTATTTTGAACTTCATCACTTTAAAAAAAATCCTCTAGAGTCATAATAACCTTATAAAATAGTAGCTGTAATACTGCTGTAATTACTGTAACTATTTTAGTTCTCAAAGGGTAAAATGAATAGATGAAAAAAATGGAGCTCAGAATCCTATTATTAGCAGCATATTTTGATATGCTGGGGAAATCAAGTTTAAATAATTATACAATGCTTTTACACTTGAACTTCTCTTTATAGCTGACTTCTCTCCAGGATAGCCTTATTCAGCTTTATTTTTTTCTCTGTGTGAAGATTTAAGGAAGAAGTAGCTCTGATTCACATTTACAATCCTCAGAATTTGGATAGAAAGACCTTAACACAAAGCCTAGTGCTCCCTGAGATCTGTTTTTCATCAGAGGTTGAGGTTCCTACTGGCTTTATAAATAATCACTACCCTCAAAGACTAAAAAAAGTCTGAGTGTCATCTTGGGATTCAGTGAAGAGTTGATATTCCACCCCTCCCTCCAACCTTCTGTGGGAGGCACTTGTCCCAAGCTGTTTGATAGAGTAAAACATTCTCCTTTGAAAAGGAAATTTTCACCATTTTTTAACATTTGGAGATATGTGGCACAAATTGATGTAGAGATGGTATTCATATGTAATTTCCCACTTAAGTACAAGTTTAATGGGAATCCCCAGAAGTTCAAATGAGTTCAAACTCATTGATGTCCCAGATATGTTAACATTATAAAAATAAATATTATGGTGAAGTTAAAAGTTCTAAAAAAGAAAATAGTTTATCTCCTTTTCTTATCCAGTGGAAAACACATTTAAAAGGCCATTTTCACTGCAGAGATGGTCTCATGTTCAGGGTCTTTTTTTTTTCACCTGTTCTCTCACTAGGGCAGTAGAAGAGTGTGAGAGCTTTGCTAAATTCTAGGGCTTGTGCTGTCTCTGTCCTTGAGGTTTTCAGGCTGAACCTGGATAAATCCCTGAGTAACCTGCTCTGACTTTTTAGCTTTGAGCAGCTGATTGACTAAGAGACTTTGGAGATTTCTTCCAGCCTGACTTACCCAGCGCTCCTGGGGTACTGGATTATACTGAATTCCCCTGTTTTGCCAAAGCCAGCAAAAATCCTACTGATGTAGGATTCAGCTGTCCATATGTGACATAAGGAACTGATCTTGAAAATAATAAAAATTTTTTTCTGGCCGCTTTTAACATCCTTGAGGAAATGCACATTATGTGGATTGGAAAGGATACCTGTTTAGTGGATTTTTTTTTAGAGATGCTAAATGTTTCATCATTCCCTAGGAACTAACAGTGTGTTAGAGTAATCATCACTGGAGTTTCAGAACTTCCTGTGTCCTGCAAGCATTAAAACCTTGTTCTGAATAAGATGGAAGGTGTGATTGTGTGCTGTCAGCATCTTTAAAGCTTCTGCTGATGTAGTAAGTGAGGTAAACCAATACCTATTTTTATATATATATATATATATATATATATATATATATATATGCACTAAATATATGTGACTGTTACATTTGCATATATAATTTTTATATAAACATCTATAATAGTCCCAGTGGCACATTTTATCACCTTAATACTCATTTGCTGCTTTCTTTTATGTGTCAAAGTTATGCAGTCTTGAAAAAGACTTTGCAGGTTGTGTTGTAAAGCTGTAAAATCCATGCACAATTAAATTGAAAGTGTTTGCTTTAAAAGAAAAAATAAGAAAAAAGTGATTTAGGTAGATGGTTTACTCCATTGACTAGGGCAGCCTAGATTTGTCTGTGTGCATTAGTGTTCCTGAAGCAGCATTTCTCTGGATCACATTCCCAGCTTCTCCAGGGATTTCCTAAGTTGACCTGCTGTGTTTACAAAAATTAGCCTTTACATCCAGGTGAAATGGGTGTTACCTGTCTTTTTTCTTCTTTTTCTTTCAAGTAAGAACTGGTTTACAGAGTATATATTTCACTGTTCATTCCTATACCTCTTCCAGGTCTTGACTGTAATGTCTAAACCAAAATTATTTTATTTCTGAGTTAAAGCATTTTAACAGCAAACTGCACATTACTAAATTTTTGTTTATCTTTAAGATAAACAGTTACCTTAAAATTAAAAAAAAATTAGTTTTAGAAGTTGTTTTGTCTTAAAACATGAAAAATGCAAGCCATATTTTTCTTGGTGTTTTTACTGCAACTGAGTTTAGAAAGGAATAACTACACATTTTAAAAAAACTTGTAGACAAAATTCTCCCGTTTGAATTGTAATTAATAGAGAACAAGGTACAGTTGCACATGGGAAATACAATCTGGACAGCTCTAAAACCTATTTCTGTATCCTTAGGTACTTCCAAATGTTGACAAGATATCTCTGTTTTCTAAGGATTACTGAGTCTGTGGCTTGATAGAGTGCTGAGTGTTAGTGCTTGCTGTTTGTGCCTGGTCAAGAAGAATTTGCCTTTTCTTTGTCTGCCTTCTGTTCTTTCTTACCCCATACATAATTCATGGGCAGAAATAGTGGTTTTAATGGGACCAGCTGATACACTGAGAGAAAAGAGTAGGGTTTTGTTTTTGTTATTTTAAAGGTAAGACCAGCCCTTCTTAAGGATACAGAAACTTTCTTATTTTAGGTCAGCTGATGTAGTTGGATAATAAGATGCATTTTCCCTGCAGATGTTGCTTTATGCCCTTAAATCTTCAAGCAACAACTCTTTGTTGCTTCCCTAGCAGGGACTCACCTACTTAAAATGACTGTAAAGGGTTTTTTCTGTAAAAGCATTATTCTCTTGGCTGCTTTGCTAAATTTAGCCCTTAGGAATATTGATAATATTGATGAATATGGATTACTCTTAATTGCCATTCTCCTTTTGGAAGTCCCTGTTCTCCACAGAGTTACAAGTGAGCATGTGGTATTACAATTAGAAATGTGAAAAGCTAAATTCAACTAGACAGGATTTTTTATTACATTTAATTACTCTGCAATTATTCTTTGAGCAAAGGTAGGTTCTTTGTTTCACACTACTCCTAGTTTGTCAGGAATATCCCTTGCTCCTAAAGGAGTGGAGGAAGAAAAACTCATTCCAGTCACCTACACAAGCATGTTGAGGTGTTATTTCTGTAGTACATATTGAATTTGCCAGCAGTTTTAAACAGGGCTTTCCTAAAAATGCAATCAGGAATTTTTGTGCTTGTATTGATTTAGAATTCCTGTGGTCACATCAAACTGGAGCTTTAAATAGCAGTGCAGCGCTGCCAGCCATGTTTGGAGGGATGCAGCCTCCCCTTCCTGGCTGGAACACACGTGCTGCTCACTCACAGGCTTTGCACACGCTGCCTGATGCTCTCCCCTGCCATTTTCTGTTCCCTGCATCACAGAATTCTTCAAGGATTATCCAGTCTTTGTCCCCAAGAGCACTCGGTGTGGGTGTTTCAGTCTGCAGTTTCACCACAAGGATGTCTGTTCCCAGTCAGCTTGGCTGGAAATACTGGCAGTTAATCTGCAGTGGTTGAAGCTGCATCATTTCCTACACAACTCTGTCACCTCAGCTATCATCCCTTCCACAGGTGTAGCAAATCACAGTAATTCACTGAAATTCAAAGAAGGTTCTCAGTCATGGGGGTTTATTCCACAGAAGTGACTTACTGGGTATTCCACGAGTTGTTTTTAACCCATTGCACAATATTTACTTACCAAATTAATGACTTGTTCCAACAGAATGTTGGTATTTGAAGGTGTTCTTTTTAAACTTTTTTGTAAGATGGAATAATTGGTAAGTAAGTTTAACTTATTTTGCAAGTAAGGAATAGGTATGAGGAAATTTTTCTGAGAAATACTTGGCAACAATTATCACAAATAACTAACAAACATAGGTTATTATTGGTGTATGAAATGGAACAGTGTGGGAAATTTAAATTAGAATTTAATTTGACATAAAGGGCCATATTAAAAACCTTAGAAATTTATGCTACATTTATTAGACATGAAGAGTATATCCGAATGTTTTTCCTGATGTATCTGCTCCTTGCAGTCCTTGCACAGGAGGAACTCGAGCTTAGGGGTGAGGAGATAATTAATTTTTCAGTTTGTTGCTGTCCATGGCTCTTGGATTGCAGTTACTGTGGGCTGGACATCTGCAGGGCTGGGAATGGTCACCCAGCTGCTTCAGGTGATGTGATCTGCTCTCCAGATGTTTTGTCCTAATTCTAGTTGCAATCAGCCTGAACAAACTACCTGCTAGTGAAAAATGATAAATTGCACTAATAATTCTGAAAAAAAGAAAAGTTTAATTCACAGAGGAGCAGAAAAGCCTTCCTAAAACCACTTGATAGATGATCAGGCTCTATAACTTTTAAATAACAAAACCTTCTGGGGAGGTTTACTCCTCTGTACATGATGCAGGAATATTTCCTGCTGCTTTGCCATGGGTGTGTCATGCAGGCTGCAGAGCTGAGTCCCCAGGGCTCTCTGGGTGAGTGCAGGGATCCAGGGGCACAGGCAGTGCTGTCTCAGGGGGATCAGGGCCCAGGCTCAGCACAGGAAGCTCCTGTTTGTAGGGTCAGGTGTTCCCAGCCTGCTGCCCTCTCCCTGCAGTGCTTCTGGCAGCTGCTCACCAGATAATTCACATGGGAGTGTGTATTCCAAAACCAGAGCAGCCTAATGGAGGTGTATTCTCTGTACTACAACAATAACTGTATTTTATTTGCACTGAAAATAAACTGTTGACATGGGATTGTACCTGTTAAAGCTTCTTTTTTTTTTTTTTTTTTTTGGGTTAACTTTTTAAGGTTGAAAATACACTTTACTCCCCAATACAGAGTTGCTGTGTTAACAGAAATATTAAAAAATCAAATGTAAATTTGACAGAACTCTCATCATTTGGCCAACAAATATATTTGGTTTTTTTCAGTTTCCTCAGTGGATTACTTCAGTAGCAATCCCCTGCTCTTACCTAGTCTTTCTTAAACAGAAATTAGACCATCTTCTCTCATGACAGTCTTCTTTCTTTGGTCTGTGCTTATGAGACTATGTATGGAAATTTATCTGTGCAAGTGAAGAGGTGACTTTTTTCCCTGCTTCCCCCACAGCACTGATTCACTTAATCAGTAATTTTATTTTACAGAAGATTTCTAAACTCCAGCTTCCTAGAAGATAAATCCTGCATTTTCACATTCCTCAGCTGAGCTACAGACCTCACACACAGCACTGTAAAAGGTGTTTTATGTGAGGAGCACAGATCAGTTCCACTCCAGGCCAGGAGAGCAGCCTCATCCTGGCCATGACATCCCCCTCATTATTTTTGTGCTTAACTTCCTTCCTTCCTTCCTTCCTTCCTTCCTTCCTTCCTTCCTTCCTTCCTTCCCCCATCTTCCCAAAAGCACTTGCTTTTTAGCTGTCTCTGGAGCTTCATATATGAACCCAGTCCACTGTGGTTATAGGAACTGGTTTGTACATTTCTGAGACTGGAAAGATATTTTGTATTTTCTTCCTTTCAGTGTGTGTAAGATGAAAATTTTTAAAAGCTGCTACAGAAAGCACTGAGAGAAATCTAAAGATTCCTTAGGAAAAAGCTTCTTTCTGAACCACACCATCCCAGTAAACATTTTTTCTTTTTTGCCTTTAATTAAAAATTTATCATATAGTTGATGTTTTGTTTTGGTGGTTTGAGCCACATTTTTTACACAGTTGCAGATGATTTGAAGTTTAGCAGGTATCTTTTGACATGCTGGTTTTGTATAATAAATGCTCCAAAATCCAGGCAGAAAAAGCCCCATAGATAACTTGTTAATATTTTAAATTGTATTTCCAGAATAGTGATAATTAAAATCTCTGGTATTAATATTCCTCCTGTGGTGCTCATCCCATATCAAAGAAGAGTTAAAATTCTGCAGGCAAGATCATTGTTTCAGAAAAACTGAAAAGTTTCTTTTTTCTCAGTGTTGCCGAAGAGATGGTCAAACTTCTTTTTTTGTTCTGTGTGCACTTACAAATAGATAGACATTCTCTGTCTTGGCGATTCTTTTGTCCATGTCATTTGATTTTTTATGTATTCTCTGGAATTTTGGTTCTATATATTATCTAGAATTTTTTATAAATTTTTGAAAGTTTTTTTAAAGCTCTAAAATAGCTTTTATTCATAAAGTACTTCAGACTAACTTACTTTTCCCCTGAGTGTAAGATTTTTGACTAACCAAGTTTCTGTTTAAGTATTTGGAAAATTTCCATTTTGAAATATTAGACAATGTATCTGCTGCTAGCATGGAGGGGTGTGCAATAACAGCCAGGAGCTGTTGGTGTAGCACTGAAAATGAAGATTTTTCTGCTTCTGAGGAGTAATTTTCCTGTCCTAATCAACATTTTTTCCTGTGGAAGCTCTGATTACTTCATGAGAACATAACACTGCAGTTACAGTTGGAGTAGGCTTTTAGGATTATTTCCTGCCAAATTCTGCATCATTTCTTTTTCTTATTCTGGGAATTTGTAACAAGCTGCTGGGTACATGTCCCTGTAGACTCAAATACAAATGCAGTTATAACCTGCATCACAGAGGGGAACAATATTCATGTCTTGGCTGATGTTTTTAATCCTTTGAGGCCAGCAGTGAGAAAATCTAACTGCCAGTGACTTCCAGAAGCACAGGAGGGTTGGAAGATGTGTTTAGTCTCTCCATAGCCTGATGTGGTGGGATGTGTTTGATTCTTGTCTCCTCTGTTCTGGTCTTGAAAGAACATTCTCTAATAAGTTGTCACAGGAAACTGTGTCACACCTATTTTTTTTTTTTACACTAAGAAGTAGTAGCAGAAATTTTTTTCTCTGCACTTTAAAAATTGCATCTCTCTTGTTTTGTTCACATCTCTGTGTGATGTTAGTAAAGGAATCTGAGGACAGGATTTTCCACAAATTATTGCCAGTACTTCTGCTTGAAAACCCACTTAAACTGGTTTGCCTTTCTTCTCATGCCCGTATATGTTACCTTTACATGTTCTCCATATCTTTTCCCCCTGGTTTTGATATATCTGAGTTACTTAAGTATTATTTGGTTGTTTTATCCCATTTCTTCCTGTTGACATCTCTCCCTTTCTTTGTTAGGTCCTATTGCACAAAATCCCTGGTAAGTTTTGAAAATCATATTTTTCCCTGTCTCTGTTGAGTCACATGTGAAGAGCTTTGTTTTAGATCCATTCATGTGCTTGTAGAATTTCAAATAGGGATGCACAGAATTTTAGACGGCTTCATAAATACTTGTGCAGTCACACTGCAAAACAGTTGTTTAATAAGGGATCTCTTTTTAGAATTAAAAATTGTATTTCTCTACTTACTTAGGAGCTGCAGTGTTATTTTTTAATCTAAAACAGGAAAGGATTTCCTTAAATTTCAGAATTATTAGATGGCAAGAAGGAGAGGACTGGGAGTGTAGTGGTGATAGAGGAAAGTCAGGAAAATAAGAGGAAATGAGAACACTGGTGGTGCAGAAATTTAAAGTAAGACAGAAAACATTCCTTTTTTCTGTCTCTTGCCTGACCTCATCTCTGCTGCTTAAAATTTCAAATGAAGGGTTTCTCCGTCTTAGGTGTCTGCAACATTATTCAGATCATTGTTTGTCTCCTGCATTTCAATTACACTTTTTCACTGAGATTGTTATTTTTTTTTAATTTTGCTGTGTTTTTTCTCATTAGCCCCAAATCACAGCTGAATTAAACATGCCTGTGTAGTAGTGTGATATTACATGTGATAATTACATGCCAGATTTTTTTCTGTTTCAGTTCATGGTACTCTGTTCATTGGGTGGGTTTTTGTCCCTGTAATTTTTCAGCCCTTTTGTATTTCTGTTGCTTAAAAATTGGCTCTTTCTGCTTGAGATGAGAATTCTGTCTGCTCAGGAAGAGCAGTGCTTTGTAACCCAGTGCTCTGCTTTCTGCCAGCATTTTATTTCAGTGCACCTGCTGCTTCCCACTCTGCTCAGCCTTGGTGGCATTGCAAAATGCACAGAGCAAATTGAATAAATTCTGTCTTCATATCCCTTCTTGGATCTTTTACACTTTCTAATTGGATTATCGACTGACACAAATCTTTTCCTGCAGTCTCTATCATAATCTTTTTGTCTGCCCCCTCACTTCAGCCCAGGCCTGCTGCTGTTTATTAATACTGGGAATATTGGCAGTCATGCACTTTTTGCTCTACAACCAAAGAAAATCGTTTTCCCAGCTTCTGTGTCCTAAACTTAGTATTTTTTTGCTTGACATTATAGTGGGCTCATAATTATGAGTTATTTTGTAATGGTAAACTGACTGTCAGAAATAATTTATGTGTATTTTTTGGTAAGCAAGAAGAAAAACAGCATTTCTGTAGAAGTGCTGTCCCTTAAAGTGAGCACCTGGCTGGACAAGTGTTCATCTGGGTCTGGCCAGATGATCATGGCTGTCTTTGAAAGTCATTTACTTGACTGACAGGTGATAGTTCTTCTCTCAAAGGGATGTTACAAAGGTAGGAAGCTGCACTGTCATGTTAACCATGAAAAAATTCTTCCAGTTAAAGAATATCAAGTTAACTCAAAGATCTTGGTAGTCCTTCTGTGTTGGGTGTTTTTATTAAAAGATTCTGGGTTCACTTGGCAGTAAGGGTATATCAAGTTACATCAAAGTAGAAGATTTCTTGTAGCTTCTTTTACTGAGATCCACAAATACTTTTTTTAGTTTTTACATCTTGCTGAGAGAATTCTTTGGTCATAAAGAAACCCACACAGGGGTTTGTTTGAAACTTGAATTAACCTCTAAACTAGGTATTTGGGCTGTTCTTTTCTCTTGCAACTGCCATAATCACTAGGAGAATTCAAATGAGCATCCAGGCAGATGTTTAAGGAAATAACTACTGGAAATTATTACTAATGTTTACTTTTAGATTTTCTGGAAGTCTTCGTTCTCTTCCCAGAGCTGGAAGCTTATTCTGATTTTACCACTTAGAACCTTGACAAAAATTTTGGTCAAAAGAGAGAGCTAGAGGCAAGGAGGTACTAAACTGTAAAGTGTCTGCTCTGATTTCCTTCCTTTCCCCTCTGTTAACTAAATTGCCAGGCTGAATTTTGGGATGCACCAAAGTTCCTTTATTAGCTTCAGGTTAATTTCAAAATACATCCAAATTGATGCTGTGGTTTTGACATTCCTTCTTAGCATTATGTACTGTAGTTTCAGTAAAACTATCAAACTTTAAGTGTCACAAAGGTGGAAAGGTGGGGATTGTGGCTCCCTGTTGGCAGCAAGTAACCACACCAAGTCATCATTTTCAGGAATTAGTGACCAGAACTAGCTTCTTAGTCTGTGTTTAGAAAACCCCACTGAAGCTACTCCAGGTTCAGTTCATCTTAAAATCCCATCAGTTCCTGGAAGCTTCAGGCACCAGTTTTTAACTCATGCCTCACTTCATTCTTGATTCATAAAATACAAGTGTGTGTTCTGACTGTTCAGTGGTTACTTTGACATAAACTCTCACTGTGAGGCTTCAAATTATTTGATATTCTTATCAAATTAATTTTTTCTGGTTTGGCTTTTTTAGTTGATGGTACAGGCTCTAGGCAGACTCGAAAACACTTGTTTGGTTCATTTTTGGAGGACTTGACTGGGAAGATTTTCATGTTTTGGTCTATTTTTACAAAACAATACTGCAATTTGATTCTGTACCCAGATATGAGGCCACAAAGCTATCAAAACTGCAGACTCATGATTGACAAAATAATGGAATTTCTCATCTGTTGAGTTGATGCTTTTTCTGCCCTCGAAGGACCAGTGTTGTTCCACTCCTAGGCACAGCTGTGAACCCCTGTTCACAGAACAGAGCCCCTGTTCTGTTCTCCCCTTGCTCAGTCCTGCTGGGGTTCCAGACACCCAACACTCCTTAGAAGCAGTGCAGATTTTATCAGATCCAGTGCCAGGGACTCCAAGGAAGGTGCCAGAAAACCAGCACTAGAAAACTCTGGGACACTTCCTGGGGGAGTGGGGGTTTGGCTCCTGGCAGATGTTGATGTTATGAAGCATGAGAGATTTTCTTACAATTGCTGTTCATTTTTTAATGTTTCTTGTACATATTTTTCTTATCATTAAATGTAAATGCCCTTGCAAATAAATATTTTCTGTCAATGAAAAGCAAGTGTGTTGCTGCTTTCAAAGTAGGCTGGCTAATTTTTTAACAGAAAAGAGCATCTAGTCCCAGCTACTTTACAGGTAATGTAAACAGCAAAAAAAAAAAAAAAAAAGGTTCTACCTTTTTCAATTTAAAAACCTCCCTTTTAATTCTCTGATAAGTACATGGAAAGAAATCATAAATAGCAATGAGAATTTTAGTAGATAACAATGAGAATTTTAGTAGATAAGTAAATGCACGGTAGAATCCAGTCTGCATTTCATAAATAATTTAACTGTGAGGAAAA